>NW_022681458.1:67630211-68830211 GCF_009764315.1 Trachypithecus francoisi | reverse complement strand
TGTGGTCTTTGGTAGCTTTTTGTTTTCTGGTAAGATCCAATGTTACAGGCTCACTCTTGCACATCTCTACCCTAAGCCTGGAGTCAGCCATTTCTCCCAAGTGCTTTGTTTTCAAAACACATTTCTTTTATATCTATCTATTAATTTTTAGTATATTTGTGTATATATACATATATACACATGCATACATATGCTTATACATACTGGTATTTATATGTAAAATTAATAGTAATGTGGCTATGTACATGGCTTCAGAATATATATGTATATAGTATAATACCAAATATAAAATTACATATTAAATTATATAATATAAAATTATAAAATATATACAATATAAAATTATGTAACAAAATTATAATTATATAGTAATACAGAATTACAGTACATACAATATGGCTTCAGTATTATTAGGCTGGGCATGGTTGGCTCATACCTGTAATCTCAGCACTTTGGGAGGCTGAGGCAGGAGGATTGCTTGAACCCAGGAGTTCAAAACCATCCTGGTCAACATAGTGAGACCCTGTCTCTACAAGAAATAAAAAATTAGGCCCTGATTTTAAAAATGTAAACATCATATATATAATTTTTACCCTCCTATTGGCTTTCAGATAAATGGTAGCATATTACTGCATACTTATTTTTACCCTGCCCTTTTCACTTAACTATATATATGGGAGATAAACACAATTTTATTATACAAAGAATTCCAGCCGGGAGCAGTGGCTCACGCTTGTAATCCCAGCACTTTGAGAGGCCAAGGGGGTGTGGATCACCTGAGGTCAGGAGTTTGAGACCAGCCTGGCCAACATGGTGAAACCCCATCTCTACTAAAAATACAAAAATTAGCCGGGCCTGGTGGTGCACCTGTAATCCCAGCTACTTGGCAGGCGAGGCACAAGGATTGCTTGAACCTAGGAGGTGGAGGCTGCAGTGAGCCAAGATCATGCCACTGCACTCCATCCTCAGCAAGAGAGTGAGACTCTGACTCAAAAGAAAAAAAAAAGAATTCTGAAGTTATAATCAGTACTCACAAGTATGAACACGGAATTAAGCTTTAGAGTTTCAGAGGAAAAAAAAGTATTGTAGATAATTGTTTTCTGTTTTACTCAAGTGCCCAAGGACAGACTGTGTTATGTGGGCTTATGCTAAGAAAGTCAAATTTCAGCCGGGTGCAGTGGCTCACACCTATAATCCCAGCACTTTGGGAGGCCAAGTTGGGCGAATCACTTGAGGTCAGGAGTTTGAGACCAGCCTGGCCAAAATGGAGAAACCCAACCCAGTCTCTACTAAAAATACAAAAATTAGACAGTTGTGGTGGTGTGTACCTGTAATCCCAGCTACTCGGGAGGCTGAGGCAGGAGAAGCAGGAGAATCGTTTGAACCTGGGAGGTGGAAGTTGCCATGAGCAGAGATTGTGCCACTGCTCTCCAGCCTGGACGACAGCCAGACTCAGTCTTGGAAAAGAAAAAAAGTAAAATGTCCTCTCCTCACAGACTTAGTAGGTAAGCCTTATCAACAGGAACCGGTATTTCAGTTTTTATTTTATTTTTATTTGGTTTTCCATACTTTAGACTAATCCTTAAGTTTGTCTTCTAAATTGAATAGCTATAAATGTTTTTCACTGCTTAATGACCATCCACTGTGTTTTTTTGAGACGGAGTCTCGCTTTGTCCCAGGCTGGAGTGCAGTGGCACAATCTCGGCTCACTGCAACCTCCGCCTCCAGGGTTCAAGTGATTCTCCTGCCTCAGCCTCCTGAGTAGCTGGTATTACAGGTGCCCGCCACCACGCCCGGCTAATTTTTGTGTTTTTAGTAGAGACGGGGTTTCACCATGTTGGCCAGGCTGGTCCTGAACTCCTGACCTCAGGTGATCCACCTGCCCTCAGCCTCCCGAAGTGCTGGGATTACAGCTGTGAGTCACCATGGCCTGTTTTTTTCTTTTGTTGTTGTTGTTTTAAGTAATACTCACCATTGATGCTTGCCTGAATTTCCAAGATGTGACCATTTTGAGTACCCTAGTGCTTAAGGAAGAAAAATATGTAAATAAAATTCCTTTATGCAAATGCTTTCTGCAACTCTCATTGCCAGCCAAATTCTTGTAAATCATGATAAACAGATGCTACTGAACTAAATGAGTAAGGAAAATTATGGAGATAGATTCTATTTATCTTATTTTTCAGCGTTGGGGAGGGAGAAAAGGATATGAACTAAATTTTATCTGTGCATGATGATTAGGGCAGACACCAAGAACTCTATTAATTGATTTCAGCAAGGCAGGATTTGGGACTCAACTAGAGAGCTGACCTTGGGAAGGGAAAAGTTCTACTGCAACTTTGCTTGACCAGACAACTGGGTTTGGAAACAATTCTATATCAAGCTTGCTAGGTCTCTGCCCATTGTTCAGCTTTTTGTTGCTTTTTCTCCCTCAACTTTTAAAAAAGATGTAGTAAAATTCACATAACACAAAATTTACCGCTTTAACCATTTCAAAGTAAACAATTAGGTGGCTTCCAGTACATTCACAGTGTTGTGCAACCGTCATCACTATGTAACGCTAAAACATTTTCATCACTCCCAAAAGAAACCTCGTACCCATTAAAAAATCACCCCCCTTTTTTTCCTCTCTCCAACCCATGAGAACCTATTGCTTTCTGTCTCTATGGATTTGCCTATATTCTGGACATTTGGAAACATACAGTATGTTGCTTTTTGTATCTGGCTTTTTTGTTTTTCTAAACAGACACAGGGTCTTATTGTGTCACTCAGGCTGGAGTGCAGTGGTGTGTGATCATAGCTCACTGCATCCTGGACTCAAGCAATTATGTCACCTCAGCCTCCCAAGTAGCTGGGAATTACAGAAATGAGCCACCACACCCAGCAGGGGTCTTTCACTTACTAATTCATTCATGTTAGGCCGGGTGCGGTGGCTTACGCCTGTAATCCCAGCACTTGGGGAGGCTGAGGCAGATGGATCTCTTGAGGTCAGGAGTTTGAGACCAACCTGGTCAACATGGTGAAACCCCGTCTCTACCAAAAATATAAAAATTTGGTGGATCACCTGAGGTTGGGAGTTCAAGACCAGCCTGACCAACATGGAGAAACCCTGTCTCTACTAAAAATACAAAATTAGCCGGGGTGGTGGTGCATGCCTGTAATCCCAGCTACTCGGGAGGCTGAGGCAGGAGAAGAGCTTGAACCCATGAGGTGGAGGTAGTGGTGAGCCAAGATCACGCCATTGCACTCCAGCCTGGGCAAAAAGAGAGAAACTCCATCTCAAAAAATATATAAATATAAATATAAAAATTACCCGAGCGTGGTGGCAGGTGCCTGTAATCCCAGCTACTTGGGAGGCAGAGGCACGAGAATCGCTGAAACTTGGGAGGCGGAGGTTGCAGTGAGCCTAGACTGCACCATTGCACTCCGGCCTGGGCAACAAGAGTGAGACTCCGTGTTAAAAAAAAAAATAAGATTCATCTATGTTGTATGTATCATTATTTTATTTCTCTTCATGCCCAAATATTCCATTGTATGGATATACCACAATTTATCCATATATCAGTTGGTGGACGTTTTGGTTGTTTTCACCTTTTGGCTAGTGTGAATAGTGCTGCTATGAACATTTCACTTACACATTTAGTTTGAACACCTAATTTCAGTTCTCTTTGGTATATACCTAGGAGTGGAATCACTGGATCATAGGGTAATTGTGTGTTTAACTTTCTGAGGAGCTACCAAACTTTTTCTCAGTGGCTGCACCATTTTACATTTCCATTAGTGATGTGTGAGGGCTCCAGTTTCTCCACATCCTTGCCAACACTTGTTATTTTCTGGTTTGTATGTTTGTTTTATAGACATCCTAGTAGGCATGAAATGGTATCTCATTGTGATTTTGGCTTCCATTCCTTAAAGACAGATGATGTAGAGCATACTTTTATATACTTGTTGGCCGTTATATTATCTTTGGAAAAACGTCTACTGCAGTCTTTTGCCCATTTTTATTTTTATTTATTTATTTAAGAGACAGGGTCTTGCTTTGTTACCCAGGCTGGAGTACAGTGGCATGAGCATAGCTGACTGCAGCCTCAACCTCTTGGGCTCAAGCGATCCTCCCACTTGGCCTCCCAAAGCACTTTGCTTACAGGTGTGAGCTACTGTGTTCAGACCCTTTGCCCATTTTAAATTGGTTTCTTTTCTTTTTGCTTTGAGTTTTAAGAGTTCTTTATATATTCTGGATATTAGATCCTTAGCAGATATGTGATTTGCAATTATTTTCTCCCATTTCTGTGGGTTTTCCACTTTTATTTTTAACAGCTTTATGGAGATATAATTCACATACCATGCAAACATTTGAAATGCTCTGTTAAAGAATACAACCCATGGTTTTAAGCATAGCAACAGATATGTACAGCCATCACTACTGTCAACTTTAGAACATTTTCAGCACCTCAGGAAGAGACCCTGTATCCTTTAGCTATTATCCCTACCTCTCATCTCTGCTTCGCCTAGGTCTAAGCAACCACCAACCTGTTAATACTTTCTGTCTGTATAGCTTCCCCTATTTTGGACTTTCATATGAATAGAATCATAAAGTATGTGGACTTTTGTGGCTGACCTCTTTCATGTGGCGCATAGTGTTTTCAATGTTATCCATGTTATAGCATGTACGAGTACTTCATTTCTTTTTATGGCCAAATAATATTCCATTGTGTGGGAATATCACATTGTCATTTGCCCACTGATGAGCATTCTACTTTTTGGGGATTATGAATAATGCTGATAAAAACTTGTCCAAGTTTCTGTATGCACATATGTTTTCATTTCGCTTAAGTATGTATCTAGGAGTAGAATTGCTGGGTCATATAGTAACTGTTTTTAATTGTTTGAGGAACTGCCAGACTGTCTTTTCACTGGCTTGTGTTCTCTGAAGCACAAACATTTTAATGAAGTCCAATTTATTGTTTTTTTTTCTGCTTGTTCTTTTGGTATTATATCTAAGAATCCACTGCCAAATCCAATGTCATGAAGATTTACCCCTATGTTTTCTTCTAAGAGCTTTACAGTTTTAAACTCTTACATTTAGGTCTACAATCCATTTCGAGTTAACTTTTGTATACAGTGTGAGCTAGGGATCTACCTTCATTCTTTTGCATATGAATATTGAATATCCCTGCACCATTTGTTGAAAAGATTATTCTTTCCCCATTGAATGATCTTGGCACCCTTGTTGAAAATCAATTGACCACCAATATATGAGTGTATCACTGGACTCCCAATTCCACTGATCTTTATGTCCTTATGCCAGTCCCATACTGTGTTGATTACAAAACTGCAGTGTTTTTGTTTGTTTGTTTTTTGAGGTGGTGTCTTGCTCAGTTGCCAGGCTGGAGTGAAGTGGCCGATCTCAGCTCACTGCAACCTCTGCCTCCTGGATTCACGCCATTCTCCTGCCTCAGCCTCCCGAGTAGCTGGGACTACAGGTGCGTGCCGCCACGCCCAGCTAATTTTTGTATTTTTAGTAGAGATGGGGTTTCACCATGTTGGCCAGGATGGTCTTGATCTCTTGACCTCATTATCTGCCTGCCTCTGCTTCCCAAAGTGCTGGGATTACAGGTGTTAGCCAACACGCCTGGCCACAAAACTGTAATTTTTAGGTAAGTTGTGAAGTTGGGAAATGTGATCCCTCTAACTTTGTTCTTTTTCAATATTGTTTGGCTGTATGGGGTCCTTTGTAACTTGATGTGAATTATAGTATCAGCTTGTCCATTTCTGCAAAAATGGAAGTTGGAATTTTGATTGGGATTACACTGAATCTACAGTGCAACTTGGGGGAATATTGCCATTTTAACAATATTAAATTTTCCAATCTGTGAACATGAGATGTCTTTCCATTTATTTAGGACTTCTTTAATTTCTTTCAACAATGCTTTAGTTTCCTTTGTATAAGTCTTGCATATCCCTGGTTAAATTTATTCCTAAGTATTTCATTACTTTTAATACTATTATAGCTGAAATTATGTTCTTTTTTCTTTTAAAATTCTATTTAGAAATACATTTTGTGTAAAGGCAGGGTCTCGCTATGTTTCCCAGGCTGCTCTCGAATTCTTGGTCTCCAGCAAGCCACCCATTTTGGCCTCCCAAAGTGCTGGGATTAAAGGCATGAACCACTGCACACCCAGCCTGGAATTTTTTTTTTTTTTTTTTTGAGAAAGGAGTGTCACTCTGTGGCCCAGGCTGGAGTGCAGCAGTGTGATCTCGGCTCACTGCAACCTCAGCCTCCTGGGTTCAAGCAATTCTCCTGCCTCAGCCTCCCGAGTAGCTGGGACTACAGGCACGTACCACCATGCCCAACTAATTTTTTTGTATTTTTGGTAGAGAGGGGCTTTCACCACGTTGGCCAGGCTGGTCTGGGACTCCTGACCTCAGGCCATCCACCTGCCTTGGCCTCCCAAAGTGCTGGGATTACAGGCGTGAGCCACTGCGTCCAGCCGAATTGTTATCTTAATTTCATTTTCAGATCATTCATTGCTTGTAAATAGAAACACAACTCATTTTTGTATATCGATGTTACTGTTATTTTTATAATATGCTTTCCCATCGGTGCATTCTTGAGAGTTTTTGCTAATTCTCTGAGTTTATCAGTCGTTCTCTGATCCTCACTCAGTCTTTCTAAATGCTGAAGGGTATTACAACCCTACTTAGTCCCACCCCATCTTGATATGAGGATTCAACACTACCTTATTAACAAAAAGTTCCCACTTTTTTTTTTTTTTTTTTGAGACGGAGTCTCACTCAGTTGCCCAGGCTGGAGTGCAGTGGCACGATCTCGACTTACTGCAAGCTCCGCCTCCCAGATTCACGCCATTCTCCTGCCTCAGCCTCCCGAGTAGTTGGGACTACAGGCGCCCGCCACCATACCCGGCTAATTTTTTGTATTTTTAGTAGAGATGGGGTTTCACCATGTTAGCCAGCGTAGTCTCAATCTCCTGACCTCGTGATCCGCCTGCCTCAGCCTCCCAAAGTGCCAGGATTACAGGATTACAGGTGTGAGCCACGGTGCCCAGCCAGTTCCCACTTTTAAATTAACCAATGATAGCACTTCATTTGAAAATGTTAAAATGTCAGGACAGACATAAAGAGGGATATGGGAAATAAGCCTATGTTTATTATATTTTAAATTATTAATATTATTTTTTTGCTCAGTATCTTTTGATGGTTATAAAATTATATTTTGCACTTTGGGAGGCTGAGGCAAGAGGATTGCTTGAGACTAGGAGGTCAGGAGCAGCCTGGACAACATAGCAAGACCCCATCTCTACAAAAAATTTAAAAACTAGCCAGTTGTGATGGTGCATGCCTTATAATTCCAGCTACTCGAGAGGCTGAGGCAGCATCCCTTGAGCCAAGAAATTTGAGGTTACAGTGAGCTGATGGCACCACTGCAGTCCAGCCTGGTGGCAGAGTGAGACTCTGTCTCAAAAATAAAAATTATCTTTTAATTACTTACTATAGAAAATTGGAATGTCATAATTAAAATCACCCGTAATCCTTCCCCTTAACTGCAGTTAAGAATTGGGTTATTTGTGGGTACTGAACCTGAGTATTATCAACATTATTAAGATTATATGGCCGGGCACAGTGGCCCACACTTCTAATCCCAGCACTTTGGGAGGCTGAGGCAGGTGGATCACTTGAAGTCAGGAGTTCAAGACCAGCCTGGCCAACACGGCAAAACCCTGTCTCTACTAAATATACAAAAATTAGCCAGGCTTGCTGGGGCACGCTTGTAATCCCAGCTACTTGGAGGCTGAGGCATGAGAATTGCTTGAACCCGGGAGGCGGAGGCTGCAGTGAGTCGAAATCGCACCACTGCACTCCAGCCTGGGCAACAGAGCAAGACTGTCTCAAAGAAAAAAAAAAAAGATCATATGCTACATATAACTTTTATCCCTCTACCCTTTGTTTCACATCTAAATTATGTGATAATGACTTACTTTTAGGAAACATCAATTTAAATGCACTATTAGAAGTAATAGTAATTCCTTTATATTTATTTGGACAGCTACTTGTGGCATGTCTTTCATGGATTATTTTTCTTTTTTAAAATTAAAGTAATAACATGGACTTGCTATCTTAGTCCGTTGTCTGTTGCTTACAGTACCTGAAACTGGGTAACTTATAAAGAAAAGGAATTTATTTCTTATAGTTATGGAGGCTGAGAAGTCCAAGGTCCAAGGCCTATATCTGGTGATGATCTTCTTGCTGCGAGCACTCTGTGCAGAGTCCCAAGGTGGCACAGAGTATCACGTGGAGAGGAGACTGAGCTTGCTAGCTCAGGTCTCTCTTCCTCCCCTTGTAAAGCCACTGACCCACTCCCATGAGAAACCATTAACCCGTTACTTCATTAACACATTAATCAATGAATAGATTAATCCATTCTTGAGGGCAGAACCCTCATAACCTCATCACTTCTTAAAGATCCCAACTCTCAAAACTGCCACATTGGGGATTAAGTTTCAACATGAGTTTTGGAGGGACAAACATTCAAATCAAAACATTTGGCTAAAGCAATCAAATAGCTCTGAAGAATTTACAATAAAAAGCAACAGCTCCTTTCTCCACCTCTCCAGAACCCCAGCCCTATTTTCCAGGGAGCAACCACTTTTAACTTCAGTTTTTATAACTTTTGAGGAATAACCTCCATATCTCCACTAATAATTCTTTCCTCATATTTCTTGATGTATAACTTCGATTTACTCATTAACTTCCTGACCTCTCTTCCTAACTTCTGCTACTAACTCTGGCAACTCTCGTTTTATTTTTGCATAATCAAGGCTGATACTATTTACCTTTTGATCTAAAAATGTCTTCTGAGCCTTGTCTATAGGATCCTTCAAAAGGTTGAGAACAAATAAACAATGTACATTAAGATGATATAGCATCCTTTACTACTGTTGTGAGTGACATGTTTGGGTTTTTCTTCTTTTTTGAGACAGGGTCTCACTCTGTCACCCGGGCTGAAGTGCAGTGGTGTGATCTTGGCTCACACTGAGGCACTGCAACTCAACTGCCTCCTGGGTTCAAGCGATTTTCTCACCTCTGCCTCTCAAGTAGCTGGGACTACAGGTGCATGCCACCACATCTGACTATTTTTTTTTTTTTTTTTTTTGAGACAGAGTCTCGCTCTATCGCCTAGGCTGGAGTGCAGTGGTGCAATCTCGGCTCACTGCAAGCTCCGCCTCCCGGGTTCACGCCATTCTCCTGCCTCGGCCTCCCAAGTAGCTGGGACTACAGGCACCCACCACCATGCCTGGCTAGTTTTTTTGTATTTTCAGAAGAGACGGAGTTTCACCGTGTTAGCCAGGATAGTCTTGATCTCCTGACCTCGTGATCCACCCGCTTCGGCCTCCCAAAGTGCTGGGATTACAGACGTGAGCCACCGCGCCTGGCCGACATCTGACTAATTTTTTGTATTTTTTGTTAGAAATGAGGTTTCGCCATGTTGACCAGGCTTGTCTCAAACGTCTGACCTCAAGTTATCCTCCTGCCTTGGCCTCCCAAAGTGCTGGAATTACAGGACTGAGGCACCGTGCCTGGTGTGATACGTGATGATTACGTTGCCTTCCTTTCAGTTCTTGATGACAACCTGTGGCCAGCCTCTCAAAGGAGAATATTCTCAGTGCCACCATCAGTTGGATTATCTGTTCTTATACTCCAGTGATTATTTAAAATTATCCCACATTTTATTCTCTTAACTTTTTTATAGACATATCAAAATTTCTCCTAGGGTTTTAGATTGCCTTTATTCTTGAAAGGAAAATGAAAAACATACTTTATCATATATTTAATCTTTCTTCTTTTTTATTCTACTTATTGCTTGGAACCCTCTTCATTCTTCTCTTGAAGCCACTAAATCACTCCCCTATTTTGCTACACAACTGTCTTCCTAAGAAGAGTAAATTCCATAATTTCTTGTAACCCACATTTTTCCTTCCCTTAGTTCCCACTCTAATTGTGCTAGGGTACATCCTGAGGCAATTAAATCGGCCAGGTGAAGAGTTAAGTCATTGCACACATTGAAAATTATTGTGCTCAAACTTAGTTATTAGTTTGATTGGAAAGAGAATACAAAGTCAAATTTCTCTTCGGATTTTTGTAGTTTTGTTCCCTCACCCTTCAGAGGTCTTTGCTGGTGATAATCTTGTTTTTTTTTTTTCATTTTTGTTTTTGTTTTTTGTTTTTTTACAAGTGACCTGTATTTTTCTCAAAGTCTTCTGGGGATCCCTCTATTTATTTTTATTTTTAGAGACAGTTTTACTCCATCACCCAGGCTGGAGTGCAGTGATGTGATCTCAGCTCACTGCAACTTCTGCCTTCCAGGTTTAAGCAATTCTTGTGCCTCAGCCTCCTGAGTGGCTGGGATTACAGATTACAGTTGCATGCCACCACCCCAGCTAATTTTTGTATTTTTAGGAGAGATGGGGTTTCGCCATGTTGGCCAGGCTGGTCTCCAACTCCTGACCTCAGGTGATCTACCTCACAAAGTGCTGGGATTACAGGTGTGACCTACCATGCCTGGGCAGGATCTCTCCATTCTTTTGTATTTTTATTTTTTTAAAAAACTACTTTTTTTTTCTGATTACAAAGTTAATCTGTGTTTATTGTAAAAATGTGGGAAATGCTTGAAAGCATAAAGAAGAAAATAAAGGTAACTCTAATCTTATCACCTGAGATAATAAACATTTTTAACATTTTAACATACTCTGTTTTCTGTGTCTGGGTATATATACATTTTTTTACTTAACAAAAATGGGCCAGGTGTGGTGGCTCACACCTGTAATCCCAGCACTTTGGGAGGCTGACGAGGGCTAAGGCAAGATGATCACTTGAGGCCAGGAGTTTGAGACCAACTGAGCAGCATAGCAAGACCCTGTCTCTACAAAAATAAAAGATACTAGCCAGGTGTGGTGGCACACACCTATAGTCCTAGCTACTTGGGAGGCTGAGGCGAGAGGATTGCCTGAGCCCAGTAGTTTAAGGTTGCAGTGACCTGTTTGCCACTGCACTCCAACCTGGATGACAGAGCAAGACCTTGTCAAAAAAAAAAAAAAGGTAAGGGAAGGGCACATATTGGAGATACTGTTTTGCAACTTCCTTTTTTCAAATTAGTTTTTTGCCCTAAACATTATCTTCTTTTCTTCTTTTTTATACAAGAAGATACTCCTGAGAATGCTGAAGCATCGAACGACTGAATTAGTTAATGGTGACTGGGGAGTACCAGGTTCTTATTCTTGGGTGACTGGTGGGAAGGCATTGAGGCAAAGGAAGTCCTGGGGAGGTGGTTAAGGTAAGTTTTAAGCCAGGGGGTACTGTACTGGGTCTGTCTGGAGAGGGTGCATATGAGAGGGGAAGGGGACGGAAGTGGATGCTATGATTCTAGGCAGGTGGGAACAGCTTCAGGTTACTCTGAGGCTTGTGATCATCCCTCAAGGTCTGACCAGAATAAGCATGCTCGTGCCAGATATGAAGAGTAACTAGAATTTTCTGAGCACTTACTAGGTGCCAGGCACTGTGCTCTAGATATGCCATTTTAATCCTTTCAACAACCGAGTTTACATTGTTCCATTTTCAGGATGAAAATATGCAAGTTGAAAGAGGTTAAGAAAAATGTCCACTTAGGGCCAGGTGTGATGGCTCAGGCCTGTAATCCCAGCACTTTGGGAGGCTGAGGTGAACCGATCACCTGAGGTCAGGAGTTCAAGACCGGCCTAGCCAACATGGTGAAACCCCGTCTCTACTAAAAATATAAAAAGATAGCTGGGCGTAGTGGCAAGCGCCTATAATCCCAGCTACTCTGGAGGCCGAGGCAGGAGAATCACTTGAACCCAGGAGGTGGAGGTTGCAGTGAGCCAAGATTGTACCACTGCACTGCAGTCTGGGTGACAGAGAGAGACTCCATCTCAAAAAAAAAAAAAAAGAAATGAAAAATGTTTGAGTAAGGCAGATCGCATTTTCCCAAAAATGGCCACAACAATATCTCTGGTCCCACCTGCTTTCCCCCTTGCCATGGGCCTGCTTCTCTGAAAGCCATCATTCCCCTTGCTATGGCATCCATTTCCTCTCATTCAACCTGGGCAAGGCTTTGTGACTTCCTTGAAGAATAGAATATGGTGGAAATGTCACCACGTGGCTTGCAAGGCTGGGTTTAAAAAGGCCGAACATCTTACTGCCTTTCTGTGAAGAACCCGACCGCCATGTTGTGAGGAAGCCCAGGCTCTGAGCAAAGGCCATATGCAGGTATTCTGACTAATAGCCCCAGTTAGGGCCCCAAGTCGGCCCCTGGCATCAGTCATCAGACATGTGAGAAAATATGCCATCAGAAGATTTTAGACTCAACTGTTGAGGCACCTTCATCCTTCCAGTCTTCCAGCTGAAGCCTCAGATGTTATAGAACGGAGGCAGATTGCCCCATTACATCCTGTCCAAATTCCTGACCTACAGAATCCACGAGAATGAAAAAGGGTTGCTTTATGCCACTAAGTTTTGAGGTAATTTGATACACAGCAACAGGTAACCAGTATAACAGGTGCACACAGACCCGGTATGTGAAGCTCCACCTCCAGCATCTCTGCTGTAGCCACCGGGTTCTACCCTCCTGTCTGTGAAGACCACAGTGTTAGTTTGCCAGGGCTGCTATAACAAAGTGCCACAGATGAGGTGGCAGAAACAACTGGAATTCATTTTCTCACAGTCTGCTGGTTACAAGTTTGAGATCAGGATGTTGGTTGGGTGGGTTTCTTCTGAGGCCTTCCTTCTTGGCTTGTTGATGGTGTCTTGTGTCTTCATGTCATCCCTCAGTACCTGTGTCCTAATCTCCTTTTGTGTAAGGACATCCATCCTGTTGGATTAGATCCCACCCATATGGTCTCATTTTACCTTAATTGCATCTCTGAAGGCCCTGTCTCCAAATACATTCTGACGTACAAGGGATTAGAAGTCAATGTATGAGTTTGGGGAGGACACAACTGAATCCATAGCACCTATGCCCAGGGCATTTTGGAGGTCTGAGGGGACTGGAGGTCTGGCCCCTCCTATCCCATCTAGCTAGCCTCTGGCTTCATCCATCACCTTCTAGAGCAGGGGTTTTAGACCTTGGCTCCACGTTAGAATCATCTGGTGAGCTCCACAAAGAGCAGTTAAAACCTAGCCCAGTCCCAGATTAATTAAATCAGAATCTCTGAGGCAGGGCCTGGGTATCAGCAGGTTTTAAAATTTCCTTCATGATTCTAATACGCAGCCAGGGTGGAGGCCCATAGCTCCAGGGGTGAAAGAGGTGACAAGAGCTATGACGGTGCCGCGTGGTAGCAAGCACATTGCTGCTGTGGCTAGAGGGAGAGAAACCAAAATCAGGAGCATCCCGACACGTTTCACATGACCCTTCACAGTATGAAGAGGATGGGGCATTATGAAGAACAAAAGACAGGCCGGGCATGGTGGCTCATGCCTGTAATCCCAGCACTCTGGGAAGCCGAGGAGGGCAGATCACCTGAGGTCAGGAGTTTGAGAACAGCTTGACCAACATGGTGAAACCCCTCCCTACTAAAAATACAAAAATAGCCAGATGTGGTAGCACATGCCTGTAATCCTAGCTATTTGAGAGGCTGAGGCAGGAGAATCACTTGAACTTGGGAGGCAGAGGTTGCAGTGAGCCAAGATTGTGCCACTGCACTCCAGCCTGGGTGACAGAGCGAGACTCCATCTAAAAAAAAAAAAAAAAAGAAGAAGAATAAAAACAGAAGAGGTAGGGAAATATCCATCCCATCAGTTAAAATAAGAAATTCTATTACATGAAATTAGAAACAAAACCAAAAAAAGGAAAAGCAGGAAAGCACAAGATACCTAGTGGAAGGGAAGAAACAGATGCATAAGTAGGGGTGATAGGAGTCTCCTCTGTGATAACCTGGTTTTTGTGTTTTACTTTAGAAATTTCCAACTGAGGTTATGGACTCGATTTTATAAAATGCAAAAATCAACTGTCAGCTTTATTGTTCAGCCTGGGAACTCACCACCCAGCAGTCAGAAATCACAGGCTTAGGATGGGAAGCCCGGGCAGCACCGGCCCGTCCTTACCCAGCCTCATCCTCGGCCACACGCACTCAGCAGACCCTGATTCTGCTCAGATCTTTCTTTCCTTTCCACTCCCAACCCTCCCCATGGGCTGTTTCTGGGGCTAGATGCTGCTTGTGAATTGCCACAGGGGATGTTGCCTATTCCTGAAGTCATTTATATTGGTATTACTACAGTAAATTCTTTATGAAATAAAAATCAATAGTCACCGACATCCTGAGTAGTGAGGAAAATAATTGTTTATGGCACTCAGCTTAAGCTGTTCTGGTAATCACGTTGAAAAATACAATATTTATTCATTAGATCAAATTTAATGAGGCCTCCTGGCAGTAATTATAAAAATTACTGTAGCAGTAAATTACTAATGAGTTGTGATGTGCTTCCTACCTGTGAAGAAGGACTGGGGGTTGAAAAAGCCTGCTACCCAGATGAGGAGGCGAGGGAGGGGAGCCCTGCGGCCCACGCCGCTCTCTCACCCAGGCAGGGAAGGAGCAGTGCACCCAGACCACAAAAGCAAACAAGAAAAAAAGACTGAGGACACACAACCAGGGGGATTCCTGCAGACGTTGGAGCAGGATCAAGATTAGAGCATTTTTTTCCCCAAAGGTGAGCATCGTCTCAGCGACTTGGTGTTGCTGGCGTGTTGGGGTCACAGAGGAGCACTCATCTGATACCTGGGAAGGACAGGGCTTCTTATTAAGGCTGGGAAATGATTCCAGGCACACACCGCCCTTCAAGTCTGAGGCCTTGACACCTTGACTCTGACCGCCGAGGTGCAGGTTCTGCTCAGCTCTTTCAAAACCAGCCTCAGAGCATGGCGCCTGCTCTAATGCAACGCACAGCTGATGGTTTTTACAAGCTCCTGGGGGTTTCTTCCTGCTCCGCAGGATCAGAACTGGCTAGAATTTTGCTTTTTTATTTATAGCAGGGAGCTAAGTTCTTTTTTATTTTTGGATGCAAGTAATTAATTTTGATTGAGGAGCTATATATAAAAAAGCCAGAAAATCTGATCTGAGGGCAGGCACAGTTTTTAAAAAGTACGTTAGAGTTAAATGGAAGCATTAAATCTCAGGGAAGTATGGTTGGATACGGCATTGTTGTGTAGTTTTCTGGATTAATATGGACGGTAAATAGCAGCCTTACCACATAGCCGGGCTATGTCAATTCATCCCCGGTAGCCTTTGTTCCCTAGACATAGAGCCATGGCCTGCTGATGAGGGACTAGCCAAGCCAGGTTACAGCCTCCCACCCCACGGGCAGCTGGAATCTGGGAAGCAGCCAGCCGAAACACCCTCCGAAGCCTCAGCATAGCCCTCCCCTGAAAAGCGTCTCTGAATAGCGGGCAGGCTGTCGTCTGGAGTGACAGCTATCTATTCAGGTAGTGGCTGCTATTGTCTTCACACTTGTAACACCAAGAGGATTTTTGTTTAACTTTAAGAATTCTGACAGCATCTCAGAATGTCGTACTCCAAGTGGGTCCAACCCCTCCTCTCATGGGGAGGGCACAATGACATTAGAGTGTACATTTTTTTCTTTAAATTGCAGATGCCTTAAAATGAGATTGTCAGGTTTGTTGGCTTGTCAGACTAAAGTATCAAGATTGTCACAGTGTATTATATCACTATAATATGATCATTGTACACGAAACTAATGAATAATATTGTATTTAGTGGTGGGATGGAGTCACATTAACATTAAAAACGGTGAGCAGCCTTGCATTTTACCCAGGAGAATCTGGGAGGGATGACTCTACACTGTGGGGTGTCAGGCCAGAATTTCATCACCCACGGGAGGTCAGGAAGCCCTCTTTGGACAGAGAGGTTAGGAGGTGGCAGCTGAGGGCTGTGTTGGGAACAGCAGAGCAGAAGAGAGGCTGGGGACTCCTCAGAGAGGCTGATTGAAGTGTTTGCACCCTAATAGGCACTCAGAAAATGGTTTTTAAAGGAAGGAGTAAATGCCAATTGTGAGTTTTCTTCACAATTGGAATCACTTGCAGCTAAATTAGAAGCAGTTTGATGAGGATGCAGTAGAAGCTGCGGTGTCTGCCTTGCTTACGCCCTCACTGACCATTTATTAATTAATTCACGCATGCATTTATCGGATGGCATTAAGCCCTACTATGTGCCAGGCACTGTGCCAGGCCCTATGTCCATGTAGCAGGCCCAGCCTTGCCTTCGTAAGGCTGAAAAGGCAGCATTGCAGACACTGAACAAGGACATGTTCAAAACAATACCCTGAGTCCCCAGGGCATAAGTGCTCTGAAGGAAAGCAGAAAAGGGGAGGCTAACTTCTTTTGAGGGAGTGATGCTGAAGTGAGATCTCAAAGGGTGAGAAGGAGTTAGGGTGGGAAAGAGCATTTGAAGCAATGGAAGCAGAGGCTTCGAGCCGCTGTGAACTGAAGGAGGGTCAGAGGGTCTGGAAGGAAGCAGGAGCACAACAGTCACTATGTGGGGAATGTGGCCGCTGGGGTCAGACAAATCTGAGCTTGAGCTTGGGCCAGTTTACCTCTCTGAGTTGTCAGGGACTAAATAATACCATCGATCGTGCCCTCATCACAGGCCCTGGCCCATAGTAGAAATCCCACACATGAAAACAATCATCATGGTTATGGGGAGGCAGGCTGGGGAGCTTATTGCACGTGGCAGGTTGAAGACACTCAAGTGCTTGTTCTATGGTAGGTGGGCTTTGGGGAGATAGAGCAGATGAAGGCACAGGTATGTCAAGGCATGGCACTGCCATGTTACCTGAGTTAGGATGCAGAAGAAAACAGGAGAGTGAGTACTTACATTGACTCAGGATAACAATATCCCACTGTAAACATTCATTTACTTTGTCAGCATCAGGCAATGTGTCTACATACTGCAGATTAGATTGCACGTGACAGTTTGAGAAGTGCCTCCAGGGTTTGTTCCGTTCACAAACTGTACAACCATACTCAGGAGCCCCGAATTCAATACACATTCTTTTTTGAGTGCCTCCAAGGTGGTAAATTTGAAGTCTGTATTTTTTCCAAGGCAGACTGCTCTTGTGCCTACTATTACAGAAAGTCTATTTCCTAAAATGGATAGGATTTACAGGGTTTGTCTTTTCCAAAAGATGCAAGTACATTCCTCTCACTAATGTTATTGCAAATTGCACTCATATTTGAAGGAAGAAAGTCTCCTGCAAGAAATGCAAATTAAACATTTGTACTCAGAGCCCTCGCAGAAATCAAATACTTCGGTGTTTACAGTCTGTGGAGTCAGCTCTGTGCGACCCGTGACCTCTATTTGTCCACACTCAAGGGCAGCATGGTAAGATGCAGTTTAGGAGTTTCCTCATCTCTTCTACCTCAGCTGCATAGCATAGGCTAGTTGAGATTCATTTTTTGGGGGTGGGTTGTGAACATATTGATAAAGGATTAACCTGGTCCTGGTATTCCAGGAAAATGATTTAGTGAAAACACATATTTTATTCCACTTGTCTTCATCTATCTCTTCCCCTAGTTATTCTTGATATCAGTCATTGTCATTGGGAGTGGAGTGTACATCATTGGTATTCCTGCTAGGTATGACACAGCTTTTTCCCACCTATACTTCCAGAAGATCACAAGCTCTTATTTTCTGAGAATTTTCATCTGGAGGCAAAGCATTCACCAGTGGGTTGACTGAGCTTTGTAACCAAAATGGCTGAACAAATGATATGTGGGAATTCTAAACTGGCTTATCACTTCAAAATGCAAAAGCCAGGGAGTGCTGGGGAGGGGAGAAGAGGGAAGAAGCGGGAAGAGAGCAGGCACAGGGTGGAGACTCACCAGTCCTGCCAGGTGAGGCTTTGTCTGGTCCAGACTGTCTCTGGTACGAGAGGGCACACGCACATTCTCACGCAGCTCCACTCTCCCTGGCCTTCAAGCTTGCTGCCCCCGAGCTCCTTTTACAGTGCCAGGTCTGAGTGTGGCTGAAAGAGCCATCTGCAGAGCCTGCTCCATGCACATGGTCAGCTCTTTGTGGAAGCTGCTTACTGGGGGGACTTTAGAACTCAGCCTCTTTGTCCCACGGACCGCATACTTCTGTGGGTTTTTTCCCCCTAAATTGAACCACTCCTGTCCCTAATTGTGTCACTCCTGCTGTCACCTCTAGCCATCAGAGCCAGTGGCATGGTTCTGATTGTGTTGCAATGCGTCCTTGAAGCATTCTTTTTGTTTGTGTTCAATGGCTCTCCTTCAGCTCACAACACAGTGGTGGCAATGGTTTCCTAGGGTCACCCATTCTCCTCTGAGGACCAGCCCAGAAAAGCTCAGTCATAATGAACGGGGCTTCAGACGGATGGACACACACACGGGCTTGAGAGCCCTCCTGGCTTTGGCCACTCTAACAAGATTTTGTCATTTGTGGCTTTTGCACATTGGAAAAACTTTCATCTCTGAGTTTCTATGGGCTATAAATACTTGGTAGGTTAAAAAGGAATCATTCAGAACATGAAATAAACATAACCTGGCACGTACACAGCAACACACCTCAACGGAGCCCTTCAACTTCTAGGCCAGAGCTGCAGGAATCGGAGACGGGGCTTCCTTCATCCCGTCTCGCATTCACTTCCCTCCCGGGCTGGGCACTGCTCTGGTTTCTGACCTCTTTTGGTTGGATATTTTCCTAATGAGGCAGGAGGATGAGGTCTCCATGTTCCTTGCGCCTTTTAACCACAGAGTGAAAACTGTTGATTTTGTTGGCATTGGGGAGAATGTTTAGAATGTATGGAAAACATGTTATGGGTATTGTGTATCTACCATAAACCAAGAAAAGAGATTGGCAGAGGGAAATTCTATCTTGATTCTGAAAAGTCACCACGATCCTGGTCTTTATGGCTTATTTGTTTTCTAAACAATTGCTTTATTCTTTTTTTCAGAATATAAAAGAAAGACTAAGAAAATGAAAAACCAATCATGTCTTCCAAAGATAGCATTCTTAACATCTTAGTCCTGTGCGTTTTTTTTTTTTTTTTTAAATTGAGGTAAAGGTACACGAAGAAAGATGCATAAATCATAAGTGAACATCTCAACATTTAAAAAATCCTAAAAATTATGTATACCCATGTCACCACCACCCAGATCAAAACATTTCGTGTACTCTAGCAAACTCTGTTGTGTCCTCTCTTAGAAATATCCACTCAGAAGTCTCTCCCCCACGGCCGGCCATGGTGGCTCATGCCTATAATCCCAGCACTTTGGGAGGCTGAGGTGAGAGGATCACTTGAGCTCAGGAGTTTGCGACCAGCCTGGGAAATGTGGTAAAATGTTGTTTCTACCAAAAATACAAAAATTAGCCAGATGTGGTGGCATGTGCCTGTCATCCCAGCTACTTAGGAGGCTGAGATGTGGGGATGGCTGGTGCCTGGGAGGTCGAGGCTGCAGTGAGCTGAAATGGTGTACTGCACTCCAGCCTGGGCAACAGAGCGAGACCCTGTTTCAAACCAACCAACCAACAAACAAATAAAAAAGCAAAAACAACAAGAACAACAAAACAAATCTCTCCCCTAGAGGGAATCACCTTCTGATTTCAGGCTTATCCTTTTGTCACCAGTCGAGGCTGTCCAGGTTCTTGGCGTCTTGAACAAATAATTGAACAAAACACACAAGCAAGGAAGGAATGAAGAGATTTATTGAAAATGGAAGTACACTCCACAGTGTGGGAGTGGACCCAAGCATAGGGGCTCAAGGGCCCTGTTACAGAATTTTGGGGAGTTTAAATACCCTCTAGAGGATTCCATTGGCTACTTGGGGCATGCCCTATGTAAACGAGGAGGATGAAGTAAAGTTACAAAGTTGTTTATTATGGAGAAGATATTTGGTGTCATAGCTGAAGAGTGAATCAGCCTCATGTTCCCTGCCTCCAGACCCTGTTTTCCTGCCTCACTTTTACATATATATACACACACACGCACACACACATATATATACACACACACACATATATTTTGTTATATATATAATATTTGCATATATCATTCTTGCTATATTTAACTTTTATACTTTATTTTATGTATATCACACATTTTAACAAAAATGGATCAAACTACTCATACAGTATTACAATCTGATCCTCTCACTTTAAATAAATTTTTATTATATAATATGAAATAAAATTTTATACAGTATTACTATATAATAAAATATCACATTTATGTGATGTATAAATACATAAATTATATAATTATCACTCTATATATTATCTTTCTGTCAATAAATATAAAACAAAACCATCACTTTTAATGATTGCATCCCATTGTTGGGTATAGCATAATTTGTAAACTACTTTCCTGCTAATGAACATTTTAGCATTGTTCCTTTGTGATTATATTTTTAAATTGCCATTAGGGTGACATCTATGAATGGATTTATTCCAAAGGCTTTGTAATCCTATTTTACTGTTATTAACTATGAGTATTGATTCTTCTATATTTTATATTGTCCATCTCTTTTTGTTCCATTTCTTTCCCTAGCATGTATTCATCTTGTGGCTCATGCTAAAGGACAGTGTGTGAATGTGTGTGTGCCTGTGCACACATGTGCACGCATGTATGCCTGTGTAAGTGCATTCTATGTTGTTATTGTTATTCTAGTGGTCCCAATCCAGCCCAGCCTAGGAGCAGGAGATGTAAAGTATGTTTGCATCTACACAGCATGTCATATAGTTTTAAAAGTCATTAAAGAAATTCTCACCAGATTTCATTTCTATTTGTTGGAGAATTTCTTCCACAGACCATTCAATTCTATCAGTTTATAGGAGGAAAAAATGTCTCTGGCTCCAGCCTTCTGAGTGAAGTTGTTGTAATGTCACCCCTTCCACTTGAGTGGAAAGCATGCCCATGAATGCACACATGAATTTCCGTCCACTCTAATCCATGAATATCACTGCTCTTGTTTCCCAGCCGCAGCCCCCAGGGTTTTTGTGTGATACTCCACACTTTCTACCAGGAGTTAGATTCTCTGTCACAAAACTCCAGTGCTGTGGGTTGGCACGTTTGCTGAGTTTTCAAATCAGGGGTTTATTTTCCTGGTCAGTTATTTAATTTATTTTTTAAAGACATCTTTTATTTTCAGTCAAAAAGACAAGTAAAAATAATTCTCAGAGATATGTGTTTAAAGTAAAAGGGGTTTTTATTAGAATGTTTGTTTACATCGACTCTGCAGAATTCTTTTTAATCTAGAAGCCATAGGGATTATTATTTCTTTGTCATGGAATCCCTAGATCTTTGTGGGAGGCCTAGAAGCACACGTTTCTCTTCCATTTAAACAAATTCTATTCAATTCACTTGCATTGGCAGAGCACACCAAAATCTTAATTTTCTCAGCCATGGAGAGTGAAGTCAGCTTGGGAGCTTTTTAAACATGGATTTTGTTTTTTTAAAAAAAATCCTAACACATGCCCAGAGAAAGAAAATACACCCTCTTCTCTAAGGCAATGAAAGTACATAAAGTTTCTCTCCTAAAACCCTTCCTGGCCAGGAGATTATGTGTGAGTAAACATGAGTATATCTTTCCTATTGGCTTAAAAGAAAAAGCCAAGCAAATAAACACTTGTTTTTAAAAATTCAAATCTAAAAAGTAAAAATAAATTTTCTCTCTCACAGTCTCATTACCTCAGGGATAGTGATTAATAATTGGCATTTGTATCGTGCTTTTGAAATAAAAGGTGGGATGCATTGTCCACAGTGTAATGCAAAAGGCTGTTTTCACTCCCGGTGAGACACTTCTCTGTGGCAGAACACAGAGATCCACCTCATTCTTGAGTAGCAGCCAAGGATTCCATAGTTTGGCTCTCTAATTTATTAATCGTTTTCTATCGATGGATATCTGTGCTTTCTACAGATTGTTCTATTAAAAACCTAGATATTGAATCTAATTTCGTCTGAGATCCAGTTATAATTCTAGCCAGAGATCTTACTTAGAGAGATCTTGGAGATCACAATTGGTGGTTGATGATGGCTTTTACCCATTTCTATTCCCAGAAAAGAAGGAAGGCGGCAATCCACAGCCAGTGCATGGCCTGCCTAACAGAACACAAACGTCCATATAAAACCTCTTTCCTTTTTCCACCCCAGCCTCTTCCAACCTCTTTCCCTACAGGATCTCCTTCTTCTTTCAAATGGAAAGGAAAAGGTTCCAAGAACGATTTGGGGGCCCGGACTTGGCTGATTTACCCAAACTTGTTTGGAGAAATGACTTCATTGTATGTTTCTGGCTCTATATTCCTGGTTTTCTCTTACAGGTTCTCTGGCTTGCTCTGCATCTGGAAAGTGAGGACTGTTGTCTATGGGAAGATTTCCAGTGGCTGAAAGCTTATGGCTGATGATGTAACTCAGCACCAAGTTCACACCAAACCCAGCATTCCTAATTCTAACAAGGTGCTCTTGATCCAAACTTAGGGCATTTGAGGCTCTAAGTTCTTTCTCCCCTTCCTTTGTCAGCAAAATTAAGAGTACGCCAGTAAACTGAAAACTGCGCAGAGAGGACAGCTTTCAGACTTGCTTAGTCAAAGAGCAGAGCTCTGTGTGTTGTGTTTGTACTGTCAGCCCACAAAAAAACAGAAGATTTAGGAAGAAAGGAAGGCTATTTACTAGAACAAAACACACGATAGTTCACATTACATATTTTCTTGATGGACACAAAGTGACATCCATACTGATTGACTGTCGGCATGTGCCTCTCCACGGAGCCAGGTTCTGTGTGATGGATAAGCCAGTCTCTGGCAAGTGTCAGGAAGATTATCAAAAGAAAGAGCTGTCTGTAGTTGTTCCCTTTCTGAGGAGATTGACAACTCACCCTAACAAAAGGAAACATTAGTGTGCTATTTGCGTCTCCCAAAGAGACTGATAAGATGACGTGATAAATGGTGGGGTGAGGGTGGGAGGGAGGTTGCCATAAAAACACATAAGGTAGCTAAATCGTGAAGTGCAAAGAAAACCTCCGCTCCCACAATTGATGAGGCTTGTTTATTTTAAAAAGGTGAGCTCTTCTGAACAACAGAATTGCCTGCAGCATAAGCACTGGTTGGAGAATAGCAGAAGTTCTCCAACCAGTGTTGCTAACAGTTTCAAGGGAAATCTTGAATACTCCATGTCCTACCCTTTTCTCTAGTTGCTTTAATACGACCACCCAGAGCATGCGAAAGAAGACACGCCATAATGTGCAGCAAACCTTAGGTACGTCTTTCTCCTCCATGAACTCCAGAGTGGGCTCTGGATCTGGCATGGCCCCAAGAGCAGGAGTTTGTATATGAAATTCACAGAGGGCGTTTATTATGATTCAGAAACAAACAGGGTGAACTTGAGTGTATCCAAATAGGAAATTGTCCCCCAGAGAGGCTTTACCCACAACTGCAGCAAATGTCACCCCTCATTAATTGCAGGGACGGCACCAATTTCAAGTGTGTTCAGGTCATCTTGGCAGGTTTGCTTCGCAAGCTAATACTTGTGGAAGTCGACGTGCTGTGAACAGGTTGGACTTGGAGATGAAAAGTACTCTGACGGATTGCTCAAGTCCACTGGCGTCTTCAAGAATGTTTTTTTTTTTTTTTTTTTTTTTTTTGAGACGGAGTCTCGCTCTGTCGCCCAGGCTGGAGTGCAGTGGCCGGATCTCAGCTCACTGCAAGCTCCGCCTCCCGGTTTACGCCATTCTCCTGCCTCAGCCTCCCGAGTAGCTGGGACTACAGGCGCCCGCCACCTCGCCCGCTAGTTTTTGTATTTTTAGTAGAGACGGGGTTTCACCGTGTTAGCCAGGAGGGTCTCGATCTCCTGACCTCATGATCCGCCCGTCTCGGCCTCCCAAAGTGCTGGGATTACAGGCTTGAGCCACCGCGCCCGGCCGCAAGAATGTTAAAAGAAAAACTTAGGCCGAATTACGCTAAAAGGAGTTTAATTGAGCAACGAACGATTTGTGAATCAGGCAGCCCCCAGAATCACAGGAGATTCAGAGAGACTCCAGGGATGCTTCGTGGTCAGAAAAAAATTATAGGCAAACAACGGGAAGTGACTTACAGAAATAGGAGGTGAGGTAAAGAGACAGCGGGACTGGTTACGGGCTGGCGTTTGCCTTATTTGCACACAGTTTGAACACAGCGGTGTGTGACTGGGTATGTCTGCTGGGATTGGCTAAGACTTAGGGATTGTTACAGGCGTAGACTGCTACATTAGGTTTTCAATCTCATCTACCTATTAAGTTAGGTTGCAGTTCATCCACAAGGGCTCAAATGTAGAAGTACGGAGTCCTTCTCAGGCCACATTTAGTTTGCTTTAAGAGGGAGCACCTACTCTTTTCCTGCCTGACCCTGCATTTTCACCTCTTAACCAGCCCCCACAGTGCTATCGGGAGGTCTCTGGCTCCTGGCAAACCAGACCCTGCCTAGCAGGCAGGGACCACGCCTTTGGCCTGAGTTGCACTGAAAAGCCAGGCATTGGCAGGGATGCAAAAGAAAGACTCTTCTGAGCTTTGTGCGCTGTCAGCCATAAGAGCATTGACTAGGTGGCGGATACCACATTCTGTCCACACGTTAGTGTCGGTAGAAAACATGGTCAATATAAAAAACCAGTAATAACACCGGGAAGACTTTCTAATTTCTCAGTGTTTCTTCCTACTCTGTGGATACTGGCCTCTACTATTACACGCTTTTCATGACCTACTTTTCTGTATTTTTTCAGTGTCATTCTTTCTCCTGAGACTTAAAGCAGTTTGAATCTTGGGGTGGTTATCCTTTAATCCCTGCGTGGTTTGCATTTGTTTTTTTCTTTTTCTTTCTTTCTTTCTTTTTTTTTTTTTTTTGAGACAGAGTTTCGCTCTTGTTGCCCAGTCTGGAGTGCAATGGAGTAATCTCGGCTCACGGCAACCTCCGCCTACCAGATTCAAGCGATTCTCCTGCCTCAGCCTCCTGAGCAGCTGGGATTATAAGCATACACCACCATGTCTGGCTAATTTTGTATTTTTAGTTGAGATGGGTTTCGCCATGTTGGCCAGGCTGGTCTTGAACTCCTGACCTCAGGAGATCCTCCCACCTCAACCTCTGAAAGTGCTGGGATTACAGGCATGAGCCATCGCGCCTGGCCTGTTTGCATTTCATTTGTGTTCCCTTAAGGATGACTGGATGGGAGGCTGAGGTGACTCTTCCACTCACTCCCAATTGGTGACAAATTCCACAGAGTGTCTTTGCTGATCAGTGGGAATGACATGATCAGGTTATGCCAGTTACCAACTTGGTGCTTTCCAAGACATTGGGAAGCCTTCACATGGCCTATGGAGGAGGCCAGATACAGGGGTGTGCCCCTCCACATTTAGGTGACCTCCAGGAGAGAAACTGGCTCCTTCTCCCTGGAGCCAATATTTATCTTCTGAAGGCTTCCTGGATCCGTGGATTCCCTAGAGAACCTACCTCACGCTGTTTCTGATCTTTCAATTAATGCCTATAGACAACCACAATTTTTGGATAAAATCCAACTCTTTTTTTTACCCTAGACAGTGTCCGGATTCCATTACAGGTTATGGGGCCCTCTAACCCCTAGGAGTATTGAGGTAAACCAAAAAATGTTTAAGAAAGCCTAGCTCTAAAGTGGCCCGTATTTATTGTTTATTATTTTCAGACTTGGTAAACAGAAAGTAAGATCTAAAGTGATTTAGAAACAAGTAGTTGAGGGGAATGGCAAAGTGAGGAGCCAAAGAAGAAAACTTTTGCAAGGAGTGGGGAGAACATGAGAGGCAGGCAATCAAGCTAGATAGAGGAATCAGGGACACTGGAAGGAAAAGAGAGGTAGAATGTGTGTGTGTGGTGTGTGTGTGTGTGTGTGTGTGTGTGTGTGTGTTGGGGGCAAGGGTGGGGGTGGGGAGGGTGAGAACAAACAATAAGAAGGTCAAGGACAGAAATCAGATTACTTGAGCAAAAACCCAAAACAATAGCCTCAAAACAAACAAAATCCACAGAACAGAGTCCTTCCCAAATTTTCCAAGGTTAGCAGCATCCACCAGGTGATCTGACAGTGACACCAGGTGGCTGATGACACCATGTAGAGGCCTTATCTTAAATCACTTTACCCTAAAAAGCCAAGCTTTGTTTTATAAACTCATCCTTAATGGAAACAGAATGGAAAGAAACTTGGAGATTATGTATTCCAACTCCTTTACTCTACATTTGAGGACACCAGGTCCTCAGGTTATCAAAACTGACTGACCAACTGAACAAACAAAAAATATGATCTGAGAATGCAGACACAGCACTTTATTTTAACCAGCTCTGTGACTCTAGCTTTTGTTGCTTTTAATCTTTAAAAACAAAATATATCTTATTTTATTAGTTGCCCATTATTGACCAGAAGGCAACTAATATTAAAACATAATTTGTGACCATTGTATTTGATCGATTCAGATGCACAAGGAGATTATGATAGAAACTTAATTATGGAGAAAAGAATCACAAACATGTGTAGTACCTTTGGACTTAAACTGATTATTGAAGAGAAAGCATAATCTGACTAGTATTGCCTTTCTTTCATATTTTTAAATGGTTAACAAAATTTACAGCAAACTATTTGCCATTTTAGGAGTAATATCAGATACAGAACATACGTTTTTTTTTGTCAGTTTTTAAAGAATATCATGCAGTCAGAGACAGCAGAGGAATTCTAAATGTTTTTGGTGTTTTTTATGGTAAAGTAGAATGCAGGGGTCTATTTTCCCTGGTTCAGTCTTAACATGGTTTCATCTAAATTATACACCAAAGGAAGCATTGGGATTATATATATTAAAAAAATCCACACTCAGTATAAGAATGTGAATCAGCTAGGCACAGTGGCTCATGCCTGTAATCCCAGCACTTTGGGAGGCCAAGGCAGGTAGATCACCTGAGGTCAGGAGTTCGAGACCAGCGTGGCCAACGTGGTGAAACCCCATCTCGACTAAAAATTCAAAAATTAGCCGGGCATGGTGGCATGCACCTGTAATCCCAGCTACTCGGGAGGCTGAGGCAGGAGAATCGCTTGAACCCGGGAGGCAGAGGTTCCAGTGAGCTGAGATCAGGCCCCTGAACTCCAGCCTGGGTGACAGAGCAAGGCTGTGTCTCAAAAACAAAAATAAAATAAAATAAATAAATAAAATAAAATAAAAATAAATAAATTTAAAAAAGAATGTGAATCAGCAAATATTAGGTGTGAGGAACATTACACTGGATCTTTATAAAGCAATTTGGTTTTTGGAAAGTAACAACATACATTCTTATAGGAAAGAAAATGAAGAAATAAAAATATTTGGGGATAGTTACAGCTTATAATGATATATTGAGAACTGGTTCTCTACCTTAAACAAAATTTCTTATACGGCTAAGTCTTATAAATTATCAAAAATGAAGGAAAAAATCTTTACAATTTCCAGGAGTGGTTTATGTATTTTGACTTGTTTTCTTGGCTAATTTTATTTTTATTTTAAAGCTCTAAAGCCATTTTCTGCTTCGCTTTGGTCAAATTAAAGGGAAAAGAAAAATCAAACAAGAAAACAGAGATGTTAAATGAAGCTGGTTACCATACAGAATAACATATGTGCTTTGTCACTTGTGAACAATTTGCCATCTCTGCACACTTACGAACCCTCTGAGCACCTCCGTGTATTTACTGACTGCTGGCCATGTGGTGATGTCTCCTCGCCAGTGATATAGAACAAGCTGCCCAGGGTAGAGAACAAGCTGCCCCTTGTCCTTGGCAGGAATTCAGTCTGTTCCTTAGGGTACAGGGCACGTGCGGCCAGGCCCTCCTGAGGCAATATTTCATCCCTGCCCTGAGGTCAGCTCTGGAAATCTGGGATAGGGAACACCACAAAACAGAGTGGGGAGGAGAAGAACCAGTAGCCTGTCCAGCTCTCCTAACAAAACCCTAGTTATTTTAATCATTGCTCCTAGTAGGTGCCCCGATCAGATGCACAAATCAATGATTATGTTGGTAAAGACGCAACATTTCTAACGTGTCCGTGCCTGCTTAGATTCATTTAGATGAATCCATATTATTAAACCAACTTGCACAGAACATGATCACAGATCCCTCGTTGACAAACAAGCGAACTGGGCTGCTGATGAGTCTCTGAACTGTCTTTTAGCTGAATTGTTATTAAATACAAACATGGTCCTTTTTTTTTTTTTTTTCCTAAAGGGGCGCATGTTAAACAATTTAATATTTTAGAAAAATACTTTCCCTTATTTAAATGAAAATAAGTAATGTAGTTTGCAAAGTAAAAGGCAGGGTTTCATCTTTTAGACAAAAAAAATTAAAAGAGAGAGAAAGACATGTATTGTCTATTTAACAATCAAAACACTACAATAAAATAAAATAAAATCGTGGTATCATAATAATGAGTTCTCTTTCAAATGGTTTGCTCTGAACTAAATTGTGCTCTTTATGTAATAGAATGACAAATTGTTTAATTCAGTATCAAATATTCATGAGCTGTAAATGTGCTGCATCACCAAAACGGGTGCAAAATCAGAAACAAATACTGTAGCATGCACAGAAATGGAAGCTAACAGAAGTGGACGTCTGCATAGGTTTTCAAGGTTGTTGTGGCTTTGCATCTATGAGAGACGGGAGAGAAAGAGAACACCTCCTTCTCCAGCCATCTCCAAATGCTGCCGTGGGAGAGTAAAAGGGTGAGAAAGGAACCTGGATGTGGATTCGCACAGCTCCATTTCTCCTGCAGATCAGAAGGCTAAAAGCAAATCAGAGATTAGACCACAATATGACGGAACTTCCTAGACATTTCAAAATGGTGCAGGGCAGTATTGATTTATTAGAAAAGAGTATGTATGTGAACTCTCTTTTTTTGTTTTAAAGGTTAGAATGGCTAATTATTCTGAGTTTGAATTTTAAAATGAAGTGTTTTTGACCATTCAGGGAGAAATAAATGAGAGACCCTCATCGGCATCATCTACATGGTTATTTGTTTGCCCTTTACATGGCAGGGCTTCAGAGGAAAATCCAGCTCCAGGCTGCAGGCTCTGAGAGTCTTCTTAGACCTCTCCGGAACAAATGTATTCATTTAGAAGTAGATTTCTTCTTTTAGCCTGAGCCAAACGCCCTCAAAGCCACATAGGTTTCCCTCTCTTCCCTTTCACCTTCCTCTCCCCTCCTCTTTTTTCCTCTCTTCAGTATTTATTCTCATAGCAGTTGAAGGACTGCCCTTTACAAGGAGAGAGAAACATGTCAGTCCTTCAAGAATGATGTACAGGTTCCCTTTGCCCTACAGGGGGCAGACCCTATCATTTCCCTGTTGACACATTCGGCCTCATGGGCTCTCTTCTGGAACCCATGAGTTCAGAAAAGATTGAACACCACCCATTTCCTGCAGCAGTCCCTTCCAGGAGCCCTGTTCCCATGCCTGTAAGCAGTCATCTGGAGTTGCCTAAGAAATTTTCAAGAACCTCTCTATATTGAAATCACCTCTTTGAAATGGTGAAGAGTTTTTTGGTTATTAACTCTACCATCTCCCGTTAGCTAAGCTCATTTGTTTTCCCTTGAGAGAAGAGCTCTTCTAGCATCTAATCATACCTAATCTTTCTGCAAAGTTGTTTTCCTAAAAAATTGTATAAATCAAGTTTTTGTAAATCTAGTCATATGTTTTATGCATCAGGGGAACTTGGAATGTAAAGGAATCTCATGGTGCGTGCATCCTTCTGTAAAATGAAGATGTGCTCCCTTATTTATTCATTTTTGTAAATCTGAATAATTATTCACTGGGTTGAAGGAGGTATGCCTTTATTGAGGCTTTTGCATTTGGTATCTTTCCATTTTTTATTTTCAAGGTGCCACAAAATGGCCACATATTCCACCTTTAGTGGAGGAAAACACAGCCAACATGCTCCCTAATTCTAAGTCATAAAGAGCCTCAAAATTCTGTGCCAGTAGCTCATAAGGAGTCCTCGTCTGATCTAGAAAACCAGCAGAAAACCTTGCCGCTGTCCCACAGGAGCGATACATAATTTCAGACTGACTGGGTTCTACTCCTTCCTTCTTTCCCTTCTGCTTTAGCAAATGAAAAGATGCACAGTACTTGGGATTTCAAATAGAATAGTGCCTATTAAAGCTTTACCTAGGGGGGATTCCCAAATCAAGGGACATAAAATTACTCAGCCACAGGAAACCTGGAGAATCTGGTCTCTGAAGATGAAGCTAGAAATGCGCAAAGGTTTACTGTTCGTTGTTTTCCTCGGCAGAGAGCGCAGGGTCCTTATGGCAAGGAAAGGCTGAGCTGTTGGAGCAGAGTGAAACCAGATTCCCAACATCTGTGCTCTAGACCCCACTCCGAACGGGGACTTTCTGGAGGTATTTTTCTACCCTCCGTCCCCTGGATCCCAATTAAGGGAAACATTTTTTTTTTAGGCATGTCATTATCCCATGATAGGAAAGCAGGACTCACTGTCCCCTCCTTCCCTCTCTCCCTCCCTCCCTCCCTCCCTCCTTTCTTCGTTTCCCCCATGTAGATGAGCAATGCAAAAGGTCTAATATTTGAGAAATGTAATTATATTAGCGATAAACTTCATGGTTTAATTTGGGAAATCTCCCAAACCTAAATTCCCAGCCCGGAGGAGTCCAATTAGATCTGGGCTGGGAAAACTAGAATATCTTTCAGTGAAGGGGAAATAACCAAGGGGAAGCAAGAACCACAAATGGCCAAACACTGATGTCGGCTCAAGTCTTCCTCGGAAAATGCCTCTGTATGAGGATACAGTGGCTGACGGAAAGTTCACTCAATCAGGGCTGCAGGGTCTTGTGGAATAAAATACATCCAGACAGGGCTACGACTTGCTTTGGTTTCCAGCAGGGGGAGCTCTGACTCTGGAAACTGGTCAGTGGCCACCAAACGCTGTTTCAGTGGGTCTAGACCTTTGGAGATCAGCGTTCTCTGGTCGCCAAGGTTGGTAACAAGGTCTATGGGTAATGTCGCTGAACCAGAAACAGAGGTCTCCCTTCGCACAGTCCCCGGTGAGGAAAGCAGTTAACACCTCTTTAGAAACACAGCTGAAGAGGCATTTTAGGAGCAAGTGACAAAAGTCTTACAAAGGCAGCAGGGAAAAAGTCAGGGATGGAAATTAAAGCCCCCTTTTCCTCCTCTTTCTCCCTTCCATACCCCTAGGCATAACTGTTTCTCGCTCGGGGGCTTTGCTCTGATATGACATCCTGTGAGGATACCTTTAGCAGGGGGAGCCACATGCCCCGTTTTAAAAACTGCCTGTTGTTGGGATGAACTAGATTTCCTGATGATTTTCAGTCAGCTCTGGGCACTGCTGGGTCCCTGCTGCTCTCACTTTGGGTTCCTAGGAAGGAGAAACACAAGACTTCTATGCTGTGCCAAGAGACCCCACTTCACATGTCTTCTGGGCTTGGCTCAGAAGCATCTGCAGAGAGACAAGGAAGCCCCACAAAATGTGGACAAATACCACTCTAGCCCATGAAATAGCCGAGAAAGAGCGGCGCTCGGCACAGCATTTTCTAAGCTGCGTTGTGTGAAAGGTTGCTGGACCCTAAGGGGCTCCCAAGTATTTCGTGGGGTAAAAAGTGTTCTGATGTCAGAGTCTGAGAAAGGCTGTAGGCACTATCCGTGCATTCCCCACTCCCCCAACTTTTGTGGAAAGAAACCTTGCTACAAGACCTAGAAGTTCTACAGGCCAAATAAACAAAGGAAAAAGCCCACTTAAATTTGTCTGATCCAGCACTTCCAAAACTTATCTGACCATGACATTTTTTCTTTTCCTTTCCACAAAGCACCTGTGTTCCAGGCACTTGTGTTGTGTGGAACACGCTCTGAGAAATACTGAGTATGCATAAAAGAGCAAAGTTCTAGGGGTGAAGAAACTTCTGCATTCCTGTAGATTGGTTCTGATCCTAATTGATGCTATGATTTTTTTTTTTTTAATGGAATTTCGCTCTTGTTGCCCAGGCTAGAGTGCAGTGGTGCAATCTTGGCTCACTGCAGCATCTACTTCCCAGGTTCAAGCGATTCTCCTGCCTCAGCCTCCTGAGTAGCTGGGATTACAAGAACCCACCACCACACCTGGCTAATTTTTGTATTTTTAGTAGAGATGGGGTTTCACCATGTTGGCCAGGCTGGTCTCGAACTCCTGACCTCAGGAGATCCGCCCCCCTCAGTCTCCCAAAGTGCTGGGATTACAAGCATGAGCCACTGTGCCAACCCGCAGCTGTGATTTTTGACATCGCATAGCCTCTCTGAACCTCAGTTTCCTCTTCTGTAAAATGGTGACTCCTCCATTCCTACACATCTGGATGGCTCCTGGCTGAAAGGGGAAGGACAAATGTCTGAATATACTTAAAATTTGTGCTCCTGGAGACAGAAATGGATCACACATTTATGTTGAAAGTAGGTTGTAGACTTTTGTCTACAAATGGACAAAATGAACAAAATCTTATGACCAGAGGAGGCACTATTCCCCTCTCTTCCTATTTGGCTTATAAATCACAATTCACACCAGTCCTGTGGCTACTTGTATATCTTTACCTGTCTGCTTTGCTTAATCTATGGACTAGCTGCATGCAGCATTCTCTTTGCTTTTTATATGCAAGACTGCGAGTTTAAAAAAATTCATGTAATGAATGAATTTTAATTGTTGAGGATATTTATTCAGAGCTTTAATGGGGATTCTACAGATTGCAAGGATTTACAATCTTTTCTGAGGAATAGCAGGAGCCAGAGTACATGACGGTGGTATTGTAGTTGGGACTGAAATTAATGGAATGGTTGTTCCATTTCCAGGTTGTAAAGTGTACACCTGATGGTTTATTTCTAAATTGCTATAGAAGACAGTGGCGAGGGTGATCAGGTCCTCTGTTCTAAAAAGGCATTTCTTCTTTTCCCCCAGATCTCTACCTCTCCCTCACTTGGAAGTAGAAATGGCAAAAGGAAACAGTCACCTTAACTGCCTTTCCTTGGGGATGTTGATCAGATGCATCAGAAGGAAGATAAGGCAGTGTGGCTTTGCAGTATGGTGTGACCAGCCATCCATCCGCCTTGCTCATGCCTAGCTGCACGCACTTTCTCAGCAATGTTTATCCAACAAACATTGATTGAGCACCTACTATGTGCCAGGTATTTATTCCCATCAAGTGGAAAGTCCTCTTTTCTAAGCTGCAGCTAAGTTCTGGCTCCTCTCTGGAGGCTTCCCTGATATTTCCAGGCTTCACTAATATCTGCCAAATTCTAAATTGTTACAGTTGGGGTTACACAATTGAGTAGTCATTATATACTGCTTGGTTGCTGTGGTTTCAAATGAATGTCTAACTAAGATGTAAGCTTCAAGAGAGCAGGGGCTGCGTCCTAACAATCTTTTACTTGCTGTTGGTGCTTCTATAAACACAATTCACCAAATCAGATCAACGGACAACAGACTCTGGAGAATCCTTCAGACTACAGGTCTCTGCACCTTGAGGTAATACAATGTGTTTTCCAGCCAGTAGTGTATGCTATGCTGTAGGTGCCCTGGCAACTATCCCTAATGTCTGCTCTCTTTGTTCTAGTTGGTTTCTGTTTGTTTCAGAATTAGAGGGTCAGATTTGGTGTTTACTTCTCACTATTTCTTATTGATAATGTTGTGAATTAAAATTTGGTAAACTCAACGGAATTGAGTGCCTTTCTGGGTGGTCTGAATTCATCTCCAAAGGCAACTTCCACTGATGTGGTCTTTTTTCCTGGCTTTCTGTTTTACTAGTTTGTGGCTAATTACGAGGGCTTCAGTCAGTTGATGTAGCCACAGATGACACTAACACCCTAGGTGGCCCAGGGGAGGATTTGTGGGGCTGTGGTGTCTGGGCTTTTTTAGAGAGGCCTGCAGGGAAATTACCGATGTGGGTGTGGGCTTTGTATCTGTCCTTCCTGTGCCTCTCCTGCTGGCATCCTCCCCCATCTAAGGCTCTGCCTCCACCTGTGCTGGAGTCTGATCTAGGTATTCCCTGCGACAAGCGTTTTGCCTAAGTAACTTGGGGCTGGTAAGTGTTTACAGTGGGCCCCCTCCTGAGAGCATACTTACACGAAAAATTCATCTGGAATACCCACAAGTGTTTCATAAAGCCTAACTTGGCTGGTTTTCCCCAACAAATTGTAACCTTTGCACACATTTTCACAGTCTACAAAATGCTTTCATGCACAGTGTCAGTCGAGTTGTAAAACAACCATGTGAAGTCGGGGGAGTGGTGGAGAGGCAGGGATCAGATGACTTGCACAGAGAGTGCAGAAGAGGTGGCAGGGCTGGAACCCACTAGTTCTTCTGACTTCTCCCTGCCCTGTTTTGCCTTGAATTGTGATTACTGGAGTAGACATCCTTTGTTCTAGTACTGTAATATGATATAGTGGAAAAGTAGTCAGTCTGAACACTTGAAACTAAAGCCAGGTCTGCTCCTCATAAGCAAGTGGATACTACTACTACTACTAATAGTTTTAATAAATCACAGCTCCAGTGTATGCATCACTTACTATGTATGAGGAATTGTACTCATATTATCTCATTTAATACTCAAAGAGCCCCCTGCAACGGAGCTTAGAGCAAGGTTTCACTATCACTAACTGATGTTCGGATTGAAGCCAAGTTTTGTCTGTTTCAAGCCCATGATTATTCAGTTTCTGCCTTGGTTGTTGAGAGGTTTAAGCAAGATAACCATGTGTCTCGCATGGTGCCAGATTGATGCAAGTTAAGCTTACAATAAACAGTAGGTCTTTCTCTCCTTTTCCTTGAGTCTAGGGATGTAATCACCACTCCACCCCACCCCTTGGTATTCCTCGTAGCATAGTGTTTTGCATGTCAGTCCTAGGTGAATGTTCATTGAGTTAAATGGAAATTAAAGCTGAGAATGAGGAAATTAGTCTGCTCTCCTCAGCAGGTAGGGGAAATAATGAAGACCAAGCAGTTCCATTGCAAGAGCTGTTGGCATCTAGGTTGGTGCATAATGAGACCAGGGTTGTGGCTTTGGTCCCTAACCACGACCTCCTAGTTCTTCACCCAACACTCTGGCTGCCCCTCTTACAAAGGAAATATCCTTTGCAAGCATCTTTCTCTCTTTCCCATTCATGTTACTGTATCTATGAGTTCTGTCTACACTGAAGTCTTGCAAATGCCATTCGCAGCACCAACTCCCTTGCTATAGGTGCATGTATATCCCAACACCTACTCAGCCTGGAGTCCCATACCTCGTACTTAGCACATCTTGTACTGAATTCATTATTCCCTCATCCCACTTAGCTGCTTTTCATGTTAAGCTCATTTGAATCACTTCAAATAATGTTGGTTTTATTGTAAGGGCACATAGGTGGGAGAACCTAGTTAAAGCTGAAAAAGCAAAAACTAAAACCAGGCCCCAGGGGAAGAGAAACTGTAATGGGTCAGGAAAAGTGAGAGCCCAGAGCAACTCTTGGATGTTAACACAGGAATCAGGGTGCCTTTTGCATGTGTCCCTAACCTAACTCAGCTATCCCACTTGACACTTGCTTCTGAGTGGCTGGTCCATGCCTGGGGTGTGCATTGTTTCTTTACCTGACAACTCTGCTAACTTGTTTCCTCGCTCTAATCTTGCTCATAGTTTCCACTTCTGTATAACCCCTACTTGCCTTGATGCCTCACAAGCCGACTCTAGCTCGTGGAATCTCCATGCCAGTTTTAGATCCTACTGAATACTGCCTCATTCTCTCAGTATGTTTGTGGTTCAACAGACTGAGTTTGCGGTTGCAGAGAATATGATTTTCTGGCGTATACTTTCATGCCATACCACCTCATGGGTTCTTGACCAGCCTGTGGGCTGGCTACCCTCAAGGGCCCACTGATCCAATCTGTCACTGTGGCCAAGGGTAGGACACTTGGCTGCCTTTTCAAGAATGTTTTAATCACCCAACTGTCCTATGCTAAGTGAAACAAGCCAGTCGTAAAAGACCACATACTGTGTGATTCCATTGATATGAACTGCCCAGAACTATATATAAAGGCACATCTATATATAAAGTAGATTAGTGATTGCTTAGGGCTGTGGGTGGGGGAGGGGGATTGGAGCATGACAGCTAAGGGGTATGGAATTTCCTTTTGGGGTGATGAAAATGTTTTAAAATTGATTGTGATGAAGGTTGTACAACTCTATGCTAAAACTCTATTCTAAAAGCCATTGACTTGTACACCAACATAGATGCAATGTGTGGTAAGTGAATTATATCTCAATAAAGCTGTTTAGAAAACAGAGTTTTGTAGAAGCAAATTTCTTAGGAAGGACTGAGGAGATGGCAGATACCACATCCTCCCTAATTGTTTATCTTTATAAATGCCACCACTTTTTAATCCATTTTGCCAAACCAAAACTCTGAAATTTATCTGACACCTCCTGCTTCCTTTTCCAGTTCAGTGGTTAACTCCTTCCTTGATTCCAGCTATTAGTTTTTTTATTATTTTATTTTATTTTTGTTTTTATTTTTTAAAACGTAGAGAGAGAGGCTTGCTATGTTGCCCAGGGCTTGAACTCCTGAGCTCAAGTGAGCCTCCTTCCTTGGCCTCCCAAAGTGCTGGGATTACAAGCATGAGCCACAGCTCCCGGCCCTTGATTATATTAGTGAAGTAGTTGGGTCAGATGCCCTCTTTTGTGCTCCAAAAGCATCTGATACACGAGCCTGGAACCATTTATTATTCTCTATTATAATTGGTGCCTTGCTGACAAGTCTCTGCTACTGGACTCCAAACTGCTTGGAAGCCCTTCGTCTCCCTATTCTAGCATGCTGCCTGACACCACAGGTACCTAACAAGATTTCTGCCATGGCTGACTGGCTGGGTGGGATGGGATGAAAGGATGGATGGAAGGAAAGTTTGGTTATCAACGCTGCCCATGACTGCTACCTGCTCTTAGAAATTCTGCCAATTCCATAAAACGTGTGTGTGCCAATGGGAGAATGAATGAGGAATGGGTGGCTTAGTGCAGTTCCACACTTGTTATCTACAGAAGAATCTAAAGCACAAGTGATACTGATGGAGTGTGGCCCACTGCTGTGGGAGCAGTTTATCTGTGGCAGCTGGCAACCTTCCAAGGACTCAGTTTCCACTCACTGTAATTTGACTTGAGTTTCCAATGGGCCCTGGGTCACGGTATGTTTCTTAGAGTAAGGGCAGACCTAGTGCTCAGCCACATGGAATAGGCCTGGTGTTTCTAGTCATTTCTCTTCTGGGCCAAGCCCCTGGACTGAAAGATTTGGGGCAGTGGGAGTGCAAGAGGGTGGGAGAAGGAGAAGTGGGGAGAGGAATAGCCTTCTCAGAACGACGATTGATGTGGAATGTGAAACATCTTATTGATAAAAGCAAAGCCCAGACGGAAGGAAGCAGTTTGATATGTGCACTATTTGAAAAAAATCATGTGCATCTGTTTAGCACAATATACAACATAATGACAGCAATCTTCCTTGTTTGTATCTATTCATCTGATTATACAGAGTAACAATTCTTTTAGTTACACATTTATTTACCCAGGGATTTTTTAATGGATAATAAGTTAGTAAATCAGATAGCATGTGTTCTGGATAATACTTTAGTAAACTGTCTACCACACAAGACAGTTGCAATTCACATTTTATATAATATCCAATGTTCCACTAATACAATAACACAATGTGAAGCTATGAGCAGCTCTTCAGGAAGGACAAAGCAGATTTTAATGATTATTTAATACTGTTTGATCTAGACACATATTATGTTGAAAAGCTACAGATTTCAGTCCTGCAATGCACCACAGATGTAACGAAAAAATGTGGACTTATTTGAAGTATAATCCAGTGGATTTCTTTTGATGCAGTTGCCATGGCTGTTTGTGCTAAAGTTTCTTGTCTTTGACCCAAGGATAGATATATTGTATGCTTTTACTGACTTTTTCCAAACTGAAACCCCAAAGCATATATATCATTTCATGACAAAATAATGAACTTGAAGGAAGAAAGAGAGAATAGTACTACATTTAGCTTAAGCCTTTGAAATATGATAATAAAAGTAAAAATAGTTCTTTCTTTCTTCCTGGAGGGAAGATAGAAGTCAACACAATTTCTGGTTCTTTCCAGAATACTGAATGGGCCAGGAAGTCTTATGGCTTAAGACTGGAATTGAAGATGGCAGAAGAGCACATCTAAAGAAGGGCTCCGTCCTTAACTCCCCACACTACTGGGCCAGGCTAGCAGGAAAGGGCATAGGCTGCTGTTGCAAGGCCAGCAACAACCACCTCTGATTAATCCAGCAATACCACCTTGCAAAATGTTCACTTCTTCTGCGTCTCCTGATGAAGCTCATGGGGTTTCTCAACATCATTAAGATGAGATCTGTTGTGGTCTTGCGATCACATTATATATCTTATTTCAAAGAAAATTCCTGTATCAGATTCCCATTACACGCCACTTTGTAGGGTACTGTTGCAAATGGAAATCAGCATCCTTATTATTTAGTGAGTCATGAATGAGGAACATTTGCAGGCATGCTCTGGCTGCATCGAGGGTGGAATCTAAACGTTAAATCTGATCAGATACAGACAACAGCAAGACCTTTCTATTCCTTTCACGGTGTGGCATGTGACAGTATTATTGAAGATGGATGCATTGCTCCCTAAAGCGATGCTCAGACTTTGCTTGTTCTTCACAATGCTACCTGTCAGCTGCCTAGCCGGCAATCCCAGTTTTCGAAAGGTCAATTTCTTGGGGCAGAATGAAAAGACATTGAGTATCTGAGCGACTTTCTTGAAATAATTTAGCAAAATTAGATTTGTTTTAGAGCATGAAAGATATAAAGATAAAAAGGGGAGGACCTGGCATGAACGAGTGGCCACTATTTCCCAAGCATTCTCCATACATTTTTTTCGTTTAATAGTTACAATTGTGAAGTAGGTATTACCATCTCCCATTTCCAGATGAGGAAACAAAACTCAAATTTGCACAATTAATCAGGGACAGGGCCACTATCTGAACCCAGCCCCAGCTGACTCGGAAACTTGTGCTGTTCGTTTGTACCGGTGCATCTCAAACTACACAATAGTATCATCTGGAGTTAAAAATACATCATTGCCTCAGCACCACAGCCAGAGACATAGAAGTCATTGTTCTGGGCTGGGGACAGGGCATTAGTATTTTTTTAGAAACTCACCCAGGGATTCTAACAGACAGCCAGATTAAGAACCATTGGATTATATCATACCACCTGCAAAGTTACAAACCCATTGTAAGTCACATACATTTACTTGAACCACGTAAGTCCTAACTAATGAATACCCTGCCATCTATACTGTGGGGCATACAATAAAATGTGGGTGTCCTTGAACACAACTCATTATCAATCCTTTCTAAGAAGTCTTCATGCATTCACCATTCCACAGTGGATTGTACTGGCCACTTTTTTTTCCTCACTGCAATTCAGTATCTTAAGATGTTTTAAACAAGTTCATTGAGCTGTATTCTGGTAGTGGTTATATCATACCAAGCCCATTAGATGAACTCAGGAAAGGAAATAATCAAATTAAGCTGTATCTCTACAGGGTCAAAAATTGAGTTAAAAGCTTAAAACTTAGACATTTCCAATGGTTAATTTCTTTCTTTCTTTTCTTATTTATTTATTTTTAGAGAGTCTCACTCCTTAAGAGATCCTCTCACCTCAGCCTCCTGAGTAATTGGGTAGTACACCACCACACCTGGCTAATTTTTTGTATTTTTAGTAGATACAGGGTTTCACTATGTTGCCCAGACTGGTCTCGAACTCCTGGGCTCAAGCTGTCTGTCTGCCTCTGCCTCCTAAAGTGCTGGAGTTACAGGCGTCAGCCACCATGCCTGGCCAATGGTTAATTTCTTTTGTTCATTATCATGACCTCAATCATGATCTCAAAACTAATTTGATTGGATTTTTGGTTTGTTTCTAACTCGAATCTAGCTATTTGCCTGACAAGTTCTTCTGGTGCTCCAGAAGCGCATTCTGTGGATGAGAAATGGTAAAACCTAAACCTGAGATATTAAAGGTGAACTTATACTTAAATCAGAACGAATATCATTAAGGAAGTTTTCACTGTTTTGGTGCTGTGGGTACTTTCTTTTTACATATTAATGCCATCACTTTCTCCCAAGCCTATGAGGGCTATTTATAAGGCACAAAAATCCTCAGAACCAAACCTCCAAAAAACAAACACTCATAGCCTAAGAGTTAAATTATGTAAGCAATACTGTTGTGGTTGTGGTTAGAAATAGTAACACTTTTTGGAAGAAATGCTTCAAAATGCTAACAATGGCTATCCCTGTTGATTAGAGGTATATGTAGAAAATATACATATACCTCTAACTAAACCCAAAAACTTGTTTGAGATTCCTAAATCTGCTTACATCAGTGGTCCTCCTTATCATTCTTTTTTTTTGAGACGGAGTCTTGCTCTGCTGCCAGGCTGGAGTACAGTGGTGTGATCTTGGCTCACTGCAACCTCCGCCTCCTGGGTTCAAAAGCTTCTCCTGCCTCAGCCTCCAGAGTAGCTGGGATGACAGGCACTACAGACGCCTGCCACCACACCCAGCTAATTTTTGTATTTTTAATAGAGACTGGGTTTCACCATGTTGGACAGGATGGTCTCGAACCCTTGACCTTGTGATCTGCCTGCCTCCACCTCCCAAAGTGCTGGGATTACAGGCATGAGCCACCATGCCTGACCCCTACTTATTTTTATTTATTTATTTATTTATTTATTTATTTATTTTTGAGATGGAGTCTCGCTTTGTCACCCAGGCTGGAGTGCAGTGGCCGGATCTCGGCTCACTGCAAGCTCCGCCTCCCGGGTTCACGCCATTCTCCTGCCTCAGCCTCCCGAGTGGCTGGGACTACAGGCGCCCGCCACCTCGCCCGGCTAGTTTTTTTTTTTGTATTTTTTTTAGTAGAGACGGGGTTTCACCGTGTTAGCCAGGATGGTCTCGATCTGCTGACCTCGTGATCCACCCATCTCGGCCTCCCAAAGTGCTGGGATTACAGGCTTGAGCCACCGCGCCCGGCTGACCCCTACTTATTATTCTTTCCAAGGCAATGGCTCTGGGTCGTTTTCACTTTTTTTTTTTTTTTTTAAACTGTGTGCATCTTAGTGCAAGGACTTGCTCTAATAAAAGTCTTTTATTTTAAACATATGGCAGAAGAGATTAAAAACACTTACATTTTTGCCGAAAATCCTTTAACATGAACAAATGTTTCCAAAGCTTTCTCAGACTTGAATTTCTTTGAACTACTCTGTTTCTCTCTATAATGTGTTTTTTTTTTTTACCTGATTCTGATTCCAGATTTTATTGAAGAAATGAAAGCAGAAGTATTGTGTGTGGTTTAACAAGGAAGAAGATAAACTAAAATAAGGAGGCTTAATTCCAGCCAAAGCTTTCAACATCACACAGTGTACAGATTGAGATGGCAGATGCTGGAAGCAGAGGCCTGTGGGGGTGGTCCTGGTCACGTGACCTGGGCACCTCACTTAACCTCATTTTCCTCAATTTCATCTGCAAAATGGGGACTAATATTGAGCAGCTTCCTGATAGAGTTGCTGTGAGGATTAAATGCATAACTGTATGTGAACACTTAGAACACTACCTGGAAGTGCTCAATAGGTGACAGGTGCTATTGCTGTTGTTAGATCTGTAGGTCAGTGGCAGAGCTAGTAAAACTGTGCAAAGTCCAACGTGGGTAGCTTGTATTTTTAAAAAGCATCCTATTTCCTTTTATTGAGCTGTTCTTTGCAAGGAGGCGCCTCGTGAGAGGCAGGGATTGGAGAGTGGAGGGTATCAGAGTGACTATTTGGTATCCTTGCTTCGGTGCCATACAAAAACTTAGTCATTTGTTTTTAACCCCGGATGCTGCTCCAGGAACTTCAACAGATACAAAAGACAGGTGCAGAATTACGTCCTGGTGACTAGCAGTTTACTCTCTTGGCCAGAACCACAGGCTAAAATTTTAGCAAGAGACCATCCTCTGAGCCTGGACTTAGGAAATAAAAAGACTTTTTTTTTTTTTAACATGGGGATACCTAAGTGTTGCAGCACATAGCCGTCCTTCCTTCATTTTTCTTTCTCATTCTTTTTCTTTCCTTTATGACCAATTCTTTTAAAAACAATCACTTATAAAAACTTGTTTGCCAACTGATCAATAAAAGGCATTGACTAAAAATAGAATAAGTTAACTAAAATGCAATGAAAAAGTTAATTATGTTGCTAATGTAGTTAACAGCACACATGACTTGCCCATTGTTGGTGTTTTGCTGCAGTATCCTAGTACCTGGGCCTTCCCGGGAGATGTAAACCCCTCTCTCACTCCCATCCCCTGAACATGCTCATACACAGAGCTCATTCCCTGAGTCTCCTTTTCTCTTCCTCCTTCCACCTCAGGAACTCTCCTACAGCCTGCTCTGGGGACCAATTTTATGCTGAGGGCAGGAGCTGCTGGCTCTGACACAGCTGGGGTGCGTTGACCCAGGGCTTTTGCCTGAGATTTGTCACCCCATCTCTGCTGTGAGGGCTCCTTGGAGCCCATGGGCTTGGAAGAAATGCATTTCATTATTTCGACCAGCTTTTACTTAGCTATTGCATTAGATTACAAGACTTTCCAGCAAAATTAAATATTAGAATAAAAATTATTTGCGAAAGTGCTCCTCATGTCTTCTCTTGTAACTTGGACCACATTTTGAGTGCATGTAGTTAACTACAAGGCATTCTTTCTTTGGCTATGAGTTCAGATGTCTTGTCTTTATTAGAAAACAGCACTGTGCAAGCCCCAAATTGCTCATATTTCACTTTTATATCTTTTGATTCCCTTACTATATTATTCTCAAATCACTTTTTCCAATTCTTAACTAAGTTGTCTTTAATTTTTGCCTTTGCACCTTGGTATCCCCTCAACCCTAAAGCAAATACGCTTATTTGCCTTAAAGAGATGGAGTAGGCTGGGCGAGGTGGCTCACACCTGTAATCCCAGCACTTTGGGAGGCCGAGGTGGGTGGAGCACCAGGTCAGCAGTTTGAAACCAGCCTGGCCAATGTGGTGAAACACTGTCTCTACTAAAAATACAAAAATTCACCAGGTGTGGTGGCACACGCCTATAATCCCAGCTACTGGGGAGACTGAGGCAGAAGAATTGCTTGAACCCAGGAGGTGGAGGTTGCAGTGAGTTGAGATCACGCCACTGCACTCCAGTCTGGGCAACAGAATGAGACTCCGTCTAAAAAAAAAAAAAGATGCAGTAAACCTAAACAATTGTCTTTCTGCATATACTCCCCTCCTTCATACCCCTTAAAGATTGTGCTTTCAGTAACTTCTAGTCATGGGCTTTCCCCTACCATGGGATAAAGAAACTTACATGCCATTGTCCATGTTTGCTTAGAGGACTGGTAAATTTGATTAGTCATCAGACCGGGAACCAAGAAAAAAAACTTAAGTCTTGGATAAAGCCCTCTTTCATTAGAATACAGATTTGTTGGATCTGGATGGATCTCAGAAAGAAATTAGATTTGTCTCAACACTTTCTAGATGAAGAAACCAAAGACCCAGAGGTTACTTTTTTGGTCAGGTGCCACATGACTAATGGCAAATGGCAAAGTTAGAACAAAAGTCTAAGCTTTCTTACATCATCTGTAGAGTACCAACATTCATTCATTCATTCATGGCTTTCTTTGTTTTTCCTTTCTTCCTCCCTTCTTCCCTCCTTGTCTCTTTCCCTTCCTTCCTTCCTTCCTTCCTTCCCTCCTTCCTTCCTTCCTTTTTTTCTTTCTTTCCCAACATTTATTCATGCCCACTATGCACTTGTTTCATCATAAATAAGTCATTTGTTTTCAGAATTGGAAACCTGGGTGACATATGGTCTGATGAGTAGGAGTGCACTAATAGACCTACAGAAGCAGAATGTTTGAAATGGGAACTACCCGGGAAAATCTGATTTATGTGGTTATTGTCATCATAGCTTGCCACTTTCGCTGTAACGTGTACCACACCACTTTTACTGTAGTGCCATAGAATCCCGATTCAAAACAAGGCAAGAAGGACCGAAGAATAATAAGAGAGTACGTGTACACGTCCAAACCCGTGCATAGAGATAGAGCTGCCTCGGATGTAATTCAGCAGACAATTAGCACACTGACATTTTGGCAAAATTTCCAGACATTTCCATAAATCCTTTTTAGATTCTTCTTCCCTCCAGCTCAGCAAGACAGTCACATTTTTTTCCGGGCCTCAGACAAACAATAGCATCCAAATGATATTTAAGAACAACCCCCCAGCATGACAACTGAGGCTCAACCCATCTCGGAGAAAGGAAGGTCACCATATGCCCCGCACTCTTTGTGCGCGGCCTCGCTGCCATTTTACAGGGGCCTTGGCCTCTTTATTTTACTTTGGGAGACAAGAGCTCTACTAAAATGCACAAAGGGGATTTGGGATTAAGCATCGTCTTCTATCTCTCTAACCTACAGCATCTTTCATCTTAACAAAGGTGGGAGGAGCTGAAGAGAAAGATGGGGCTAACAGGAGGGGGCTGCGGAGGAAGCCAGGCAGCCGAGGGGGAAGGGGAAGAAAGCGAGCTTTTTAAAACTTGCTGTCCCCCGGCCCTCCTGTTTTCTTCGTCTTACAGAAGCACCATCTGTTCCCAGACTTGATGTGCTTGCATTTGTTTTCCATTCAGCAACAGCTTATGTAGGAAGCAGATTATGAAGTGAGCAAATATGTCACCGACTGGATCAGCAACTGTATTTTGTTCGCCCCCTTAAAACTTTACCGAAACCCTGCGGCCCGTGCACGCGGGGCCGGACCAGTCCCCAGCGCCAGCGCGCGCGTCTTGATTAGGGCCACCTGACTTCGATTATCCCTTGTGCTCCAGCCTCTCAGTGTTTATGCACTTCATTTATACTGTATTTTAAAGTACCCTTAAATTATGTTTTCAAAATTTTTTCTAGTGTGCAAGCCTAACGAGAGCATAAACAATTCAAGAACAGGGAATTTACTATTTCTTGCCATATTCTCTTTTCTCTAGTCAGCCATACAGACAACTTTATAATATATTGACATTTTGGCAAAATTTCCAGGCATTCTCTTAACTATGTAGACTTATTTGATCATACTTCCAAAACTAACAAGGTGGGGATGAATCATAGGAGATCTGTTGTAAACATCAAAATGTCACCTTTTGCTATCTCAAAAAAGAAAATCCCATCTTCAGCTTTTAAAAATATTCTGGGCCGGGAGTGGGAGTCATGCCTGTAATCCTATCACTTTGGGAGGCCGAGGCGGGTGGGCTGCCTGAGCTCAGGAGATCAAGACCAGCCTGGGCAACACGGTATATTTTGTACTAAAATACAAAAAATTAGCCGGGCGTGGTGGCGGGCGCCTGTAATGCCAGCTACTCAGGAGGCTGAGGCAGGAGAATCGCTTGACCCTGGGAGGCGGAGGTTGCAGTGAGTTGAGATTGCGCCACTGCACTCCAGCCTGGCCACAGAACTAGACTCCGTCTCAAAAAAAAAAAAAAAAAAAAAAAATTCCAGGCAGGGCGAGTGGCTCTCACCTGTAATCCCAGCACTTTGGGAAGCAGAGGCGGTGGATCACCTGAGGTCAGGAGTTCGAGACCAGCCTGGGCAACGTGGTGAAACCCCGTCTCTACTAAAAATACAAAAATTAGCTGGGCATGTTGGCGTATGCCTGTAATCCCAACTACTCAGGAGACTGAGGCAGGAGAATTGCTTGACCCTGGAAGGCGGAGGTTGCAGTGAGCCAATATTGTGACATTGCACTCCAGCCTGGGTGACAACAGTGAAACTTTATCCTGAAAAAAAAAAGAAAAGAAAAAAAACAATTTCTGGAAGATGTGATCCGGACACTGTGATCTTCACACTAGGCTGTGGTGCCTTCCAGTGATGAGACTCTGAAATGCAGAAAGGGTCACATATTATTGTGTGGAGCTGATATACTTTACATTCTCATTCTGCTATTGTTGGACATTTTAGTTACTATAACATTCCAATGATAAATAATGCTGAGGTCAACATCTTTAAGCATGAAGCTTTTTCTGTTTTTATAATTATTGTCTTAGATTACATTGTGAAAAGTGGAGTTACAAAATAAAGTTAGTGACATTTTGAATTTCATCTTCAAACCACCATTTAAGAAAAGTTTACTGTTTTGAGTAGGTATACAAAAGTTGGGAGTACTAATTCATCATTGCATGTACATGTTTTCACCCAAACTTTATTGGAGAGCCTTGGCACGTCGCTTAACTACAGTCTTCACCTATCGGACAGCAAATTTAATATTTATTTACCTGAAATACCCTTAATATCTTGGAATATAAGTTGCTGTTAAACTTATTCGTTATTTTCTCTAAGGGCTCATTGAACATTTAAACACCTTAGTAGAGAATATGAATGACTAAATTAGTACAACTTGGTTGTACTATTCCATTATAATACATTCTATGCATACTATAAATTGCTGAGGCATCAAATTACAGAAGTACAGTAAAGAAATGTCAGATTTTAAACTTCAAATGTCATGGATTGATGCTAGACAATGGTTTTTTAAAAGAGCTAAATTTAAATCCGATATAATTATTTTATCCCATTTCATATTTTCCTTGGAAATTTTTACTATGTGATTAAAATTGAATTAAATTAGTGGAGGGAAAAATTTCTGAATGTCTATTTTATTTTATTTATTTTATGTTTTACTGAAACAGGATCTTGCTCTGTCATCCAGACTGGAGTGCAGTGGTATGATCACAGCTCACTGCATGGTTGGCCTTCTGGATTTAAGCTATCCTCCCACCTCAGCCTTCCAACTAGCTGGGACTGCAGGTGGGCACCACCACGCCTGGCTAATTTTTTTATTTTTTTCTATAGATAGTCTCACTATGTTGCCCTGGTTGGTCTTGAATCCCTGTACTTAAGCAATCCTCTTGCCTTGACCTCCCCAGTGCTAAGATTGTAGGCATGAGCCACCATACATGGCATCAGAATGTTTGTTTTAAATTGAAATGGCTGTGTAGACTTTAAGAAATATTAGAAGTTGAACTATTTGTCATACTCAAACTTTTTCTTTGATTAATGCACCAAGTTGCCTTGTTTTGATAGTGTATACCTCTTGATTAATCATTTCTCTTACACTCTTGAGCATAAACATTCTTTTGTTGAATGGAGTTTTTTTTTTTTTCACCCAAAATTATCTGCATATGAAAAATGTGTACAGAATCACTTTAGTGGAAAATTACAATAGCCTGGCCTGATGCAAACACATGGCTGAACCCCTGGACCTGCATTCCTCAGTGTGCTGCTATCCCAACACACAGAATAACACAACACAAAAAAATCCCAATACAAACTTTTTTGTTGTTGTTGTTGGATATCCCAACACAAAAAATCTATAAGCGTAAAACTCCTATAACTTCCCACAAAATGCCTTTGGCCTCGCCAGTGTAAAGCTTACACTCACTAATGGAATAGCCTTCATATATTAAACTAAAGATGGTCCCTGGGAAAGGTTGTGAATTTTCACTAAACCCTGCATTTTCCACATATTGACTTTTTCTAGATCTGCTTTGAGTTCTTTTGAATTCTGAGTCCATGCTAGTGTGCATGACTGAGATAGAGTTATATAGAGCGAGGTAGGCTGTGGGGCAAAAAACCTTGGAGTATTGTCCATTTTGGGTAAAGAAGTGTCGATAGTCTTCAACTGTTCCTGGTAACAGGTTACAGCGCTTAAACACAGACAGGGATCAGATGTTTCTCTTTAAAGTATTAATACTTTATCTCATGCTCTACGGAGACAACAGGAGATGAGCAGTCATCTCTTTTTCCTCTGATCCGTGGGCATGCACATTATTTAGAGCAGAACACTATTCTCTCATTTTTCTTCCCTTGCAAAAGTTAAGGCCAAAACCAATTCCTCAGATAATTGCAAGTGATCCTAAACCAATTCATCTTTATATTGCCTGCTTTTATTCCTCATCTGTGTGTATTCCAGGCGTCATAATGATAAACAGAAGGGGAAAAGATAGTAAAACCAGAACTCCTCTGACAGTGAAACAGGAACTCCTTGCTCTTAAAAATGAAGGAGGCACGTGCTTTGGCTCTGGGTGTCTTTTTTGGGAAATATGGCCTCTGCAGAGGAAACCTGTAGCTATTATCTTATGCAGCAGTCTCTTTCATTGTACACAACCTCTGAATCATCACTTCTCCTATCCTACCTGTATGAAATCTGGCTGTTATTCAATGGTGTGTTGGTAATTTATCAACCTCCTCTTCAGAAAAAAGAAGCTCTGATATGTAGCATTTGTCGATTCCCATAGTGTAAATATTCCCACCATTTCTGATTTTAAGCTACCAGTGTGATTTCACCGACATGAAGTTGGGAAGAAATGTGCAAAATTGACTCCTGTGAGCTGATGTGAGCTGGTTCCAGTACAGTTTTAACTTCCACAGGACCATGAATCCTCTCCTTTCATCCACCTCATGAATCTTCTCCTGGTCATCTCAGATTCTCTATCCAATCTTGACTTCGTGGTCAGCTCATCTCACCATCTTAGCCTCTTCTCCATATCAGACATTTATTGCATAATTACTAGATTGCAGACACAGCACAGCACATTGTGGCTACCAGGTCAATTAAGACAAGGTTCCTTCCTCCAGGAGTTTATCATGTAGTGGGGACACAGATTAGTTATCAGGCTAGCCAGGGATACCAATTTAGAGTATAAGTGAGAGGTACAGTCGGGCTAAGGGTGCTTTAGGAGCCTAGGGCCACCTCTTGGGGTGATTCACATATCCCCAGACTTCTTTTCCTTTTCTGGAAGTTTAGAAAAGCAGATCCCATCACTCACTCCACCCAAGTTGGCCTGAGGAGCATTGCTAGTGAGGGGAGCTCCTGTCGTTCATCTTCAGAGGGGCAATGTCTGTGTTACTCTTGCTGTATCTCACAGAAGGTATTCCTGACTTTGGTAGCTGCCTGCTGCCCCAGTCGCTGACATCCCAGGGGACTATTTCACTTCTTGTATTAGTCCATTTTCACACTGCTGATAAAGACATAACTGAGACTGGGTAATTTACAAAGAAAAAGAGGATTAATGGACTCACAGTTCCACATGGCTAGGGAGGCCTCACAATCATGGTGGAAGGCGAAAGGCACATCTTACATGGTCGCAGCAAGAAAGAATGAGAGTCAAGTGGAAGAGGTTTCCCCTTATCAAACCATCAGATCTTGTGAGACTTATTCACTACCATGAGAACAGTATGGGGGAAACCACCCCCATGATTCATGTATCTCCCACCAGATCCCTCCCACACCATGTGGGAATTATGAGAGCTACAATTCAAGATAAGATTTGGGTGGAGACACAGCCAAACCCTATCACCTCCTCCTTTAACAATTAGATTGAGGCCAACCAGAATAAGTTTCCACCTTTACCCTGTCCTCTGTCGGGGGTGTTCTTTCCCTCTGATTAGCCCTCATTTTTGTCCAGTCTCAGACGAAGAGCTGCCCATTTGTGTCATCAGGGCAAACCAATCTATTTCCTCCCACCTCATAGCCTCCCTCCACCTCTCGGAGGCCCTTTCCTTCTCAACTAATGCGTCTTCCCCTTGGCCTTTTCCCTCTTTTTCTCTTACCTGGCTTCCTTCCCTTGACTTCAAATCCTTAGCAGGCATTCCGCTGCCTGTGTCCACTCTCCTCGTCCTCGTGGTTCCCAGCTCTGCCACAACAGACAGTGGAGGAGAGCCTCCTGCTCATTCAGCTCTCTGAATCCCAGTTTCCTTGTCTGTAAAATGCAGATGTCCACAGCACTATAGTGAAGAGATACGGAAATACTAATTAAATGAGATCATTAGATAATGTGTTATTTACCTATCTTTTATTCTTGAAGTCCTAGAATGTTCTCGTAGTGGCCAACGGTAAATGGCTTCTTTTTTGTTGTTTTTTTTTTCCTCTGACATCTGCAGCGTTTGACATCTTGCTGACACAAGTTCTTCCTGAGACTCTTTTCTATCCTGGATTTAGGCACTGCATGGTCTGGAGTCTCTTCCTGCAGCCTTGAGTGCTGCTTTCCTCAGCTGGTTTCCTGGTTGTGGGAGTTTCCCAAGGGACAATTTCCACCCTTCTTCCTACCCATCTTGGAAGAATCAATGTGCTCCCTGGCTGACGCTCTAGTTTCTGTGCAAATGATTTACAATCTACATTCTCACTTGCCTAGGATGACCAACTGTCCCAATTTTTTCCTGGGACTGAGGCATTTCCCAGTGCAGGGCTTTCAGGACTCAAACCCACAGCCCCTAGCAAACCAGAACATTGGTCAGCCTAGTCCTCAGCTTCTACCTGTTTTGTGAGGTCTCTAACTCTCTATAGTACATGGCCATTTGGATCACCTGTCATTGCATTAAGCCAAAGAGTCGAAGATCAAACCCATGGTCTCTTTTTCCCTTCTCTCTGAACTGGATCCATCCTTCTCACTTTCGGTATTTGTTAGGTTTGTGACCCTGGGAAAGTAACCCATTCCTTTGTGCCTTGGTTTCTTCATCTAGAAAATGGAAGTAATGAAAGTTCTCATGTATGGGTTTGGGAATTTTAAATAAGTGATTAATGTAAGCAGTCAGAATGGTGCTGACAATAGTAAGACCTCAGCAACTGTTAATGATCAATAATATTATCAGCAATTCTTCCCATTCATGGGAATGCCATTATCTGAATTCCCAGTTTCAAAGCATGTGAATTATCATTGATTCTTTCACCATTTCTGGGCATTTGCTGAATTGTATGGGTTGTTAGTTGCAACTCTCGCGTGCACCCGCTCTTTCCTTTCCTTCCCCAGAGTTGCTTCCGGGCTGTTGTCACTTCCTATCTGTTTAACTGTCAGACTGTCAGAGGGTTCCCACCACTTTTCCTCCTTCCTGTCTCCACGTTTGGTTCCATCCTTGGCATGACAACCATATTAATCTCCCTACAAAACGCCTTTTTTTTTTTTTTTAGACGGAGTCTCATTCTGTTGCCCAGGGTGGAGTGCAATGGCTCTATCTTGGCTCACTGCAATATCCACCTCCAGCATTCAAGCGTTTCTCATGCCTCAGCCTCCTGAGTAGATGGGACTACAAGAGCGCACCACCACACCTGGCTAATTTTTGTATTTTTAGTAGAGATGGGTTTTATCATGTTGGCCATGTTGGCCAGGCTGGTCTTGAACTCCTGACCTCAGGAGATCCGCCCTCCTTGGCCTCCTAAAGTGCTGGGATTATGGGTGTCAGCCATTACACAAGGGAGACAGGAAGGAGGGAGCCTAGGTACAAAGCTCGAATCCCTCAGTTCTCTCCTTTCTGGTTGGCCCATTGTTGTGATAATGTGAGATAGCACAGGAGATGAAAGCTGTGGAGCCTCATGTCCTTGTCCAGTATTGTTGGTAGCTGTCAAAGGTTGTATTCCATCTTCTCTGATCTGCATGCCAAGCCATCCAGGCTCTAACTCCAATCACCTCGCCTCATTTCCTCCAACTGTCTCCCGCAAATCATCCTTGGCTCCGGCCACGCTGATGCCCTTCTGTGCCATGAGCAGATCTTTTGCCTCATGTATCCTCTTCCTCTCTAGGCCCTCAGGCCTAGATAAACTTTCAGTTCCAACAGAAAACTTCTCTCCCCATCCCATGAGCTCACAGTGCTGTTAAACCCTCTTCTAAACGCCAGCAGAGCTACCCATTTTATTTCTGCAACTGGACTTGATCAGACAGTGCCTTAGAACAGGGTGTCCCAAAGTATTGCTCCTGGGAATGCTAGTGCCACTGGATGCAAGACAGCTCTTTCTCCGAGGCTTTAATAGGTGGTGAACATCATGAATCTTCAAGAGGGGGCTGTAAAAAGAGGCATTTCCCAAATCACATTTGTCCATAGAAGCATTTTTTAAAACATAGAGCATTCACAAAGTCTTTTGTTCTATCAGCTACTCTGGGAAATACTATCTTAGAGTGTTACTTGAGTTAATGATTCGTTTGGTTACCTGTGATCATAAATTCTTTGACGTTAAGATCATAATCTTTGTTTTTACTACAATAATTATATGGCCATTTGTTCAAAATCTAAGAAGAGATGGATATTGAACTTAAAGACATTGAATTCCAGTTCTTCTGTTTTTATTTTATTTATTTTTGAGACAGTCTTACTCTGTCACCAGGCTGGAGTGCAGTGGTCCGATCTTGGTTCACTGCAAAACCTGACTCACTGGTTCAAGTGATTATTTTGCCTCAGCCTCTCGAGTAGCTGGGATTACAGGCACACACCACCACGCCCGGCTAATTTTTGTATTTTTAGTAGAGATGGGGTTTCTTCATGTTGGCCAGGGTGGTCTCTATCTCCTGACCTCAGGTGATCCACCTGCCTCTGCCTCCCAAAGTGCTGGGATTACAGTTGTGAACCACTGCGCCTGGTCAGTTCTTCTTTTTTTAATAGGGGGATTATGAACGAATTATTTAGTTTCTAATATAGGCTTCATCTTTCTTATGGGGATAATAATACCTACCTAAGCTGGATTATTGTAAGGATTAAATAAGATAAAATATAAAGTATCAAGCATAAAGTCAGAAAATATGTAAGTTCAATTAATTTCACTTTTTTTCTTTCTTTTCCCAGATAGTTCGTTTTGATAGGTTTACTCTGGCTTAGTTTTTTTTTGTTTTGTTTTGTTTTGTAAATACACTTCTAAGAGAACCCTCTAAATCTTCCAAATGTCTTTTTAAAAATTTAATATTGTAAATCTGGTTATTTTACATCAATAGCCTTTACTATCAGAAAAAAAAAATAGAGCCACAATAAAGCTGGCTCACGGTTTGCTTATACTAATATCTTTACATAGTTAAATCACAAGAAATCATCAAATTAATATATTGTTGATGTTGCCTGTAATGTTTTACATATCCACATTTTTCATTTTCTTCTTGTGCACCCATTACCTTTGATTTTGACAACTTAAGCCAGAAAGGTACAAAGATGATATGAAGCTGTGAGTAAGAGAGTCATAGAGTCGCCAGGCACAGTGGCTCATGCCTGTAATCCCAGCACTTTGGGGGGCCGAGGCGGGCAGATCACCTGACATCAGGAGTTCAAGACCAATCTGGCCAACATGGTGAAATCCTGTCTTTACTAAAAATACGAAAACCAGCAGAGCATGATGGCACATGCCTGTAGCCCCAGTTACTCAGGAGGCTGAGGCAGGAGAATCACTTGAACCTGGGAAGCAGAGGTTGCAGTGAGCTGAGACTGTGCCACTGCACTCCAGCCTGGGCAACAGAGTGAGATTCTATCTGAAAAAACAAAGAGATTCATAGAGTCACATTCCGGGCAAGAATGAGAGAGCCAAACAAAAACTGAGGTGTCTCTCTCTCATACACATCCCATATATTCACTGAGGCCATAGATTGTGCCCTAGGCATGCACACACCAGAAAAGCCACAAGGATGCAAATATATAACAGGCTCACTGCATTTTGTGCCAGAGAGTGGCAAGGCAGCCAGCCAGTATATAGTTGTCTCTAAGTGACCTGTCTACAGGGTCTCATTTTGATGGGGGTGAAATTATTTCCTTCTTTTGAAAGCCTGCAAGGAAAGCAAAGAAACTTCTGGTCTGATGGTGACTGCCAAGTACTTTGTGGGTAAGAAAGAAAGAGAGACCCATGCATCCTCACCACTGGGAAGTCATTTTTGGCAGGATGCAGTTAATTTACTGCTTGAAGAAGTGATCAATAAAAATGGCAGAACTTGAGCCGCTCCTTCTTGGAGGCAGGTAGTGTGTTAAAGCCCATTGGGCAGGTCAGGCAACTGGGGCTCCATTGAGCTTGCTTGAGGTTATAGAGTTTCTGAAGGTGGGTGGTGGGGCCTGGCTCCAATGTGCTGCTCTTCCAAATGTACCATGATATATAGCAGCTTTCTCCCTAGGCATGAGTTCATGGTCTTTGAGCACATTAGGTCTGGAAAATAGCATCTTAGATTGGCACAGAGAGGGGAAAATCAGAATGAAAAGTATTACTCTTTTTTTTTTTTTTTTTTTTTTTAGATGGAGTCTCACTCTGTTGTCAGGCTGGAGTGCAGTGGCATAATCTCGGCTCACTGCAACCTCTGACTCTCTGGTTCAAGCAGTTCTCCTGCCTCAGCCTCCCGAGTAGCTGGGACTACAGGCACCCGCCACCACGTCCAGCTAATTTTGTATTTTTAATACAGAAGGGGTTTCACCATGTTGTCCAAGATGGTCTTGATCTCTTGACCTCGTGATCTGCCAGCCTCAGCCTCCCAAAGTGCTGCGATTACAGGAGTGAGCCACCGTGCCCAGCTGAAGAGTATTAATTACTCTTATGACATGCATCGGAGAAAATAAGCCTTTGTAGTTGATGTTATGTGTGAAGACAGCCAAATCTTCCCTGGGGCAAGGAATGCCCACTAGCCAGTTAATCCTTCTCCACTTTTCTTCAAAGATAGGGAGGGGGAATCTAGAAACCGATTCAAGGGATTGGCACCAACTGAGCCAGGTTAGAAAGAAGGGACATTCCTCTTGCCTAACTCGAATTCCAGTGCACATGATTTCACTTGGGTGGTGTCTTTGCTGTCACTTCTCCCTTTACAGGCCTCACCTCAAAACATTCCTTTACCAACCCCTCTCCCCTAGGCAAAATACACAGGCAAAAGGTTTTTGTTGTTATTATACAGGCACATTATTATTATACAGGTGATTTCACAGGCAAAAGCGCTTTGTTGCTGTTATATCCAGCATCATATAATGGAAGGATGGTGTGTGAATTCACTCTGAGGTGACCTCACAGATGCCCCTTCAGGACCTGGAAGGGGCATCACCCTTGGTCAAGGCCACACTCCTCTCTAGAGGCGGCTCCTGTCAATGGCTGGTCCTGGAAGGAAGAAGGATAAAAGGCAGCCCCAGGCCATTCAGAACTCCCTGTATAATTGGCTGAGGCTGCATCTACATCATAGTTCAACGCCTCCTCCCTGCCTGTCTGTCCTGCCCCAGTTCTCTCACAGGTGCCTGATTCTGAAAAGATCCTCCTAACCACTCCCCGCAAAAACCTTCCACATGCAAATCTCATCATCTTAGTGTCTGTTTCCTAGGGAAGCTGACCTGCAGCAGGAGGTAATTTGGGTAGTGCCATATGCTACTTTGTAACAAGCTCAGTTTTACTAATTATGGCATGAGTAGGTGGTGCTTGAACTCAGCAGGGACCGATAAATAGTCTTGATTCAGGCTGAGCGCGGTGGCTCACACCTGTAATCCCAGCACTTTGGGAGGCCAAGGCGGGTGGATCACTTGAGGTTAGGAGTTTGACACCAGCTTGGACAACATGGTGAAACCATGTCACTATAAAAAATACAAAAGTTAGCTGGACGTGGTGGCATATGCCTGTAGTCCCAGCTACTAGGGAGGCTGAGGTGGGAGGATCACTTGAACCTGGGAGGCAGAGGTTGGAGTGAGCCAAGATTGTACCACTATACTCCAGTTAGGCAAGTGTAGAATTGAAATATCACCTTTGCTAGTGAGCCAGCTGATCCTGGGAATAGGACCTATATCTGCAGGAATTTGATGGAAGCACCTCTGCCCCCCGCCATGGCAATGCCGGACCATAGCCCTCGGCATGGAGAGCATGGAAGGCAGAAGCGGAGCGGAGGTGGCTTCCTGCGGGCAGCTTGTGCCTGAGCATGACCGAAGAAGGCCCGATTCTTTGTCCTAAACACATCATTGTGTACATTGCTGCACCTTCCCGTGGTGGGGTGGGGGTGGGGAAATGAAGTGGAGAGGAGCCCAGGAGTGTTCTGCTGGCAGCTTCCTACATGTGGAAGACGGCATAAAGAGTGGGGGGACATTCTGTCCCTGACGCATAGCAGTTCTCTTTGGAGATTGTATCTCTTTCTTGGGAATTCAGTCCTCAGCAAATTAACTTCACAGATATTATTAAGTGCCTATTCAATGACAGACATTATTTTGGGGGATTCAGAAATGAACAAAACAGGCAAAATCCCTGCTCTCATGGAGGCTACAATCTAGTGGGGAACACAGAGAGTAAATGAGAAAAATAAGCAAAATATGTTGGGGGATGGATAGCTATCAGTGATCTATAACAACCCCGAGGTGGGGAAGAGGAAATGAGGAATTATGAGGAATGGCGTCAAAAAGGGACACAATAAAAGCCTCCATCTGTTTGTGTAGAATAGGGAATAGGGAGTTAATATTTGCCACTCAAACTGTGCTTCAATTTCAGTTGTCATTTCTGCTGACACTTCTAACACTCTTCTCTCTCACAGCTCCTCTACATCTAATCCCGCAAGACCCTTACTGCTTTTGTGAACGAGAGCTCTCTGCAACCCTCTAGCCCGTCCTCTGCAGGCTTAATGACCTTGACTGCAGCCTTGAAGATATGGGCATTCCAGGTGCTCCACCCTGGCAGGGGTTCAGCATTGCTTTCTGTCCACAGTTTTGCTCTTTGGCCTACTTCAGTGCTGGTCCACTTGGCTGTGACTCCCCACCAGACGTGAAGGGACTTGCACCACCTGAATCTGGTTGGAAGCTGGCTCACATAGCCAGGCTTGTAGTTTCAGCTTTGCTACTGTCATATGAACCCTGGGCCAGAAGATTCTGTTGACACCTGGAAACTAGGAATGGTTTGGCGGTGTCCTGACATGGTGGATATTTATTGTTTTGTGTTTCTGGTGCTTTCTGAGAATAATACTCCCTTTATTTGGGGGAGCTGTTCTTGCTACCCAATGTGAACCAAATGGGTAATTCATATTTTACATCACTCCACTTGTCCGTACAAAGTGTTTGGTCCAAAGGTAGGTCCCTGGCCAAGCTGAGCTAATCATGGGAGCCACTGTTCTGGCCACAGTGACATGTGTCTAATGCATGACTCAGAACACACCAATCACTCCCCTGGGATTTTAAAAACTAAACCTGTGGGGAGAAAACTTTTTTCTCTTGAGGAAAAGCTGGCGGATGTGAGCCTGTAGCCGTAGCAGCCATGTCTGACTTCTGTAAGAAAACCAAGCTGTGGTTAGGGGAGAAGAAAGGCGATCCACAGAGAGAGACAGAGACGAGAGTTGGAGAGAGTCTGAGTCCCTGACTCCAGGTGTCTGCAGTCACACTCCTGCTCTTCAGGGACTTAGGTCAGTAAGTTCCCATTTTTTTCTTACCTAGGTCAAGTGGTCAGGTTAGGTTCCAGTCGTGACTATTAGACACTGAGTCATGGCTATGATATTTGGGAACCCAGAGGGTTCAAGTGAGCATCCCCGTGTCTTCTACCTGCCCATCTTTGCCATCTTTGGAAGATTACTTCTTCCATGAAGCATTTTCTTTTTTTTTTTTTTTTTTTCTTGTTTGATACAGGGTCTGTCTGTGTCACCCGTGCTGGAATGCAGTGGCACAGTCTCGGCTCATTGCAACCTCCTGTTCCTGGGTTCAAGTGATTCTCATGCCTCAGTCTACCGAGTAGCTGTGGTTACACGCGCCCACCACCATGCCCGGCTAATTTTTGTATTTTAGTAGAGACAGGGTTTCACCATGTTGGCCAGGCTGGTCTCAAACTCAGGAACTCAAGTGAGCTGCCTTTCTTGGCTTCCCAAAGTGCTGGGATTATAGGCATGAGCCACCAACCTGACTCCTCCTCCTTCCTTCCTTCGTTCCCACATGGCACTTCAGTTCTGCTTCTCTCATGGTAATAGCAATCCTTAGTGTACTTGCTGGTTTAACCATTTGTCCTCACCAAGAAGGTAGAAATTGGTTCTTATTCTTATTCGCATTCTCTAAGTTGGGCATGTAGATGCTTAGTATGTGTTTGCCGGATGAAAGGATAAATGGATAGATGGATGGATAAGTATCATTACCATTAAGTGGGTACCTGTGTATGCCAATCCTTTAATAAAGATGTCAAAAGTCCAGAGACTCTCTGGGGACTGAATTAATTCTGGGGCTTTGGAGGGGTTCTGAAAAGGCCTGGGGAAAGTGAATTCCCATGGAACTACTCTGGAGTCACCACAGGGTGATGCAGAGTGTGTTCAAGTTTGCACAGGACGCTTGGTGACTATCAGCTTCCTCTGATTTGTTCAGGATGCATGAGAGTAGTGTTTCAGCCCAGTGCGGTGCCTCAGGCCTGTAAACCCAGCACTTTTGGAGGCTGAGACGGGCGGATCACCTGAGGCCAGGAGTTCATGACCAGCCTGGCCAACATGGTGAAACCCCATTTCTACTAAAAAATACAAAAATTAGCCAGGCGTGGTGGTGTGTGCCTATAATCTCAGCTATTCAGAAGGCTGAGGCAGGAGGATCTCTTGAGTTGGGAGGTAGAGGTTGCAGTGAGCTGAGATTGAGCCACTGCACACTCCAGCCTGGGTGACAGAGTGAGACTCCATCCCCCCGCCCCGCCCCGCCCCCCCGGCAAAAAAGAGTAGTGTTTCCTCTGAGGCTTAGGATGCCAGCTTGGGGAACTCCAAACTTGGGCATTATGTGGTGGCAAAGCACCTCACTCCACAGAGATACCAAACCTTGCCATGGCAAGTTAGACATAGCAGGGAAGACTGGGGTCTCCCTGATTTGCTCTTGAGTTCTCACTTTTCCCTCCAAACTTCCTAGAAGGGACTGGGGCTCCATTCCCTGGGGTCATTCATAGCCACATTGCCTCTCCTTAGCCATTTTCTCTCAGCAGAGTCATTCTTATTGGTATAAGTGTTTCCCCAAACGGCTTCCTTGATCTTAATCTCTCTGTCTCTGTCTCTCTATGTCTCTCTCTCTGACACACACACACACACACACACCCCATTTATGGCATTAGCTACTTTCTACCTGGCATTTTAGTCATTCTTTTCCTTGGAGACTATGTGCTTTTTTGAGGACAATTTTCTTCATCTTTGCAGCCCCTAGGGCGCTCAGCACAGTGCCCGAAAGAAGCGGAGTTGGATGTTTCTGAATACACTCTCTGTTCTCACATTTAGGTTTCTCTAATTGCTTTAATTCAGATTATCTACATAGGTTTCTACATAGGAATTCTCTTAAGAATATATTGTGAACAGCTCTCTTTTGCTGATATGGACATTTCTCCGAATTTATTTTTCATGCTGGCAGATTGTTTTCTGGTCTGAACGTCCTTCCATTTATTTTCCCAGTTCCCTAGTGTTGGAGCTTCTGGGTGCGTCCAACATTCATAATGATTAACCGTGCTGCTGCAAGCCTCCTTGCTAGACCTTTGCGTAATCCATCATTGCTTTCTTAGGATAAATTCTTAGAATGGAATCTACATTTTAAAATCTTTTGACACGTCCTGACAAACATCCTTCCCCATAGCCTTCAGTCTGAGCTGCTTTTATAGCTTTCCTCATAGCCATTATTCCATCAATAGGTAACATCCACAGACTTCAGGGAATGGAATCCTCCAGCCCTTTACCCTGATCCTTCCTCTGAGTTACATATTGTGTGGTTTCAAGGCCACCTTGAAATCATTGAGAAACAAAGACACAGGAAAAGTTTTTTAAAGTGAGGAAAAGTAGAAAAACCTTTAGAGGTCTTCACAGGGATACCATAGAAACCATGTAGTGGGCATTTTGCCTCTTTATTTTTTAAAAGTCCTTCTTTTTTGATGAAATAATCCAAAAGATGTACAGTCAGGCTCAAGTTGTGCAGTTCACAAGCATGGAGGAAACAAACAAAACAACGAAGTTCAGGATGGTCAGAGCAGAGTTAACCCAGGACAAGGCTGGACTTGCTACCGGGGGATTTCCTCTGGATGGCGCTGAGGCCGGGACCACTGGGCTCAGCACAGGTGCGGCTGGCGCAAGCTTCTCTTCCCTCTGCCCCAGGCTGCCTTGCAGGTCTGTGTCCACATTTTCATGAATGTCATCTTCTCCCTTCAGATCTAAGAATCTGCAGAGTTCGATTCAGAAGAGTTCCTGCCCTGCAGTCCAGATGACTCCAAGTCTTCCCCGCCACCTCTAGACTTGGCACCTGCCAACGTGGCCCAAGAAGGTGGATTTTCTTCAGATGTCCCAAAGATATTAGAGATCATTTTGTTCTTTCTCACAGTTTGTTCTGTTGGTTCATCAAAACCCAGTGAAAAATTGGATCCACCACCTGGCAGCTGCAAAACCTGGGAGCTATTCCTGCTGTTGGGGTCGACACCCTTGAAGGTGGTGGTGGTGGTCATGGCACATGGAAGCAGAATGCTGACAGGGTTGGACCGAGGGGCACTGGGAGGCTCCATACCCCACAGAGTGGCCCCCGCCAGGGGAGTCTCCTGCCCACATGTTAGCTTTTCAAATGCTATTTGGAGTATGTTGTTATGTCTCTTTAAATGCTCTTTTGAAATGATACTTATTACTACCTAAGATGTAAATAACTCATCCTAGGTTAAAAACGGCATGGTTAGTGGGCTTCGAACATAATCCCTTCTGTACGGCTTTTGAAATAGGGACACCGTGGCTATTCAGTTAGGTCCCTTGCTGGTGAGTCAGGCAGCCAATACCATCAGAAGCTGACCACATACGTGCCCCCCATGGAAACTTCTGTAGCACAACCATGTGGGGCAAGCCTTTGACACGAAGTCCCTGTGCCCAGTTGACTCACAGCTCCACTTATCCCTGTGTGAGATCAAAATACAAATGCCAACATTTCACTTCCCCAATTTTCTGTTTTTGCTAATTGCCTCCACCTTGTTCTTTTTCTTTATATCCTATGCACGTTTGACATTTTAAAAAGGTGTTTTTAGCTCTGAATTTAGGCAAATTGGCCCACAGATCTCCCCAGTGAGTAGCAGACTCTGAGCTAATATTCACGGTGTTCTAAGTGTTAACACCACTTGGTTTTGCCTTGCTGCCTTTGCCTTGGCCGTAGCTAGTTTTAAATTGTGTTTATACAATTTTGCAGAGTTACTTGCATTTTTTTCTTCAACGAGTCACAATATCTAGTATCAAGTTCAGTTTGGTCGGCTATTTCACTACTATTCTGTACATAGCACAGTTAAATTATAATGTTAATTTAAAAGACAGTGAATCTGTAGTAGGTTTATGTTTGAACAGGAGAACACTTTTCTGCCAGACCTGAGGACCTTCTAGGCTTTACCCTCTAGAATATCTTCTTTTGTAAAGAAGATAAAATAAATCTCTGGAATTATTGGGGAACACCTTTCATTTTGGTTTTTAAAAATGTTTGCTTCTTTAGTCCCCTGTGATTGAGAAGGCATAGAGGAAGTGGAGGGGGCCGATCACAAGGTGTACAGCATGCTTACTTTCAAACGGCTCTGAAAAACAAGGCAACGATTCCTTATCAACACTAACATCATAAAGGCAGTTAGCTCCAAGTATACGTGGGGGTAAAGGACTGTCCTTTGTACATTCATCATTGCCATTTGTATTGTCATTCTTGGCCATGAAGAATATTCATAGACATTTCTATCAAGATTATATTTTCATTAGAGCCGTTTCTGTTTTCTTATTCAACAGAAAAATAGACGAGGGGCTGGGCATGATGGCTCATGCCTAGAATCTCAGCACTTTGGGAGGCCAAGGCAGGTGGATCACCTGAGGTCAGGAGTTTGAGACCAGTCTGGCCAACATGGAGAAAGCCCGTCTCTACTAAAAATACAAAAATTAGCCAGGTGTAGGGGTGGGTGCCTGTAATCCTAGCTACTCTGGAGGCTGAGGCAGGAGAATCGCTTGAACCTGGGAGGCAGAGGCTGCAGTGAGCCAAGGTCGTACCATTGCACTCCAGCCTGGGCAACAAGAGGAAAATTCCATCTCAAAAAAAAAAAAAAAAAAAAAAGGAAAGAAAAATAGATGAGCAATGTTGGTATATCCCAAAGGTTCCCGATTCGTCACTCTGGTGTTCCTATCACACTCATCTGAGGTCCCATGTTGTTCACCAGCCTTGTAATTTCCACATCTGTCTCCTGCTTGTTTGTTGCCTGATCCAGTTGTCCAGCCCTGGACCACCACCCTGCTCTTCCCCCCTGTCGCAACCCATGTCCGGCTCTGTCACTCTCTGTCCTGCTTCCTCCTGAGTGTGGTGGACACAGACACTTCCCACAGTCCCCCTGTGGAAGTTGAGAACAGGCTGTAACTTTTGAGGGTTTGGGAGTAGCAGAAGTGGGTTAAACCCCAGGGACCGGAACTGCAGGCAGGACTGCTCTCAGCATCTGTCTCCCCATCATTACAGGGATACTCCCCTGAGTACCCTTCTTTCTAGACTGTCAGCAGCCATTCTTCCCCTCACACATAGCACAGTTATGTTTCCCGCCCTGGGGTGCAAACCCCATCTCTTACAGATCAAGAGAAATAAAAAGATTCTTTTTTTTGTTATTTATACTTTAAGTTCTAGGGTACATGTGCACAATGTGCAGATTTGTTACATATGTATACATGTGCCATGTTGGTGTGCTGCACCCTGTAACTCATCACTTATATTAGTATATCTCCTAATGCTATCCCTCCCCCCTCCCCTCTTCCCACAATAGGCCCCGGTGTGTCATGTTCTCCTTCCTGTGTCCAAGTGATCTCATTGTTCAATTCCCACCTATGAGTGAGAACATGCGGTGTTTGGTTTTCTGTTCTTGTGATAGTTTGCTGAGAATGATGGTTTCCAGCTGCATCCATGTCCCTACAAAGGGCACGAACTCATCCTTTTTTATGGCTGCATAGTATTCCATGGTGTATATGTGCCACATTTTCTTAATCCAGTCTGTCACTGATGGACATTTGGGTAATAAAAAGATTCTTCAACCAGATTTGCCTCCTCATTCCCTGCATAATAATTGCTCTCTTCCCAAGATTACAGTTACTTGAGTACATTCATTTCTTTTAGCGGAGCCCCATCCCTGGAACCTTCCTCTTTATCATCTAAAAGATGCTAGAATTCAATGGTCTGATATCATATATTTCCCAAAATTTGGGTTAGTTGCGCAGGTTGGGACTTTTCTGTTAAGCGTCGAGGTTGGGATTTGGCAGACCCAGTCTTCCAGCATGAGGGCACTTCCAGAGAGGACAACAGCGCCTGTCTGGAGTCTGTGTTGTCTAAATCCAGATTTAGTAAGGGAACATTTTTCTTAAGGAAAACCTAATTTGCAGAAGCACAGGTCCCATTAAAAGCCATACCCAACTGACATTGCTGAAAAAGACACTTAACTTCCGAGTCAGAGTCATTTGCATTCTGATCTTTCCCAAGAAAGAGGAGAACATACTATACATTTTCACATCTCTGAGTGATGGATCTGGAAGTAGATACCAACAGGGCTAGACGAGACGCTTATCTCCCACTACACTATAGCAATGGTTTCCCAAATGCAAGCCAAAAAAGGTGCTGTGACTCAAATCAATATGAACACTACTGGGATAACAAGATGTTTTTCAACTCAGATAGGTCTAAAGGCCTTTATTTTGCTCTGTACGTTATATGTCTCTGAGAAGGGGATGATATTATGGGTTTCTCAAACTTTCTGACCATTTAACTCTCTCTCTCCTCCACAAAGAGTTACTCTTCTAAAATTCTAGTCAAGATTGGATGGATAAAGACCCATTTGCCTTCCTTGGTTAAGGACACTTAGTTTACAACCCAAAGATAAAAATCATTACTATGACTATGCTTAGAATTATATTTCTAGCCTGCCCAAGGGGATAGAGAGGAAGCCCAGAAATCCTGGGACCTGGCAGCATTTGTAGCCTGGAACAATGTGTTCTCTTCCAGATGGTTTCGCCCTGTGAGCCCATGCGGCGTGGCCCACTGGATCCTCTATGGTCTCTGCTTTCCTTCCTTGTTCTTTTGTTCACTCCATTCTTTCTCAGCTTGAGAGGTTCAGACACGATCCCTTAATTTCTGTGCATGTCTGTTGAGGAGATTTTCCTTCTCTTACCTATTACTTCAGATGCTGAGAGCAGTCCTGCCTGCAGTTCCAGTCCCTGGGGTTTAATCCACTTCTGCTACTTCCAAGCCCTCAAAAGTTACAACCTGTTCTCTACTTCCACAGGGGGACTGTGGGAAGTGTTCTGCATTTACTGCATTCAAAAATAGATTTTCCAGAAGCTTTTTGAGGGACAACTCTGTCACTCTTCAGACTTGAGAAGATTTGAGTTGTTTTGGTGAGGCAACAATAGTGTGATGTCTGGTTTCTGGGATTAATCACACAGAATAATTTATTAGTAGTCAATGATTCATTTATGCAAAATATAAAAATACAGACATTGTCATGTTACAAATGTTAATATTTAATACCTGCTTCAGTATTTCTGCAATCATCCATCATTCTTAGTTGATGAATCTTCCATTTTTTCCATAAACTTTCTTTCTTGGTGAAAGGTATTTGTTTTGCCATATAGCTCAAGTTAATTCTATATCAAGAAGGCAGGCCAAGCACCGTGGCTCACGCCTGTAATCCCAGCACTTTGGGAGAATGAGGCAGGTGGATCACGAGGTCAGGAGATTTAGACCATCCTGGCTAACATGGTGAAATCCCATCTCTACTAAAAATACAAAAAAATTGACCGGGCATGGTAGCAGGTGCCTGTAGTCCCAGCTACTCGGGAGGCTGAGGCAGGAGAATGGTGTGAATCCGGGAGGCGGAGCTTGCAGTGAGCCGAGATCGCGCCACTGCACTCCAGCCTGGGCGACAGAGGGAGACTCCGTCTCAAAAAGAAAAAAAAGAAAAAAAAGGCATATGCTACCCAAAGTGCTGTTTCTAACCACACAGATGCCTTTCCTTAACCTTTTGGAGACGTGTACAATGACTTATCTTCAAGAAATGTGAATGCAAAAGTCATGTGAGAGAACCTAACTGAAAAGTTGGGGTGTAGTGTCCCAGTTTAATACATGTCCTCCCAAAATGTACACACATACATACACAAGTGTTTTATTTTAAGATGTGGGAAAACAAGACAGCTACCAGAAAAGCTGGATGAGCTATATTTGTCTCAGGAGACCACAATCGACAAAACTGAGAGTCAAATTGATAACTCATCAATCAGATTATTGACCTTATCTGTCAACGATGTTGACGAGTTCCATCTACAGCCTTGTTTGGGGTGGGATTAAGGAAGAAGAACTGTTGTGGGGAAGAAAGAGACAGAAAGATTGTGGGACAGTCAGTGAATAGATTTCCCCTAGAGTAAATTCATTGTTCACACAAACATTTTTATCTACTCTTATATAGTCAACTTGAAGAAGAATTAATATTTTTTTTGTCTTGAATGTACAAAACTAATCCATGAGGAAAGAGAACAACAAAGACTTTATTGTAGTTACTTGTCATTTCCTTAGTGGTTTTATTTCCAAAACTTGCCAGTGACAGAGACCTAGTGAGAACAAAGGAGTTTACATTCCATTGCCAGAAGGAAACAGGAGGTGGCGGAAGATTAGAGGGTGGGAATTTCCCAGTTGTTGAAAAGAGAGAATGCAACACACTTCAGATTGCTCAGTATTGGTAGTAGTTATTTTGTATGTGTGTGCTCCTGGAGCACCTTATTAAAATCTCTAATATAACACGTAACACATTTCATTATAGTTTTTTACTTGCATTCCTCAGTTACATTTATTTATTTGTTTTTGAGATGGAGTTTTGCTCTTCTTGCCCAGACTGGAGTGCAATGGCACAATCTTGGCTCACTGCAACTTCTGATTCCTGGGTTCAAGCGATTCTCCTGTCTCAGCCTCCCAAGTAGCTGGGATTACAAGTGCACGCTACTATGCCTGGCTAATTTTTATATTTTTAGTAGAGATGGAGTTTCACCATGTTGGCCAGGCTGGTCTCGAACTCCTGACCTCAGGTGATCTGCCCATCTCGGCCTCCCGAAGTGCTGGGATTATAGGCGTGAGCCGTCGCACCCAGCCTCAGATACATTTGTGAACAATCAGGTCACACCAAAAGACTTAATGCAGAAATTTATAGGCCTAGAAAATCTCAAGTTTTCTTCCCTATGGGACTGTGAACTCTTATAGTACTATGAAGATATACCCATAGGAGAGGTGTGACTGAACACAGTAGGGAGTAAGGAGGCAATAATGAAAAGAATATGACCCCTATAATGGTGATTTAAATCCATAGGTGTTTGCTTTTCATATATAACAAGAAGTCTGGAGATAGACAGGTTCTGGATGTTGGTTCAGCAGTCCCATATATATCTAGGCGTCTCAGCGTTTCCTTCATGGTGGAAAGATGGCTCCTGCAACACTAGCCATCACATCGACATTCAAGGTAGTGCCAGGGCTTTACCTGCAGTTATCCCTGGTACTTATTCATTCATTTGTTCTTTCATCAAATATTTTCTGAGCATCTGCTATGTGCCAGATAATAAACTAGGCCCTGAGAATAGAAAGATGTTCCAGCCAAGAAGTAGAAAAGGGGACATCTTAAGTTTTTGTTCCTATGAGGAAAGCAAAAGCCTTCTTTGGAACCATCCAGAGGCTTCCTTTATGTTTCATAGACAAGAAATACATACCTGCCTCTTTCTAATTCAATCACAGGTAAAGGGTAATTGGAAAATTGAAGCCTTAGAACAATCATAACTCATTTTCTGAGGCTGGGGGAGGGGCTACCCTTCCCTAAACACATACAACAGTCATAATCCTGGACTTTACCTGCAGTTGCAACCTCTACTGCCCATTCATTTATTTATCTATTCAACAAATGTTTATTGAACACCTGCTGTCTGCCAGGTACAAGTTAGGCACTGAGAATAGGAAGATGCATATGACCAGGAGTTCCCAGACTGCTGGAGAATGAAAGCAATGCAAACAAATCATTGTAAAGCAATGTGATAAGATGTAGTAAGGTGATATTGGGAGTGGAGAAAAGCCCAGAAGTACTTATGAATTTCTCAACCAGAGAATATGGGGTAGATTGAGATAAAAGAAGCCTGCATAGAAGAGAGGGTATTACAGCAGGCCCTTGGAGAGAAATGGGATTTCACAGAGCACAGATGGGTTGAAGGTAGAAGGGAGGCAGTGAGGGACTCAGGAGGCTCTGATCTAGTTACAGTTTATCATGGGGTGCTGGGAGTATTTATTTCCCCACGGAATTCAGTGATTTGCTCTTGTCTGTATGTTGACCTCTCATGTCACCGACTCAAGGGCTGTGAAGCAGAGTAGAGGGGAAGGCTGATTCTACGTTGGACACTGCTCTCTGGGCAAAAATGTCTTCCATTAAAATTATAATCTCTTTATCCTTTCCCTAATCTTGCCAAACTAAGAGACACGAGAGCTGACGTTGTCCATTTGGCTCAGAAAGATCAAACCTTTCAAAGCATCAGAGGGGAAGGGGCACGATTCCCCTCATTGTTCATGATATGTTTCTAACATGTCACCCTCACTTTAGCAACTTTATTGGCATGACAAGGCATACAAGAGTGCCGTCTGGTCATGCAAAGAGCTTTCCAGCTGTAAGCTCCATTGCTCCCAATTGGGAAAGCCTGAGGTTCCCCATCACATTCATGAGGGGGCTTCAGAGGAGGAGGGGCCCAGGGTCTGTCTACATTTTAGAGAAGTCCAAACATGCCAGACAAGGAAGACTTCCATGGTCCCCAAGCTACTAATCCACAAAAGACTGGGTTGGTCTTCTTTGTAAACCTAATCCTTCTGTCCACAGTGATTAGGGATCTGAGGACACTCTGCTTCAGAAGCACCGGGTTCTTTCTGAATCAGTCAATGAGTCAATACCCAGCAATCCCTTTAGAAAGCAGGGGGTTATGACATCTGACCTTAGAGAAACCAGATGACATAATCCAACCCTATATAACTCTATTTTGGGTCTGACTAATCACAATCCCTATTGAGGGAGGGATCTACTATCTTAGGATGTGTCTAGGGAGATAGGAAGAGATGATCTCCGGAGGCTTTATTTTGACATAAAAATATTGTGGCTTAAAAAATATTATTGATCCCTTTAAAAAGTAAATTAACTGTGGTTTGGGGAGGTGTGTCTTAAATTGGATCAAATACTTAATGTTGTAGCCTGCCAGGATAATGCTGAAACTAAGGCTCCACACATGCTCTGTCTGATCTAAAAGAAGAGATGCCAAGTGCACCAGTAATGTCTTCAGCAGCAGAGGTTCCAGATGCCTGGCAACCTGCTGGGCTGAGAATTCAGAGGCACCAACTCTTCCCTCTACTACATGAATTACATCTGCAAACAGGATACATAAAGATGAACAAGGGCCGGGCGCGGTGGCTCAAGCCTGTAATCCCAGCACTTTGGGAGGCCGAGACGGGTGGATCACGAGGTCAGGAGATCGAGACTATCCTGGTCTACACGGTGAAACCCCGTCTCTACTAAAAAATACAAAAAACTAGCCGGGCGAGATGGCGGGCGCCTGTAGTCCCAGCTACTCGGGAGGCTGAGGCAGGAGAATGGCGGAAACCCGGGAGGCGGAGCTTGCAGTGAGCCGAGATCGCGCCACTGCACTCCAGCCTGGGCTACAGAGCGAGATTCCGTCTCAAAAAAAAAAAAAAAAAAAAAAAAAACAAAGATGAACAAAATCCTATATCATTCTGAGTTCAACAGATTTATTTGTCCAAATTTTAAACAGGAAAATGGAAAATAATAATGAATGAATATTTCTAGAAATCCAGATTGATAAATTACAGACCACGAAGAACATCTTCTACTAGAATCATCTTGTTGGCTGGGCATAGTGTCTCATGCCTGTAATCCCAGTGCTTTGGAAGGCTGAGGTGGGAGGATCCCAAGGGGAGATGATCACTTGAGCCCAGGAGTTTGAGATCAGCTTGGGCAACATAGTGAGACCTTGACTCTGCAAATAATTAAAACAATTAGCTGGTTGTGGTGGTGCATGCCTGTGCCAGCTACTCAGGAGGCTGAGGCAGGAGAAGCATCTGAGCCCAAGGGGTCGAGGCTGCAGTGAGCCGAAATAGCGCACTCCAGCCTGGGTGATGAAGCAAGACCCTGTCTCAAAACAGCAACAGCAACAACAACAGCAACAACAACACAACTTTGATTTTGTGTAAGTTGTAACTTGTGTAAGATATTTCATGCCCTAAATATTTCTTTCCATTTTACATTTTACTGTTTAATTATGTACATTTGACATATCAGGAAAAGTTTTAAATTTTAGAATAGTTTTAGATTTGCAAAATAGTTGCAAAAATAATACAGAGTTCTCTTATATCTCTCACCACTTTCCTCTACTGACAACTTCTTACATTAGTATGGTACATTAATTACAATGAATGAACCAACGCAGATACGTTATTGTTATTATGATTTCTTTTTAAGCAGAGTTTCACTCTGTCACCCTAACTGGAGTGGAGTGGTGCAGTCATAACTCATTGCAACCTCAACCTCCTGGGCTCAAGCTATCCTCCCACCTCAGCCTCCTGAGTAGCTGGGACCACAGGTGCACACCACCATGTGCAGCTAATTATTTTATTTTATTTTATTTTAGAGACAGGATCTCCCTGTGTTGCCCAGGCTGATCACAAATTCCTGGGCTCAAGTGACCCTCCTGCCTTGGCCTCCCAAAGAGCTGAGATTATATACATGAGCCATCATGTCTGGCCCAGGTACATTATTATTAACTAAAGTCCATACTTTCTTCAGATTTCCTTAGTTTTTACTTAATGCCCTTTTTCTGTTCTAGGATTTCATCCAGGATACCACATTACCTCTAATCACCATATCTCCTTAGGCTCCTCTAGATGATGACGGTTTCTCATATGTTCTTTGTTTCTTGATAACCTGAACAATTATAAGGAGCACTGGTGAGGTATTTTGCAGAATGCTCCTCAAAAAAATAAAAACTTCCTCATGATTAGACTGGGATTGTGGGTTTTGGTGGGGGAGTGGGACACTGCAGAGGTGATGTGCATTCTCATCGCATCATTTCTAGGGCACGTCCTATCAACAGAATCCGTCACTGTTAATGCTGACCTTGGCCATATGGCTGAGGAAGTGTTTGGTCAGATTTCTACACTGTGAAGTGACTCTCTGGCCCCCTACCCCCTACCCTTCGCATACTGCACTCTGTGAGAAGGAGGGTCCCACAAATATTTGATATTTATTCTCCTAGGTTTTGTCTTATTCTTGTCACATTATATCCTGTCTCCTTTCCTCTCAGTATTTAGCAGTCTAGCTGAAGTAGGAACCTGACATTCAGTGCAAGAATAAGGGAAATGTCTGCCTTCTACGGTCTTCAACTTAGAAATTATAAAAAAGAGAAAGATTATCTAAAAGGTAATTGAAACAATTTGTACCTTCTAAAAGAAGCATTTAATAAGTCTTTTCTGCACATGTAAGAAGATACATGGAATTTACTATACGACTAATAATTGGATCATCATGAGGGTAGGTATTAATGGGAATGGCAATGAACAGAGGCTAAGGGGGTGATGAAGTTATTACCTCTCCCTACAAAGCTGCACCTTGAAGACAGTGTTGGAGTGATATTTTGTTACACATTTTCACTATTTGACCACCTCTGTAAACCCACCCTTGGTACCCACTTTGCCAAGAACCAACCATAAGACCTCGGGTCAAATCATTTCACCTTTTGAAGGTGAAATGATTTGACCCGAGGTCTTACAGTTGTCATATAGGGATGTTATCGCCTGCTTTTTACTAATTTTAGTGCATCACTAACAGATACTCATGAAATTTGTGTGTGATGCTGCATTGAAAAGGGTAGAACAGATGTACAACCTCTACAACCTCTTAGCCATTATTCTGAAACAAAAAAAATTCTAAAAACTGAAAGCTATTGCATAACTCCCTTGGCAGCCAAACAAGGCATGACCTAATATGAGGCCGCTGATCATTTTTCTTTATCCCGTTTAAAATGAACATTTATATATTTAGCTGCAGAAATGTGAATGTTTGATTGTGGATTGCTGCCCAGACTCCAATGGGGACATTATGTAATATATGACATACGTACTGGGTTATGATTCTAAAATCCTGACATTTCTGAATTCTGAAACCCATCTGGTGCAAAGGAATTCAGATAAGAGGCTGTGGGCCTTTATTTCTAGATATCACTATTATTTCCCTGCCATGAAGTAGGACTTCTCTCAAATCTTTCTAAAACCACAGCCACTAACATTTTTCCTTCCTTTTCAGAGAGTCACAGCAAATTTCTTATTCATGTTTTCACTTATAGAATAGTCTCAAAATTCTTCAATGTGAAAGCTAAAGGATGTATGGGAACCATTGTTCCAGTTGATCAGATGGGTGAATTAGGGCCCGAAGCACGTACTGAGGAGGCCATCCCATGGCAGAGAGGTGTCCAGATAATGCGAAAAGCCACCTGAGTCCCATACCATGTTCCACCTTCCAGAGTGTGCAGCCTCCGTTTCTACTTGGTAATCTCTTCCCTGCAATTAAATTCATTTGATGGTGTATCTTAAATCAACTTTAATTGGGCACTTGCTGTGCTTTAAAAATATTACTCTTCCTTTTCTATGTACATTTCTTTCCAAGCTATCTCTTTTTTTTTTTTTTTTTAAGCAGAAGAATTTGTATGTGTAGTATGTGTGTGTGTGTGTTAGAGTAAAAACAGTCTGTGAAATTTTGGCTGGTCCATTATTATGTGGAGGCAAGAGTTCTTTTTCCAGTTACTTGGTTAACTTTACCTGTTGATAGCCTGGGAAACATTTGTAAATATTTTTAAACCCCATGTAAAGAACTATCTTAATTAAGTGCAATGCATCCTTTAGAACTTCAATGAGCTGTAAAATCAGCTCTTCACCTTCAAATGCCTGATAGCTAATTTCACACAATATGCTAGCAACAGGCAGCCGTAAGGTAGAAACCAGAACAGAGTGCTAGGAATAGAGAGAAAAGTTTTATGTTGCTTTAAAACAAAACAAAACAAAACAAAAAACAACTTTCCCTCTTTACTCTCAATTTTATATGGCAAACTGGTATCATTTGACCACTGACTTTTATTCCTCTTATTTTGTATTCCAGATGCTTCTGGGTACAAATAACAGAAGTACAAAAGAGGCTACTCTGATTAATAATTTGTGCCTACTAAAGAATGTATGCATCAAAATGTGGGTGGAAATTTAAAGGCCACAGTAGACCTATTAGCACTGTATGTTCACAGGAGGAGGATTGATTGGAGCTAACTGCATGAGTTATGTGTAGAACATTATCCTTGAGTGGAGCTATATGTATGTCCTGAATACTATGCTTTGTTACAGTTTATTGGCCTTGATTCTACTTGTGAGGCCAGAGTATATTTTGCTCAGTTTTAGGGGAGCATTAACTATTTCAATCTGCCCTGATGAATCATACAGCAAGGAAATACACAGCACTGTATTTTTCTGGATTTTTACATACACATTAGGACCCACTGCTTGAGTCTCTAGGGGCCTTTATGTATTCAGAAATCCCCAGATGACAAGGTGAAATCACGCCGAGGTGGCAGTAGCCAATAGGTTCCAGACAAATCTTCCATCAACCACATCCAGCTGGAAACAAAACTCCTTCCCGATCAAATATTCCCAGCCAAGGTTTGAGTCAAGAAGAGAATCTTGCATTCAAACTAGGATGCCCCCTCACTCACATTTTGCAAAGGTACTTCCATTTTCCACAGATCTTTTTTTTTTTTTTTTTTTAAACAGACTCAGGTATTCAGCTGGGATGGTTTTGAAAGCATAACGTGCTGTCTGTTTTCTAGAGAGTTTGTGCCCCACTGCCAGAAGGGCATGCTCTTTGAATTGCTTTTGCTGCAACGGGAAAAGGAGTTTCTTTAATTCATCCACACATTCTCTTCTATTGTCTCTAGGCCTGTGGAGGCCCCTAGTGAAGACTGGGGAACACAAAATAAGGCTGCAACTCCTTGGAGAGGTTCCTGGGACAGAGATTTGGGTGGCTCTCGAGAAATAGCAGAATGTTCAAGGAAGAAAAATCCAGAGAAACTGGGATGGGTAAGAACTTGCACAATCATGTTTATATGTTTTTGGTTTTGTTTTTGTATTTTAGAAACAGTGTCTTGTTCTGTCTCTCAGGCAGGAATGCAGTGGTGCAATATCAACTCACTGCAGCCTTGACTTCTGGGCTCAGGTAATCCTTCCTCCTCAGTCTCCCAGCAGCTGGGACTACAAGCATGCACCAGCACACCTGGCTAACTTTTTGATTTTTTGTAGAGACAGGGTCTCACTTTGTTTCCCAGGCTGGTCTTGAACTTCTGGGCTCAAGTGATCCTCCTACCTCGGCCTCTCAAAGTGTTAGGATTACAGGCATGAGCCACTGTGCCCAGCCCACAATCATGTTGAAATTTTTTTCTTTCCTTATGGCAAGTATTAGAGATTATCATAAATCTTAAACATATACTACTTTATTAGGAATTTTATCTTTGGTTCCTATGAAGAGTCCATTTTGCATTTTACTAAAGGTACTCTGATTTTACTTCATATATTTGTTACTCCTTCATACTGGAAACTGGAGGATGAGGTGAAATGAACTCAGGGAGGACAAGAGTCAGAGAAACCTGAAATCTCAACATAAGCACAAGACCTCTTCCATCTCTGCTCCACCCACTCTTTCCTTTGGGAGTCTGAAGTATGGAGAATGTTCCATGAAAAACCAAGAGCAGAATAACATCAGAAGCTAATTTGTTTCCATGTTTAAATCTGATGTTAATTGTGAAGAGGCAAGCTATACTTCCATCTATATCTCCCAAGGAGCATACTTCCCTCTAAAATACAGAACCTGTGTCTTAAAATGTAAAGATGGGATCCCTGCAGTTACAAGGGGCATCACTTTCATATACTTTGTACATATTTGCATAAAACTGCATGCTAAGATGAAGTGACTTTAATTCCATGTTTACAGAATAAAATTAAGCAAATTAATACTGCAGCCAACTACAATACCCACCAGCTTCAATATCAGGAAAAATATATATAAAGTACAGAGTAGACTTTTTTTTTTTTGAGACAGAGTCTAGCTCTGTCACCATGGCTGGAGTGCAGTGGCATGATCTCAGCTCACTGCAACCTCTGCCTCCAGGGTTCAAGAGATTCTCCTGCCTCAGCCTTCCGAGTAGCTGGGACTACAGGCACCCACCACCATGCCCGGCTAATTTTTGTACTTTTGGTAGAGATGGGGTTTCAGCATGCTAGCCAGGCTGGTCTCAAACTCCTGACCTCAGGTGATCTGCCCACCTTGGCCTTCCAAAATGCTGGGATTACAGGTATAAGCCACTGCGCCTGGCTCACAGCAGACTTTTAAATGAGTTAATTTGATTATATCACCACAAAGACCTTTGAGCAGAAAGAAAAAGGAAATCTGGCTAATTTCATGGTAGTGACTCAAAATGGTGGGTTGCTAAAAATAACAGATTCCTCCAAAATGCAGGAGAGAAGCTATATTTAGGTAACTGTGAGAAATGTATGGTGTGGAAAGTAGTGTTAAGGTGTTTGCTCTTTTATACTGTATGTTGGAGAAGAGTGAAATCCTCACTTTTCAGTGGGCAGTTTCATCATTTAAAAAGATGTGCACAAAATACGCTTATAGGAACTAACAATCTCGCCCAGACAAATTCTGTTATGGCCTCTTTGCGTCCCTGTCCATGTTCAGCAGAACAGAACATTAGATCATAATTGTCGGGGGCAGCAGCTTTTTGGTTTGGCTACCATGGTGAAATGGGGGTGGGAAGGCACCTCGTTTCTGGACTTTGCAGAGTCAATTCAGGCAGCACCACGCAGACATCTCTGGTTTGCTCCTGGGTCAAAAGGCCTTGTGCAGCCCTGCTCATTGCCCCTGCTTCAAACCCCCTGTCATTTTCACAATGGGTCTAAGGGTCATGGGTACGCAGTGCTTGCTAAGAGCACTCAGTTAAGAGCAAGGAAGGGAGAATCATAACCATATCCGCTTCCAAGGAAACAAGATGCCATAACAAAGTGCCACCAACTGGGTGGCTTAGATCAGCAGAAGTCTGGATTCAAGGTGTGGGCAGAGCCTTGCTTCCTGTGCAGGTCCTGAGAAGGATCGTTTGGGCCTCTGTCCTAGCTTCTGGTAGCCCCTTGTCTTGGCAGCATGACTTCAATCTTCACACGGCCTTCTCTCTGTGTGTCTGTCTCTGTGCCCAAAATTGCCCTTTTTCTAAGCACACCTTACTGGTCATATTGGATTAGGGGCCCACCTTCCTTCAACGTGAGCTCATCTTAACTCATTCCATCAGTAATGACCTTAGATCCAAATATGACCTCATTCTCAATACGGGTAGTTCCCTCAATGTGCGCCTTTTTGGGAACACAGTTCAACCCATAGCACTCATCAAGTAGATGTGCTGTGGGCTTAACCTTCATTCCGACTTGTATGACTGCACCAGGCTGTTTCCAGTTTCTCCAATGGGAAAGTGTTCCCAAGGAAATTACCATGCGCAGAGGAAAGGCAGGTGAAGAACACATCACCTAGCTGAATTTTCAACTCGATTTTCAAATCATTTTCCTTCTTGGTGAGTGCAGATTGAAACGGCAATAAAGACTTTTCAAACATATAATGTCAGGCTTGTCAACAGAGAAAGCATGCATCACTGCCCTTCCAACTTGATCATCTCACAGAGTTTCACTGATTTCACGGCTTCTCTAGTTCAATTCCCAGTCAGCTATCTAAAGGGAAATAAAGTGTTATTTTGCCTTATTGTTGACATGGCTATAGGAAATGAGAGAAATAACTGTTTGCAGAGTTATTCAGAATTAGTGGACCAGGATTAATACCTATCAGGAAACTGGCATAAAAACAACTGGCTCAGAGAGTAGAGAAAGCCTGGCTGGTGGGTGGAAGGTCCCATGGCAACTCCAGTCCCAGAGAAGCAATTTTGCTTTTTACTTTGGTGACATCGTCTAAATTCAAAGTGACAAACTTATCTTAAGGATTTTCCAAATTCATTACCCTCTATTAAGAGCTTAGCTCTCGGCTGGGCGCGGTGGCTCAAGCCTGTAATCCCAGCACTTTGGGAGGCCGAGACGGGCGGATCACGAGGTCAGGAGATCAAGACCATCCTGGCTAACACGGTGAAACCCCGTCTCTACTAAAAAATACAAAAAAATTAGCCGGGCAAGGTGGTGGGCGCCTGTAGTCCCAGCTACTGGGGAGGCTGAGGCAGGAGAATGGTGTGAACCCGGGAGGCGGAGCTTGCAGTGAGCTGAGATCCGGCCACTGCACTCCAGTCCGGGCGGCAGAGCGAGACTCCGCCTCAAAAAAAAAAAAAGAGCTTAGCTCTCCTCTCATTACTCATAGAAATCATTTAAAGTGATCTCAAACCAGATTTCAAACTGTTATTGAGGACTTGAAAGCTGATAAGAAAAATCACTTCAAGTTTCCAATAACACATATATATCTCTTATTTCCTTATGCCCTTGCACAACTGACCAAAAATAAAAAAGAAAGTGGAAAAAATGACTACACACATCAAAAAATAATGATAATAAAGGCAAAAAGCAACCAAATTAGAGAGATTATATCAGGAAGATAAGGGCAAAAAGGACTACGAGAAAGGTGGAAGTGGGAGGTGAGCAGGAAATAGGAGTAAAAGAGTGTTAGAAAACAGAAACCTATTACTGAATAAGAGATGATTCCATTTCAAAACAAGAACCAAAACGTAAGAAGTAGTATTCATTTCCCAAGTCTTTGCTCACCATGAAGTCATATCCTCAAGGGATACAAAGAAAGAAAAGCAATCTAAGATGGCCAACCACTAATCCAGACTCTGTAACCCAGAATATTAATCCCTAATCCGGAACACTGTGTGTGTTGGTAGTGGGGAAAGGTTATTCAACAAGGACAACCACATGGATGAATGGGAATTAAGGGTCATAATTCCAAGGAATATGTTGTACCTTCAAGGGGCTTATAGTCTGTGTCATTGAACCCTGAAAAATAAATGGCATCCAGCTAGATCCAATCTGTTTGCTTTCTAGTTACTGTATTCTAATCTGGAGGCCTGGGCTTCCAGTCTCTTTCAGATTGTTGGCAGAATTCTGTTCCTTGTGGCTGCAGGACTGAGGTCTCTATTCCCTTTCTAGCTGTCAGCTTGGGGCTGCTTTCACCTCCTGGAGACTGCCCACATTCCCCACCACTTGGCTTCCTGCATCTTCAAAATTCACATGTGGTGATGTTGGATCCCCCTTGTGCTCTCAATCTGACTCGATCCTCTTTTGCAACTAGTCAGAGAAAATCCTCTACTTTAAAAGGGTTCATATAATTATGTCAGGCCCGCTGGGATAATCTTCCTATCTTAAGGTCAACTGACTTGGGACCTTAATTACATTTGCAAAATCCTTTCATGGCACTGTTTGATTTAATAACTGGGAGAAGTGTGTACTGCAGGCTGAGTATCTAGAAGGCTATCTTAGAATTCTGCCTACCATGGATCTTCCTTCTTATATTAGTGGTACTTCTGCTGAAACAGCAACAAGCCAATTTGCTATTTGTATAGAAACATCTCTCTAAAAAGCCGAAGACTGCAATAACATTGCATAATGCATTTTTCAAGATGAATATAGTACTCTTAAAAATCATTGGTCTGGGTATTGTGGCTAACACCTGTAATCCTAGGACTTTGAGAGGCCAAGGCAGGTGGATCACTTGAGCCCAAGAGTTTGAGATCAGCCTGGGCAACATGGCAGAACTCCATCTCCACACACACACACACACACACACACACACACAAATGAGCTGGGCGTGGTGGTGTGTGGCTGTAGTCCCAGCTACTAGGAAGGCTGAGGTGGGAGGATCACCTGAGCCTGGGAAGTTGAGGCTGCTGTGAGCTGTGATCATGCCACTGCACTCTAGCCTGGGTGACAGAGTGAGACACTGTTTCAAAAATAAAAAAAAAATTAAAAAATTGTCGTACTATTTACAAAAACAGTGCTAAATACTTTTTGCATTAAAAGGGTGACTTTAGTGCTCACTTTGGCAGCACATATACTAAAATTGGAGTAATACAGAGATCAGCAATTTCAGTTAAATAAGAAGAATTTTTTTTTTTTTTTTAAAAAGGCTGACTTTAAAACCAGAGTTCAGACATTGAAACCCAAGGTTCAGGGAGCTGAGAGTGGGTGATCCCTGTAAAGAGGCCAGTTCTTAGTAGGAATTACATGGTTCTGTGTGGTCCCACTGTTGGACAAGCTTCACCCAATTTGCTTACTGAAAAGACACACTAACACGATCACTTTGGTTTTGAATCTGAATTTTGTGGCAACAACATATACTATCAAGACTCAACTTTTGCTAGCACAATAATCCTGTTTTATTTTACTTTAAGTTCCGAGACACATGTGTAGAACATGCAGGCTTGTTACACAGGTAAAGATGTAGCACAATAGTCTCAGAAATAGAAATTCAAATAAATAAATGAAATAAAAGCTCTTTACAAAATATTTTGGAAAATATTGCAAATCACAAAGACCAGAATAAAAACAACCTCTAATTATATTACCCAGAGTTAACCACTGTTAATGTTTTGGCTTTTGGTTTCAGTCTTTTTTTCTCTCTCTTCCTCTACATAAACATGTTTATTAGTCACAGGCCAATCAGGAGACAGAAACCACACAGTAATTTGAACAGGAAAAATTTATTATAAAGAACTGTTAACTATAACGTAGGCGTAACTAGGAAGGTGAAAACAATGCCCTAAACAATATCCTAGGACTGAGGATGAAAATCAGGGGAGCAACCACTTTGAAGGAGGTCCTTTTACCCAAGACGGATTCAGACAGTGAGGGAAAAGAGATTTTCAGCTCCATTGAATGGTGGAGTTCTCCGGGCTGCCTGAGACAGAGCTGGTCCATGGTTGCGGGGCAAGGGGGGAGCATATGTCTGCAGGGCAGGTGCTCAGAGACAGCTGGGGCACAGAGAGTCAGCTTGTTGGCAGGACAGATAGAGGCCCGGGGTGACTGGTGTCCCTGTTGGGGGTCACTGGCTGGGGATCTCTGAGAACTTGCAGAGAAACTGCATGCTCTGGGTGTGTGGAAGGGGCAGAGGCTTCTGGCAGTGCTGCGCGAGGAGCAAGTAGAAAAACAGAATGGAAGTCCGGGAACCCTGGTCGGGGATAGTGGGGTAGCTTCTTCCTCCTGCAATGTCTCTCCTGCGCCCTCTACCGATAAGCTAAACCTCATTCTCGCTGCAAAGAAAAAATGCTTGAAGGGTCCAGCCTACGAAGGCAGAACAACAGGTCATGAAAGTAGATTTGGAGGTGAGAAGCAACGTACTACTAAACCGAAATCACAACATGTATCTTATTTTGTAACCTGCTTTGTTTACCTCAAAATATACTAAAAACATTTTCTCATATGATGAAAAATATTCTTCTACTGTGTAGTAGAATATTTATTACAGCACTGTTTATAATAGCTATAAAGTCGAAATAACCTCAATGTCCCAAAACTGAATACTGAAGAAAAAAGTTAGGGTCATCCATTATAGAAATTATCGTATACCTGTTAAAAATTATATTGTAGGCCGGGCGCAGTGGCTCACGCCTGTAATCCCAGCACTTTGGGAGGCTGAGGCAGGCGGATCACGAGGTCAGGAGATCGAGACCATCCTGGCTAACACAGTGAAACTCCGTCTCTACTAAAAACACAAATAATTAGCCAGGCCTGGTGGCGGGCGCCTGTAGTCCCAGCTACTGGGGAGGCTGAGGCAGGAGAATGACGTGAACTCGGGAGGCGGAGCTTGCAGTAAACCGAGATCGTGCCACTGCACTCCAGCCTGGGCCACAGAGCGAGACTCCGTCTCAAAAAAAAAAAAAAAAAAAGAAAAAGAAAAAGAAAAAATCTGTACTAATTTTATAAACATACTAACGAGATGAATTTCATGATGGTAATAAAATAGTCTTGGAGAAAACAATTCTTATAACAACATTTAATAATGAGTTATACCAAAGAATTATTTAAAATGATAATGAAGTGTCTATTAGTACAATACCAAAGAGAGAGAAATGAACAGAACTTACAAATGCAGACCCTGATTATTCCAAAATAGATTTTAAACTGTAAACACAGAACTTATCGTAACAGACCATTTTTTTACAGAGACAAAAATTTAATAGTTTGCTTCAAAATAGTTATCTTTTAAAAAAAATCAGTAGTAATTAGATTTACTCTTAACTCAAAAAAACGCAGTAGAAAAAATACTAGAAAGAAAAATGGAATGAAAAGAGAAAGGAAAAGAGGGAAGGAAGGAAGGACAAGAAGGCAGGAAGATTTTTCCAAAAGAAGCAGGAAGGAGAGCATATTGAAGAAAAGGAGAAAAACTGGAAGGAAATAAAATATGAAAGAGTATATGAATAGAACAGAAGCAAAAAAAAAAAAAAAAAGGGAAAAGAAACATTTTAAAGCAAATCCCACCTCCAGAATGGTAATATTTAATGGGCTATCAAAACATTTTTAAGTACTAAGAACACACAACTTAAGAAAGAAAGACATACTTGTAGGAAATAAGCCCTAATTGTCCAATTTGCCAGAGAAGCAGAGATGGCAGTGTTTTTGTGACGCTTATGTGGCTGGCTTCTGTCATCATGGAAGGAAGTACAGAAGCACATTCATTTCCACATGGCTACAGTGTCCCCAGCGCTTTGGTTTGCTATAGGATGCCTCCAAATAAATGTCACCAGTATTTCCACAAAGAAGGTTTGGAGTAGGCACACTGAGCGTTTCCACCATGGAGAGGTAGAATTTACTCAATGGGTTAGTTATGGCAATGTGGTTTCTCAACAGGCTGCATGGGGTCTGACTTGCAAAGGAGCTCGCATATGTGAAAGCTGATCAGGAGAGCCAGGTCTCCCCACAGGCGCTCTGTATCACAGTACTCGTAGAATGTTCTCTGGAGGCCAAAGATTCATTATGTTGGAAAAGATAGAGCAACAGACAGAAAATGCTGGCGGAGGTCCAGCCCTCTCTGGGCTTCGAGTGTGATATTGCCTAGAGCTTGTTCCTATAGGTATTTTTGCATAAGGACCTCTGTCTGAGGAAGTGTCTAAGACAGCAGAGCTCAGGCATGGACGATCTTTTAGAGTATTGGGTGCCCACGACTCTTTTGAAAGAAGTCCATTGATACTCCTCTACTATTTCCCCTGATCTATTTGAGAGCTGGCAAACCGATTTGATAAAACAGTGATAGATTTGTCAGATTAAGATAGTAATTTACTTCTATTAATTTGAGCGACATCAGTGTCTCACAGTGAGAAGAAATATGGCCACCCTGGTGGGATACATTTAAATTCATTAAATTTTCCGGCTTTCATCTGAGACACTGAGACTTTTTCTTCTCAGCCGATAAATCCTTTCAGTTTTTACTTCAAATGGCACCAAACAAGCACTCATCAATTTATATTTTAAATTCTCCTGACAATATCCAGTTGGATAAATCTGTTTAATTAGCAGTGGGTTGATGCTTTCTTGGCCCACTCTACGTCCAGTTACCAAAATAAAAGAAAGGCATGGAAAGCTGCTGGTTGCAAAAAACATGCCTCCTACAATGGCAGGGAACAAGAAGAGACATTCTCCCAACACATGTTAACCCAGGGAAAAAATTTGAATATATACAAAAGATGAAATTAACAATAGATGAATGGCAAATGAGAAAGCTGCCAGTGACCAGACTTTCTCAGGAGCCAACCTTTAACAATATGGATTATTTCGGATAATTCATGGTTTGCCACTCTTTATCCTTTGTCTCCTCTGTAATATCCAGGGCACATCTTAGACAGATAATTAGGGCATTATCATATTCCTTAACTAAGTCGGGCAAATTGCATTGCGCTTCGTGGAAAACCAACCTAGGGCTCTGTCATTAGCATTGTCTAATTGTTCCAAATAAAGTCTTTGCTTTTTTTTTTATTGCATCAACTTTATTTGTCAATACTCAGGAAAGAGCGGCTGTTCCCTTTCCTGTAGGGTTTTGTGAATATGCTAGTCACTAGGTAATCTTACAGTTAATACAGTCCACAGCATGGTAAAATGTAAGAAAATGTAAAGGTCAAAAACATGTTTCTATTATGAAAAAAATGAATGATAATGACATAATTTTTTCAGCTCATCAGGCTCTTTGCTAAGTGCTGCTGTTATTGCCAGATCAGTAGTGTATAACAAAGAAGTGCTTTCTGCAGCCTGCTTCATTAGTCTGCCCTGTAGGACCTCACCTCCAGACCTTTCACTAATCTGTTGGCGTGCTCAATAGTCTTGTTAGTTCTATTCACTTCTTCCTGACAGCGGATTTTCTCAGCTGTAGCCCTCCCAGAGACCGTGGTTAAAGCAGCCAGGTTTGTGTCTAGTTCCTTTAAATAAAAACAGTGAGAGACAACTTTGGACATTGTCAGAACAAGTAAAAATATCGCAGCGGACTTATTTTATGTTGCAGAAACTTAAATTATACAGTATGCCCAGAAGTAAACACAATTGCGTTCAGGAGACTGTGCCAATTCACACAATGAGAAGGTGCAGTAGGGAAAATGGAAGAAAAGGATATTCGACAGTTTATGTAATTTTTGTTGTTTGTTCAAAACAGCACCGAGGTGGGAAAAAGAACATACAGACAAATTCAAAATCCTAGGGGGAAATGGAGAATGTCATTTTCCCAGACAAATTACCTGAAGTCATGAAGACTTAATACAATTGATTCGTGTGTACCGTTAGTGCCAATAACACACTTAATACAAAATGTCCCAAAACATTTTGCATTGAGAGCTGCAGCCAAGATGAAATGTAGGGGAAGCTTTTAAGGTGAGATTTGAAGAGCTGCGGTGTATTGGTGTATCGGCTCCTCAGAGGGAGGGAGCCAGGGCTGGGGAGCTGGGGCAGCGAGTGGCGGCAGAACTTCCTGCTGGGGGTGTGATGGGGAAAGTGGGCCAAGGAGATGGGGCTCTAATGGAGCCAGTTGCAATGGCGGTGGAACTCACTGGGGATAAGTGGAAAGAATGGGTAGGAAAATGAAGGTTGTGAGTGTACATGTGTTCACGAGAATTGGCTGTTTCTTTGGTAGAGGGGGATGGTGAGAAGAGGGAGATTTGGAAAAGAAAAGCCGTGTTTAAGAAGAATCATTGTTCAAATAGCAAAAGAACAATTTTTTTTTTTTTTTGGCTGGGCACGGTGGCTCATGCCTGTAATCCCAGCTCTTTGGGAGGCCAAGGTTGGAGAATTGCTTGAGACCAGGAGTTCAAGACAAGCCTGGGCAACAAAGGGAGACCCTGTCTCTACAAAAAATAAAAAAATTAGCTGGGCATGGTGGCGGGCACCTGAGGTCTTAGCTAGGCGGGAGGATAGCTTGAGCCCAGGAGTCTCAGGTTGCAGTGAGCTGTGATCACACCACTGCACTCTAGCCTGGGTGATAGCGCTAAACCCTGACAAAAAAAAAAAAAATTAAAAAAAGAGCTGGGCGCGGTGGCTCAAGCCTGTAATCCCAGCACTTTGGGAGGCCGAGACGGGCGGATCACGAGGTCAGGAGATGGAGACCATCCTAGCTAACACGGTGAAACCTCGTCTCTACTAAAAATACAAAAAAGCTAGCCAGTCGAGGTGGCGGGCGCCTGTAGTCCCAGCTACTCGGGAGGCTGAGGCAGGAGAATGGCGTAAACTCGGGAGGCGGAGCTTGCAGTGAGCTGAGATCCGGCCACTGCACTCCAGCCTGGACGACAGGGAGAGACTCCGTCTCAAAAAAAAAAAAAAAAAAAAAAGATTTATTTTTCTGCGTGTGCTTGTTTCTAACTTGCTGCTCTCTTTCAACAAATCATCTGCTCATTTAACATTTATAAAGAACTTCCATGAAGAAAGGAAGCTGTTTATGCTCACACAGCATATTGGGAAGGCATTTGTAGACATAGCATTATGTATAATTTTGCTCATGATATTTTAATGAAAAACATTTAACACTGGAAATAATAGTAAAAATGATGATAACTCTCCCCAGATATGCAACTTAATATGAGCACCTCAAAGTCCCTTTGGGGACTACTGAATTGTCATAATAGATAAAACAGATTGTTTTTTATCATTTATTTATTATTTTTTGAGATGGGGTCTCACTGTGTCACCCAGGCTGGAGTACAATGGCACAATCTCAGCTTACCACAGCCTCAACCTCCCAGGCTCAAGTGATCCTCCCACCTCAGCCTCCAGAGTAGCTGAGACTACAGGCACATGCCACCACGCCTGGCTAATTTTTTTTTATTTCTTGTAGAGATGAATCCTTCCTATGTTACCCAGGCTAGTCTCAAACTCCTGGGCTCAAGCGATCCTCTTGCCTTGGCCTCCCAAAGTGCTGGGATTACAGGTGTGAGTGGCCACACCTGGGCCCCATCAGCCTGTTTTATATCTAGGGAAACTGAGGCCAAGTACCTGACAGGAAATGGGAAATAATTGTTTATGGAACTGAGGAAAGAAATTAAGTCAGTATTCCTTGGGCGTGTAGAATTATTTTTCAGGCTGGCCCTCATCTAGCCATCACTTAAAATTCCTCAAGCAGTTAACCAGGCCCCCTTCAACCCTCCGCAGTTTCTACACCCCTCCCTTCTCTCCAGACAGCTGGTTCTTAGTTATGCCCCCGCAGAGCTGACCTAGACCATTAAACCAAATTAGGATGAAGGACCAGATACTGCAAAGTCTATCTAATATGTCTTCAAACTGCATTGATGGCAGCATGTCTGGCAAGGTGGGCAATCTTTCACCAAGAAGAACATCCTTCTCCTTCTAGAACCTTCTATAGGCTGCTGTATTCCTCTGCAAGGCTGCATAACAAAGTACCACAAACTGGGCAGCTTCAACAGCAGAGACCTAATTGTCTCACGGTTCTGGAAGGTTACAAGTCCAAGATCAGGGTGTTGGCAGGGCTGGTTCCTTTTGAGGCCCGTGAGGGAGAATCTGCTCAGGGCCTCTCCTGAGCTGCTGGGGGTTTGCTGACAAGCACTGCTGTTCCTTAACTTGTAGAAGCATCACCCTGACCTCTGCCTTCATCTTCAGGAGGCGTTCTCCCTAGAGCGACAGTGCGCGTCTGTCTCAAAATTCTCCCTTTTCATAAGGACACGAGTCATATTGGATCAGGGTTCATCCTAAGGACCTCATTTTAACTTCTGCTAAAATGTAAAGGTCTATATAAACCCGGCCTACAAATACTGTTATATTTTGAGGTACTGGGAGTTAGGACTTCAACACAGAATTTTGAGGGAACACAATTCAACTCCTAACAGCTACCAAGAGCTGGACACAGTGCTATAAACCTGAAGGGGAGGGTGGTAAAAAGATGGATAAGATGGCCCCTGATCTCACACCCTCACAATTCAGTGAAGAGGTGGGTTGATGTGTACATGAGGGCAAAGAATATCAGTATCACAGGACTCATGGCTCACTGGGGCTGTACTGAGCCTGAGGGACCGAGAAGCCTAGATAATTTGTTCCTAGGAAGAGGGGAGGAGAGTGTAGTGAGCCAGGCCTTTATTTCAATCCTTCCTGGCATAATGGACCTGAAGCGACAGTGGTCCCCATTCCTCCTGGAAGTTGTTTCTGTGGGTGCCCTGCCAGAGAACGGGGCTTCGATTCTTAATGCCTCACTGTCAGCCAGTGGGGGTGTGTATTCGTCTGTTCTTGCATTGCTGTAAAGAAATACCTGAGACTGGGTAATTTATAAAGAAAAGAGGTTTAGGTGGCTCACAGTTCCACAGGCTGTACAGGAGGCATGATGCCTTCTGGGGAGGCCATGGGAAACTTTCAATCATGGCAGAAGGCAAAGGAGAAGCAGGCACATCTTACGTGGCCAGAGGAAGAGGTGAGGGGAGAGAGGTGCCATATACTTTTACATAACCGGATCTCATGAGAACTCACTCACTAGACAGTAGTACCAAGAGGGGATGGTGCTTAACCATTATGAAGGATCCATCCCGTGATCCAATCACCTCCCATCAGGCCTCACCTCCAACACTGGGAATTACAATTGAACATGAGATTTGGGTGGGGACCCAGATCCAAATCTTACCAGAGTGACACCTGATTTGGCAACTAAGGTGGGCCGGTGTACAGGGCACCTGATATTTGGGGTCAGAAGGAAGGGAGGGCACCAAGGGCAAGCACTATGTGGATGAGGGTCCTGGATTCAGCCCAGGTGCCCTGGGAGCCCATGGGGAACCCATGCTGGGGACAGGGGACAGGGGTCTCCTCAGCAGTCTCCATGGCTCTGTAGCCCTTGGGGAAGACTGGGCCCAGACGTTTCTTCCTTCCTTCCTTCCTTCTTTCCTTCCTTCCTTCCTTCCTTCCTTCCTTCCTTCCTCCCTCCCTCCCTCCTCCCTCCCTCCCTCCCTCCCTCTTTCCTTCCTTCCTTCCTTCCTTCCTTCCTTCCTTCTTTCTTCCTTCCTTCCTTCCTTCCTTCCTTCCTTCCTCCCTCCTCCCTCCCTCCCTCCCTCCTCCCTCCCTCCCTCTTTCCTTCCTTCCTTCCTTCTTCCTTCCTTCCTTCCTTCCTTCTTTCTTTCTTTCTTTCTTTCTTTCTTTCTTTCTTTCTTTTCTTTCTGATGGAGTCTTTGCACTGTTGCCCAGGCTGGAGTGTAGTGGTGTGATCTAACCTCACTGCAACCTCCACCTCCTAGATTCAAGTGAGCCTCCTGAGTAGCTGAGACTACAGACTACAGGTGTCGGCCACCACGCCCAGCTAATTTTTTGTATTTTTAGTAGAGATGGGGTTTCACCATGTTGCCCAGGATGGTCTTGATCTCTTGACCTCGTGATCCACTTGCCTCAGCCTCCCAAAGTGCTGGGATTACAGGCGTGAGCCACAGCACCCGGCCTGGCCCAGATGTTTCTTCAACTGTCTTCCTACTCTCTAACCAAAGTCCTTCCTGCTAGGCCATTCCCTCCTACCCTCTCCCCGGTGCAAATGGAGAAGAGCAGGGAACTCACTGGAACTGCAGGATGCTCTGGAGACTTGAACCTCTTTACCGACTGTTACCAAATTTCAAAGATTTTTGTTCAAAAATTCTTTGGAAGATTATTTGAGTTTATTTCGGCGGGAAAGGGAAAAGGTGGGAATGGAAAAGATAAAGGAAAGAAAGAACACAGGAATTCAGGAATGCAAGGGGGTGGGATGGCCACAGAAGAGAGGGGAGGTGGAGGGGGAGCTTGTGCAAGAGCCTCTGAAATCTGAAATCCCTTTCTAGACTTTCGCTATTCTTTTCTCATTCAAATCCGTTCCTCACACCAGTGATTGGGATTACACTTCCAAAACACAGGCCGATCCTCCAGCCAGTCCTCTTCCACCCTCCCCGGCCTCTCTGGGAGAGCACTCAGATGTCTTGGCTGGCCACCCTGGAACCTCTGCAGGCTGGCTCCTGTCTATCCCTCCAGCTTTGCTCCCCGTCTTCCCCACCCTGCCTCTACCCCTGCTTCGCAGAATTACTTTCCATACTAAACCTAAGTCATGCTAGTTCACACCCGAGAATCTTGCAAATGCCATTTTCTCTATGTAACTTTCCAGGCTTCCAAAGTAGCTCCTCATTTGAGCATGCCACCTCCTTCGCAAATGCTTCTCAGAACCCCAGGCAGAAGTCGTCACATCCCTACCCTCCACTGAGCGGCACAGCCTTGTTGCTCATCAATCAGTACAGTACAAACAGCATTATGCTGTCATGACATACTTCTCCCCTGTCTCCCCCGTGGGACTCCTGTGGGAGGGAAGCTGTCTTAGGCATCTTGGAGGCCCCTGTGCCCAGCACCAGGCCTGGCCACATAGCAGATGCAGAGTAAACCAATGCTGAGTGAATGAATATTTGCAAGGCTTAGAAGAGAGAGGGAAAGAAAGAAAAAACTGAGAGAGAAGGCAGAAAGACTAGGTGAGGGGAAGGGAAAGACAGGTGAGGAAGAGCAGGAGCTTCTAATTCTCCACTTTGAGTGTCTGCCCTCCCCCCACCCCCACTCACTGAATATCTGTGGCCCTCTTAGCCATGAGGCACCCCTCTGGGAAGGGGGGATATGGACACATAGGATGTAGTGTCCGTGGTAAAGGGGCCCCCAGTCTGGGTGGTATTGCAGGGGTGGCGTGAGGAGGAGATGATGAGTAAAAGGGCAACCAATGAGCAAATCAGGCACATGGGGAGAGAAGCAGAGGGTGCAAACACCAAGCCTGCAGGAGTGGAGATATTTTGATAATTGAACAGGTTTGTTGACCAAGGATAAGGAGTAGAAAGCAAAGAAACAACAGTATGGCTGGGCGCAGTGGCTCACGCCTGTAATCCCAGCACTTTGGGGGGCCGAGGCGGGTGGATCACGAGGTCAGGAGATCAAGACCATCCTGGCTAACACGGTGAAACTTCGTCTCTACGAAAAATGCAAAAAATCAGTCTGGTGTGGTGGCGGGCGCCTGTAGTCCCAGCTACTTGGGAGGACGAGGCAGGAGAATGGTATGAACCCAGGAGGTGGAGCTTGCAGTGAGCCGAGATTGCACCAATGCACTCCAGCCTGGGTGACAGAGCGAGACTCTGTCTCAAAAAAAAAAAAAAAAAAAAAAAAAAAAAAAAAAGAAACAACAGTAGGCCACGCGCGGTGGCTCATACCTCAGCCCCTGAAGTGAAATCTCAGCACTTCAGGGGCTGAGGCGAGGCAATGTGTAGAGACCCCCACCTCCACAAAAAAATAAAACAAAATTAAAAAAAGAAGAAACAATAGTAACTGTTAATTTTTTAAAATTTTAATTCAGAGTGCTAGAATTCTAGTAGCTATTCATGTTTGATTTGTAAAGTCTTAAAATAAGTATTTTAGCAATTTTTCTCTATATCTGAAACTAACAGAACTTGCAGAGTGTTTCTTGAGACATAAATTTTCTGATTCTTTCTAGAATATTTATAAAGATAGTTGAGGTATTTGAGATTGGCCAAGAAATATAGGAATTAGGCCCATGAGCAATTTCCTAAGGTTGGATAGTGTTCATTTTATCGGTTATAAACCTTTTACAGAAAAGGTTTATAATTTTATTTTGGAAACTCACTTTCTTTTGTTTTTCATCCTCCTCAATTAATTTGGGTTTTTGTAAGTGAAGCAAAGGAAGAGAGAGAAATATAATCATTTTGAATCCCATCTTCTACCCTCACACGCAGGGTCTGTGTCCCCTGGGGGACAGCTGAAGTCTAGGGGCAGAGATACCCACTCTCCCAGTAAAGGCAGCGGCAGCAGCTTTCCCAGCATAAGGAATAGCGCTGCGAGCCCACATCACACTGCAGTTTCTTTAGAAGGATTGGAGGTTTCAAGCTGGCATGATTTGCTTTTAGGCTCTCTTTCTGGAGTCTGTTTCGTGTGACTATAGTCTTTTTTGACACTCTGAAAAAAGCTGTGCTAAACAGATAAAAGATAATGCCATTATTCCCCATTTTTCCATGTGGCTGATAACAAGACATACCCCTTCCCTTACAGGATGTGCATATCAATGTGATTAATATGAAAAAAAAATTAAGAGTCTAAGCCCCTTTCTTTTCCAGCTCCCTTCTCTTTTTTTTTTCCTTCCTTCTTTCTTTCCTTTCCTTTTTTTTTTTTTTTTTTTTTAAAGCATTGCCCTTTTCAAAACAAGGGGAGATTCAGTATCGTTCCCGTGCCACAGTGATCCAGTGGTGTCACATCACTATGGCAATTGCTGCCCAGGGCAGGAATGCAGAGCAGCTGTAATTGTGCAACGCCTTATTGCTGGTGCATGTCAATCAGAACCTATGAATTGAGAAAAATTTGCTCTGTTCATTCTGTTAAATGATGTATCCAATTAAACCTGTTAGAATTCATGATCTTCAGTCAAGGTTAAATGAAAGTAGTTACTCCTGTCAGCTAGGTGATTAAATGCTGCCTACATCAGGCACATTTATGTGCAAAATTAAAATTTTGGTATAAAGCATGAATCTTTATGCATGCCAGTTAATTATCTTGCGGTTCCTCCACTTATTAAATGCCCACTGCATTTCTTCTTAATCATCAGCTTCCTTTCAAAACTTATTTCATACTTCACATTACACCAGATTTCAATGTTTAAATGAAATGCCTTACCAATGAAAACTTCCTCTTTTTGAAGGCTTGGCTGTACTATGCTACTGAAAATATTCACGACGAACATTTTCTCATTATTATATACAAGTATTTCTAGAAGCCAGGTTGACTAAGGCCAAGGCATTCTGAAAGTGATTCTGTTCAGTCTGGACCAAGGCTTGGTTTTGACCTGGGATTCAGCTTCCTGCATGCCCCTTTACTTTACCACTGCAGGTGGCCACTGCACAGTGACTCATGCTGATTGTAAGGCATTGCTTCTTTTTCCTTTCTCACATACTTTGAGTACATATGAAATGAATTCATATGTAATAACAAAATGATTTACATCCAAAATACATTAGGGCTGGGTGCAGTGGCTCAAGCCTGTCATCCCAGAACTTTGAGAGGCTGAGGTGGGAGGATTGCTTGAGGCCTGGAGTCTAAACAGCTTGGACAATATAGTGAGACCCCGCTGTCTCTACAAAACATTTTTTAAAAATTGGTCAGGCGTGGTGATGTGCACCTATAGTCTCAGCTACTTGGGAGGCCGAGGCAGGAGCCCAGGAGGTCAAGTCTGTAGTGAACCAAGATAGCACCACTGCATTCCCGCCTGAGTGACAGAGCAAGATATTGTCTCTAAAACAAGTAAACAAAATACATTAGAAATAGATAGGGAAAACATACTGCTTTTCTAAAAAATGAGACAAAGACTTGACTGTGTCAAGTCTCAGGCATACATAAATGTTGCTTCTTCCGTTGGGTATAAAAATGAATGAAAACTACAAAGTAGAAATGACACAATTCCATAGTACCCATGGTTCCCAAATGCTGCATTATCAGAGCAGTTACGATGTCATGAACCACTCCATCAAATACTTCTCTTAGAAGCATTGCACACTATGGAATCTACCTTTTATTTATTTTCACTAAGAAAAACTCAGTGATAGTTGTATAGAATTAAAAATTTTGCAACACGCTTTCCCCTACTGATGTTATTATTCCAGACATTTATTTCTTTCTGTATGAGGCAGATGATAAGCTTACACGTTTTCAAATGTAAAAATAAATTCCTACTATTTAATTGATTTATAATAAATAATACCAATGGAGCCAATGGGGCTGAAATTAATTTCTTTTTTGTTTAATTCTCTGTGCCATGTTTAATAGTTTCACAATCTTTTATACACACAAAGCATTCACAAACCACAAGGAAAATATCTTTAAAGATGAAAGGTTTAAGTCCTCCATTTAGTTGTTGCAAATATTTAAATAAAAATACTTCCCACACTATAAAGTTATGAAATATTCCTCTTAAAGGGACTTGAAAGGGACTGATTTCCATGAAAATGAAAATAAATTTATTAACAAATGAAATGGAAGAAATGTTTTTTGCTAAATAATACTAATGAATTAGCCAGTGGTTGGTGACGCTGAGCAACTGCCTATAAGAAAATGTGTTGGAAATTAATTTTCACTGCAAATATGCCCTCAGACACACCCTGTGTCAATAAGGATGTCCTATTATCCTTCCTGATTTTATAGCTCTCGATAATACATACTAATACTCAAATGTCGACATTTAAAAAAGATGGAACTCAAACCAAAGCGTTCAAGAAATGATGAAACTTGAGCTCAAGTGAATATACATCCTTTCATTTGTTGCAAAGACCAGACTTACATGGATGGGTGGGTGACTCTCATCCTGGGGAGGGAGTGGGGCTGTCTGTGTGGCAGAGGTGATTCAGGGAGTCTTAGGGAGCAAGACTACCTCAGAGCCCTCCAGTGACTGTCACCCTTATCCCAGCCTCAAGAGAGGTACAGGGTTTAGGTGGGTGCTCACCTTGTTAATGCTCTTTGCTTCTGATACTAGTGCCCTCTCCTCACTTGCTCCTCAATTGTTACTGCTTGGATCCCTCAGTTCTTCCCCATGGAATCAACCCCTGGGTCAGATCTCAGATCCATTCAGAGCTGAGGTAGGATAGAACATTAGAATTGGAATGAGGGTTGAACTGGGCAGGTGGTACTGGAGACATCCACTTTTAAGGACTTTTAAACAGAGTAGACACGGAAGGGATGGAGAAAATTGTATTTAGGATGCATTTCAGGGAGAATAATGTGTCCTGTTGGAATGAATCTGTTGATATATCCTTTAGGGTAGGGGAAAGGTTTAGAGAACTCTCTGGTGCGAGGAGCATACTTGAGTTAACCACAAGTGGTGAACAAAGTGCCCCCGAGAAGGGGAGGGCCAGCAAAGTTCAGGGCTTTGGTATTATGCAAAGGACTGTCACGGTGTCCTCTTATGCTCTTCTCCTATGCAGCACTCTCTTTTTTTCACTATATGAATGCTGAGTGATTTTTTAAAGGACATTGACTTAAAGTGGTATCAAATCATGACCCAGGAAACCCACATGTCTCATTCTGGCTCTGCGGAGGTGGGTTGGGGGGGTTCTGGCAAGCAGAGGTGTAAGCTGGAGCTCCCCTGAGTTCTGTCTGGAGGGCTGAGAGGCCAGGGCAGCGAACGCAATACAACTGTTGGACAAAAACAGTGTGTGGGGTGATGTCAGTGGCCAGTGAAGAGCAGAGTGAGCAGATACCTCTTTAAGTTAATCTTATAAACTGGCCTTTTTTGTGTGTGTCACCATATGTGTATATTATTGATTAGATGTCAGAAAAGCAATATATTTCCTGAGAGACTCTTTCTTTTCTTTCTTTCTCTCTCTCTCTATTTCTTTCTTTCTTTTTTTTTTCTTTCTTTCTTTCTTTCTTTTCGTTTCTTTCTTTCTAAATCATTTAGAAACAGGAACAATTTTCTGTTCAAATGGTTGCTGTCCCTAAGTGGCTTAAAAACTCCCAGTGGGAAGGACAACAGCCTCTCAGAGGCAGAGTGGCCTCTGTCTGTGAGAAATATTCACCTACGGGTATGCTTTTCTGGCTTGCTTTATCGCTGGCTTTGCAACTTGGAGATGTAACGTAGCTTGAAATCAACCGTGTGTTTAGCCCTGCTTTGGTCAGCCCACCTAGGGACAGATTGGGCTGTTTTGTAGCCCTGCTGTTTTCCCGGGTCACACAATGCCATGGCAAGTAGAAGGACTGGGTCCGATTTAATCAAAGGCTTTTGATTGTACAAAGCTTAGAGCCTGGTTCCAACAGGGAAGCCTCTTCTGGGACAGGGGAAGAAAGGGCTCGGTGTGTAGCACATACATGCTGGCTTAAAGCTCCATGCAGAGAGATTGATTCACCTAAATCTGCCTGGCAGCAACATCAGCAGACCATCACCGCTGCACGCGGGTCACCCTGGGAATGGCAGGAAGCCAGAGGAAGGGCCACCACTTCCTTTCAGGGAGCAGCTGTCCGGACAGCGTGGTCTGCAGCTCTCACGATCTCACACTGCCGCCGTCAGGCTAGTTAACCTCCAGATGTGGGTGAATTAAACAAGAACAGGTAGTGTCACACCTCGGAGCTGATACGCAGGTTGGCATACACTGGCTGGCGCACCCTTTTGCACTGCATGTCAGAAGGGGAACAACTTCAAAGGTACATACTGGTAGCAGGGAGATCTGTGTTTCTAGCCTGACAGCCTCTTGACCTGAGGTCAGAAAGGAGAGTCAACCAAAAGATGCCTGCCCCCGCCACCCAACTTTTTGTTTTTGCTTAAAATAGAGATAAAAATAATTTCCACTTTCCAGTCCCTTGGGGTGTACGTCGGATGGCTTATGTAATGCCTGCAAAATAAAAACACTAAGACTCTCATTGCCTTTATTGATGTGCTGTGAATAATTTTCCAGTGAATGAGACATTTACGTTGAACGTTAAGTAAAGAAGAAAAAAGCAAAGTCCACACATAACAAAGCAGACACTGTAAAATGGACAGCTAGCAACTTTCTCTGGTGGTCTTTGATTCACCTCATGAACTCACGGTAACCTGCGATGATACGTGTGTGGGGTTATATGGCTTTATAGGCAGATAATCAGTTATTTTAAGACAAGAGGTGCTCAATCTTTATGAGTGAGTGAGACAATTCTTTTTTTTTTTTGAGGCGGAGTCTCGCTCTGTTGCTCAGGCTGGAGTGCAGTGGCCGGATCTCAGCTCACTGCAAGCTCCGCCTCCCGGGTTTATGCCATTCTCCTGCCTCAGCCTCCCGAGTAGCTGGGACTACAGGCGCCCGCCACCTCGCCCAGCTAGTTTTTTTGTATTTTTTAGTAGAGACGGGGTTTCACCGTCTTAGCCAGGATGGTCTCGATCTGCTGACCTCGTGATCCGCCCGTCTCGGCCTCCCAAAGTGCTGGGATTACAGGCTTGAGCCACCGCGCCCGGCCGAGTGAGACAATTCTTAGTGCTCTTGAGTTCGCAGTACTCAAGGGTGCTAGAGAAAGAGAACAGAAAACAGTTAAATGTGGGTGTGGTTTGAAATAATTTATGTTTTGCCGTAAAGATATTTACTAAAATACCTTTTTCATTTAAAATGTGTACAGAATGGCAGTGGGTACATCCAAATTGCATTTACTCATTTATTTTTTGATACATTTACTTATTTATTTATTTATTATAGAGTCTTGCTCTGTCATCCAGGCTGGAATGCAGTGGTAGGATCTCAGCTCTCTGCAGCCTCCGCCTCCTGGTTTCAAGAGATTCTCCTGCCTCAGCCTCCTGAGTAGCTGGGATTACAGGCGCCTGCCACCAGGCCAGGCTAATTTTTGTATTTTTAGTAGAGACAGCGTTTCACCGTGTTGGCCAGGCTAGTCTCCAACTCCTGACCTCAGGTGATCTGCTCACCTCAGCCTCCCAAAGTGCTGGGATTATAGGCAGCGGCCACCGCGCCCAGCCCCCAAATTGCATTTAAACTCAAGAACATGACAGTAGATCGCTATAGTTTCTTGATGTATTTCTAAAAGGTTTTCTATCACTTCCACCAGGCATGACCTGGTGTAGGGTAGTTCGTACTGTTTCTGTAGGTTTGAAGAAATATCAGCATTGGGAAACTGGAAAACAAATTGAATACAGAAGAAAAGGTAGAAAACGGTTTTAAAGAAAGAGAAGAAGCCAGTGCACTGTGACGACTAATACACAGTAGAAAGGACAAAGAATCCACCTCCTGGCTGTTTGCTAGACTAGAAGAGCTCGGCGACACACTCAAGTAAAGATCTGGTTGCTGCCTTCCCTGTGACAGGGATAACAGAACAGCGTTTTCCCCTCCAGTTTTCTCACACCCATTTATGCCATTAGGCAGGAGGCGGTTTTTTGGCCCTAGGAGGTGATGGGGTGGGGATGAAGGTTTCATGAAGATCTAAGCTGGGGTTCATGTATGAGACAGGAAGTATTTGGTAGAATACACGATATGGTAGAAGCAGCCTGTCTGCTACCACCTGTATTCCCCCAAAAGAGTTAAGATCAAAATAGTTAGAAGTTAGTGACCGTCTCTCCCACAGGGGTTCTACGCTGTCCCTATGTCCCATACACGCAGGTGACAGACCCTCAGGTAAGTTAGCAGCTCTGCTTGCCTGGCCTGCAAGGCAGTGCAGAGTTGCGGGTGTAGCCAGAGTGGCCTCTTACTCCTGTGCAGCGTGCGGGCAGCTGGGGCTGAGACCGCCTCCCAGAGCATTTTCAGGTCCTGAGAGGACACAGAGGCCTGAAACCCTTTCCTGCATGGCCCGCAGCAGTTTAGACCTGTGTCAAGAGCTGGCAGAACTGGGGTGTCCTACAACTGGTGTGGGGGAAGGCAGCCACAGGTGCAGGGTAAGGGGCATGGCTGAAGGCCAGATGAGAACATCACCATGTTGGTGGGAACCAGCATGAAGAGATGAGAAAAGCAAAGAACCCGGCAGGATCCCTACGTTTCTGAAGATGCCCAGTGGACAGATGGAGGCTGAGGACCCGAGGCTTCCCCCAAGGGGAGGAAGCACAGTTGATATATCTCCTCTGGGTGAAGGGGAGACTCTACGTTGACCAAATTTACCATGAATCCATTAGACAAGCTCTGATCTGACTATGTTTCTATGAATTGGAAAACATTTTCCTTTAGAGGACAGAAGGGAGACTCAAGTTTCTATCGAGACAGATACTCAGTTTAGTTGCAGAAAAGTAAAGAGAACTACAGTTTCAGAAAACCTGAGTGTGGAGTAAGAAATATTAAGAAATATCATATCCATTTTAATACCCACTCAATACTGAATTTTAAACAGGTATTTGGAGTAGAAGAGACACAGCCAAATGCTTGAACTTCATATGAAAACCTTTGAGATACATGATTAGCATAGCCTCACAATTGTAATCTGTGTGAGGCCGAATTTATCTCATTTTCCTTTAAACCCCAAATTTTAAAAATTTATTTATTGGTTGAAATGTCTATTAATGGTTGCTGTCCCTAAGTGGTTTGAAAACTCCTAGTGGTAAGGACAGCAGCCCTCTTAGAGGCAGAGTGGCCTCTGTCTGTGAGAAATATCCACCTGCGTGTATACTTTTCTGTCTTGCTTTATCACTGGCTTTGCAACTTGGAGATGTAACGTAGCTTGAAATCTACTGTATGTGTATTGTATTTACATACATGTATAGATACAGGGAGCATAAAGTCACATAAAATGTCTTCTTTGACCTCAAAGAGCTTAAAGTTTATTGTTTTGCAAATAGTGTATAGATGTTTCACTCAACATATTTATGCCACTAGAGTAAAATGAAAGCAAAATGATAAAAAAATCATTGAATGTAAGTAAAATCAGAATCCTAGCTTAGACTTCATGCATATTTAATGTACTACCATTAAATGAAGAAGTTCATTAGGAGTTATAAATACGAGAGGCAGCATGGCAGAATTAAGTCCACGAGCTCTGGAGTCAGGCTGCCTGGGCCTGGATCCACATACTCACTAGCTATGTGTTTTGGGCAAGATACTTAACTTCTCTGTCTTTCTGTTACCTCAGTTGTAAAATGGAAATAATAGGACTATGACCTCATAGGGATTATTATGAGATTGAATGAGTTATCATATATAAAGCACTTTTTACAGATAGAAAGAACACTAGATATATGTATGTATTTATGCATCTGTATAATACATAGCAATGCATGTATTTCTTTTAACATGCTCTTTCTTTGCTGTAACCTAAAAAACTATTCTATTCAGCTGATGCTGTACTGCAGAATATAAATACATCTTTGGAAAGTCTTTTTATTTAATTTAGCAAATGAATTATATTAATCCCATACATTAAAAGAAAGGTGAACCAAATCATCCCCTTAATATTGTTTTTGCAGTTATGCATCCAATATGAAGTCCCACTATTTGGAAACTGCCACAAACATTAAGACACATACATAGTAAAATACTTTTAAAATGAAGCACCAGATTTAGTTAAATGTCTTTTTGAATTAGCTGTGTGATAAGAAGGAATGGTTGATAAAGGACAAGAGAAATGCTAAATATGCATCATGACAAACAGTGAAAAATTAAGGATTGTAACTAACATTAATTACGTTCCAGTAAGATGAATAGGCTGCTCATCATTAATGAGAACATACACCTTTGTCTAAGTTTCACATCCACCTGTGATGAATGTGGTAATGGGGATAAAATACATCATAGTAACATTTGAATTAACAGCACACTAATAGATTGACATATGAGTATGAATAAAGCATTTAATCATATAAACTATACCACACCCAAGAGCAAATTTTTCTATCTTGCCTACATCACATCCAAGTGAGTGTAGAAAACATTAGAGACTTATTTTAAATTATATATTTAAGACACCATCCACATTGTGTAATATTACAGAAAAAAGAATTTACTTATTGCATTCCAATGAACTTTACTAAGGTGAGTAAAAAGATTCAGCCTAACTCTGATCAGATAAACGGATGTCAAATCCTGTGTTATGCAAGCTATAGCATTGTGTCTTGTGTATGTGCTGCCGATGAAATATTATCAGTTTAATACCAAACATAAAGTGTACTGAGCTAAGGTCAGGCTTCTGTTTTGGGGCGAGTTCTATGACAAGTCAAATCTATCCTTTTTGTTGCTATCTGATATCATTTCTATAGCAGTAGACTAGTACCTCATAAATAAGGCAGTGCCACATTATTTTGATGGATGTTGGATTTCTAATATATTAAGTGATATTATTTAAAGCTGCACCCACTGTGATTAAATATTCTTGGAGGAGAGCAATTATGCATATATCACAACAATGGGGATAACAAGCATATGTGTAGAATCTAAATCCATTTGTGGTGAAGAAAATAAGTATGCTATATGATATTTTCAAGCAATCCCAAGATCATGTATAAATCACTCCAGTTTTTATTCTTATTTAAAAGTTATGAGTTAAAACCATTTGATTGCATAACAGTAATAGCTAGAAGCCCTTTGAAAAGTATTATAAGCCATCAATCATTTATTCAGCCACTGAGCTCCTATTAGGTCGTGTACAATGACAGTGCTCAGATAGGTATGTGGACACTGAAGACAAGGTTTTGCCCCTCGAGGAGCAAATATACTCATTGTGGAGGACAGAAGTACCAGCAAGTGTGCGAAAGATCTCAATCACAGACCTAAGCTGTGTGAATCCTAGCATGGAGGGAGGGCATTGCTTGGAGGTAGGGTAATCACTTACAAGAGGATAGAAGGATCCCCTGGGGGAAAAAGGATAATTAAAAAATTTTTAACTGACAAAAATTTTATAGATGTATGTACAACATGATGTTTTAAAATATGTATACATTGTGAAATGGTTAACTCAAGCTATTAACATGTGTTACCTCACATACTTACCATTTTTTTGTGGTGAGAACACTTAAAATCCACTCTCTGCATTTTCAAGAATATAATACATTGTTATGAACTACAGTTACCGTGTTGCACAATAGATCTCTTGAACATATTCCTCCTATCTAACTGAAATGTTGCATCCTCTGACCAACATCTCTCCAACCATCTTCTGCTCCCAGACTCTGGTAATCACCATCTGTTCTCTACTTCTGTGAGTTTGACCTTTTTTTTTTTGAGATGGAGTCTCGCTCTGTCACCCAGGCTGGAGTACAGTGGTGAAACCTCGGCTCACTGAAACCTCCGCCTCCCGGGTTCAAGCAATTCTCCTGTCTCAGCCTCCCGAGAAGCTGGGATTACAGGTGCATGCCTCCAAGCCAGGCTAATTTTTGTATTTTTAGTAGAGATGGGGTTTCACCATGTTGGTCAGACTGGTCTCGAATTCCTGACCTTGTGATCTGCCCCCTTTGGCCTCTCAAAGTGCTGGGATTACAGGCGTGAGCCACTGTGCCTGGCCTGAGTTTGACTTTTTTAGATTCCACGTATAAGTGAGATCATGCAGTATTGGCCTTTCTGCTCATGGCATATTTCACCTAACAAAATGTCCTCACAGTTCATCTGTGCTGATGCAACTGTCAGGCCTTCCTTATTTTATTTTATTATTTATTTTTTTAACTACTCCCTTGAAACAGCATGAATCTTCCTTATTTTTTTTTTTAAGGTTGAATAGTATTTCACTGTACATAAATACTACATTTTCTTTATCTATTCATCCACTGTTGAACATTTAGGTTAATTTGATATCTTGGCTATTGTGAATAATGCTGCAATAAATATGAGGGTGCAGGTATCTCTTGGAGATACTGATTTCATATCCTGTGAATACATTCCCAGTAGTGTGATCACTGGATCACATGGTAGTTGTACTTTGAATTTTTTGAGGAACCTCCATACTATTCTCCATAATGGCTGCACTAACTTACATTCCTATCAACAGTGTGTGAGGGTTCTCTTTGCTTCACATCCTTGCCAAATCTTTCATCTTTTTGATAATAGCCATCCTAACAGGTGTGAGGTGGTATGTTATTGTGGCTTTAATTTGCATTTCTTTGATGACTAATTATGTCAAACATTTTTTCCTATACATTCATCAATTTATGAGTCTTTTGAGAATTGTCTATTCTCCTTTACCCATTTTTTAATTGAGTTATTCAGTTTCTTGCTATTGACTTGTTTGAGTTCCTTATATATTTTGGATATTAAGCTTTTGTAATAGTCCATTTTCATGCTGCTGATAAAGACATACCTGAGACTGGGAAATTTATCAAAGAAAGAGGTTTACTGGACTTACAGTTCCACATGGCTGGGGAGACCTCACACTCATGGTAGAAGGCAAGGAGGAGCAAGTTACATCTTACATGGATGGCAGCAGGCAAAGAGAGAGTGTGTGCAGAGAAACTTCCATTTTTAAAACCATCAGATCTTGTGAGACCCATTCATTATCACAAGAACAGCCTGGGAAACACCCGCCCCCATGATTCAATCATCTCCCACTCGGTCCCTGCCACAACATGTGGGAATTATGGGAGCTACAAGATGAGATTTGGGTGGGGACACAGAGACAAACCATATCAGTTTTTATCAGATGTATAGTTTGAAAATATTTCTCCCATTCTATAGGTTGTCTTTTCACTCTGTTGACTGTTTTCTTGATTGTGCAGAAGAATTTTAGTTTGATACAATCCCATTTATCTATTTTCACTTTTTTTACCCATGCTTTTGAAGTCATATAAAAAAAAAATAGGCTGGGTGCGGTGGCTCATGCTTGTAATCCCAGCGCTTTGAGAGGCTGAGGCAGGTGGATCACTTGAAGCCAAGAGTTCGAGACCTGCCTGGCCAACATGGTGAAACCCCATCTCTACTAAAAATGCAAAAATTAGCTGGGCATGGTGGTGCATGCCTGTAATCCCAGCTATTCGGTGACTGAGGCATGAGAATCACTTGAAGTTGGGAAGCAGAGGTTGCAGTGAGCCGAGATCACACACTGCACTCCAACCCAGGCAACAGAGTGAGGCTCTATTTTAAAAAACAAAACAAAACAAAAAACCAAAACATCATTGCCCAGACCAATGTCATTGAGCTTTTCTGTTTTTCTTTTTCTGTTTTTGAGACAGGGTCTCACTCTGTGAAGCCAGCCCAGGCTGGAGTGCAGTGGTATGATTTTGGTTCACTGCTGCCTCAGCTTCCTAGGCTCAAGTAATTCTCCTGCTTCAGACTCCTGAGCAGCTGGAATTACAGGTGTGCACCACCATGCCATACTAATTTTTGTAGAGACAGGGTTTCACCATGTTGCCCAGGCTGGTCTTGAATTTTTGGGCTCAAATGATCTGCCTGCCTTGGCCTCCCAAAGTGCTGGAATTAGAGACATGAGCCACCGCACCTGGCTGGAGCTTTTCTAAAAGGGAAAATTGGAGTTCATCATGCAGCTTTTCCTTTTTGCCTCCTTCCTGAGACTTATGCTCAAGGGACTAAACAAAGACCAACATTAAAAGTAGTCTCCTAAAATGTCTTGACCTAGAGGAGCTCAACAGTGTAGCCTAAAAACAGAGTGCATCTGAAGTCCTTCATCCACTAGGGGTGACAGATGGAGTCCATGGGAGTGTGGAATAGACAGAGTGGGAAATTGGATATAAAAATCAAATATACACAAATAATTGCAATGAATATATTACAGTAACACAGGTAAATACAACATGCTATAGGCAGACAGAAGATAACAAAGAATCCTGTTCTTAACATTTGTAGACATTTTCACAAAGGAGGTAATATAATTTGCATCTTGAAAAAAGGATAGGAATTCTTCAGATAGAGGAAAGAGGAGAATTCCTAGTAATGGAAGAGAAGGCACAAGGCCAAGGCCATGGATATGTAGAAGAGGACTAAGAGTTTGATATGATTGGCATATAGGCTGCATGAAGCTGGAAGTGAAAGAGATAGGACTGGCTATAAATGTAGAGTATATTATTAAAAAATATATATTCTTGTTTTTGAGAGAAAATAATATTCATCTCCATATCTATAGGAAGACATTTGAGGAAAAACAAAGCAGACTAATTTATTTACCTATTGCATAATGCCTTCATTTTTTTTCCAACAAATATATGGAATATTTTCAGCAAATGTGTCAGATTTGAGCTAGTTGCTGAGAATTATCATAGGAAGCAAGGAACAATAGGGACAATGTCTATCCTCCAGAAGCCTGCAGTCTACTGTGGATCAGAAGAAAATAAACAAGGAGAGTCAGTCAAAGGAAAAACTTGCCGAAGCTATGATGTGGTAGGCCTAGGTGTTATAAGCCACAGTAGGAGAACTTAAGAAGTCTGAAAGTGAATGACATATGAGGTAAACTTTCTAGAGGAGGAAACATTTAAGTTGACATAAGAAGGATGGTGAAATTGGATAGGTAAAAGTATAGAATTAGGTTGGGCGTGGTGGCTCACCCCTGTAATCCCAGCACTTTGGAAGGCTGAGGTGGGCGGATTACGAGGTCAGGAGACAGAGACCTTCCTGGCCAACATGGTGAAATCCCTTCTCACCAAAAATACAAAAAAAAAAAAAAAAAATTAGCTGGGCATGGTGGCATGGGCCTATCCCAGCTACTCAGGAGGCTAAGGCAGGAGAATCACTTGAATGAATCCAGGAGGCGGAGGTTGCAGTGAGCCGAGATTGTGCCACTGCACTTCAGCCCGATGGCAGAATGAGACTCCGTCTCAAAAAAAAAAAAAAAAAAAAAAAAAAAAAAAAGAAGAGAAAAAAACTATGGAATTAAAACAATACATCTTTGAGGTCTTAATTATCTTTCTACTCTCCACCTCATTGATCCCAGTGCCTTACACACAGTGGGCACATGCCTACTAGTCACAGCTGCTATTGTTGCATGAATGAACCCCTCCAAAACCTAGCCATTTTATTTATGGATTCTGTGATTAGATATTTGACACAGCAGGAACAACTTGTTTCCATTCCCTGATATCTGGGGCCTCCATGATATTTGAGAAGAAGCCAGGTGTGACCAGATGTCTAGGGGCTGCAGTCATCTAACGGTGTCTTCACTCACACAACTGGGTGATGCTGGCTGTTGGCTGAGGCTTTAGCTGGACAGTCAGCCAGAATATTCACACATTAACTAGCTATTGGAATACCCAGAGGTGCCCACTGGGTGGCACCCACCCATGTGTTTATTGATTGGTGTTGGCTATTGGTCAGAGCCTCAGTTGGACTGTCAGCCAAGATAGCTACATGTGATCCTCCCACATGATCTCTCCACATGGGCTAGCTGGGCTTGCTCATCACATGGCAGCTGGGCTCCAAGAGCAAGCTTCTCAAGATAGCAAGACAAAGTGCTTGGCATTTTAATGATCTAGCTTCAGAAGTCACACAACAGTCGTTTCACAGTACTTTCTTGTTCAGGAAGTCACACTCACTCTGATTCTCAGAAAAGGGACATAGACCCCTCCGCTTGACGGAGGAGTGTCAAGGTCACACTGGACACAGGCTGTGTGGGATGGGAGGTATTGCTCTGGCTACCTTCGGAAAACATGATCTGTTCTAGCACTCAACAAGTATCTGTTGAATGAATGAATAACTTGTAAAAATTGTGTTTGAAACTAATGGCAGATCATGAAAGACTAATAGACCTTTTAAAAAGGAAATTTCTGAGACCATAGCCATCACTTTTTAAGGAGTTGTCTCACCGTGATTTAGACATGTCCATCATGTTAACTACTTAGATCAGCGTTTCCCAGAATCTGTTAGGTGGAATAATCTTACAGAGAAAAATTTCATAATCAAATAAAATGCACAGAATACTGCATCTATTTGCCCCTGTATCAGTTGTCTATTTGCTGTGTGACAAACTATCCCCCAAATTACTGGCTCAAAGTAGCAACCATTTTACAGTTCATGCTTCTGTCGTCTGGAATTTGGGCAGGACTCAACAGAGACAGTTCATCCCTGCTCCTTGGGCTACTAGGTGGGGTGGCTTCACGGGGCTAGGCATCTCAGATGGTCTCACACTCAGATTTAAAAATTTTTACTTTATCTTTTCTTCCTGCCCCCTCCCCCAGCCCAGAGTTCCTTTATAGCCTTATTTAAAATCAGTGCTCCAGAGACTACAGAAATGGCATGTATTTAAATTCTACTCCAGTTGTATTTGTCTGGGCATCAGAGGCAACAAATCACCCATGGCAGAGTTAGCTGTGTAATATCAGTCAGTGTTGAGACAATTGTCTCAACTTGAGTTTAAAGCTGAAGTCTGCAAAAATGGTGTACAGGGTACTCTGTGGGGTGTGCAGTGCTGGTCATGCCTTTGCGTATGCGTGTGGGTGTGCGTGCACCCCTCTTTCCCCCCATACTCATGTGGCTTTCTTAGAATGATGTGATCTCCCCAATCCTTTTGTTTTCTTCCTGTGTAGGGAACTCAGAGAATGTAACTTGTGGCCTCTCTGTGCCCTTTTACCAGCTCTGCCCTAGAGAGGTGGGATGGCTTATTTGATTGGTCAATTTGAGAAGAAAGCTGGCCTTGCTTGGTTCCTTCTTTCTTTTTGGGCATATTGCTCTGCTCCCTCTTTGATGTAAGCCCCTCTGGCAGGACCCCTCCATACTGCTTTCCAGGACTGAAAGCACAGGACTGCCAGATCTGGGGTTTAATGTTAATGTCCATTTTTCCTGAAAGGCCTAATACTCAATGTCTTCCAACTTGGCCTCCATCAATTATAAAGATAACACTTCCATCCCCATTATTGTTCTTTTGTTTTATTTCTCAAATTGTTCAGAGCTGGGCTGAAAAGAGGGTGAATATTGAGGGGACCCCTTTATAGACTGATCATGGTTTCTGGGTTCAAAGTCTAGTCCCTTTTCTTGCTAGAATGATGACTTTGAGCAAGTAACTTAACTTCTCTGGGGCTCACTTTCCTCCTTTACAAAATGGGAATAATAATAGTGCTTATCAGGTTATTTTGAAGATTAAATAAAAAGTACTGATAATACTGTAAAACAGTCAATACATTTAGCTATTATGTATTCATGTATTCCTCCACTGATCAAATTATATTTGAGGTGGATTTTTCTGCATGCTATGGATAATAAGACAGAGAGGGTGGCTACATTTGTATCATTTAGAGTTTAGTAGGGAGAGAGGCAGTGAACAAGTACATAACCACATACACAAGAAAATTTCAGAGAGTGATAGATGTTATGGAGCAAAATGCTGGGGGATTGGGTGGGGTGTGGAAAAGGAGTGCTCTAGCTGGGTAGTCAGGGAAGGTCTTTCTGTGATTCTCATGCAGTAGCTGTGAGTGAAGGCCTCAGAAGAGAATGGATGGTTAGTAGCGAAAAGCACAACTACCCCTGCAAAGGCAATCTGCAAAGCCTGTAACAGAACATTCTTTTGCTTTCCTCATGAAATTAAATGCTGCCACTTATCTCAAAACAGCTGTGGGTGGTTTTGTGCAAAAATTTTGGGTTAGTCTCTGGGTTCCTCAGATGGTTTCCTTTGCCTAAGACTGAATTTAGGGGTGTGGGGATTAGCTCCTTATCAAGATTAATAAGGCATCAAGGGCTATCATATAGCCAGAAAAGGAAGTGCAGAGGGTTTAGTGAACCTTTCAGAGCTCTTCCAAGGACCACAGATAGTAACCTAGTACCACGGGTCAGAGCCTTGGGAGAGTGGCATCATACTCATGTAGGTCAGCACAGAGGTTAACAAAGACTTAAAGCTAAAATCTCCACAAGAGGAAGCCGGAGAGGAACACCTTGCTCACCAACCTGTTCACCTCCCCACTCAATGGAGGGTAACTCCTGGCTGGCTGAGGTTTAATTTGTCCTGCTGTTGTTCACAGTAGAAATTTCTTGCTCGGCATATGAGCATATGGGTCTGCTTACTTAGACTCTGGCTACTGGTTTGCTGGGGATACATACCAGTTCTTTGATATGATAATGCCCCCTACTCTACCTATTGCCTTGTTTCGCCAATTTACAAAGCACACTGGCAGATTCTTCTTTAAAGAACATATTAGCAGCATGTGGATAAGTGAAAATCTAAATGACCAATACAAATTCTTGAACAAGAGGGCTGATAAAAGACATCTACCTCCAAAATATCCAGGTAATATCCAAATAAGAAAAATGACAAGTGACTCAAGAATATGTACTAGAAAGATCTGTACAGATCTTTATATCTAGAAATATGTACAGATCTGGGTATTAACGCCTTGGTTCTAGCTCTGCCACCTGTTAGCGGAGCAAGTAAATTGGGAAGAAAAAAGATTTATTGAGCACCTGCTATATGACAGATTTTGTGCTAGTAACTTTATATAAAATATTACATTTAATCTTTACAACACCTTATAAAATAAGTATTAATCCTCGCATTTTGTAGATGAGGAAACTGAGGCATGGTGGAATTAAGTGTTCACACAATCAGGAATGGGAGGCCAAGTTTGAAGCTTGGGGCTGTCACATCTACAAGTGGGCTCTTCCTAGGATACTATGTTTTCATTAGACTCAATACTGCCTTTGGTCACTTTTACATTTTCCCATGGGGCCATAATGTACACTCTCTAATGCTTTCTTCTAGTTCTAAAGTTTACTCATGGCTGGCTGAGGTTTTAGTTGAACCTAGAACTACTAGTTCTAAAAATACTCAGAGTATTTTAAAAGTATTTATAATCTGTTGGTTTAAAACATATTCACAAGTTCTTTGACATTCCCTTAAAAGATAGAGCCTTAATTCCCTTCCCTGAATGCAGCTGGGCTTAGCAACTTGCTTCTAATGAATGGAACAAGGTAGAAGTGGCAGCATGTGATCTTTAAAACTAGGTCATAAAAGGCAATACTATAAATTCTTCCTTGCTTTTTCTTAGATTTCTTGCTCTAGGAAAGCAGGCCATGCTGTAAGGACACTCAAGCTGCCTAATGAGAGGTGCCCTTGGTGGGAAACCCAGGCCTCTTGTCAACAGCTATGTAAAGGAACCCTAATTAGGCCCTCACATGAGACTGCATCCTTGGCCAGTGTCTTAACCGTGACCTCATGAATTTCTGACCGACAGACAGTGTGACCTAATAAGTAATTGTTTTCTTAATCCACTAAGTTTGGGGTATTTTGTTACACAGCAACAAATAACTAATACAATAATAAAGGGGCCAGGTATAAAGTCAAACCTGGCCTTTAAAAAGTGTTATATACTCATTGAAGATATATTAAGGAAATCTGAACGGATAAGTCAAAAAATACAAGAAAAATGAGAAGGAGAAGTTTATAAGGTCATGTCATACTTTTAACAGCACCAGTCCCTTAAGTGTAGTTTTGGCCCAACAATATTCACGCCTTTTTTGCTGAAAGGCATCAGTATGGTAAGAGGAGATTTGGTATAAGTACTTGGGTGAATTCTATCTATTTGTGATTGTCTTTAGTGCTCTGCTCATAAAATACAAATCTCTGGATAAGATGGGAGGAGAGAAAACTTGACAGTGTTGACTTTCTACCCCACTGCCTTCATAAAATTTAGCTAGATTGTGTCTACAATATAGAATATCAGTGTTGGAAGCAACCTTAAGAACGATTTAACATTTTCATTTAAGATTTAGGAATGGGAGCACTAAAGCGTAGTGGTTGCCCATAGTCACACGGCAGGTAGGTGTTCTCCCTGAGATTCCAGGTGACTGAATTCCAGAGCAGTGCCTGTGCTTCTACTGGAGGCTGCTTAGGGTCCATTTGCTGAAGTGATTTCTGTAGGTATATTTATTTGAGCAGAGGTGACAATGTGGCTCCCAGTGCTTCTACAGATTCTCCAGACTTCTTTTCTCACACACCTTGCCATGTGTCTTGGGTAGTAGGATTTGCATTTTGTTGGGAAGCCTCTCCCTTGATCACAGGGAAGCCTGGAAGATCACTGATGTAAGCTAAAATGAATTCAGATGGGCATTGATGAAAGCAATTCAAATTTTGGAGAAACATAGCATTGCTCAACAAAATGCTCCAGAGTCACTGATTTTAATGATTATTTCCTTAGAGCGGGTGGCCTTCTTACTACTGGAGGACTGATTAGTGACTTTCCTAAGAAAGACATTTCTAGAGAAATTCTGAAACTGACTCAAAGAAACATGAGACTTCATTTTCATGGACTTAAAAATAATATTAATATCAATCATTTAATGAAAAAGAAGTAGTGTGAACAAGAAGTAGCACAAAATACAGTGTTGCAGTGGAAGGTTGGTGTGTGCTGCTGGGAATCGAAAGCTGAGGAGGCTGTGGATGTGGGGAACAAGTACTCTGCAAGGACGGGGAGAGAGTGGTCAGAGGGGCGGAGAACCAACAGAGCCACCCATCCAAGCAGCCCAAATACGGGCTCTTTTGAACTGGCGTCGCACCCCAAACACTAAACGGGCTGAGATGATGAGCTCCAGCTGCTTCTCCCAATGGTGTCTGTCCAACATGGTGATTCTGGGACATGGACATTTGCATGCTTACATGTGTGGAGGGCACCCCAAGGCTTATCACCACCCCCAGACCTCCCTGAGGTTTTCTTTACAGGCTGGCATCCCTAGCAGTGCATCTGGAGTGCTTTCCTAGTTACTGCCCTGGCCTGGAGGCCTGGTTTCCTCCATTAAATTTCACCATCTTATTGCCAACCCAAGGGTATCAGTGCCTATTGGTCCCATTATATGATGCTGTCTCCAGGACCTAATTCACTAGTGTGGCTAAAAAGTAAAAATAAACAACCCCTCCCCCCGCAAAAAAAAAAAAAAAAAAAAAACCCCAAAACAAAACAAATAAAAAAAATTTGCTTAGCCACATCCTACTCCCTTGATTGGTGGCTTTCTCCCTGTTCTCCCAATGAATGTCTTTGGGGTCTTCCTTTTCTCCTCTGGCAGACACTCTTCCATTCATCCAATTCCTTCTCCATTAAAAGGGATCGAGCAGTGGTCTCTGAAAACATGTCTAGTAGGATGTCCACTTTCAGCTGCAAGAGACTGTTCTCTTCCTCCAGTTGCTGGTTCTGCCTGTGAAGGCACTGGGCCTCCCTCCGGTCAACACCTCCACTAATCCCTAATTCCTGTCTCTGCTATCCACTGGTCATTTTCAAACTTCAGGCTTTGTGTTTGTTTTTGTTTTATGAACCTTTTCCAGGTTCATAGTGGGAATTCCATAGTCCAGGCCCAGCTCCATCTCCTGGGTTGACTGATCCAAAGAATCAGGTTGGAGAGAGAAGCAGAATTCCAAGGAGGCATCTTCTTGGGACTAAACATATTCCCAAAGAGGGGCATCTTTGGCTTGATGATGGAAAAGCCAATGCTCCCTTCTCCTGACATGTTCCAGAAGCCAGGGATACCTCAAGACTTCCTGCAAGGACCCTGTCCACGTCCCCATCACCCACTGTGACCATAGTCTGCCAGCCTTCCTCATGGATTATTCTAATTATTAATTGGGAATAAGCAAAGTGAAGACAAAAGGTCTCCAGAAATGCTGGAGACATTGTTGTTGACTCTTCTCTTACTCTCACACCCACTTTTGGTCTCTCAGCAACTCTTACTAGCTCTAACTGAAGATTATGTTTATGTAAGTGTGTGTGTGTATGTGTATATATATAAAAAATAGTGATAAGAGCTATTATATATACAAGAACTAATACATATATATCCAAAATTCTGGCACTTTTCTCTACACCTTACCTCACTGCCACCTTCTTGGTCAAAGTCACATTTCTCACCTGGATTACTGTAGAATACATTATAATAATACTGCAATTACTAGATTACTTTCTGTAACAGATTATTTTCAACTGACCGCCCACTTGCACTTTTGCTGTCTGTAATCTATTCTCAACACCACAGCAGAATGATCCTGTTGAAAGGAAGCCATTTCTCTGTTCAAAACTTTTCAAAGGCTCCCCACCTCACTCAAAGTGAAAGCCCAAGTCCCTTCCGTGACCCACCAGGCTCTGTCTGTCCTGGCCACTGGGCTGCCCCACACCCCTGCCATTCATGACCATTCTGAGCTCATCTCCTGCCTCTCCCACCCTTTAACTGCACCAGTCACACGTGTCTTCTACTGGTGCTTGAATGAGCAGGCATATTCCCATCTTAAAGCCTGAGACCCCCATAGCTGCGCTGGTTCAAATGTCAACCCCTTCAATCCAACACTTTCTATTCTGACTCCTTGCTTTACTTTTTCTCCTTAGCTCTTATCACGATGAAACATGCTATATATCTAACTTATTTTTCTTGTTTGTTGCTCTTCTTGTGGTTCAAGGGAGAGAAGACAATAGTGTAGATTGAAGAGATTGCAGTGGAGATGACAAGAAGAGTCTGGATTCAGGATAAATTTTGAAGATCATGCTGACAGGACTTGCTGTGGGGTTGAATGTGGAGTTGAGAGAAAGAAATCCAAGGAGGTGACTCTGGTTTTGACCTGAGAAATTGAGTGTATGGTGGTACTAGGGTAGGAAAATAATTTAGGATGATTTTTTTTTTTGATAGGGAAGATCAATAGCTCAGTTTCAGCCATGTTAATTAAATGTACAGAGATGTAATAAAGATGTATTTATCATGCAAATCTAAACCTCAGGAAAGAGGTCTGGACTAGTAAAATGAACTTGGGTATCATCAACATTTCCATGATATTTGAAGATATGGGGGCTTTTGTAATCACTAAAGAAAAAAGTGTAGCCAGAGAAGAGACTTACAAAAAATTGCTGGAGGAGCTAGTGCTTAAAGATTTAGTTTAGGAAGGAATAGATGACACAGAAAAGAAGAAACTGTTTCAGGAGCCCAGCTCATGAGACTGAGAGCAAGCTGGGAAACAGGGCCCAAGTTTACCAGAGCATGTGACTACAGATATAAATAAGTTTGTGGAATGAAGGTGGGAAGTTGAAATGGTTTTCACATGATTGCATCTATATTTCTGCATGAAATGTATGACAAGGTCTTCGGCTGAAGTTGGGTGGGAGGAGATGTTGGAGATTTGAGGATTGAGGAGAAAGTGTGTAATAGTCATCTTGGGAGTAGGTTAATGAATTTACTAGGGAAGTTTAGTTGTCAGATAGTGTTGAGTGCTCACTGAAGATTTTTGGTCCTAAATTTGAAATGGGTCCTGATAGCCTTGGTTGTGTGATTTTTCTCCAGCAACATTTGGCTGCTTGGGTACGGGGGTACGCTAAGCGACTAGTTGAGTTGAAGAAGGGTTGGAGTGGGGAGAGGGAGAAATGGAGAGCTGCTATTTAATGGGTGTAGCTGCCATTACACAAGGTGATCAAGATTGAGAGATCTGCTGTACAACATTGTGCCTGTGGTTAGCATTATTACACTGTATACTTAAAATTTGTTAATAGCGTAGATTTCATGTTAAGTGTTCTTACCACAGTAAAAAAATATAAAAAGACACGTTCCATATAATATCAAATAACATTAGATTTGGTTGCAGAGCTCAGAGAAAATTTCTAACTCTGGGTATGCATATTAAAAAATAAAAGTAAAAAGCTAAAGAGTAAAAAAAATAAATAAACCTTCAAATAAAGGTTCAGAAAAATAAAGTTTTGGAAAGCAGATTTGGATAAATGAACTTTATAAATTAGGAAATAGAATAAAATGTACAACAGATAACTAGGTACCATGGCTCACACCTGTAATCACAGCACTTTGGAAGGCAGAGGTAGGCGGACTGCCTGAGCTCAGGAGTTTGAGACCAGCCTGGGCAACACCATTAAACCCCATCTCTACTAAATACAAAAAAAAATTAGCCAGGTGTGGCAGAGTGCACCTGTAACCCCAGCTACTCGGGAGGCTGATGCAGGAGAATTGCTTGAATCCGGGATGTGGAGGTTGCAGTGAGCTGAGATTGTTCCACTGCACTCCAGCCTGGTCTGAGTATTTGAGCAAAGGTTGGAAGGAAGGGACTGGAACTGACACACAGATATCTCAGGAAGTGCAGTCCAGGCAGAATGACAACAGATGCAAGGTAAGCCTGTGGCTAAAGCGAGGTGCCCTGGGTATCTTGGAGGGCTCATACTCTGCAAGGGAAGAGTAGTAGGAAAGGAGGTCAGAGACATGATGGGGGGAAGGGATCAGATTGCATGTAACATGTGCCAGCTTGAGGAGGGCTTTGCAGGCCATTGCAAAGATTTGGCTTTTACCTTGTGTAAGATGGGAAGCCACTGGAGGGTTTGGAACAGAGATGAGACATACACTTAGAAGGACCACTATGCCTGCTGTGTTGAGAGGAGACAGAAGAGGGACAAGACCGAGGGAGGGAGGCCAGCTGGGAAGCTCTTACAATAATCCAGGTGAAAGCAGATAGCGACCTACACCTGGCTAGTAGCGCTGGCGATGGAGAAGAGAATCTGGCCAGAGTTTGGATGCGTTGTGAAGGAAGAAGAAAAAGGGTTTGCCAATGGGCTGGAAGTGGGACATGAGGCAGAAAGGAGACAAAGGAGAGTCTAAGAACTTTGTCCTGAGCAACTGGAAGGTTGGAATAAATATTTACTCAGATGGGGAAAACTGAGGGGGAGTTAGATTTGGTTTCAAATCAGGTTTTGGTTTTGTTCATGTCAGGGTTGAGATTCCTTTTAGACTTGAAAGCAGAGGTGTGGAATAAGCAGTTGGCTATATAAGACTAGAATTCAGGGTTTTGAGTTCTAGCTCAGTTCTATTTTATACTGAAGATAAAAATTTGAAACTCATCTTAAGCCATGAGACTGTATGAGATCTTTACAGGAATGTGTATGGATAGAGTAGAGAAAAGGCCGAGAGTACAAGAGGCATACCAATGTTCAGAGGTCAGGAGATGAGAAGGAACCAGCAAAGGTTGATGAGTGGAAAACAAGGAGAACGTGGTGTCTGGGAGCCAAAGGCTGCAGTTATTGGCAATGGCAGGGTCTAGGTTTCACATGGTCTATGTCTAGTGAAATAGTGGAACACTATTTTGAAGATGATATTTCACTAGACCTAGACCAACGACCATGTGAGTGGATGGCTAAGGTCATTGGAGCAAAGGAGGACAAGGAGTTGAGTCTCAGGACGTTGGCTGATTCCAAAGTCAATGATGGGGTTTATGGTAAGAGAAAGGCGGTGAGTAATAAGCTGACATCACCCATGACTCCATGAACCAGGAGGCAGCCAGCACACAGCAATGAGAGGCTTGTGAGGCTGCATAGTTTGGTGATTGGCTTCAAAAAAGCTGGGGTTTTTGAAGGAGAAGGTCAGACATTTGAGAAGTTACGAGGGGGCACCAGATGAGCATTTACCCCTCTCCCAGCTTTCAGGTGCTTGGGGAAGAGGAGAGGCAGTCTTTAGCTGAGAGGGCTGCTGGAAGTAGAATCCTCAGAGGACAGCCTGTCTTCCCTGGGCTGGAAGATACATTTATTTTTAAATTTATTTTTATTTTAAATTTTTTATTTTAAAATTTTATGGGTACTTAGTAGGTGCATATATTTATGGGGTACATGAGATATTTTGATATAGGCATGTAATGCATGATAATCACATCAGACTAAATGGGGCTTCCATCCCTCAAGCATTTATCATTTCTTTGTGTTATAAACAATCCAATTATATTCTTTTAGCTATTTTAAAATGTACAATAAATTATTGTTGACTGTAGTTATCAAATCCTAGACCTTATTCATTCTATCTAACTACATTTTTGTACTCATTAACCATCCCCACTCCCCTGCTCCACTATACTTCCCAGCCTCTGTAACCATCATTCTGTCTCCCTGTGTTCAATTGTTTTAAGTTTTAGCTCCCATGAATGAGTGAGGACATGTGAAGTTTGTCTTTCTGTTCCTGGCTTATTTTGCTTAACATAATGTCCTCCAGTTCCATCATGTTGTAAATGACAGGCTCTCATAGGAAGACACATTTAGAAGTGGAAAAAGGTGTAGGAGAGTTTGCTGATCAGTGAGTTCCTAAGGGTACAGTGGAAAAGCTTGGGAAGAGAGGAGGATTTGTATTAGATTAGATAATACCTGTCTGCTGAGGGATGATCTGCTGGTGACCCAGGTTAAAGTGTGTGTTGAGAGGGTAGGTGGCGGGAAGGAGCCACAAATGGCTGGTATTGGTATGAAGCATTTGGGATTAGTCCAGAGCAGCGAGGGGCAAGATCTCCAGGCAGCTGGTCTAGCCTGAGGCTGGAGACGTCATGGCAGGAGGAAGACAAGATGATTGAAGACCCTCCTGAGGCTGATCACACCCCATGTGTAGGGTGGTGGAGAGTAGAGTAAATCTCTCTATGATAGCTAATTATAATATTGCTATAGTCATCATGATTGAGGGAAATTTATCAGCAACTAGGCCATAGACTGAGAGAAGTTTATCTGCAATTAGGCCAAAGACAGATGAATTGCCCTTTGTCCCCACCCACTGACTATCCTAATAAGTGTTGACAAACATGAACCAAACTTTTGCTGATAAAAAGAAGAGATATTCAAGGAAACCTGGAGAAAGAAAGAGGTGAGCCTTTTACAAACTTCAGGAAATGGCCAAACCACTCTTTTTTTTTTTTTTTTTTTTTTTTTTTGAGACGAAGTCTTGCTGTGTCGCCCAGGCTGGGGTGCAGTGGCCAGATCTCAGCTCACTGCAAGCTCTGCCTCCCGGGTTCACGCCATTCTCCTGCCTCAGCCTCCCTAGTAGCTGGGACTACAGGCGCCCACCACCTCGCCCAGCTAGTTTTTTGTATTTTTAGTAGAGACGGGGTTTCACCGTGTTAGCCAGGATGGTCTCGATCTCCTGACCTCGTGATCCGCCCGTCTCGGCCTCCCAAAGTGCTGAGATTACAGGTTTGAGCCACCGCGCCCAGCCAAACCACTCTTACCTTTAGTTTTCATGGTAACTGTTGGCCAGTAAAGTAGAGCTGCCCTGGGCTTCTGCGTCTGTCTTATCCCCATCAAGGGTCTACTGAGCAGGGAGATTCTAAAGGCTCATTTGACAACAAAAGGTTGGGATGGCCAAGAGTTGCTTCTTTTCCATTTATTTCCATTTGCTTTCATTTTCAAGCCTCGTTCATCGTGGCTGTGGGACTCTATTGCTCATGAAGGGCAAACGGGTCCTTCTCTGTATTCATCATGTGGGTTCTCAGAAGGGCCCCCGGTCTGGCAATTAGGAGATAGGACCCAGTTCTGACTCTTTTCCTTACCTCCCTTGTGACCTGAGCCAGGTAACTCATCCTTTCTAGACCTCAGTCTTTTCACCTGAGGTCCTTTTCACCTCTCATATCCTATGTCTTAAAGTTACTTGAGTCAGCAGGAAGTGAAAGTAGAATCTGCAATGTCTTGGTACAAACTAAGGAGAGAGCCCAGGATTTTGATTCAGAATAAGAAACTCATTATTCACTCTAGGGTTAATCACCTTATAGCAGCTTGACTAAGGGACATCACCTCTCTGAATCCATTTAAAAATTGTATTAAACAGGTTGATATTTGCACGTTTCTTGGCTTCTTAAGAGAGATTTTGATACTATAAATAAGATTATTGGTAGGGACGAATATGGAGATGATAAAGATGCTTCCAAAATTCTTACAGGTACCATTAACTGGCATAATATCATGGATTGTTGATTGAATTGGCAACCAGTCAATCAGTAGTAAGCATCTATTTTTTCCATCGAAGTGTATTTATTGAGGGGCAGGATCATGCTGGGGGAATATGGATAAAGTAGAATCACATAGTAGTACCTCACAGCTGGGGTCACCGACATGAGATAACTTCTTTAAGGTCATACACTACTAAGAAGTAAGTTAGGATTTGAACCTTGATTTGTCCGCCCCAAAGTTGATAATCTTTCTAGTCAACCCCCAGCCCCTTCTCATATTTATATGTTAAGTAAGTGGCAGGCACTGTGCTAGGAATTAGTGTTGCCCTGGCAGCATTTGGCACTGGAAATGGGATCTTATTTCAGCCAATCATTAGTTGTCCCATTAATTAAAACAGGCTGTATTATTTTGATTCTTGGTTTAGTCTTAGAGTCTTATGATAATAATTAGAAGCTGACATGACCAATTACAAGGGTTCTTCAGTGAACATTTATTTTCTGCAACAAAATGAGCATCTCAGGTGGTCTTTTCTCAGTGGGTGAGTGATATTCCACATGTTCCTCTCACTGATAGCCTATGGGAGAATGGAAGTTAGAGCGTGAAGTAAAAAATCAGGACAGCTAGAGAAAGCCTTGTCTGACCCAAATCTACCCTTATATGGGATATGTGGATATAAATATTATATTTTGCTTTTTAAGAGAACCACAATCACTGTGATTCATATTGAAACATAGACACACATGTATCCACACACAAACCCACACTATCATCTGGCTAAATTACCAACTGCCCAACCTTCATCTGACAGTTGTGGAAAGAGAAATGCAAAGAGTTTACTGCCTTGTAGAGAGTTCCCAACTGAAAGAGTCAATTGGTATAAACATGGGCGTTATGACCTCAAATTCCTGGGATTTATTTCAGGTGGAATTGTCTCTTTTTTATCATTCAAGAAAGTAGAGAACAGTACAGTGTATCTGTTTAGATTCTGGCGTTTGAGGTCTTTGTGGACTTGAATGCTGATAGGGCGATAATGCATCTAAACATTTAACTCAAGGGCTGCCAGAGAGTAAAACTGTAATTAGTTTATTAATTTAATAACTTCTTGCATCTTCAAGTAGAATAAATGGCTTAATGACTTGGAATAAACCAACTGAAGAAATTAGTGTATTCTACTAACTATGTAGTTTTGGGGACAAGGATTCATCTTTCTATCTTCAGTGCCTAGAGTAGTGCCTGGAAGTGAATGTTATTTTTTTTGTTGTTGTTGTTATTTAGTTTTCATTTCATAATCATAAACTTAACTCTACAATCCAGCTAGGCATGGAAGGGAACAAGGAAAACATGGAACCCAAAGGGAACTGCAGTGAGAGCACAAAGAATCTAGGATACTGCAAGCAGATGGGGTGGAGGGTGCTCTCCTGAGCTGCAGAAGGAAAGGTCCGGTGGTTAAGATAAAACACAAGTCAAACCTTTTAGAGCTGTCCACAGTCAGCAATGGTGATCTTCTTGCTGGTCTTGCCATTCCTGGACCCAAAGTGCTCCATGGCCTCCACAATATTCATGCCTTCTTTCATCTTGCCAAAGACCACATGCTTGCCATCCGACCATTTATTCTTGGCAGTGCAGATGAAGAACTGGGAACCATTTGTGTTGGGTCCAGCATTTGCCATGGACAAGATGCCAGGACCTGTATGCTTTGGAATGAAGTTCTCATCATCAAATTTCTCCCCGTAGATTGACTTGCTGCCAGTGCCATTATGGTGTGTGTAGTCACCACCCTGACACATAAACCCTGGAATAATTCTGTGAAAGCAGGAACCCTTGTAACCAAAGCTTTTGTCTCCAGTGCTCAGAGCACAAAAGTTTTCTGCTGTCTTTGGAAACTTGTCTGCAAACAGCTCAAAATAGACATGGCCCAAGGACTCACCGTTGACAGAGATGTGGAAGAACATAGTGGGGTAATACATGGCTGGTAATACAGAGCTCCCGATGGCTGCATCTGCAAAGCACTCAATGACTGTTTATGGAATAAGGTGGAGTCCTGTTCCCTCAACCTTGCTACTACTATTTCCCACATTCACTTTCCAGATAAATTCCCAGGCAAGTTAGGGAGGAATCTTATGGAGAAACATATATTTTTCCAAATCCATTGGTAGTAGAAAATAACCTTGGACATATGTCTTCAATGAATTGGTATGTAATTATTCAGCATCTGAGTCGAAATGCAAACAGTAGCTCCAGTCTACACAGAGTTATCTGAATTAAATATGGTCATATTTGTTTTGCTGACATCCATGTTGTTGAGAACATGCATATATATGATGCAGCTCAAATAGCATAGGGAGAACAATGGTTAAACACGAAGGCTCTTGGCTGCCCTAATGAGATGGGGAATGGGGAGTCTGGGCATGGAGGTGCTCATTATGTGAAAGATAATATTTCTATTCAGCATCCCATAGAGCATTCATTTCAGCTGAGATCTCACTCTGGGAGCTCCTTTTCCATGCAAAATGTAGAACATACACATTCAGAGAGAATGCTTAGAGAGAGAGGGGAAAGCTCTAAGCCTGTAACGGTGGGAAAAAAGGTCTTTCCTAGCTATAAGTAACTGGCAGCAATGTCCAGTAGAGAGCATTAGAGCAAATCTTATGTTATAAATACAATTCTTAAGTAGACTGTCCTTTACTTGGACTTGAAGCTATGCCAGTCAGAGACTGAGAATTTCCTTTAAATCCTAATGAGGGCCATGGTGCAAGGAAGCTTTGAGGGCTGAGAGCAGTAAAGGGTGCATAAGAGCACTTCACGTGAGCCTAAACGACAGATACAATAGAGGCCTTGGGTGGGAATCAGACAAGAGTATTTCACAGATGCTTAGGATTTCCATTTGTAGGAAACTGGGAACAATGAGCAGAATCCCACCATTCAGCCTTGCTGTATATACTTAGGCTCAAAACTTGGTGATTTAAAGTCCTTATTTATTGTATCAGTAATTCCCCAACAATCCTATTCTTTAATTTTGTTTTCTTAAATTTTCATTGAAGAGCAATCAGATCATGTATTCGTATGCTTAAGAGATAAATGCTGAAGTATTTAGAGGCAAAGTGTCAGATGTTTGTAGATTACTATCAAGTTGTACACACACAGAGACAAAGCAAATATGATTGCTATCTTTTGAACTGTAATTCTTCTTCTAACTTTTTATATGTTAAAAAAATCTCATACTAAAAAGTAGAAAGAGAAAGCCGTATCTGATATTGGTACAGACAGATATCTAGACTAAGTGCAGCCTACTTGTCTATTTTCATCAAGATTTGACTGCCCACAGTGATCAATCCAAATGGCAACAACTTTTATAGAACATTCCTCTACAAAGGCTTATTTCTGTCAGTTCCATTCATTAATTCATTCATGTATTGTTGAATGTCTACCGTATACTGGGCACAATTCTAAGTCCTGGCTATATAGCAGGGAGCTTAATCCTGTGCACTTACATTAACTATTATTTAACAAAAATACCCTTTCGAGAAAGTAAGTCTTTTGGAAGGTATATAGGTTTATTTTTAATAATGTCTTCCTTTTAAAATACCAGTTCCTTTAAATGTCCTTACTAAACCTATGTATTACAAGAAAAATGACTTGAGTTTCGCTGGAAAAGCACTTGTAAAATGTACTTTATTTCTCTCTTTATCGTTTTCTGGCTGCTATAACTTAAAATATTGCCCTGGGGAGACAGGAAGACCAAAAATTCCAATCCTGTAAGAATCAGAGGCAGGAAACTAAGAAAAGTTGTTAGTTTAGTCAAGTTTAAATGAGAAGGAACACAAAGGTTAGGCTGGTAATTATTTTAACCAGAATAATGGGATAATCTGAGAGTAAAAATGAGCCTGTTTACATTTCATATCAAACTTATAAAAAAAACCCGATGTACTCAGGAGGCTGAATTGGGAGAATCACTTGAACCTGAGAGGTGGAGATTGCAGTGAGATCCTGCCACTGCACCCCAGCATGGGTGACAGAGTGAGGCTCTGTCTCAAAACAAACAAACAAACAAACCCCATGCACAGAGGTGCATAGTGTTTCTAGGCACATTTGTGGTATCCAGGGCAAGCTCTTCAGGGCAAGGGCGTTTTTAGATACTTGTGACTGTTTTATCACTTACTCCTGAAGATCAACAATTCATAAAACTTAATACATGCCGATTTCAGCCTGCTGTAATGTCACCACCCTAGGGCATACAATACCATTTCAAATGATGTCTTTGGTTTGCCAGGTTTCATATGCCAAAGAACCTTCAAATGGTGCATCCTACCCTCCACACTGCCTTTCACGCCTTATTCCTATAGTGGACCAGCAGGAGATCTACTCCTTACCATGAGCAGGAGCATTTTAATAGCAGAATATGGGAAATAATGATTGCTATTTTGGGTTTATATGTTTTGTTTGCAAAATAATGGGTTTTAGGTTAAATTGAGGCAGGTGTGCAAATGTTCTGGTGAAGTCCATGCAACCTCCTTCCAAAACAGCAAACTATAAAAAGACTGTCATAATAGTGGTCACCAGCATCAATAATTGTAACAAGGGGCTGGAATATCAATCACAGGAAAGACAAGCATTTTGATAGCATTAATCAGAGCTGGTTTTCTCCTGCAAATCATGCCAAAGCTCTTGGATTGCTGCCTGTTCCCATTGTTTTCTGTCTGCTGGTTTGTACACAGATTCCTCTCCCCTTCCCCAGTGTGGCCATAATGAAATTGGGGAATTAACTCAGAGCAGAGTTGTTCTAGTTTGGATGTGAAGGTAAACACAAATGGAGAAAGTTCAAATTTTTGAGAAGAACAAACAGCCCTTGTTACTAAACATTAGCTGGCAAATGCAACAGACATGTACAATGGGCAGATATCATGGATGATTTCTCATACTGGCCAAGAGGAAAGATGGTCACAGGCTGTAAGGCCTATGTGTAGTATCTGCAGAAAGAGTTTTTTTAGGTATTTTCATTTTCAGCAGCCAAGGCAATATATTTAGTCTTCTGATTTTGAGTAACACTCTGCCATCACTAACAAAAAGAGATGAGGGGAAACTCACGTGCTTGAATCTCTTCTATTATCATCCTGCACTTAGTTCTATGCAATGCTTAGAGATTCCATGGGGACTGATCCAATCTTTTTGCTTCCCCTTATTGCTCATTAGACCCTCCTCCGGATATGAAATCTGTACAGGTCTATTTACTTATTTTGGGTCCCAGTCGGACCAGTTACAAATGACAACCAAGAGCATGACTTGGAAATTTAAGCACTGCAAGACTGGAATTTCCCCAAATCATAAACAGCTTAAATATTGCTTGAACAGAGGTAATGATTAATTTTATGATAAAAGGAGAATATGGCATAAGAGGGAGGACTTTTCAAAGAAATACACATCAGTGAAAGAAGATGAGTTAAAATAGAAAAATCTACCCATTCCGTTGGAGCCTTCATTCCAAGTCTGTCTGTCAAAGTGATACTTCCTTTGGATTCATTCAAAGGGGGTATTTTATTTTATTTTTTGAGACAGAGTTTCACTCTGTTGCCCAGGCTGGAGTGCAGTGGCATGATCTGGACTCACTGCAACCTCCGCCTTGCAGGTTCAAGTGATTCTCTTGCCTCAGCCTCCCAAGTAGCTGGAATTACAGGCACCTGCCACCGTGCCTGGCTAATTTTTGTATTTTTAGTAGAGACGGGGTTTCACCATGTTGGCCAGCCTGATATTGAACTCCTGACCTCAGGTGATCTGCTCACCTTGGCCTCCTAAAGTGCTGGGATTACAGGCATGAGCCACTGAGCCTGGCCCAAAGGAGGTATTTTTAAAAGTCCTTGAAGACAAGAAGCAAGAGCAAGGCCTTTTACCCGCACATATATCAAGTATACTGTGTATAAATAATAGCAGAATTACATATCTTTCTATAGGATTAAAGCCATTGAAATGGGAAAAAAATCCATGTATCATAAGCACAAATGTATGTACATTTCTATGTCTACACAAAACCAAAATAATTGTTAAAAATGAGATTCAATAACTCAAACAATCATTTTGATTAATATTTTTTTCACTGAATTGACTGACATTTCGTAGTGACTAGAATGAATTGTGATGTACAGACATTTCATATATGGAACTTGTACTTGAAAAATTAATTGGTCAGGTTTTGTTATAATGGATAACAACCTATGTTAGAGATACCGCACATGAACAAATTATTATTCTTTACAGCATACATTGACTAATCAATTTTCCAGGGAGCTACAAAAGTCCTAGATAATATTATTAACTAGTGGTAAATGAAAATGTGTTTGTTTCCAGCTACTAGGGAGGCTGAGGCAGGAAGATTGATTGGGCCCAGGAGGTCAGGGCTGCAGTGAACTGTGATTGCATCACTGCATTCCAGCCAGGGCAACAGAGTGAGATGTTGTTTCAAAAAAAAAAAAAAGAAAGAAAGAAAGAAAGAAAAGAAAATGTGTTCAAATGTCAAATGTTCGAGTTTCTTGTGCCTTTTATTTCATAATAAGGAGTCCATTTTTTCTAAGTGCCAATAAATTACTGTCTTTAAAAACGGAGTATACATTGGACGCTAGCTCCTGACTTTGTTCACTGTTCTTTTTCACATTAACATAAGCTGATCTTTAGATATGAAGCACGCACACACATACACACACACGTACACACACACATTCTAGATAGATTTTCGAAAGAGTAATTAAATTGCTATGAAAAGAATGTTGCCCTGAAATCATACTGACCTTAATTGGAAAAAGACAAGGAAAATATGGAAAATGAAAGAGGGAGAAATGGTTAATTTGGTTTATAATCTACAATGATAATAATATGTAATCTTGTGCTTCCAAGAAATTAAGATTAAAATAATTAACACGGCTCATATATTAATATTAATGTTTTTTCTCAGAGGGCCTCTTTGTCTCAGTGCCTAACATGGCTCCATCCTGACAGAATTTTTTCTGTTGTCCTATTCGGGCAATCAGTGCCTCAGTGTCTTTGTTTGTCTGATGAGGTTCTGTTTTCTGAATGGCAAGTTTAGACTTTATATCTTCCACCTGAATTATTACAAGAGAGATTTGGTAATTAAGTTCTAACAAGATTTAAATGATATTAGAAACAGTCAGTTAAAAGGAAACACAGCCTTGGGCTTTGTTGTAAATTTGTATAATTATTTTTAGTCCTCTAGAGGATGCATAATTATGTTTCTGTATTTATAAAAATACTGCCTTGGAGGCACCAAAATGAATTTTACTCTATGCTAATTTACATATTAATGTTACTCTTTGTATGTCAAAATTTCTTTGGGTGGATAAAAAGAGATTTTCTAAGGAAATTTGCAAAGTAATCGTGAAGAGTGTAAAGTCTTTTGATTGGTAAGTCTGGAAAAACCACTGTTCAGGGAGAAAGTCTGACAGTCCAGGAAAAAAAGAAACTTAAGAAGGCAGACATATAACCTTAAACTTCAAGTTTAATTTGATCTTAACTTGGAATGGGGCATGGTGGCACAGTCAGGAATAATACCCAGTGACTCACCAGGTGCTAAGTGAGACCTGGTCACTTCACCTGATTCATGCAAGGATCATAGAGGTAGGTACTAGTACTTATTTTTTCCATTTCAAACATGGGAAGACTGAGGTACAGAGAGATCAAGTTAATGGCTCCAGATCACACAGCTAGCATTTTAACCTAGGCAGTTTGATGCCAGTGCCTCAACCTCATGATTAATTAATAGTTGACTAATTTTCTGTGTTGTTTTCCGAACAGAATCATAAGGAAGCACCAAGGGCCTCTTTGTGCTGTGATGGAGAAACTGTTTTCCCATGAAACCCACACGAGATGGCCACTAGGTCCGAGTGCAGTACTGGAAACACCAAACGATCCCAGGGCGTGAGGTCAGCTTTTCCTGCATGGACTCTCTTCACTATTTTACAGGCAAGTGAGCTCTCTGCACCAGATTTTAAGCTCCTCCAGAGCTGGAACTGTTCTTTGCTTCCTTCTATACTTCTCCCTTAGGGTTCAGAGTTGGCCTGGCTGTTCATTGAAATGGAATTTGGGAGTGAGTCTCAGGAAACACCTGTGGTCTTTCTATGATAGTTTAATTTTTTTGTTGTTTTTGGTGGTAAAATATACATAACATAAAATTTATCATTTTAACCATATTTAAGTGTGCAGTTCAATGGCATTAAATACATTCACATTACCATGTAATGGTAGTGGCCATCACTACCATCCCCCTCCAGAATGTTTTGTGATTCTCCTGCCTCAGCCTCCCAAGTAGCTGAGACTACAGGCATGCACCACCACGCCTGGCTAATTTCTTGTATTTTTAGTAGAGATGGGGTTTCACTGTGTTAGCCAGGATGATCTCGATCTCCTGACCTCATGATCCGCCTGCCTTGGCCTCCCAAAGTGCTGGGATTACAGGCGTTAGCCACCGCGCCTGGCCTGTTTTTTCCCAAAGTAAAATTTGGTACCCATTATATATAACAACTCCCCATTCTCCTCTCCCCACAGTCCCTGGCAACCACCATCCTACTTTCTGTTTCTAGGAATTTGACAACTCCAGTGGAATGGTTAGTATTAAATTGAAGGTAATTTTTACATTTGATGGGATCTCCAGTATTTTTATGCAGGAGACAAGTTCTTCTGTTGGCTTGAACTGTGTTCTAACTGTGGAAAAGAAATTGGTGGAGCTAGGAAAGATCAGAAGGCGTGGCTGAGGGTCAATTTCCCTTCCCCTGTTGTTAGAGTTGAAGGATCAGAAGGATTGGTGACAGCCATTGACCATGACAGCACAGTGATGGGCAACTGGGACATCATTGTGGAGGCCAGAGAGGGAAGCCAAGGTGAAGGGTCATCCGGGGCTTGCTTCTGCATCCAGGTGAGGCTGCCTACAGGGTGTTGGAAATAACTGGGAAGTCCTATGTGAGGGGCAGTTCCCAGTGAAACAGCTGCACAGCCTCGTGCCATTGTCACTTGGGTTATGCATGTGCTTCTTCATTTAATGCTCCCAACACAGCTACCAGTTGGTTGGTTCATTGCTATTTTGTAGGTGAATGTAATGTGATTTTAAAAAAGAGGTCAGGAAACTTGCCCAAAATTACAGCTTCAAATGGTAGAGCAAGGATCTCAACCCAGATCTGACTCCAAACCCCACGTTCTTTCCACTCTGGCACTCTGCTGCTTCTGGGATTAATAAGGAGGCTGCAAATCCTGTGTGTATCCTGCCAACTTTTAAGGTCAAGGTGAGAACTAGAATATTGGCCTCTGAGAAAGTGCTCTGAGAAACCTACCACATTGCTCTAGAAGTCTACAGCTTTAGACTGGAAGGGAATGCTCAGAACCATTGTTTGGCCCAACTCCCTCAGGTTGTGGTTGAGGAACCCAGGCTGCCAAGGCCACTCAGAGGCTGGATCACTGAGGTTGGTGCAAAAGTAATTGCAGTGTCTGCCATTGAAAGTAATGGCAAAAACCGCAATTCCTTTTGCACCAACCTAATATAACCAGAACTCTATTGCAAGATCCTAGTCTGTGCCTTTGATTATACAACAAAAGAAGAGCATTCAGTATTGGATTCATCTATCTTTGAGGCCCTCTGCTTGCATTTCAACACTCCATCCACAGGAGGCTACTCTGCAGCATCCTACTTTCAGCTGGTTGTCATTTAACATCTATAAGATTAGCCAACAAGAAAAATGTTACCTTATAATACTTTCAACCCCTTCAAATTCCCTATAAGGAAAAAGTTTCCTGCAAGGAACTTTTGCCTTTTAACTGAAGCCCATTAACATATTCCGGATGAAAGAAAACACATTTTATGAGGAGAGAATTACAGGCAGTCGAGTAGTCTATTTTGGGCAGGACTCTTTCTGTAATTGTACTATGTCTGTCTACTTCTTTTTTGTTAGTTTGTTGTTTTTGTTTTAAGACAGGGTCTCTGTCTGTTGCCCAGGCTGGAGTGCAGTGGCTCGATCATAGCTCACTGTAGCCTCAACACCCCCGGGCTCAAGTGATACTCCTGTCTCAGCCTCCTGAGTAGCTGGGACTACAGGGGTGTGCCACCGTGCCTGGCTAGTTTTTAATTTTTTGCAGAGATGGGGTCTGCCAATGTTGCCCAGGTTGGTCTCAAACTCCTGGTCTCAAGCGATCCTCCTGCCTCAGCTCTCAAACTGTTGAGATTACAGATGTGAGTGACTGGGCCTGGCTTCTGTCTACTTCCAAAGCTGTGCTAAGGAGTAGGAAGGCCTTTGCTGAAATCTCTAATTCACCACTCACTCATTACTTATGTGACCTTAGGCTTCTTTGAGTCTCAGTAATCTGCTTTATAAAACATATTATTAATAGCACTTACTTTGGGGGTGGTAAGAATTATATGAATGTGATAGGTAAAGTGACTAAAATAGCTGCTTAATAAATGTTACATCCCTTTCTTTTCTCTCTTGGATCTATGTGAAGGCCCTTTGTGAAGAGGTGCACCTATTACAAACCCATTGCTTAACCTAGTTCCCATTGTATCTTTCACCACATTGCATTTTATTTCTATTTGCACAGGAGGAAATAGAAGTCTAGGGCTTAGACAGAATGGCCTGGTTTTTGGCTTAGTTACACTGCCCCCAAGTGTGAGTTCCTAAGGATCTACTGCTAGGGTGACCGAACGTCCTAGTTTGCCCAGGACCGAGGGATTTCCAGGACAAGAGAATGCAGGCCTAAAACTAGGAAACTCTCAAGCAAAGTGGGACAAATTGGTCACCCTCCCTACTATATCCATATCTAGATAAAGCCTTCATTGCTTTCCTAAAGAAAAATGCCTCTGAAATCCCGTGCTCATTTCATGATGGAGAAGTAAGAACAGTGATCATTCTGTGCCTGCATAAAAAGGGAGACCTTAATTCAACTGGCAGGGACAGGGAGAATGAATCTAATAAGAAATTGCTGATAACCATATTAATTCCATTGAAGTGCCAACAATATTATTTGGGGATGTTTTATTTATGGAAATATTAATCAAGATTATTTTTTGGCTGTGTAGAGTGTAGCGAAGAATGAAGGATTCCTGAATCAAACTTTTCTGTACTATTTGGCTAACTCTCCTATTTATGCAAAATTAAAATTTTGTTGCTAAGATATACAGGATTGTTATGTCATCAAAAAGATCTGATTGCCTGTGCTGCCTCACCACCCCTGCAATTCTAGGAAGTCCTATCTTTTTGTTCACTACAGTGGTCAATAATTTCTCATGTTGCTGATGGGAGATTTAGGTACAAAAGTGTAAGTACTGGTAAGGCTGGATAAATGGGAGTACCTAAATGAGGAATAGTTATACTTTCCTGTGTATTTTATGTCAGTGCTTTAGGTGACTTCATTTATGCTCTTGTGTGCCAAGGCAATGTAGACACTAGTGAAAGTCTTCACTTGTGCAACAAAAAACAATCTGGAAGTACATGATTTCAGAATATTCTCAGCAGTCAATATTTAAACAGTTCTTATTTACACATACTGGGGGCCCTGATGATGGACTAGTGGCCTACATCATTTGCTGACTTGAAAGATTTGTGTAAAGACAATTCTCATCATCAACAGTAAAGATTAAGATACATAAAATGCTGCTGGGGATGGATTTGATTTTTCGGAAATACATTAGTAAGAAATTGATGTCCTGAGTTTGATCAATAACAGCAATACATGTGTATGCCTGTGTACCCCCTTACTAAACCTGGTGAACTGGGTCTGGAAAACCAATATCTATTTCAAACCACTCAGTGTTAGAAAAGTCTTTCTCAGCCCTGAGTAGGTCTCTGTTAAGCCTGCACAAAGCTCCATATGCCCCAGGATTATCTTTATTCTGGACAGAGCCATCTTGGGGTAATAGATCGTTGGAGCCCTAGGCTTGGTTGATGCATTACTCCAATGTGTCAGAACAACATCTGGCTCAGTTTCTCTATCCTGGAAGCCCAGCAACAGCTAACTGCTATGATGGATTACATGTGTGGTACAGCCTATCGTGGTAATACATCAAGATATGGCACTCATTTGAAGGTGAATTAGTCAAAAGATGGAGTTCTTGCAAGCTCCAAACCCAACAAAAGGAATACTGTTTAATTACAGAATGAAAGACAAAGTAACTGGCATGAGGGCTACAACTGCCAAATGTGGGGCAGTTTCTAAGATACGATCCACATTAAGTGTGCATCATTACCAGATGAGGTTTTATTGTTGCTCTGTTTGGGCATACTTTTTTCATGTGTCTTTGTAAGGACTTTCTAAATCCATCCCTACTATAAATAACCAGATTCCCTCTGTCCTAAGTTCAAGTGCTCTTTCAGTTTCTTTTTCTTCCCTTATACCCCTTTGCTCCAAATCCCTATAGAATAAAATGAAACTATAAAATGAAGAAGCCTGTGCCCTTCTGTCTCTCATGATGTGGTTGAGCTCTTCGGCATCAATTCGTTCAGTTATTCATTTAATAGGACTGATTGTGCATTGAACTTGTGAAGATGTTTCAGTTTCATGTAATAAAAAATTGATTGGTTAAAAAGTAAGGATACTTATTATTTCACATGATAAGATGTACAGAAAAAGCAGTTCCAGGGTTCAGTGGCTCAGCGAAATCATCAAAGATTCAGGTTCTTTCTGTCTTTATGTTCTGTGGTTTTTGTCTTTAGGCATATTACTTCATGGTTGCAGGATGGCTGCTGCAGTTCCAGCCATCACATGTAGACATAACAACACTGATCAAAGGAAGACACAGAAGAAGGAACATTCTCTTATATTCTTAAGAGTGAGAAAAGCATTCTTAGAAACTCATAGCAGACTTCCCCTCAAGTCTCACTGGCCAGAATTGTGTCCTTTTACCATGTCCAAATCACCACTATAAGGAGAATGAGACCACCAAGAATGGCAGGCTAAAGCCTGCCCTCTCTACTCCCTGAAGTACATGGCTGCTTGGCAAAGGGTGGATAAAATGGAGATTTTGGAAATAAGGAAGAAGAAGAGTGGTCATTTGCTGTTCAAAAATTAATGATGTCTGGTTGTTCTGCCTATGGAGTAGCCATTCTTTATTCCTTTACTTTCTTAATAAACTTGCTTTCACTTTACTGTATGAATTCGCCTGGAATTCTTTCTTGTGAGAGATTCAAGAACCCTGTCTTGGGGTCTGGATTGGGACTCCTTTCCGGTAACATCTTTCTGGCGACCACGGAAGGGACAACACCGAGGAAACCCCTGAGCCAAAAGCTAACTTTGGGTAAGTGGTGGGGTCCGGTAACATCTTTCTGGGGAACCCCAAAGGGACAATACTGAGGAGACCCTCAATCCAAAGGAAAAACATCTGGGTGCACCAATTGCCTGACTTTGGGTAAGTGGGGTGCATTTACCCACGTAAAGGATGGGATTGGGTTAGAGGCCCAACTTAAGGAGGTTTGAGCTAGTCCTAAGGCAGAGTGGGTTAAAGTCCCCACTTAATAAAAGGCAAGGACGCTTGACCAAACTTGGGTTTGAGGCTTAACTTAGGAAGGTTAGAGTCCTTCCTAAGACTTAGGGGGTTAGACGCCCCTCTCAGTAAAGTCTCTCTCGACTAAGAACTAGTTTGGCAGTACAGGATGTAAACTGCTATTCTCTTTGGATTAATCTGCCCTGCACTCTTTGCTTATAGCTACGGGTGACAGGATTAGGCATGTACAGGATCATAGGACATGGAGAGCTTTTTCTCCCCAAAGGAAAACTTGAGAGCCGATGTGGCTACTGGAAAAGACTCCTTTGTGACTGACAAGTAGCTGCCTGAGCTTTTCAGTGTCACTGGGATGGTTGGCCCTTTCTCCAGTCTCCGTGAGCTGCTTGCCTTCCCCATCCTGCTGAAGGCAATGCTTTTCTCTATCTCTTTTCTACCTTTTCTGTTAATTAGGGCGACCATCTTGCCCAGAGACCATAAGTTGAAACTCCTGGTCAGAGATTGGATTAACAAAGACAGGGCCCAACCGGGGGCAAGTTTGAGCTTTACCAGTTTGATATTGGGTCCTAAGCAATTGGGTCCTAAGCAGAGTCGCTAACGTCTGTGTTTTGTCACATGTATTTTGCTCCGGCCAGCATGGAAAGGAATAATTTTCCTTTGTGTTGTAGCTTGGCCCTGAGAGCTGTGGTGCAGCCAGCTGGGTCACTAAGGCTGTTCAGGTAAAGGGAACCCAGAAACCTGGCATGCTGGCGAAAGGGTAAGAATTTCTTTCTTTCTTTCTTTCTTTTTTTTTTTGAGATGGAGTCTTGCTCTGTCACCCAGGCTGGAGTGCAGTGGCACAACCTCGGCTCACTTGTAACTTCCGCCTCTGGGTTCAAGTGATTCTCCTGCCTCAGCCTCCCAAGTAGCTGGGATTACAGGTACATGTCACCATGCCCAGCTAATTGTATTATTATTATTATTATTATTATTTTTTAATAGAGACAGGGTTTCACCATGTTGGCCAAGATGGTCTCGATCTCTTGACCTTGTGATCTGCCCACCTCGGCCTCCCAAAGTGCTGAGATTACAGGCATAAGCCATAGCACCTGGCCAAGGGTAAGAATTTCTTACCAGTAAGACTTCTGGTTTCTCTCTGTCTCTCTCTCTCATGTCTATGTGCAAACTAGTTGAATGAATGGTAAAAATCGCTATCTCCTCTGTAAAGTTTTGATTAATGGAAAAAGGATTTGTGAGGCTAGTCATAAACTGCAGTGAATTTGGTGTGCTTTGTGTGTCTTTCTGTCATAAAGAGGAGTACATGGGCTTAGGACCCACGTACTAAGACAGAACATAGGCTTAGCACTCCATAAGCCCACCATTCAAGACAGCCCAGCAAATTGGTTGTCATGTCCTTGGGAGCTTGACCATGTAACCATGTGGCAGTACTTTCTCCTGGTCTCTGCCATGACAGTGGTGGCCTGGGTTCAGGGTTCAATTCCTGGCTTAGGGAATGAGTCCTTTATCTTCTGTCTCTCTGTGTATTTTTGTGTGTTGTGTATATGATATAAAAAAAGCTTTAATTGGTTTTAAATTAATAAATGCTTAAAGCAAATATTTCGTCAGGAAAATAAAAAGTGTAATTCCTTTTAGTTCATGTGACTTAAGTAATCTTTGGGAAATAAAAACAGTTCTACATGCAAGCTGTATAAGGATAGTGAAATATGTTTTTGGTAAAAGATTGTAAGAAGTCATGGGAATGTGGATTTCTTGCCTAAGTTTAGAGGGTTAAAGGATTGTTTTAGGTTAGGAAAAAGCTAAATGTTTGAGTAAGTTGAAAACGGCTTTTGAAGGGTTAATCTTGTAAAAAAAATTATATGTGAACATGTTGGCTAAAAGTAAATGGGTATTATTCAGTTTTTCTGTAAACTGAACATTAAAAGCACAACAGGTTTGGCTGGGCATGGTGGCTCACGCCTGTAATCCTAGCATTTTGGGAGGCCGAGGTGGGTGGATCATGAGGTTAGGAGATTGAGACCATCCTGGCTAACATGGTGAAACTCTGTCTCTACTAAAAATACAAAAAATTAGCCTGGTGTGGTGGCAGGTGCCTGTAGTCCCAGCTACTCAGGAGGCTGAGGCAGGAGAATGGCATGAACCCAGAAGGCAGAGCTTGCAGTGAGCCAAGATCACACCACTGCCCTCTAGCCTGGGTGACAGAGTGAGACTCCATCTCAAAAAAAAAAAGAAAAAAAAAAAAAGCACATCAGGTTTTTCTGAGAACACTGCTTTGCTCTTTAATAAAAATTGTAAAAGTATAAAAGGTTTGTGAAAATCTTACCTTATGGTCATACTGATTGTATTGAACAGATTTGTCTATAAGATTTTATTAAAAATTAGATTTAACATTAGTAGTATACTAATGTAAAGGTGAAATTTGGCTTATTTGATATTAAAATCATACAGGAAGCATTGTCAAATGTGAAATGGTGTTTGGCTTTCTTTGGGCTATATTTGTATGAATATGTTATTGGTATGTGTTCTAAAATTATGGAAAACTCTTATAATCCTGATATGACATAGTGTATGTTATTAATAACTATAATTTTTATGCAAAATTTTGTATGCCACAGAAGTAACCAAATTTTGTTATCAATTGTGGTTTTAATGGTGACTGTCCTAAGATTTTTTATCATCTACAGACAATTATTGTCTTGTTTTAGTCCTCTTCAAAACGTGGTTTATAATCAGCTATAAGACTTTGACAGATGTTCTTAAATGCAGGTTTCTGGTGACTTTGAAGATTGCGACATTAGAGTAGGGACAAAACTTTCAGAACTCTCATGGAGAGCTGGAATGTTTATGAATATCAAACAGGGCAGGAGTAAACTGCATGGACTGAACTAATAGAAGGCTAAAGTAATCTCTTTAACGTTGCTTAAAATGTTGCTGATCCTTTGCTTTGTTTTTTCAGAATCAAGAAAACTTTTCTTTTGAGCTATTTACAGCTTTTAATAATTGAGTAAATTAGACTCCTGTGGACAAAATTTAGAGCATATTTGTTTCTTTCTATCCGATTTCTCCAGAATTTGGAAACTGTATTTTTAACTTATGGCAACATAGTTATTTGCATAAGTGTAATAAGAATCAGTTTTCTTTTGCGCAATTGGAGAAACTGATTATTTTACCAAGGCTTTGACTGGAATGATATGCTTTCCTTTAAAGGATCAAATTTGACTTCTAAAGCCAATAAAAGCCCCTTTGGAAAACTGGCCTCATACCTTGTCTACACAGTCTCTGTACAGGGTTCCTGACCTATGGTAAGTAAGGAATGTCACTTTCTGGCAGGCCCAGAAGCTCCAAGTTGTCTTGGGACCTCAAGAGGAGAGGAATTTACCAAACTCATAGGTATTTGAGGGTACAAACCCATAGCAGGGCTCAGCTTTAAAAAGTCTTATCTGAGATTCCTTCTAAGGAACAGAATTCCATCAAAGCCAATTTGAAAACAGTTTATGTGAAAAATAATTATTCTTGCTGCACTTTATACAAATAATCAAGCCAAGTGTAAGACTAAGGCTTCCTTTTGCAAACAAATCAGTCTTACCACGACTTTTCTTTAGTAAAAATGGGAAACTGGAGAGAGAAAAAAATGTTTCAAAAACTATGGTACACTTGTTATTAAATTTTAGTCTCATCAGTTGTTTTTAAGGTTTTTTTCTACAATTTAGACTGACTGCTTATTCATGTAAACCAATCAGTGGTCTCTGACTGCAGCTCAGAAGAAACAAGAGGGATGGACAATGTAAAAATCTGATTCAATATTCTAATTCCAGGCACATATTGGCATTGGCTAGCAACCCCATATCAGCTTGGTTTCTAACAATTACCCAGTTCACAGAAAGCCTTCTTACTACTTGGAATAATTCTATTTATTTTTGCTTTACTATTGTGGAATATATTGCTATTGTACTCTGTGTAGCAATGCAGGATGATCTCACCTCAGTGATCTCTCAAATTGAACACTTATTAATCTTCCAGATACCATCTTCTTTTGGAACTCAAGAACTGTGAATGGCACTCACCATACTGATGCTTTCTGACTGAGCTCCTCTCTACCCTAATTACAGGAGACCCTAATAGTTAGGCGGGAATATCGTCACTCCTATTCATTATGAAAAAATTACGGAAGATGGATCTTCATTCCTCTGCAACCCTTAGGATTAAGGGTTCTCTTATAAAAGGTAGGTGGGGAAATGTCAGAGGCGTTTAAACCAGAGTGCCTCCACCTTGAATAGGGGTTAGGTAAAATGAGGCTGAGACCTGCTGGGCTGCATTCCCAGACGGTTAGGCCTTCTAAGTTACAGGACAAGATAGGAGGTCGGCACAAGACAGAGTTCATGAATACCTTGCAGATAAAACAGCTTGCGGCCGGGCGCGGTGGCTCAAGCCTGTAATCCCAGCACTTTGGGAGGCCGAGACGGGCGGATCACGAGGTCAGGAGATCGAGACCATCCTGGCTAACACTGTGAAACCCCGTCTCTACTAAAAAAATACAAAAAAATTAGCCGGGCGAGGTGGCGGGCGCCTGTAGTCCCAGCTGCTCGGGAGGCTGAGACAGGAGAATGGCGTAAACCCGGGAGACGGAGCTTGCAGTGAGCTGAGATCCGGCCACAGCACTCCAGCCTGGGCGGCAGAGCGAGACTCCGTCTCAAAAAAAAAAAAAAAACAGCTTGCAGTAAAGAAGCCACCAAAGCCCACCAAAACCAAGATGGTGACAAGACTGACCTCTGGTCGTCCTCAGTGCTATACTCCCACCAGCACTATGGCAGTTTACAAATGCCATGTCAATGTCAGGAAGTAACCCTATATGGTCCAAAAAGGGGAGGCATGAATAATCCACCCCTTGTTTTAGCATACAATCAAGAAATACCATAAAAATGGGCAACCAGCAGCCCTTGAGGCTGCTCTGCCTATGGAGTAGCCATTCTTTATTCCTTTACTTTCTTAATAAACTTGCTTTCACTTAAAAAAAATTGATAATATCTGTTATAGGTTTCTAGCCCTGAAGTCCAGGTAAAGTCTTTCTTTAGATCCTTGGGAGTGCCTGGAGGGCAGTTTGCTGTAGGCAAAGTTGTGTACTACCCAGATCCCTCCTTTAGGAATAAAGAACTTGTTCTACCAGCTACTGGGCAGCACCAACTGTCAGTCCTCTGCAGAAGAAGGCTGCCTTGCCCAAGGTCATGCCCTTTGCACGGTCAGCCTGCATTCAACGACTGATCAACACAAAGACAGAAAGATCTGGTCCCCTGGCTACACTTGGAACAATTCTAAAGGGCCATTTGTCTTCAGGGCTCCTGGTCACTAAGGACTTCCTTATACCTGCGTCATAGCTCAGTGTCTCCTTCTACCCAATCCCACTTCTTCCCCTCCCACCACAGGTGTTGGTCCCAAGAGCACTCTGTATTAAAAATCAATGTTTGCTGATCTCCATGTCAGAGACTGTTTTCTGGGAAATCTGCAACACAGGGTTTCTGACCTAAACTTAATGTTTCTGACCTGAGTCCCTTCAGACTTTTAACACCAAACTACCCAGAGAGATGGCCAGTTTTTCATGCCATACATGCAGCAATTTGGAGTATTTCAAACAAGTGGAGCATTCCTGAAACAACTGAAAAGTCTAATCTGCTAAGAAGATTCTCCCCACACCCTAATAATAATAATAATATTAATAATTTATTACTCACTTCAGCTTCCTAAGGAGGAGTAAAATGTGAGAACTCATTTAAGCTTAGAGATTGGCCAGAAGCATATCTGTGTTTCTGCTGTTGCCCTGAGAAGTAGATCAACAAATAGGTCATTGCCTATGTGGTATGTCATGATAGCACTCTGGTCCTTGCTACTCAAAGCAGGGTCCGTGAACCTGTAGCATGGACATCACCTGAGAGTTTGTTAGAAATGCAGAATCCAGGCCACATCCTTAGACCCACTGAATGAAAATCTGCTTTTGAACAAGTGATTCACATGTGCTATTTTCCTACCTTCCCTCCTCCAGCTGAGCCAAAAAGATTCCCTGTACTTAGCTACCACAGGCCCTGAATTTTCAGTATTACTGTTATTACTCTTGGGTTTGGATACTTTAAAAAGATTACACATGTTTTCAAGGCTAACATATGCATTCACTAACACTTTATTTGAATTAGTTTATCCAAGTAACCCAGGTTTCTTGAGTATTAACTCTGTGCAAGGCTCTATGCTTTGTCAGACTTTTCTCCTCTTCAGGAGCATCAAAAGGCAGTTGACCACCTAATGGAGAAGGAAGGCTAGACAAGAGGCCCCAGGGTGGAAAGGTGCTATGGGAGGCTCCAAAGTCAAACTTCACAACTTCCCTCAAGGACAAAAAAGTGTTTGATGCTTCTCATTGGTGAAATCTGCAGGCGTGAACTCCTAACCACAAGCACCTTTTGGCTCATGGAAGCATTCAGCTTTCTGCTTGTTTGATCATTAAGTTGAAAAAGGCAGATCACGGGCCAAGTTCTCACTGACACCTCATTTCAGGGAGGGCATGAATGGTATCTGGTGTGGGAAACAGGCAAAATGACTTCAGTTTAACTATGGAAGGTATAGTGAACATTCAGTACAGAAGCAGGCAGAACAGTTCTGCTGCCGCCAACTGTTTATCGGGAATGGTGGCCACTGGCCTGATGCTACTGCCCTCCCTGACAGCAGTGACTCAGAGGCATGTGATGCACTGAGGCCAGGACGATGGCATTGAGCACTTGCTACAGGAAGGCAGGTGATGGAGGGTTCTGGGGGGCCATCTCTAGGACCCTCAGCAGTGGTCAGTGAGAAAATAGCCAGGCCCAGTGTTACAGGAAAGGGTCCTGATCCAGACCCCAAGAGAGGGTTCTTGGATGTCATGCAAGAAAGAATTCAGGATGAGTATGCACCGCAAAGCAAAAGCAAGTTTATTAAGAAAGTAAGGAAAAAAAAGATTGTTACTCCATAGACAGAGCAGACTCGAGGGCTGCTTGTTGCCGATTTGTATGGTTATTTCTCGATTATATGCTAAACAAGGGGTGGATTATGCATGTCTCCTCTTTTTAGACCATATAGGGTAACTTTCTGATGTTGCCATGGCATTTGTAAACTGTCATGGCGCTGATGGGAGATAGCAGTGAGTAGAGCAGTTGAGTGCCCTCAACCAGAGGTCACTCTCGTGGCCATTTTTGGTTTCTGTGGGTTTTAGCTGGCTTTTTTATTACAAGCTGTTTTATCAGTAAGGTCTTTATGACCTGTATCTTGTGCTGCCCTCCTGTCTCATCCTGTGACTTAGAATGCCTTAACCATCTGGCAATGCAGCCCAGGAGGTGTCAGCTTCATTTTGCCCAGCTCCTATTCAAGATGGAGTTGCTCTGGTTCACACGCCTCTGACACCGGGTCCCAGAAATCTCCTGCCAACTGAAGGGTCTTTAGGACATATGCCACTCTGAAAAAACATTGCATTTATGGGGTCCCTTACTACTTGAGATCCTATGTTTTAAGGGTCTTGCTACTTGGATCCTGAGGGTGTTGCCCCCTGGATCCTTCTCCCTCCCAAATTCATGGCAATACCAACTCTGAGAGTAATTCACTTTGTCTTAGTTTCCTTATCCATAAAATGGGCATAACTAACTTCACCCTGATGTAAGGTTCTCAAAACGTAAAATATTAGAAAGAAATTTAAAAATTTCGATGTAAGGTCTTATTTTTCCATTAGTAGCCAGGAAGTTAGTAGGAAGGGCAGCTAGGAATGAGGGTGATTGTTGGTAAGCTAGGAAGTGTAACCCTGATCCCTAATAGAGAGATCCCAAGCACTATGGCACCTGAAGAGTACTAGAGATAAGTCAGGGGCCCAGGCACCTTCTATTAATGTATTACTGTTCCACCTTTCATAGTGTGTTACCCTTATGGGCATGTCCTAAGATGGTGTCTACCACATGTAGCCAATGGGAGGTAGAAGGGAAGGACATGTTCCTTATTTTTAAGGGCACAGTCTATAAATTGTGTTAATTGATTCCACTCACATCCTACAGGCCAGAACTTACACACATGTACATCTTTACCTATAAGAGAGGATGGGAAATGTAGTCTTTTTTTTCTAGGAGGCCATGACCTCATCAAAAACCAGAAGTTCTACATCTTTGAGAGAGAAAGGTAAAAGTGATTTTGGAGGACAGCTAGCAGCCACTGCCATAGCCAGTCCAATTCAAAATAATGAGACCATGTGAGAAACAACCAAAGAGAGAACAAAAACACATCTTTTTCTCATTCCTCTCTTTCAACAGCTCCTAACGAGTATGTAAGCCTGGATGACAGGACTCTTTCAGAGTCCAAATACATTTCTTTGCATAATTCATTCCATTCTGTATTTAGAATGACAGAAAAAGTTTTCTCCTCTAGCATAATCTTAACATCAAAGTAAGATTATTTCTAAATGGTAAGAGTCAAAAATTCCCTGGGTGACAGGACAAGATGCTCTTGGAACTGAATTGGTAAAAGAGAGTGTAAATGAGGGTGTTTGAGAATTGGAAAGTAACTGCTCTGTCTTCCTCTTTTAATTGTTCTCAGAAGGAGAAAAATGGAAGCTAGTGTTCCTCCAAGATCATACTTAAGCCAACAGACACCATTATTGAGTCACAAAACTCTAAAGTTTAAGTATGGTTTGTGCTCCATAGAAAAGTTAGCAGTGGTGGTAAGACATTCTAGGGAGTGGCAATTTGGGGAATATGACATTTGCCCACCAGCAAAGGCGGCGGGATTAACACAGAGGTTCTAAAGAAGATATTGACAGTTAGCTTTGAGACAGATGTCACTTACATTGCTGTGCACAACAGGGAGAATGATAGAAAACAACATGATTAATAACCAGTGGGGTCCGAATCACTAGGGGCCCTTACACACACTTTACAAAGATGAACAAAAGCTTCCGCTGTAAGTAATGCAGCTTTAGCTGTGAACGTTGCTTGGCATGTCCTTAGCTGTGGCAGCACATTGCTTTATTGTTGTTGGAGATTTTGCTGGGGAGATGAAGCAGGGGGAGAAACAAAAGAGACACAGAATGAGGCAGATGAATATTAGAGTTTTCATGTTGGGCTCATAAAGACACAGTGCATATGGGTCAATCATGGAAGTATGCAAAGCAAGGATAAAGCCGCTGGGTTATTGGCAGGGAGGGAGAGAAGATGGCAATTATTGAAGCTATTTCGTCCTTTCTGGCTATCTTTTAGGGCACCATTATGAATACTAAATGAATTTCTATAAGACACCCATAGTTTATTCCTCTTCTCATCTGCTTGTGTTTTATAAGTCAGGGAACTCACCAAGAATAAATATTATACCAAGGTAAAAGACGATTATTGTGGAAACAATAAAGAACCACCATAGGTCATTTGATGAATTTCCAGAGAAAGGATATACATGGTTGAGCATTTAATCATACCTGGTATTGTATTTTTCACCACTGAGCAACACGTTGCCCTAAGAGTCAGTCTTGCTTATGTGACTATTTTGGATTTAGTCTTAGCCCTTTCTATTGTTTTAAGGCACATAGAGATTTAATGTAAATAGAAAGACTCTTGGAAGATGGAGGGTGGGGTGCTGTCACTGTAGCTTCCCAGGGAGGAGACAAGCTGATCAAATACATGTGAACTTTTCCAAGGGCCCCCCATCTCTCTCTACCCCTTCGCTCCTCCCATATTTAAAGGGCACTGACATGTGTCACACCTTGGGGAGACAGTGTTGAATAAACTGTTGTCCACGTCCTCAGCATATTCAGTCAAATGGAGAAGAGAGACCTAGAAACAAGCATTACAATACACTGAACAATGGGCAGAAGGAACCATGTACAGAATGTTCTCAAAGCACAAAGGATGGAAAGGATGGCTGAACTACCTGTCTTCGGGAGTGACATTTGGGCAGAATTTTAAAGCACAAGTGAGAATTTTCTGGGTGGGAACTGAGAGTTCTCTTCTGGGAAAAAGGAAGAGCAAGTAAAAAGGTTTAGAGGCTTGAAACAGTAAGATGTATTAGGGGAACGTCACCCAGGCCATTGCAAATCGAAGCAGGACATGGATGGAAGTTGAAAATGAGGCTGGCAAGCGACCTTGATTCTCTGCTAAGCAGTCTGGGTTATTTGTTTTTAGATTTATGGGTGTTAGGATTGTGGTGGAGGGTGGCGGTCGGGCTGACTGAGTCCCTGAGCAGTGGCAGGTGGGCACTGCTGCTCACTTCCCAGCTCAATCCACTGGGATCCTAGCAAGCCAACAACGGAGGCCACTGACGACAAAACAGGAGTTCTAGAAAAGAATTCCAAGCCGATTACTGGTAGGTGGCCACTGGTCTGGTGACGCAGAAAACAGTTGCTGTGCACATCAATCAGGGGCCCATAGGAGGTTGAATCTGCGCCAGATAGTCAAGGCAAGGAGACTTATATGAAAGACTCCCTCAGAGCTGTGAACAGGCAAGGGATATGGAGCTCTCAGAAATTGGCCGCAGCAGGAAATATTCCGTGGGCTGAAGAGGCGAGGGAAGGACATCATTAGCAGAGTGAAGTGAGGAGCTGCCTAGAGGAGCTGTAGTCGTGGAGTGACAGAATTAATGCCACAGACATGACCCAAAGCAGGAAGGAAGTTGGGGAGAAAAACCCCGTCTCTTTCTTCCCCAGGCCTTTGATCCCCTGCTGGTGCCTCCATTGGTCAAACCCAACCAGAGCCAGCTGATAAGAAATTCCAGGTGATACAGTTCATGGGCCCTCAGTCCAGGGCCTAGAGAAGGGCAAGGAAGGATGAAGAATGAAGCTGAGTTGGGAGCGGAGGCAAACAGAGGATAGGTGATTCACTGCTTATCTGCTTTCTTCCCCCAAAGACCCTCAGGGATGGGAGATTGACTCCAGTGGTCATCTTGGTCCTTTTATTTTTTTCGTCAATTGATCCCATACAATATCTGTTTTAAATCTTTTTGTTTGCATGCCCCTGTGAGAATCTGATGAAAACAATGGGCCTTTTCCAGGCTTTTGACAAAATTCAACAGCCCTTTATGCTAAAAACGCTCAATAAATTCGGTATTGATGGAATGTACCTCAAAATAATAAGAGCTATTTATGACAAACCCACAGCCAATATCATACTGAATGGGCAAAAACTGGAAAAATTCCCTTTGAAAACTGGCACAAGACAGGGATGCCCTCTCTCACCACTCCTATTCAACATAGTCTTGGAAGTTCTGGCTAGGGCAATCAGGCAAGAGAAAGAAATCAAGGGTATCCAGTTAGGAAAAGAAGAAGTCAAATTGTCCCTGTTTGCAGATGACACGATTGTATATTTAGAAAACCCCATTGTCTCAGCCCAAAATCTCCTTAAGCTGATAAGCAACTTCAGCAAAGTCTCAGGATACAAAATTAATGTGCAAAAATCACAAGCATTCTTATACACCAGTAACAGACAAACAGAGAGCCAAATCAGGAATGAACTTCCATTCACAATTGCTTCAAAGAGAATCAAATACCTAGGAATCCAGCTTACAAGGGATGTAAAGGACCTCTTCAAGGAGAACTACAAACCACTGCTCAGTGAAATCAAAGAGGACACAAACAAATGGAAGAACATACCATGCTCATGGATAGGAAGAATCAATATCGTGAAAATGGCCATACTGCCCAAGGTTATTTATAGATTCAATGCCATCCCCATCAAGCTACCAATGACTTTCTTTACAGAATTGGAAAAAACGGCTTTAAAGTTCATATGGAACCAAAAAAGAGCCCGCATTGCCAAGACAATCCTAAGTCAAAAGGACAAAGCTGGAGGCGTCACGCTACCTGACTTCAAACTATACTACAAGGCTACAGTAACCAAAACAGCATGGTACTGGTACCACAACAGAGATATAGACCAATGGAACAGAACAGAGTCCTCAGAAATAATACCACACATCTACAGCCATCTGATCTTTGACAAACCTGAGAGAAACAAGAAATGGGGAAAGGATTCCCTATTTAATAAATGGTGCTGGGAAAATTGGCTAGCCATAAGTAGAAAGCTGAAACTGGATCCTTTCCTTACCCCTTATACGAAAATTAATTCAAGATGGATTAGAGACTTAAATGTTAGACCTAATACCATAAAAACCCTAGAAGAAAATCTAGGTAGTACCATTCAGGACATAGGCATGGGCAAGGACTTCATGTCTAAAACACCAAAAGCAACGGCAGCAAAAGCAAAAATTGACACATGGGATCTCATTAAACTAAAGAGCTTTTGCACAGCTAAAGAAACTACCATCAGAGTGAACAGGCAACCTACAGAATGGGAGAACATTTTTGCAACCTACTCATCTGACAAAGGGCTAATATCCAGAATCTACAAAGAACTCAAACAAATATACAAGAAAAAAACAAACAACCCCATCAAAAAGTGGGGAAAGGATATGAACAGACATTTCTCAAAAGAAGACATCCATACAGCCAACAGACACATGAAAAAATGCTCATCATCACTGGCCATCAGAGAAATGCAAATCAAAACCACAATGAGATACCATCTCACACCAGTTAGAATGGCAATCATTAAGAAGTCAGGAAACAACAGGTGTTGGAGAGGATGTGGAGAAATAGGAACACTTTTACACTGTTGGTGGGATTGTAAACTAGTTCAACCATTATGGAAAACAGTATGGCGATTCCTCAAGGATCTAGAACTAGATGTACCATATGACCCAGCCATCCCACTACTGGGTATATACCCAAAGGATTATAAATTACTCTACTACAAAGACACATGCACACGTATGTTTATTGCGGCACTATTCACAATAGCAAAGACTTGGAATCAACCCAAATGTCCATCTGTGACAGACTGGATTAAGAAAATGTGGCACATATACACCATGGAATACTATGCAGCCATCAAAAAGGATGAGTTTGCGTACTTTGTAGGGACATGGATGCAGCTGGAAACCATCATTCTTAGCAAACTATCACAAGAAGAGAAAACCAAACACCGCATGTTCTCACTCATAGGTGGGAAGTGAACAATGAGATCACTTGGACTCGGGAAGGAGAACATCACACACTGGGGCCTATCATGGGGAGGGGGGAGGAGGGAGGGATTGCATTGGGGAGTTATACATGATATAAACGTCATGCACATGTACCCTAGAACTTAAAGTATAATAATAAAAAAAAAATACAAAAAAAAAAAAAAAGAAAACAATGGGCCTTTTCCTACACACACACACACACACACACACACACACACACAAATAAATAAATAAAACACATATGGATGAAATTTGCATTCAATTTTTATATTCTCTAGAATCTTGTGACTCAGAGTGGTCCATGGGCCAGCAGAATCAGCCTCACCAGGGATTTTAGAAATGCAGGCTCTCAGGCCCCACCCAAGTTCTACTGGATAAGAATCTGCATTTTCATAAACTCCCAGGTAATTTTTATGCCCTTGAAAGTTTGAGAAGCACTGCTCTAGGAGTCATTGGAACCCAGCTTGATCATGGCTGGTTGAATGAATGTAGTTACGTCAGTTTAGGATGTAGGTTTAGCCACAAATAGAAGAAAATCCAGCCAAACAAAATAGAGGTTTTGTTTTTCTTACGTAACAAGAAATCCAAACAGAAATCCAGTTCAGGGCTGGTGTCCTGATTGCCCCACTCCCTAACTGAATTTCCACTCAGCCATTTTTAATCTGTGGCTTTTGTCTTCAGGGTTGCCAGATGGGCTCTAGAACTCCAGGCAGCATCTTTGCATCCTAGGCAAAGGGCAAAGGATGAAAAGAAAAAACCACTGAGCCCATGTAAATATCCTTCCCAGAGCTGCCTCCTAGAAACTCCCGCTGGCCATGATTTCAGATAGCTGCCTCTGGCTGCAAGCAAAGTTACAAGATGGAGTTTTTTGTTTTTTTTGTTGTTGTTTTATTGCTTTGTTGTTGTTTGTTTGTTTGTTTTAACTACTAAAGAAAATAGAATTTATGTGGGAAAGAAAAAAGGGGGAAATTGATATTGAAGAGGCAGTTATCTGAATCTATTATCATGTAACATAATGAAAATTATTAGTTCTGAAAATCTCATTCCATCTTGCGTTGCTGATGAAAACCTATTATGTGCATTCTGTACTTTGGAATCTCCTTTAGTAAAATAAGGGGAATTCAAAACTTCTTAATGGGGACAACATAGAATATAGAAATAGAGAAGTGGGAGATAAAATTAAAAACCGATCAATTTGGGCTTCAGTTGTTCATAATTGGTAAGAATTTCTCTGGTTTTAGAACTGAAATAAACTTTTTTCCTATAAAGAATAACTGCCTAAGTAAAATAGAAATATACCTAAGAAGACAATTAAAGGATACTTTATATTTTTTAAAGAAATTGTGCCCAAGTTTCATTTGTGTGGGCTTATATGTCTTTTTCTGGAAAGAAGGTCTATCGCTTTCAACCTACCCCCATTAGTTAAAAACTGCTACTTTAGAATTATTGTTTACAAGCAAATGACATGCTAATTCCATATCTGCATTACTTGTTTTTTTGAAGATTTTAATTTAATTTAATTTTTGTTTTTTTGAGACAGAGTTTCGGTCTTGTTAACCAAGCTGGAGTGCAATGGCATGATCTTGGCTCACCCCAACCTCTGCCTCCTGGGTTCAAGTGATTCTCCTGCCTCAGCATCCCGAGTAGCTGGGATTACAGGCATGTGCCACTATGCCTGGCTAATTTTGTATTTTTAGTAGAGACAGGGTTTCTCCACTTTGGTCAGGCTGGTCTCGAACTCCCAACCTCAGGTGATCCACCCACCCCAGCCTCCCAAAGTTCTGGGATTACAGGCATGAGCCACTGCGCCTTGCCAATTTAATTTTTAATTGACAAATAATAATTGTACCTATTCTTAGGGTATATTGTGATGTTTTGATACTTATCATGTATAGTGAACAGATCAAAGTAATTAGCATATCCATCATCTCAGACATTTATCATTTCTTTGTGTTGGGAGTGTTCAATATCCTCCTACAAGCTATTTGAAACTGTGTAGTATATTATCATTAACTCTATTCCTCCTACAGTGGTATAGAACACTAAAGCTTGTTTCTCCTATCTAGCCATAATTTTGTATCCTTTAACAAATCTCTCCCTTTTCCCCTTTCCCCTACCCTTCCGAGCCTCTATTTTACTTCTATGAAATAAACTTTTTCTAGCTTCCACATATAAGTGAGAACATGCAGTCATAATACCCTCTAGTTTCATCCATGTTGCTGTGAATGTCACGATTTCATTCTTTTTTGTGGCTGAATGGTACTCCATTGTGTATATAAACCACATTTTCTTTATCCAGTCATCTGCTGTCACACTTGGCCTTTACTGGGTTCTTATTGCAGGTACTTTCAGAGTTCTTGTAGCCCATTCAGAGTAGTATATACTATCTAAAAGATATAAAACTCTGACTTTTAAAAATATTCTGCATTTCATAATTTTTTACTAATTCAGACAGAATCTCTCCAATTAATCTAAATTAGTAATTTTTACTAGATTCAAGTAGCCAACTTCTCCATGATCTTTGAACTGGTATGGTTCATTAGACTTGGATTAATGTTCTGGATTCTGAAAAAAAATTGCCCTTAAAATACTTTCAATGTTTTATGAGTCTCCATGCAAGGACATTTGAAAATGGTTAGGATCTTGTTTGGGACGTTTTTCTTCTCTGAGGAGTAAAGGTCCCAGCTAGACCCTAAAGGAATCTTGAGCATGAGAGTCAGGCTCAGCTGACAAAAGCTTTCGGAAAAAGACTCTGCATCCAGGACTCAAAAACAGGCTTCTGATCATCAGCTTTTGGAGCTAAAAGGACTCACCACTACAATATCATGAGACTTTGGGCAACAGGTGTGTTCCAAGATATGTGTGTATTTTTGTCGTTCTGTGGTTTATTTTGCCATCTTCTCAGACTAAGAATATAGAGAAGCACTTAATAGGGTGACTCCACTATGGTTAGTAGTTTCATTCATTCAGCCAGTGTTCATTCAACACTAGCTATATCGATGTCTCTCTGCTTGAGCCTGGTAGGAGGAAGAGAAGATGCGCAGACAGCTAAGAGGCATGCATAGTCCCTGCCTTCAAGTGATATACATGTACAGAACTGGTCATGCATAACTGATATACACTAAACATTAAATGTTTTGCAGATGTGTAAAGTTTTTCCATTCTCCCTAGAAACCCTGTCTAATGCTGAATACACAAAATAAAAACTTATGAGATTTTGATTCAGCTTTCTAGTTTATAGATATGTTGGAAAAAGGAGATAGAGGAGATAGCCAATATTGAACCCCTATTAGTAAATATTAGTAACTGCTGGTTTTAAAGAATCTATACTAAACACAGTCATCCCTCAGTATCTGTGAGGGATTGGTTCCAGAACCTCCTTTGTATATCAAAATTCAAGGACATTCAAGTTCCTCATATAAAATGGCATAGTATTTACATACAACCTATGCATATTGTCTGTATATAGTCACACATCACATAATGACATTTCAGTCAATGACCAATTGCATATACAATGGTGATCCCATAAAATCATAATACTATATTTTTATTGTACTTTTTCTATGTTTAGGTATGTTTAAATACACAAATACTTACCATTGTGTTAGAGTTGCCTTCAGTATTCAGTACAATAATATGCTGTACAGGTTTATAGCCTAGGAGCAATAGGCTGTGTGGTACAGCCGAGGTGGGTAGTAGGCTATACTATCTAGGTTTGTGTAAATACACTCTATGATGTTCGCACAGTGAGGAAATTGCCTAAGGACTCATTTCTTAGAGCACATCCCTTTCAGTAAGCAATGCATAATTGTATTTTAAATCATCTCTAGATTACTTAAAATACAAGTAGTACTACTATGTAAATAGTATTTACATATTGCTATGTAAATAGTTGTAATACTGTATTCTTTAGGAAATAATAACAAGAAAAAAATCTGTAAGTGTTCAGTACAGACACAATTTTTCAACTTCTTTCAATCATTGTTGGTTGAATCCGTGGATGTGAAACCCACAGATATGGAGGGCTGACTGTATTTACCAGGATATCTTTTCAAATCTAAATAAATTCATCACGTTCGTGCAATCCAAGTAAGTCGACAATATTAACGGTCAGTTCAGCTGTTTTTTTTTTTTTTTTTTTTTTTGAGACGGAGTCTCGCTCTGTCGCCCAGGCTGGAGTGCAGTGGCCGGATCTCAGCTCACTGCAAGCTCCGCCTCCGGGTTTATGCCATTCTCCTGCCTCAGCCTCCCAAGTAGCTGGGACTACAGGCGCCCGCCAACTCGCCCGGCTAGTTTTTTGTATTTTTTAGTAGAGACGGGGTTTCGCCGTGTTAGCTAGGTTGGTCTCGATCTCCTGACCTCGTGATCCACCCGTCTCGGCCTCCCAAAGTGCTGGGATTACAGGCTTGAGCCACCGCGCCCGGCCTTTATTTCAGCTGTTTTTGGACAGCTGGATTACAACTTTTTTTTTTTTTTTTTGAGGCGGAGTCTCGCTCTGTCGCCCGGACTGGAGTGCAGTGGCCGGATCTCAGCTCACTGCAAGCTCCGCCTCCCGGGTTTATGCCATTCTCCTGCCTCAGCCTCCCAAGTAGCTGGGACTACAGGCGCCCGCCACCTCGCCCGGCTAGTTTTTTGTATTTTTTAGTAGAGACGGGGTTTCGCCGTGTTAGCTAGGTTGGTCTCGATCTCCTGACCTCGTGATCCACCCGTCTCGGCCTCCCAAAGTGCTGGGATTACAGGCTTGAGCCACCGCGCCCGGCCTTTATTTCAGCTGTTTTTGGACAGCTGGATTACAACTTTTTTTTTTTTTTTTGAGGCGGAGTCTCGCTCTGTCGCCCGGACTGGAGTGCAGTGGCCGGATCTCAGCTCACTGCAAGCTCCGTCTCCCAGGTTTACGCCATTCTCCTGCCTCAGCCTCCCGAGTAGCTGGGACTACAGGCGCCCGCCACCTCGCCGGCTAGTTTTTTGTATTTTTTAGTAGAGACGGGGTTTCACCGTGTTCGCCAGGATGGTCTCGATCTCCTGACCTCGTGATCCGCCCGTCTCGGCCTCCCAAAGTGCTGGGATTACAGGCTTGAGCCACCGCGCCTGGCCGGATTGCAACTTTTGAGAACTATACTACTCATTCTTATCGTACCCAACTAAAACAGAGTTGCAAGTCCAGGAAGAAAAGCACTCACGACAAATACCATTGCTTCAACAATGTACTTCTCTGCAAGTCTGACTGCTGAAACTGCTTGCTGTAACCTGAAACCAGTTTTACCTCAGGGCTACTGAAACTACTTGCTGCAATCTAAGACTAGTTTTGCCGACCACTAAAGTTCACCAATCAGAGCTTGCCAGCTCCCTGAACTCTTACTAGTGTCAATGAACTTTTCTGAAGAGCAATACATACTATTTCTCCTTTTTATTAAACCTCTAACCTTCTCTTTGTTCTTTGGACATATCAAAGACTGCCTGGTCTGCGTGTATGCTCCAAATTGCAATTCTTTCTTCCCAAGTAAAACATGTTAATTTCAGAGATTTGTTTCTATACATTATTTGACTTGAGCAATACTGAGGTGATGTTACATTCCTCACCACACTTTTGAAAAGCAGCACTTCTAACCTACCAGGGTTGCCATGTTATATGCTGTTCAGACATTTGGGCATGATCCATCCTGTTTCCAAGGCTTCCGTGGTGTTATTGGCATGTTAATTATTACAGCAAATGATAAAATGTGCAAAATGGTACCCCCTTCTTAATGACATAAATAAATGAAGCAATTAATTTTACACAATAAAAACAAGCAATACAATAACTTACAAATTTGGAGTTTCTTCATTATTACATCAAATTGCAAAATGGAAACATGTAATTTCAAAAGGCTCATAAGTAAAAATGGAAACACAGCTGATGCTGCGTCAGCTTGTGGGCTGCAAAATAATGTGGGGCTTGCACAGTGTGGAACAGTCAACATCTTTTAGATACACCAGGCCAGATATGATTCAGAAACTATAAATCTTCCTAGAGCTGAGCCATCCCGATAAGCTAAGCCATTTATGTGCTGTAATGAAAAACAAAACAACTTTTCTTATTTCCCTTGTATATTAGTTTGGAATTCCAGAAGTTACTTTGCTTAGGATCCTCATCTCCACGTATCTGCAATTACAGAAGCTGGAAGCCTATGATTGATCTTGTAACTTCAATATCTAGAGAAAGATAAGTAGGAAAGCAAATTTGCTGGGAAAACTGACAACAGTTTTTAAAATGAAATGTGTATACACCAAGCCTGACATACTATATTGCCCACCATGTTTGAAACCGTCAGTTTCAGGGCTGACATTTGGTTCTGTGTGTTTGTTTTGGTGAGTGAGAAAGTAACACATATTTTCTTTGACATCTTGTGCAATTTTACAAGTATTCAGGGCACATTCCCTGCTTTGCATGGAAAATGTATTTGCACAGTTGTCAGAATGATGGACAGGGGAGCGAATGATAGGACAGAGCGCTGATCTTTGCTTGTTATTACATACAATAGCTTGGTAGGAATCGTGATGTGTTGGTGAGACAAACTGTGTTCCATTCTGGAACATATTAAGTTTGTCTCCAGGACACACATGACTTCGCTAGGGTGTCGAACCTCATTCATAATAGATGCTAATCTTTTCAGGGCTGACTGATGACAGCACTTCCTGCCCTTCACGGAATTAGAGCTGGGTTTTATCAAAGGACTCAAACTGCCTGCTAATTAGACTAATTCCCTTCATCATGAATTATTTATTTCCATTGGTAACTGATCACTGTGACATTAATGGGTTCTGCTCAACTTAGTTTCACACTAATACACACTAGGAGTTAAATGTTTAAAAATTCCTGATACTTCACTCCAGGTCAAGTGTATCTTTGTCTAATATTTGACAGATTCAATGAAGTTTCGATAATTATGTTTTAGGTACAAATAAAATGGGACAAAATTCCAGATTTTGTTGATAAGGAAACAAATCCATTTCTTTCTCTGCTCAGGTGTCTCCTGTCTTAGCTAGAACAAGTCGTCTTATTCTGGGACATGTTGTCTGTGCTACATAGTATTTTATCAAGGTCAAACCATCACGTAAATGTGCTGGTGATCCTCTTCAGTATCTCAGAGTTGAACTAGACATAGTGTCGGCTAGCTAAATTGAAATGATGCTTTATTCAGTTATTGATATTTGTTGACAAAATCAGTGTAATATCTTGTTTACTTATTTGTAAAATGCAGAGTACACTTTTAAAAAATGGAATTTACAGATTATATAGCCTAAAGGTACACTTACTTATTATCTTCTGAGGTTGTATAGATCAGTGTTTCTCATGTAATCAAGGCATCACCTGTATCCTGAAAGTGTTATTAAAATTCAGATTTCTGGGCTACATATACAGCCTGTTAGAATCTCTGGGAATAGGATCCCAACATTTGCATTATTACAAGTTCTGTGATTCTTGAGCAGTGGTAGAATCATTGACATTGGTTATCCAAAACAACCCTATAAGTGATCAATATTTTATCAGAAATACTAAATCAGTTCATCCAACAGGTGGAGGAAGTCGTCCTATAAGCTTAGTAGTGCCATCTGGAATTGGTGTCTGCTGTAGTTTCATCAACATATATAAAGCACACAACATTTATACTGACTGATCATCAGGTCAGATCATCAGCGAGGTCTGTGAATGGTGGGCATCACACCTTTGCTCAGAGGACACATGGGAAGAAGGTGTCCAGGGAGAGGCATACACAGTCACGATTCAGCAAGGCAACTGGTATCAGATGGGAAGGCTTTCTGTATGCACCCCACTGAGGTACATGATTGTGGTCGGTAGTTCTGCTATTAAATATTGAATTGTGGAAAATGGTAAAAGAAAAAGTAAAAAGTTAGCAGTATAATAAACGGAAGCTGGAGATTAGATGACAAACACTGAACAAAGGCATTATGCAGCCCACGATACAATGAGGCAAAACCACAAATAATAGGTTCTATTAAAAGTGGCTACAGTTCTAAACCAAAGATTGGTTTTCACATGCGTCCCACATGTCAAAGATTACTGGTCTCAGATCACATACACCTGGGTGGGTAAAAAGCAATGCTTTTGTCAGAATTAAGGTTGAATATAAGAAGCAATAGGTTATACACGCTGATTAACCCCTGGTAAATTTTATCATACTTTTATTTTGAAGCGTAGGTGATCTATTCTTTCAGATTTTCTAAGGAAAGTGGTAATATTGCATAATAGGAGTTTTTAATAGTCAAAGACACCCGAGACCTATGTAACCAATAAAGTGTGCTTTGATTTATAGTTACACAGTACACTGTATTATTATCGTCAGCGCATCCATTGATATATTCAACAGATATTAATGAAATACTTATTAGGCTCTAGGCACCTACCTCTGGTAAAAATAGGCTTATAAAAATATACATGGAGAGATGATGGATTCATGAAGAGTTTATAGATGTTTTTGGAACTATTTATGTGTGCCAGTGTCTCATTCTACCTGAAACTGCAGATGTTTTTCAAGTTTAGAAAAAATTGGGAAACGTAAGATTATTAGTTAAATGGGGAAGTGTTTTTATTTTGTTTAGTTTTCTTTTTTTCTCGTGGAAATACTCAGATGATGTTAGCTCTGTATTTTCACACACACACGTACTTACTCACATATATTTAAGTCTATCTTGAATCTGATTTCACTGTCTTACACCCCTCCTGAAGTCACTGTTTTTTGATTCATTTCATTGATCTAACCTTGTTCATCAAATTGTTTTCCTCTGTCCTCTGCTTCCCTTTTCATCCCTTCTATAAGTCAATCACAGCTAGAGTAATTTTAGCTTGAGAAGTTAATTAATATGTTGATATTTGGTATTTTGAATGGATCTAACCCTCAAAACTTCTATAAGGCATAGTATCAATTAATACATCTCAGATATAAAAATTTTTCTAAAAAAGATATCAAGGGCTTCTGGCTAGGGATTTTAAAAGTATCCCATGTGATGCTGGCCTGATTGCATTCTGCTGGTTCTCACATAATTGGAGGAGATCAGCTATCAAGAAAACTTCCCCAAAATACCTTATATTGTACATGCTACATACTAAACATGTATTAAATTGACCAAAGTTTTCCAATGGCTTTAGCAAATCATGTCCCAGCCTCTCCTTGTCTGTACCCTGAGATTCTGCCTGACCTCAAAAGAATTCTTTCTTTGTTTTTGAATTGTATTTTTCTTACTTAAAAAATGTCATTAATGCAATGTTGAAAATGTGACCAAGGGAAGGCAGTGGGGTAAGATCTGAGGTCTGAAAAGGAAATTAGCCTGTAGCCCAGTACTGAGCTCTGGGTGTCATGGAGCCTTCAGACACCTGAAGCTAGAGGTAGTAACTGTGATTGCAGATAACACCATGTTTCACATTCCTCCCAGGGAAAAATAATGTGACCTACCAACTGGTGAGGTCTGGAACCATTTGGTCACCCATGCAAACATCCCTGATTATTCTTTAACATAATCATGGAGGTGACCTAAAAATTACAAAATTCCTGCTAGTCAATTAAATGGAGGCTTAGAGTATTGAATGGAAAACCTGCTAATTATATTAATTTGGTGCCTAAATATTGGGAGAAATTTTGCAGCGTTGTTTCCCCTTATAACTAAATTTACAATCAATATGAGATACTTAACTATAAGTAGAAACTAAGCATAAATCAACAATTCAAATTATACATCTAAAGAATAAACTAAACTAAACTTATTTGCAAGATGAGTCATTTGGAGAAAAACAACTATATTAGAAATGTACTAAACCCATATAACTGTTCTCTGTTCTCTCTAACAGCTTACATATTCCTCGATCTACTTTTTTTTTTTTTTTTTTTTTTTTTTTTTGAGACAGAGTCTCGCTCTGTCGCCCAGGCTGGAGTGCAGTGGCCGGATCTCAGCTCACTGCAAGCTCCGCCTCCCGGGTTCCCGCCATTCTCCTGCCTCAGCCTCCCGAGTAGCTGGGACTACAGGCGCCCGCCACCTTGCCCACCTAATTTTTTTGTATTTTTAGTAGAGACGGGGTTTCACCGTGTTAGCCAGGATGGTTTCGATCTCCTGACCTCGTGATTCGCCCGTCTCGGCCTCCCAAAGTGCTGGGATTACAGGCTTGAGCCACCGCGCCCGGCCTCCTCGATCTACTTTTAAGATCATGCTCCTAAAGCAAAGTTTTCTAAGATGTATTTCAAGGAATAATAATTCCTAAAGATATTAATAGGTATTCTGTCAGAAGTGTTTCACGGCCAAATGTATTTGGGAAATGCTGAGATAACTTTCAAATAAAAAATATTGGCCGGGCGCGGTGGCTCAAAGGCCGGGCGCGGTGGCTCAAGCCTGTAATCCCAGCACTTTGGGAGGCCGAGACGGGCGGATCACGAGGTCAGGAGATCGAGACCATCCTGGCGAACACTGTGAAACCCCGTCTCTACTAAAAATACAAAAACTAGCCGGGCGAGGTGGCCGGCGCCTGTAGTCCCAGCTACTCGGGAGGCTGAGGCAGGAGAATGGCGTAAACCCGGGAGGCGGAGCTTGCAGTGAGCTGAGATCCGGCCACTGCACTCCAGCCTGGGCGACAGAGCGAGACTCCGCCTCAAAAAAAAAAAAATATTCCTTGCTGGCTTCTGTTTCCTTCCAGAATGGTGACATAGGGATCGGATTTACTTTTCTACCATAAACAACTAGCAAACTGGCAAAGTCTATGAAACAACTATTTCCAGACATTAGACAGAGGCAGCTCAGGGCTGTGATTCCTGACAGAAGGGAGACAAATAAGGTAAGTCCCATTGTCACCTTGGTATCTGTTTGGAGGCAATTTCCAGACAACTGTGCAGGAAAGAGAATCCCTAGCAGAGTGTAATGGCCTTGCTGAATTAAGGGGAAGGATATCAGGGAGATTGAGGAGACTGAAAGTTTCTAGACATCCACAACATTCATAATGTTCAGAATATAATGTTAAAAAGTCACTAGACTGCCATGAAGTAGGAAGATGTAACCCACAACCAGGAGAAAAATCAGTCAATAGATACAGGCTTGTTCAATAGGTAGAACTACCAGGAAAGGATATTAAAACAGCATTTATAAATATGTCCATATCATTAAAAAAAGGCATGAGCATAATGAGAAAAATGGAAGATAAAAAGAACCAAATGGAATTTCTAGAGATTATAAATACAATATGTGAAAAGAAAAATTTACTGGATGAAATTAACAAATGATCAGGCACTGAAGAAGAAAAGATCATTGGACTTGAAGACATAAAAACAGAATTTATACAAAATAAAGTACAGGGAGAAAAATCACTGAAAAAACCCAAAGCAGAACAACAGTGACTTGTGAGATAATAAGTGATTTATCATACATGTAATTTGAATCTGAAAACAAAAGGAGAGAAAAGAAGGATACAGTAGTATATTGGAAGAAATACTAACTGAAAATTCCAAGTTTGGTGAAAATCATGAACTTTTAAATAAAAGAAACTCAATGAACTTCAAGCAGGAGAAACATGTACACACACACACCACAAACCATATCATAATAAAATTCTTTAAAACGAGTGATTAAGAGAAAATCTTAAAAGCAGACAGATAAAGGATGTTACATAAAATGAACAGAAACTAAGACTACCCAAGGACTTCTTTCCGGAAAATATATAAGCCAGAAGAAGATAGAATGGCATCTCCAAAGTGCTGGGAAAAACAAGAGCAACAACAACTATAAACTTAGAATTTTATATCCAGCGAAAATATCCTTCAAAATTTAATGCAAAATAAAACTCTTCCACACAAGAACTGAGGGAATTTATTGCTAATGGACATTTACTATAAGGAATGTTGAAGGACATTCTTCAGGCAGAAGGAAAACTGTATCAGATGGAAACTTGGATTACGTAAAGGGATGAAGAGTACTAGAAGTGGTAAATATATGAATAAACATAAAGGACACTTTTCTATTTTTTGTGTTTCCTTCAGGATATTAATAATTAAATGATTTGAGCACTCCACTTAAAGACCAGAGATTGTCAGACTGAATTTTAAAAGTAACAATATGGTTTCTATAAGAAAACCACTTTGACCATAAAGATATGTTAAAAGGTAAATGAGAGAAAAAGGCATAATTTTAAAAAGTTAAACACAAAAATGGCAGATGGCTATTTTAACATTAGACAAAGTAGATTTCAGGACAAATAATATTTCTAGAGATAAAGAAGGGTACTTTACGGTGATTAAGGAAACAGTCTATCAAGAAAACATAAACTTCTATAAGCATGTGTCCCCAGTAACAGTTTCCAAATACGTGAAGCAAAAAGAGACGGAACAAAAAAGAAAAAAGACAATCACAGTTACAGTTGAACATTTCAACAGTTCCTTCTCAGTAATTGACAGAAAGGTAGACAGAAAATCAGTAATGATACAGACCACTAGAATAATGCTATTAAGCAATTTGATCAAATGGACATATAGAGCATTCTATCCAACAGTAGCAGACTATACACTCTTTTCAAATGGACATGGAAAATTCACCAAGATATATAATGTATTGGGACCATAAAACCAGCATCAATCCATTTAAAAGAACTGAAGTCATAAAATGTGTGTTCTCTTACCACAAGGGAATTAAATTAGGAATGTGGCCGGGTGAGATGGCTCATGCCTGTAATCCCAGCACTTTGGGAGGCCGAGGTGGGTGGATCACCTGAGGTCAGGAGTTTGAGACCATCCTGGCTGACGTGGTGAAACCCTGTCTGTACTAAAAATACAAAAAAAAAAAAAAAAGAAAAAAAAAGAAAGAAAAGAAAAAGAAAAAAAATTAGCTGGGTGTGATGGCACACGCCTGTAATCCCAGCTACTTGGGAGGCTGAGGCAGGAGAATCTCTTGAACCTGGGAGGTGGAGGTTGCAGTGAGCCGAGATCATATTGCACTCCAGCCTGGGCAACAAGAGCGAAACTCTGTCTCAAAAAAATAAATAAATAAAAATAAATGAATTAGGAATGAATGGCAGATATCTAGAAGATATGGCTAATGTTTTACTCCCCTGGACAAACATTTTATTGGCTTTAGAGGTCCTACTTATTTCCTAGACAAATACATTGTGTATTATCCATACTTCTTTCAAATAGCTTCTTCAAAAGTATTTCAAAAATACTTCTTCAAAAAGTTGCTAGCTTATGCCTACCAAGTTCAATTTCCCCGCCCCTGCGGAGTTTCCAGCATCTCATCTCTCTAAGGGAGTGTCATGAGGCACATTGCTCCTGCTGACCATAGAGCAGATCTCAGGCATAAATGAAAGCCTGGAAGTCTGATGTGTAAACTTGATGTGCGGTGGTCCTCAGGCTCAGCCCTTGCTGCCAGCACTCCTCTCACTCTTTCTTGCAGGTAGTTCTTAGAAACAGCAAAGTCCTGTGGTCTTTTTTCCACAGTAGTAGCCCAGAGCCCAGGCCTGAAACTAAACACATCCTCAGGAGTGACAGGACTCAGTGAATCAGGACAGACCTACTGAAAATCAGACAGTGGGCAGGCGAGTGGTCTCAAAGCACCTGTCATTTGCTTCACAGAGTAACATGCAATTTAGCTCAGTCACTGGAGCATAATTGCCTTATTTTTACAATGCTAGTATTCATATAATCTGCCATTCTTCTTGTCCTTTTCATTAAATTTTCATGGACTTTTGTTTTACCTTTTTCAGAGGACTCAGGACATCTCCTGAAAGCAGTTGTTATATATTAGTCCATTTCCATAGGCATCAGGAGATAAAAAGTGAGAGGACTTTGAAGATTCAGGGGTTGAGGACATGAGTAATGTAGGCAGCAGAAAGTTTAGTTATTTAGGAGGCGGCCACGGTGTGGTAGTGTGGCCTCAGAAGGAGCCAGGCCCAGCTCTGTCTTTTACTTGTTATGAGATATTTGGCAAGTTTCTTATACCCTGAGCATTGGTATCCTAATTTATAAAACAGTGCAAAAATATATGCCTTGTGAATATGTCCTAAGCAAAATAGGCCACACACATACACACGTATAATTTCATATTATTTGCTTAAGGAAGTAATATTTTTAAATTACCTATTATTCCTAGGACATAGAAGGTTCACAATAAACAGGAGCTGCCATCACTGTTTCCAAAGCTACTGTAATGGTTTAAAATAATAAAAATTCCTGTGCCCCCCTGAATCTAAAATAAAAGTAGAAATTGTAAAACAACAAAAAATAAATGAGAGCATAGAATACCTTCATAGAAGGAGTTCTAAGAGAGTCTCAAGAGAGGCTCTTCAAAAACTTTTGCTTAAGGTAGAGGTAGAAAGGAGAGAGAATTTAAAATTAACGAGCTCTCAAGAAAAACGGAAAACAATTCCACATTATTTTCAGAGGCAACCAGATCACACCTGGATCTTCTGGGAGGCATAAGTAACTTCTTTAAAGTGTTCTTACAGTTCCATGGTTCTAATAGAAAGTCCATTTTCTCTTAAAGCAGATACTTCTCTGTTCCTATGCAATGGTGTCCCCTGAAGATAAATGCACCATTTAGAGCTCTCTATACGTTCTGTAGCCTGCACACGCTTTCTAAATATAGTAGCCAGATGATTACTTAATTTAGCTAGAAACGGCAGATTGTTGACAAAGAATCCCTGCTGAGTTCCAATGCCTTGAAATGCAGCTTTTATAAAGCAAATCATATCTGAAGAAATGACTAACAATGCCATTTGCTTCATATAGTGACACAATATTTAGCTCTGTCACTGGAGTATAATTGCCTTATTTTTACAATGTTAGTACTCTATTGATAAATATAGATTACCTGGAACAAGTCAGTCCTGCTGTGGGGGGTATAGCAGTTACAAAGAGCAGAGATTTTAGACAAGGAAACTATCTCATATTCAGACATATCATCTGTTCTCCATCACTTGGTTACTCAAATGATGTCTATTTAGTTCGTATGCAGGATCAACTCATAGAGGATTATTTAATTGACATGGAACTTAATAAATGTTAGATAAAGAAACATAAACAGTTTCACAGGACAGCCAGAGATGGGAAGAGACCTACAAATATAAACACTGTTGCCATTTTGCTAGTTGGTCATAATATGTGCTGGAGGCTGTGGGCATTACAGTCAACACTGCCCCTACCCTCTCATACATCCAGATATGTGCTCTCCTATGTCTCCTTCCTCCTAGAGTTAACGATTGTTTGATAATAGTGTGTCACCCCTCAGGAGTATGGGAATGTACGAGGGTGGAGAGAATCCATAGAACCAACTGAATTGTCCAGGTGTTCAGATAATCAGATCCATCTGTGTGTGTCTCTATCTCTCAAGTTTGCTTTCCTCATAGGTGGTCCATGAATACAAGATGCCCTTGGATAGATAGCATGCTTACAGCTTGCAGTCCCAGTAGAAGAATAAATGTAGGAATTTAGGAAGCCCTCTGATTGGTCTGGCTCAGGAGACAGGATAAAGTGCTCAGTTTGGCCAGGCCAGCTTTACCTGACCACTCCACTCCTGGGGTGCATTGCTGGGTGGGGAGGCACTTAGCCCTTCCAAAGCCACAGGGACTGAATAGGTCGCTGTGGACTGTGGGAGCGTAATGCCCTGAAGGAAGAGCTGATGGACAGGTGAAGGAGATGGTACTAACTGTGTCTCCGCAGGATAAAGGGAGAGTAGGGAGAGCCAGAGTGCTGTGAGGCTTCCTGAAGGAAAGGTTATCTTGGATGCAGGAATGTTCTATGGAGGAGGGAGTCTCTGAGATGGGGCTTGAAGATGGATAGGATTTACCTGGTTGAAAAAAATTGTCTTTATATACTTTTCTGTTAGTCTGTACAACACGAGACCTCTAGAATTATTTAATGAATATGGAATTGTCTCTCTAAACTGCGAAGTCAAGAGTCGTGCCTAATACTTCTCTGTATAGAACCCAAAGCAGGCACTCTATAAGTACAGCTGTACTTGTTAGAACTGGAGCTCTTCTGGCAAACCTACTGCTCATGTTTGTGCTTTATTTATGTCAGTGAGGCCTTGATTGGCCCTGCGTTTATGTGTTAGGGCAGAGATTCTCTGGTCTTTTCAGAGCAGACACTGGATAGTGTCTGTTAGGCATTAGTCTTCTTCTTCTTCTTTTTTTTTTTTAAATTTTACGAGATGATGTCATCTCTTTGCCTTGCTCTAATTGTTAATGCATATGACTTTGCCCTTGATCAGACATAGTGAATATCTACACCTCAGATTATTGCTGGAGAATAAAATCTCAAATTACTCTGTTCTATTAGAAGCCCAGTGGTACAAACTATATCACCAGAAGATTCCCTGAAGTTACATCTAAACTTCTAAACATCTATTTACGGTCCCCACATCTAAATAGACATTGTAAATTGCCTGGTTGGACCAAGGCAGATAATTAAAGAGCTCGGAGAGTTTTGATTCCTCCCCTGGAGCTGCTTTTGCTGAGAAGTGTTCTGAGGTGATACTATCAGCTGCATTGACATGGTTCCCAAAATTTGCTCTTGGGAACGCTCTGTTTCCCCTTCATAAATCACTACAGGAAAAAGTTTTCTCAAGAAAACTGTTCTTTCCAAGCAACCACTTGTGTTTGTTTCTTTACTTTCCTACTTTTTTTTTTTTTTTTGAGTCTCACTCTGTCGCCCAGGCTGGAGTGCAGTGGTGCAATCTCAGCTCACTGCGAGCTCCACCTCCCGGGTTCACACCATTCTCCTGCCTCAGCCTCCCGAGTAGCTGGGACTACAGGCACCTGCCACTACACCCAGCTAATTTTTTTGTATTTTTAGTAGAGATGGGGTTTCACTGTGTTAACCAGGATGGTCTTAATCTCCCCTTTTTTGTTTTTTTTAAGTCCACTGAACTTTGTGAATCTTTTAGAGACATGTTTCTCACTTTACCTAATTTAGAAGGTCAGAGACAAATTTGTTGTCCACCTATGGCAACTGTATAGGATATTATAAAATCATTTTATATACTCACTTTACCCTATATTTATTTTATTTTCCTGCCTTTACTCTTATTTTTGTTTGATTCCATCTATTTACTTAATCCCATTTATCCTAAGTATTTTAAAGCACCTCAAATCATTTTTGGAGGTGAGTTATAAACGGATTATTAAGGCAATATGCCCAATATCTGTTTAATTTTTTTTAAATTTAAAAATATGTCATGTTCATTTTCTTGGATCCCTCTGTGGCTCTTTTCACCGAAGCCTTAGTGGTCAAACTCAGGAGCTTTTATTGTGAGTGGTTCTAACCGGCAGATTTGCAAATGCTCACTCAGCACTTCTAGGAAGCAGAAGTTCAAACATGAGGAGGCAAGCAACTGTGTGGGAAGATGTCCTGATTCTGGTCACACCCTGATGTGACCAAGACCTCTTATTGGCAATGGCCAGAATTCATCCTTAGGTCCAACGATGGTAGAGAAGTGGGGTGTTCTTTTTTTTTCTTTTTTTTTTTTTTTATTATACTTTAAGTTCTAGGGTACATGTGCATAACGTGCAGGTTTGTTACATATGTATACTTATGCCATGTTGGTGTGCTGCACCCATCAACTCGTCAGCACCCATCAATTCATCATTTATATCATGTATAACTCCCCAATGCAATCCCTCCCTCCTCCCCCCTCCCCATGATAGGCCCCAGTGTGTGATGTTCCCCTTCCCGAGTCCAAGTGATCTCATTGTTCACTTCCCACCTATGAGTGAGAACATGCGGTGTTTGGTTTTCTCTTCTTGTGATAGTTTGCTAAGAATGATGGTTTCCAGCTGCATCCATGTCCCTACAAAGGACGCAAACTCATCCTTTTTGATGGCTGCATAGTGTTCCATGGTGTATATATGCCACATTTTCTTAATCCAGTCTGTCACAGATGGACATTTGGGTTGATTCCAAGTCTTTGCTATTGTGAATAGTGCCGCAATAAACATACGTGTGCATGTGTCTTTGTAGTAGAGTAATTTATAATCCTTTGGGTATATACCCAGTAGTGGGATGGCTGGGTCATATGGTACATCTAGTTCTAGATCCTTGAGGAATCGCCATACTGTTTTCCATAATGGTTGAACTAGTTTACAATCCCACCAACAGTGTAAAAGTGTTCCTATTTCTCCACATCCTCTCCAACACCTGTTGTTTCCTGACTTCTTAATGATTGTCATTCTAACTGGTGTGAGATGGTATCTCATTGTGGTTTTGATTTGCATTTCTCTGATGGCCAGTGATGATGAGCATTTTTTCATGTGTCTGTTGGCTGTATGGATGTCTTCTTTTGAGAAATGTCTGTTCATATCCTTTCCCCACTTTTTGATGGGGTTGTTTGTTTTTTTCTTGTATATTTGTTTGAGTTCTTTGTAGATTCTGCATATTAGCCCTTTGTCAGATGAGTAGGTTGCAAAAATGTTCTCCCATTCTGTAGGTTGCCTGTTCACTCTGATGGTAGTTTCTTTAGCTGTGCAAAAGCTCTTTAGTTTAATGAGATCCCATTTGTCAATTTTTGCTTTTGCTGCCGTTGCTTTTGGTGTTTTAGACATGAAGTCCTTGCCCGTGCCTATGTCCTGAATGGTACTACCTAGGTTTTCTTCTAGGGTTTTTATGGTATTAGGTCTAACATTTAAGTCTCTAATCCATCTTGAATTAATGTTCGTATAAGGAGTAAGGAGAGGATCCAGTTTCAGCTTTCTACTTATGGCTAGCCAATTTTCCCAGCACCATTTATTAAATAGGGAATCCTTTCCCCATTTCTTGTTTCTCTCAGGTTTGTCAAAGATCAGATGGCTGTAGATGTGTGGTATTATTTCTGAGGACTCTGTTCTGTTCCATTGGTCTATATCTCTGTTGTGGTACCAGTACCATGCTGTTTTGGTTACTGTAGCCTTGTAGTATAGTTTGAAGTCAGGTAGCGTGACGCCTCCAGCTTTGTGGAAGAACATACCATGCTCATGGATAGGAAGAATCAATATCGTGAAAATGGCCATACTGCCCAAGGTTATTTATAGATTCAATGCCATCCCCATCAAGCTACCAATGACTTTCTTCACAGAATTGGAAAAAACTGCTTTAAAGTTCATATGGAACCAAAAAAGAGCCTGCATTGCCAAGACAATCCTAAGTGGGGTGTTCTTGAGTGATTCCTTTCCTCTAGATGGTTGGGATATTGTTCAGTGAATACCAAGGAATCTTGGAGATTGCAGATTCATGTAGAACTCAGATCTCAACCTAAAATTCTTGTGGATAGGTTCCTGGAAGTGTTTTAAGGACTCTAATGATTAGGGCCATTTAAGGGGTGGTGACAACATTCCAGGCTTACTGTTGGAAACGAAATCTAGGAATTTGCATAGAAAGTAGCTAGACATCTATGGGCTGACAATTAGTTTTGTGTTGTTGGTCACTGTATCAGTTAGGATGCTTTTGGTCATATATAAGAGAAACCTACCGCAAATGGGCTTAAACAATTAAAGGGAATTTACTGACAGAAAAATCCAGAATTAGAAAAGCTGTATGCAAGAATTGATCCAGAATTGAGAATCGAGCTCAACAAGGCCACCAGTGTCTTTCAGTCTGTGTCTTCTCTTTACTGAACCTCACACTGTGGCAACTTCTTCTCAAGAATGGTTCTCCTTATTGCAGAATAGTTGTCAGCAACAACTGGAGTTGTTAATTCTCATCTCCTGGGAGAAAGCACCAGCGATTTCTCCACATCAGAGCTTTCTTCTGCTCAGATTGATTTGTGTCACATGCTTACCTCTGAGCCAATCAGAGGAGACATAACTAAGGACAATCAGGTCCCACCAGGGTAGGGCCAAGGACATCTATACCACATAGCTAGAAATGTGGAGTCCTGATAGGAAGATGGGAAGAAAGGAAAAGAAGAATCCTTGAGGAGTGTGTGGCTGGGAATGGGGGAAGAAACAGACAAAAAAGCTCACTATTGCCATTAGAGTCTTAGGGGAACAATGCAGTTTATCAATCCACGAAAACCCTCTAGTATCTGCCTATAGAATGTTGCAATGGCTTCTATGAGTAGAATTGACTGCCTCATTGCTAGTTTTGAACTTCCTGCATGATGTTATGCAGTAAGAAAATCTATAATTAGAATACGGACAATGTATTTTAGGGAAGTTCTAAGGAAAAAGGATCTGTCTCACTCATACTAAGTACATTCATCTTCTCAGCAAATGACCACTGCTGGACTGAGAGAATCTGGTAACCAGCTAAGAACCAGGCGATGATTGTGAAATGGAAGAGAGGAGTTGCCTTTGTATTTAGTGCAGACTAGTGAAGGAGATGCATAAAACACCCTGAAAACCCAGGAATGAACATGCTGCCTGGCAGAACCTACTGAATTGCCCCTCTTTGAGCAATAGAACTCAAGGACCCTCCAACAGAGTATGGTTGACAGGGTCTGGGATGGCTTGTTAGACTTGGGTTTGAGTTGGGGGTATCCCAGTTAACTGTGTTGTTTGCACCAACAGAACCTTTTGGGGTGGCCCACATCTTAAAATAAGCCCTCCCTCCTCCCATTTCTGCCTGATCACAAAGATTGTGATGGTTTCACCTTTTCACTGGGTATGGAAAACAACACAAATCTCTCTCTCTTTGTTATGTATATACACACACATATATATGTGTATATATATGTATATATACACATACACATACATACACATATACATGGCCTGGCTTTTTAATCTAAGGATTAAGCATTCTTCAAATTGATTTTACAAAATTATTTCTACTGACTTCCTTTCCTTGGGGTCTTTCTGGCTCATAGATGGTTTCCCAAAGTGTGTAACAGCCTCTATCTTTGACTAAGAGTTTGCATGAATAATAAAATCTTCCAGGAGTAAACAAGCTCATATTTTTACCATTTGTAAACTTTATTGCTATCATAAAATCAATGTTTTGCAACCAGAACTCCGGGCAGATCTTATTGATGGTGATGGGGACTGTCAACAAGGCATATGGACTTTCTCTCCTTTTTCAGTGTGAATTTCTTTTCATATAAAACATTAGTGTAGTTTTATATATGTGATAATCGCTCTTCATCATAAATATCTCAGGATGCCACTTAGTGAGGCAAGCAGTGGTGTACATAATGATATGCAAAACAGCATCTACACTCATGGATGTGTGGCCCTCCCAACACAGATCATAGACCACAGACATTTACACACCTCAGGAGGGATAAAGGCTTTCATTGTAATGAAGATTAGAAACCAGCAAACTCTGGTGGAGGCTCTTCCCAGACACTTGACCTTCTTCCCTGACCCTCAAACTTGTCTAGATTGAAAACACCCAGAACTGCCTTATCTGTTTCCCATTTTTGTCTTTGCCTTCTCTTGGGAAGCCTTCAGCTGTCCTCTAGGGCAGGTATTTCCAAACATGTCTGTTAATGAGAATTACCTGATGTTCCCTTTTTTTCTTAGTGATTTATAAAATAATTATAATAAAATAATTCATGCACATGGAAATAGCATTTCAAACAATACAGATGAGAAGGAAATGAAAAGATCACTTTCTTTCCCTGCCTGGCCTCATCTTCTAATCATTTTAAAACCATTTCTGTGTTAAGTTGTTCTTCTGATGTTTACCTCCATAATATTCAACAATATGTTTATACTTTTATTCAGGCTATTCTTCAAAATATTTAGCAGCTGGTAAGGCATATCCACCAACCAATCAGAACTGCTGTCTGTCCATGGTGCTGGAACAATTTCCCAGAAGAAGGATTCAACTCAGAATCTCTAAGGGAAATGGGAGGAGGTGGTAGAGATGGAAATGTGTCTTGAAAAAGTGTGTTTACTACTGAGGTTGCTTAATTCATTTTATTAATAACATTAAAATTATTTGCTTATTTCAAAAGCCATTAGGGGAAGATTTATTTTCCTAGTTTTCCAAAGAAGGCTATCTCAGAAGACATTTTTCAAAGAGTGACCATACTCAGTAGCCCCCAGGCCTCCAAAGATATGGTTTTCCCTGCAGGGAGGTGGGCAGTCTCCAGCTGCCTTTACATTTCTTTATTTATTCAGTCTCTATCATTGCTTTTCCTTCAAACACAACTTCTTAAATATACAAAATGGCAGAAAGTGAGAGCAACATGAAGTAAGGTTAGGCTCTGTGTAGCTGGTGTACTTAGCTGGGGTTTGTTGGTTTGCCATGTGGTGTGGGGCAGCTGCCCAGCCACAGCTCCTTCAGGGCTGTGGGAACTCCTCAGGAAGCTTCCCTGGCTCATGAGCAGATGAGTGGGCAGCTCTCCCTGGTGACGTGTGCCAGCTCTTCACAGGCTACCCTGTTGTTGGAGGTGGAGGCTTGAAGACTCTGAGAGACTTAAGAGGGTTCCAGTGAGAAACAGGTGTAGGTCCCAGCTCATCTTCCCAGGTTCCTGTTTGTCCTCGGTCTCCCACTTCCTGTCCACTTCCCATTCTGATAGCTGGTACTGCTGACTTCAGGTTGCTGTCAGACACAGGGACGGCAGACTTACATAAACTGCTCAACCGGCTCCAACGATTGGTGAAGGTCTAATCCCAAAAAACACCTGTTATGTGACTCATAGTTGTTCTACTCCTCTGACCAACCTACTGACACAGAAAGTGGATGTTTTTATTATTCTGTTTTTGCTGTTTTGAAGGGAATTCATTTTGAGCACTTAACTTCTCTACCAGATTTTTTTTTAAATTAAAAAATATTGATACATAATATTTGTACATAGTGATGGGGTACATGTGATATTTGTTACATGCATAGAATGTGTAGTGATCAAGTCAGAGTATTTAGGATATCCATCACCTCAGCATTTATCATTTCTACTTGTTGAGAACATTTCAAGTCCTCACTTCTATACTTTGAAATATGTAATACATTGTCGTTAACTATAGCCACCCCATTCTACTATCAACCATGGGAACTTATTTCTTCTAACTATCTATTTTTTTTATCCATTAACCAATCTCTCATCACCATCTCCCCCACCCCCCATCCATACCCACATCCTTTTCAGCCTCTAGTATCGATTATTCTACTCTCTACCTCCATGAGATCAACTTTGTTTTTGCTCCTAGATGTGAGGGAGTACATGTGATATTTATCTTTTTTGTCTGACTTATTTCACTTAACATAATGACCTCAAGTTCCACCCATATTGCTGCAAATGACATGATTTCATAATTTTTATGGCCAAATATTATTTCATTTTATAAATATACCACATTTTATCCATTAATCTGTTGATGGACACTTAAGTTGATTCCATGTCTTTGCTATTGTGAATACTGCTGCAATAAACATGGGATTTCATGTATCCCTTTGATATACTAACGTCCTCTCCTTTGGATAAATACTCAGTAGTGGAATTATTGGATTGTACAGTAGCCCTATTTTTAGTTTTTTGAGAAATCTCCATACTGTTTTCCATAATGACTGTACTAATTTACATTCCCACCCATAGCGTATGGGAGTTCCCTTTTATCTGCCTCCCCATCAGTGTCTGTTGTTTTTTGTCTTTTTGACAATTGCCATTGCAAATTGTGTAGGATGGTATCTTCTTGTGGTTTTGATTTGCATTTTCCAGACAATTAGTGATGTTGAGCAGTTTTCCATAAACTTGGCCCTTTGTATGTCCACTTTTGAGAAATGTCTATTCAGATCTTTTACCCACTCTTCAATGGGATTGTTTGCTTTGCTGTTGGGTTGTTTGAGCTCCTTGTATATTCTGAATATTAGTACTTTGTCAGATTAATATTTTGCAAACATTTTCTCCCACTCAACAGGTTGTCTCTTCACTTTGTTGATTGCTTCCTTTGCTGTGCAGAAGATTTTTAGTTTAATATCATCCCATTATCTTCCCATTTGTCTACTTTCATTTTTGTTGCCTGTGCTTTTGGGGTCTTAGCCATATATTTTTTTCTTAGATCAATGCCCTGGAGTGTTTCTCCTGTTTCCTTCTAGTAGTTTTATAGTTTTGGGTCTTTAAGTTTTTAAGCCATTTTGAGTTTATTTTTGTATATGGTGAGAGATAGAGTATAGTTCCATTCTGCAGCAGGTGGATATCCAATTTTTCCAGCACTATTTGTTGAAGAGAAGATCCTTTCCCTAATGTTATGTTCTTGGTGCCTTTATTGAAAATCAGTTGGCTACAAATATGTGAACTTATTTCTGAATTATCTATTCTGTTCCTTTGGTTTATGTGTCTGTTTTTATACCAACACCATGCTGTTTTGGTGACTATAGCCTTGTAATATATTTTGAAATCAGGTAGTGTGATGCCTCCAGCCTTCTTATTTTTGCTCAAGATTGCTTTGGCTTTTTGGGCTCTATTTTGGTTCTATAAAAATTTTAGCGTTTTTTTCTATTTCTATGAAAAATGTCCTTGGTATTTTGACAGGGTTTCATTGAATCTGTATATTACTTTGAGTAGTATAGTCATTTTAACCATACTAGTTCTTGCAATACATGAGCATGGGATGTCTTTCCACATGTTTGTGTTCCCTTCAATTTCTTTCATCAGTGCTTTGTAGTTTTCCTTGCAAAGGCATTTCACCTCCTTGGTTAAATTGATTACTAGGTATTTTATATTTTTTGTAGCTATTGTAAATGAGATCATTTTCTTGATTTGTTTTTCAGTGAGTTTATTATTGGTATATGAAAATGCTACTGATTTTTGTGTGTTAATATTGTATCCTGCAATTTTACTGAACTTGTTTATCAAATCTAAGAGTTTTTTGGTAGATTCTTAAGGTTTTTCTAGACATAGGATCACGTCATCTGCAAAGAAGGAAAATTTGACTGCCTCTTTTCCAATTTGGATGCCTTTTATTTCTTTTCCTTGCCTGATTGCCCTGGCTAGTACTATGTTAAATAGGACTGGTAAGAGTGGATATCCTTTTCTAGTTGCATTTCTTAAAGGTAAGGCTATCAGCTTTTCCTAATTCAGTAGCTGTGGGTGTATTGTGTATGGACTTTATTAGGTTGAGGCATGTTCCTTCTATCCCTAGTTTGTTGGGCATTTCTGTCATAAAGGGATGTTGAATTTTACTAAATGCTTTGTCTGTGTCTATTAAGATAATAATATGATTTTTGTTCTTTGTTCTGTTAATGTGATGTAGTACATTTATTGATTTGCATATGGTAACCATCCTTGCATCCCTGAGATAAATCATACTTGATCACAATGTATTATCTTTTTGATATGCTTTTAGATTTGATTTGCTAGTATTTTGTTGAGAATGTTTGCATCTATGTTCATGAGTAATGTCAGCCTGAAGGTTTTTGTTGTTGTTATTCCTTATTTGGTTTTGGTATTGAAGTAATGCTGGTTTCATAGGAAGAGTTAGTAAGAATTCCTTCCTCTTCTATATTTTAGAATAGCTTGAGGAGAATTGGCATTAGTTCTTTTTTTATCTGTAAATTTCATAGAATTCAGCAGTGAAGCCATCAGGTTCTGGGCTTTTCTTTGCTGGGAGACTGTTTATTACTGTTCTAATCTCATTACTTTTTATAAGTCTGTTTCTATTTCTTCCCGATTGAATTTTGGTAGGTTGTAGGTATCCAGGAATTTACTCATTTTCTCTAAGTTTTCCAGTTTGTTAGTGTGTAGTTCTACTCATAGTAGTCTCTAATGATGATTTGTATTTTTGTGGTATCAGTTGTAATGTTTCCTTTTTCATTTCTGATTTTGTTTGGGTCCTCTTTCTTTTTTCCTTGGTTAGTCTAGCTAATTGCTTATCAATTTTAAAAAACCACTTTTCATTTCATTGATCCTTTGTAATTTTTTTGTCTCTGTTTTGTTAAGTTCTGCTCTGATCTTTATTATTTCTTTCTTTCTACTATACTAATTTTGGATTTGGTTTATTCTTGCTTTTCTAGTTCCTTGAAGTGCATTGTTAGGTTGTTTATTTGAAGTCTTTCTACTTTCTGATCTCTACTATATTTTCAACAGGAACCAGAGTTGGGTAGGGAAAAATAGATTATTAATTTGTTTTTCAAGGGTGGGCCTGTCACATATTCTGAGTACTTTAGTGTCATCATGACTTCACCAGCCGTATCTTTCTTGATTCTTCATGTTCATCTTGTCCTCCAGACCTTTAACTTAAGAAAAAAAATTGGGAGGGGCGGAGCAAGATGGCCGAATAGGAAGAGCTCCAGTCTCCAACTCCCGGCGCGAGCGACACAGAAGACCGGTGATTTCTGCATTTTCAACTGAGGTACTGGGGTCATCTCACTGGGGAGTGCCGGACAATCGGTGCTGGTCAGCTGCTGCAGCCTGACGAGCGAGAGCTGAAGCAGGGCGAGGCATTGCCTCACCTGGGAAGCACAAGGGGGAAGGGAATCCCTTTTCCTAGCCAGGGGAACTGAGACACACAACACCTGGAAAATTGGGTAATTCCCACCCCAATACTGTGCTTTAAGCAAACGGGCACACCAGGAGATTATACCCACACCTGGCCAGGAGGATCCCACGGCCATGGAGCCTCCCTCATTGCTAGCACAGCAGTCTGCGATCTAACCGCAAGGCAGCAGCAAGGCTTCGGGAGGGGCGCCCACCATTGTTGAGGCTTAAGTAGGTAAACAAAGCCGCTGGAAAGCTCGAACTGGGTGGAGCTCACAGCAGCTCAAGGAAACCTGCCTGTCTCTGTAGACTCCACCTCTGGGGACAGGGCACAGCTAAACAACAACCGGGGAAGTAGCAGAGGCCTGTGCAGACGCGAATGACTCTGTCTGACAGCTTTGAAGAGAGCAGTGGATCTCCCAACATGGAGGTTGAGATCTGAGAATGGACAGACTGCCTGCTCAAGTGGGTCCCTGACCCCTGAGTAGCCTAACTTGGAGACATCCCCCACTAGGGGCAGACCGACACCCCACACCTCACAGGGTGGAGTACACCCCTGAGAGGAAGCTTCCAAAGTAAGAATCAGAGAGGTACACTCGCTGTTCAGCAATATTCTATCTTCTGCAACCTCTGCTGCTGATATCCAGGCAAACAGAGTCTGGAGTGGACCTCAAGCAATCTCCAACAGACCTACAGCTGAGCGTCCTGACTATTAGAAGGAAAACTATCAAACAGGAAAGACACCTATACCAAAACCCCATCAGTACATCACCATCATCAAAGACCAGAGGCAGATAAAACCACAAAGATGGGGAAGAAGCAGGGCAGAAAAGCTGGAAATTCAAAAAATAAGAGGGCATCTCCCCCTGCAAAGGAGCGCAGCTCATCGCCAGCAACGGATCAAAGCTGGTCAGAGAATGACTTTGGCGAGATGAGAGAAGAAGGCTTCAGTCCATCAAACTTCTCAGAGCTAAAGGAGGAACTACGTACCCAGCTCAAAGAAACTACAAATCTTGAAAAAAGAGTGGAAGAATTGATAGCTAGAATAATTAATGCAGAGAAGGTCATAAATGAAATGACAGAGATGAAAACCATGACACGAGAAATACGTGACACATCCACAAGCTTCAGTAACCGGCTCGATCAACTGGAAGAAAGAGTATCAGCAACTGAGGATCAAATGAATGAAATGAAGCGAGAAGAGAAACCAAAAGAAAAAAGAAGAAAAAGAAATGAACAAAGCCTGCAAGAAGTATGGGATTATGTAAAAAGACCAAATCTACGTCTGATTGGGGTGCCTGAAAGTGAGGGGGAAAATGGAACCAAGTTGGAAAACACTCTTCAGGATATCATCCAGGAGAACTTCCCCAACCTAGTAAGGCAGGCCAACATTCAAATTCAGGAAACACAGAGAACACCACAAAGATACTCCTCGAGAAGAGCAACTCCAAGACACATAATTGCCAGATTCACCAAAGTTGAAATGAAGGAAAAAATCTTAAGGGCAGCCAGACAGAAAAGTCGGGTTACCCACAAAGGGAAGGCCATCAGACTAACAGCACATCTCTTGGCAGAAACTCTACAAGCCAGAAGAGAGTGGGGGCCAATATTCAACATTCTTAAAGAAAAGAATTTTCAACCCAGAATTTCATATCCAGCCAAACTAAGTTTCATAAGTGAAGGAGAAATAAAATCCTTTACAGATAAGCAAATGCTTAGAGATTTTGTCACCACCAGACCTGCCTTACAAGAGACCCTGAAGGAAGCCCTAAACATGGAAAGGAACAACCGGTACCAGCCATTGCAAAAACATGCCAAAATGTAAAGACCATCGAGGCTAGGAAGAAACTGCATCAACTAACGAGCAAAATAACCAGTTAATATCATAATGGCAGGATCAAGTTCACACATAACCATATTAACCTTAATGTTAATGGACTAAATGCTCCAATTAAAAGACACAGACTGGCAAACTGGATAAAGAGTCAAGACCCATCAGTCTGCTGTATTCAGGAGACCCATCTCACATGCAGAGACATACATAGGCTCAAAATAAAGGGATGGAGGAAGATCTACCAAGCAAATGGAGAACAAAAAAAAGCAGGGGTTGCAATCCTAGTCTCTGATAAAACAGACTTTAAACCATCAAAGATCAAAAGAGACAAAGAAGGCCATTACATAATGGTAAAGGGATCAATTCAACAGGAAGAGCTAACTCTCCTAAATATATATGCACCCAATACAGGAGCACCCAAATTCATAAAGCAAGTCCTTAGAGACTTACAAAGAGACTTAGACTCCCATACAATAATAATGGGAGACTTCAACACTCCACTGTCAACATTAGACAGATCAACGAGACAGAAAGTTAACAAGGATATCCAGGAATTGAACTCATCTCTGCACCAAGCGGACCTAATAGACATCTATAGAGCTCGCCACCCCAAATCAACAGAATATACATTCTTCTCAGCACCACATCACACTTATTCCAAAACTGACCACATAATTGGAAGTAAAGCACTCCTCTGCAAATGTAAAAGAACAGAAATTATAACAAACTGTCTCTCAGACCACAGTGCAATCAAACTAGAACTCAGGACTAAGAAACTCAATCAAAACCGCTCAACTACATGGAAACTGAACAACCTGCTCCTGAATGACTACTGGGTACATAACGAAATGAAGGCAGAAATCAAGATGTTCTTTGAAACCAATGAGAACAAAGATACAACATACCAGAATCTCTGGGACACATTTAAAGCAGTGTGTAGAGGAAAATTTATAGCACTAAATGCCCACAAGAGAAAGCTGGAAAGATCTAAAATTGACACTCTAACATCACAATTAAAAGAACTGGAGAAGCAAGAGCAAACACATTCAAAAAGCTAGCAGAAGGCAAGAAATAACTAAGATTAGAGCAGAACTGAAGGAGATAGAGACACAAAAACCCTCCAAAAAATCAATGAATCCAGGAGTTGGTTTTTTGAAAAAATCAACAAAATTGACAGACTGCTAGCAAGACTAATAAAGAAGAAAAGAGAGAAGAATCAAATAGATGCAATAAAAAATGATAAAGGGGATATCACCACGGACCCCACAGAAATACAAACGACCATCAGAGAATACTATAAACACCTCTATGCAAATCAACTAGAAAATCTAGAAGAAATGGATAATTTCCTGGACACTTACACTCTTCCAAGACTAAACCAGGAAGAAGTTGAATCCCTGAATAGACCAATAGCAGGCTCTGAAATTGAGGCAATAATTAATAGCCTACCAACCAAAAAAAGTCCAGGACCAGATGGATTCACAGCTGAATTCTACCAGAGCTACAAGGAGGAACTGGTACCATTCCTTCTGAAACTATTCCAATCAATTGAAAAAGAGGGAATCCTCCCTAACTCATTTTATGAGGCCAACATCATCCTGATACCAAAGCCTGGCAGAGACACAACAAAAAAAGAAAAATTTTAGACCAATATCCCTGATGAACGTTGATGCAAAAATCCTCAATAAAATACTGGCAAACCAGATTCAGCAGCACATCAAAAAGCTTATCCACCATGATCAAGTGGGCTTCATCCCTGGGATGCAAGGCTGGTTCAACATTCACAAATCAATAAACGTAATCCAGCATATAAACAGAACCAAAGACAAGAACCACATGATTATCTCAATAGATGCAGAAAAGGCTTTTGACAAAATTCAACAGCCCTTCATGCTAAAAACGCTCAATAAATTCGGTATTGATGGAACGTACCTCAAAATAATAAGAGCTATTTATGACAAACCCACAGCCAATATCATACTGAATGGGCAAAAACTGGAAAAATTCCCTTTGAAAACTGGCACAAGACAGGGATGCCCTCTCTCACCACTCCTATTCAACATAGTGTTGGAAGTTCTGGCTAGGGCAATCAGGCAAGAGAAAGAAATAATGGGCATCCAGTTAGGAAAAGAAGAAGTCAAATTGTCCCTGTTTGCAGATGACATGATTGTATATTTAGAAAACCCCATTGTCTCAGCCCAAAATCTCCTTAAGCTGATAAGCAACTTCAGCAAAGTCTCAGGATACAAAATTAATGTGCAAAAATCACAAGCATTCTTATACACCAGTAACAGACAAACAGAGAGCCAAATCAGGAATGAACTTCCATTCACAATTGCTTCAAAGAGAATCAAATACCTAGGAATCCAACTTACAAGGGATGTAAAGGACCTCTTCAAGGAGAACTACAAACCACTGCTCAGTGAAATCAAAGAAGACACAAACAAATGGAAGAACATACCATGCTCATGGATAGGAAGAATCAATATTGTGAAAATGGCCATACTGCCCAAGGTTATTTATAGATTCAATGCCATCCCCATGAAGCTACCAATGAGTTTCTTCACAGAATTGGAAAAAACGGCTTTAAAGTTCATATGGAACCAAAAAAGAGCCCGCATTGCCAAGTCAATCCTAAGTCAAAAGAACAAAGCTGAAGGCATCATGCTACCTGACTTCAAACTATACTACAAGGCTGCAGTAACCAAAACAGCATGGTACTGGTACCAAAACAGAGATATAGACCAATGGAACAGAACAGAGTCCTCAGAAATAATACCACACATCTACAGCCATCTGATCTTTTTTTTTTTTTTATTTTTAATTTTTATTTTTTATTTTTTTGTTTTTGAGACGGAGTCTCGCTCTGTCGCCCGGGCTGGAGTGCAGTGGCCGGATCTCAGCTCACTGCAAGCTCCGCCTCCCGGGTTTATGCCATTCTCCTGCCTCAGTCTCCCGAGTAGCTGGGACTACAGGCGCCCACCACCTCGCCCGGCTCGTTTTTTTGTATTTTTTAGTAGAGACGGGGTTTCACTCTTAGCCAGGAAGGTCTCGATCTCCTGACCTCGTGATCCACCCGTCTCGGCCTCCCAAAGTGCTGGGATTACAGGCTTGAGCCACCGCGCCCGGCCCAGCCATCTGATCTTTGACAAACCTGAGAGAAACAAGAAATGGGGAAAGGATTCCCTATTTAATAAATGGTGCTGGGAAAATTGGCTAGCCATAAGTAGAAAGCTGAAACTGGATCCTTTCCTTACTCCTTACATGAAAATTAATTCAAGATGGATTAGAGATTTAAATGTTAGACCTAATACCATAAAAACCCTAGAAGAAAACCTAGGAAGTACCATTCAGGACATGGGCATGGGCAAGGACTTCATGTCTAAAACACCAAAAGCAACGGCAGCAAAAGCCAAAATTGACAAATGGGATCTAATTAAACTAAAGAGCTTCTGCACAGCAAAAGAAACTACCATCAGAGTGAACAGGCAACCTACAGAATGGGAGAACATTTTTGCAATCTACTCATCTGACAAAGGGCTAATATCCAGAATCTACAAAGAACTCAAACAAATTTACAAGAAAAAAACAAACAACCTCATCAAAAAGTGGGCAAAGGGTATGAACAGACATTTCTCAAAAGAAGACATTCATACAGCCAACAGACACATGAAAAAATGCTCATCATCACTGGCCATCAGAGAAATGCAAATCAAAACCACAATGAGATACCATCTCACACCAATTAGAACGGCAATCATTAAGAAGTCAGGAAACAACAGGTGTTGGAGAGGATGTGGAGAAATAGGAACACTTTTACACTGTTGGTGGGATTGTAAACTAGTTCAACCATTATGGAAAACAGTATGGCGATTCCTCAAGGATCTAGAACTAGATGTACCATATGACCCAGCCATCCCACTACTGGGTATATACCCAAAGGATTATAAATTACTCTACTACAAAGACACATGCACACGTATGTTTATTGCGGCACTATTCACAATAGCAAAGACTTGGAATCAACCCAAATGTCCATCTGTGACAGACTGGATTAAGAAAATGTGGCACATATACACCATGGAATATTATGCAGCCATAAAAAAGGATGAGTTTGCATCCTTTGTAGGGACATGGATGCAGCTGGAAACCATCATTCTTAGGAAACTATCACAAGAACAGAAAACCAAACACTGCATGTTCTCACTCATAGGTGGGAACTGAACAATGACATCACTTGGACTCGGGAAGGGGAACATCACACATCGGGGCCTATCATGGGGAGGGGGGGAGGGGGGAGGGATTGCATTGGGAGTTATACCTGATATAAATGACGAATTGATGGGTGCTGACGAGTTGATGGGTGCAGCACACCAACATGGCACAAGTATACATATGTAACAAACCTGCACGTTATGCACATGTACCCTAGAACTTTAAGTATAATTACAAAAAAAAAGAAAGAAAGAAAGAAAAAAAAAAGTGAAAAAAAATTATTTGGAAAATAAATATGTAAGTATTGTACACGTATTTTATTGAACTTCTTATTAAAGAAACATGCATAGTGAATTAATAAATGAAGATGGTTCCCTAAAAAAAAAAAAAAAAAAAAAAATTGTGTGTCCATTTCTGGCTCCACCTCACTCTTCAGGCAAATCCCCAGCTCTTGGCATCCCTCACCGTTCACTTTCTCTGCTCCCGCTTTCTTCCCTGCTGAACTTCTTGACAGTGCAACTTGCACTGGCTGTCTCAGTTTCCTGTTTTCTGACATGTCTTTAATCCATGACCACTTCTCTTACATTCTGGAAGGTCACAGAGACTTCCAAAGCCTAAAACCCAATAGATCTTTACATCAGAGTTTATTCTGCCTCACTTATTGACACAATGTACCGTAGTTCCCCACTCTGCTCAACAAGTTTGTATCCCTTCTCTTTCATGATACTATATGACCTCTTCCTATGTCTCTAACTGTTCCTGCTCTGAATTGTTCACAGCATTTTGTTTTGTTTTGTTTTGTTTTGGAGTGGGGGAAGCAGAGTTCACTCCCAGGCTCTTGAATCTGGCATCCCCAGGGAAAGGAGACTTATATGGTAGCATGGTGATATGGTTTGGCTCTGTGTCCCCACTCAAACCTCATCTCAAATTGTAATCCCCACTTGTTGAGGGAGGGAGGTGACTGGATCATGGGGCGGTTTTCCCCATGCTGTTCTCATGATACTGAGTCAGCTGTTGTGAAATCTGATGGTTTCATAAGCCTCTGGCATTTCCCCTGCCTGCACTTATCTCTCCTGCTGCCATGTGAAGAAGGTCCTTGCTTCCCCTTTACCTTCCACCATGATTGTTAGTTTCCTGAGGCTTCCCCAGCCATGAGGAACTGTGAGTCAATGTAACCTCTTTCCTTTATGATTTACCCAGTCTCGGGTATTTCTTTATAGCAGTGTGAAAACAAACTAATACATATGGTCATTTGTGGGCTTCCCATGCTAGGTTGCATATATCTTGAAACAGAGATTTTTGCCTTACTTAATGTTGTATCTGTCACAGTTATTGAATAATTTTTTTATTTTTATTTTTAAAATTATTTGGTTTTCTTCATCCTAACCCTGGAAGTGCATTTCTAATCTGAATACATAAGTCACTGAGGGAAAAATAGCATTCAATGCAGTATGTAGAAATTTGCTTTATAGTTAGATTTTTAGGATTTTACCTATTATTTAACAGCACTACAAAAATAAAACAATATATAAATCAGTTTAAATCAGAGAGTGATGCCTAGTTCTTCTGAGTTAGAATGCTGTATCTTATTTTCTAAACCAACAAATTGTCCTCTCAACTTTGTATCTGTGCTTGATATCTCACCCATTCTTCTGGTTCTGCTCAAATGAAGTCTCACACTGTATTATGGATTCTTTTCTAACTACCCCTTAGTTGAAAACTTTTGCCTCCTTCAAATTTTATATGGTCATTATTTTCTCTCTGATGACACAATCATGTTATAATTATTTTCATACTTGCCGTCTTCTACTTTCCAAATTCCATGATATCAAGATCAATAGTTCACCTTTTCTGGGGGGTTTGGGAGCTTCTCTAGCTTCCTCTAGCTGGCTTTATACATTGCATGTCTTAGGTCTCTGATAATTGTTTTAAAATTTAGATTAAATGGACAGATTTTGAAAGACAAGCTTGGGATTGAATCATAATTTGGGAAGAGGGAACAACTAATTAAGTGCAACACCAAAACCAGCTGCAGAAGATGGGGTGGAAAAGACCATTTTTAGGTGGTATCTCTTCTCTCCTTGGGGCTAAAAGCTCAAACAAAAAGCTCATGAAAACCCCTAAGAATGAGCCACCTGGAAAACAGTCTTCCGGCTTGGGGATCTCCTTTGAGCATCTAAATGAAATCTTAGCTGTTTCTTGAAATCTCAGTATTTCTTGGGCCTGAGAGAAAGGGCAGAAAATAATTTGGTGAGAACTTTTCAAAGACATTTAGAAGTTCTGCTTATAGCCGTAATTTAAGACCCAGGACACTGTAATGCTGCTTCAAACTTCCCTTCCCCCAAACCAGGTCCTTACCTTGTTTAGAGCATAAACATAATTAAAGGAAAGAAAAACAATCTATTAACACCTCTCCAAGGACTCCTTGAAACAAAAAAGAACCAAATTCCCTCTTTGCTCTCAGTCTGATCAAAAGATTTTCCTTCTTATTTGAAACAGAGAGGATCATCCATCTTTCCTTAAAATATGGACATTTTTTAAGATTCTTAGGCTGAAGGTCAGTTTGGAATATCAGATAGATACAGCAAACCAGTTCAGATAAGAGTTTCCGAAGCTATCCATCACTTGAATAAAAGCCAAGCAAGCAAGTATCGATCCTAATCCCGAGCACAGGTTAAAAGAAGCAGGTACGGTCACAACAAAGTGGTTACTCAGGCATCTGAAAGAGATGAGACTGTGATGAAGCGGAGACATGCGGGAAACAGAAATCATTATGTCACGGATAGAAAAGACATTCATCAGACAAGTCAAGTATGATCTGAAAAGCTGTGTTATAACATCCAAACCAGGGAAAAGCCATTATATCGCCCAAACCAGGGAAATCAAAATGGAATTCAGTAGGCTTGGATTTGTAGGCAGAGAAGATCCTTAACTAGGGTAAGTCAGGGAAGAGGATTCTACTCCAAGACTATGAAAGTGATATCATGTTGATGGCAGCCACAGCCAGATTGCAGGCCTCCTGTTCGTGTTCAGGTCTTTGTTCTCCAGGCTATACTCTGTCCTGGTTCTCCCCTTATCTTTTGAGATGGCTCTATAAAGATATACTACGTTTTAAAGTTCCCACTTGCCCCCATACCCTGCTCACTTTACATGTTTTCCTGGTCTTATAAAGTCTGGGAGTGTGTAGTAAGGGCAAATCTCAGTATACAAACTCACATGTGAAAAAAGAAGGGTAGCTTTCTTGATTTTTCTGTAACTTAATTTCTGTTTTGCAACACCATTCTACTGAAGTGGCAAAAAATTTGATCTCAGTCATTTATTTTTCAGCCTAGGGTTTCTCCTTCCCAGACGAAAATGTCTGTAAAACTGTCTAAGAGCCTGCCCACTCTACACTTATCATGCAACACCTCTTTGTGACTGCTGCAGAGCTCTCCTCTCTAGCGCCAACCAGCATCTATATTTCCAACACTTCCCTTCCCTCTAACTGTGGTCTCTCAATATAGCCAGGACACATTATTTCTGGTCTCCAAATTGTTTGAGGTAGGAGATGGAGAAGAGTGAGCACGTTCTTTAAACTCTCAAATATGATTACTAAAACCTTAATTTTTTTGTATTCCTTTCAGTACATAAGCTATTGAAACACAACACCCCAGAAGACTATCCGAGGATGGCAGCTTTCTGTCCTGTCTGAGGGATGAGCCCAGGGCAAGGCTCAAATGGGGCAAGTGCCGAAGGCCAAGGAAGTGGTTGGGCGGTGCACGATGTGGGTGTGGAGGCGTACGTTGGCCAGTAGTCCCCAAATGATATCCTATAGCAACAGCTGCAGAAGCCAACAGTGTTTGAACCCAGCCCATGGATCTGTTTGTGACTCCTGTCATACTGTAGTTCACATCTGGTGTTATTATTAAGGAAAACTAGACTCCTTTTACCTTTCCCCTTTTTGACTTCCCTGAGAGAAGCCACCCATTGCCAGTCCCCTGCCCTGTCAAGCTCTGCTCTTCCTCTCTTTCCCTCCACAAACTCTTGCAGTGACTGTATTCATCTTTATGCTGATCATATGTTTGCTCTAGAGTAATAGAGGGTGTCATTGTTGATGGCTACAATACATTTCTAATCCATAAATCCCACATCTCATGTATCATTTCTACCAGACAGTGTGACATTCCACATAAGGCATTATTCTGGAAACCGGAAGTTTGCCTGCTTTAAGTTGTACATCTTTAACAAAGTTATAGTTTTTTGTGCTTATAAGGCACATTTTTATTGTGGTAAAACATACATAATATAAAATTACCATTTTAACTATTTTAAGTATACAATTCAATTGCATTAAGTATAGTCACATTGTTGTACAACCGTTACCACTGTCAATCTCTAGAATTTTTTATCTGCCCAAACAGAAATTCTGTATCCGTTAAACAATAACTCACCATTCCTCCCTCAAGGTCCTGATAACCACTATTCTACTTTATGTCTCTGAATTTGACTACCCTAGGAACCTCATATAAGTGGAATCATATAATATTTGTCCTTTTGTATCTGGCTTATTTCACTTAGCATAATTTTCAGCGTTCATCCATGTAGCATTTGTCATAATTTCCTTCCTTTTTAAAAGGAATAATATTTAATTGTATATATAAATTACCTTTTGTTTGTCTATTCATTCCTTGATAGACATTTGAGTTGTTTCCACCTTTTGGCTATTGTGAGTAATGCTGCTATGATCATGAGTGTACACATATCTGTTCAAGTCCTGCTTTCAAGTCCTTTGGGTATATACCTGGAAGTGGAATTGCTGGATCATGTGGTAATTTTATATTTAATTTTCTGAGGAACTGCCATACTATTTTCTATAGAAGCTGCATCATTCTACATTTCCATCAGTAATGCACAAGGGTTATGATTTTTCTACATCTTCACCAATATTTGTTATTTTCTATTTTGTTTTGTTTTATGATAGCCATCCTAATGGATGTGAAATGGTATCCCACTGTGGCTTTGATTTGTATTTCCCTAATGAATAAGCATCTTTTCATGTGCTTCTTGATCATTTGTATATCTTTTTTGGAGAAATGTCTATTCAAGTCTTTGCCCACTTTTAAATTGGGTTGTTTTTGTTGTTGTTGTTGAGTTGGAATTTTTAATACACTCTAGATAGCAATTTCTTATCAAATATATAATTTGCAAATATTTTCTCCCATTTTATCGGTTGCTGTTTGACTGATTTATAATAACTATCACAGTCTCTCTCTCTCCAGGTTCTTCCTCCAGCCTCAAGCCATTAGCCCAAAAATTTTATCTTGTTGAGCAATAGGACAGACAACTCATAGAAATAAAAGGGATTAGAAGAGAACACTATGGGCAGGATGCAGTGGCTCACATCTGTAATCCCAGCACTTTGGGAGTCCAAGGCAGGAGGATCACTTGAAGCCAGGAATTTGAGACCAGCCTGGGCAACAAAGCATGCCACCATCTCTCCTCCCCGCAAAACTTTAGAAAGCCTATTGTTGTTTTTAATATAATTCTTTTTTTTTTGGGACAGAGTTTCACTCTTTTTGCCCACACTGGAGTGCAATGGCATGATCCTGGCTCATTGCAACCTTCACCTCCTATGTTCAAGCAATTCTCTTGCCTTAGCCTCCTAAATAACTGGGATTACAGGTGCGTGCCACCACACCCGGTTAAATTTTTGTGTTTTTAGTAGACACAGGGATTCAGCATGTTGGCCAGGCTAGTCTTGAAATCCTGATCTCAGGTGATCCACCAGTCTCGGCCTGTCAAACTGCTGGGATTACAGGCATGAGCCACCGTGCCCAGCCTTTAATATAATTCTTTTGATCATACGTTTATGCAGTTTATTTTTAACAAATGCCATGTTTAACAACCAGCTCACCAAATTCCTGAAAAGTTAACAATTTACTCTTGCAAGCAAGGATTAGCCATCTCTAGCACACCTCTGTCATGATCAACTACTTTGCAATGAGGGCAATAAAGTCATAAAATTTACTATTCCTAAGAATTTGTACAGACAAAATATAAATAGAGTTTTTGAAGTTTCATGTTAATTAACAGATGACATGCGTGATCAGTTACTAATGGAAACAGGAATATTTAGATGGTATTCTGCAGAATACTAGATAACTACAATTTTCTGAGTGCTTACTTTGTGCCAGGCACTAAGATAAGTTCTTTATTGTCATTATCTTGTTGAATCCTGGTAAGAACCTATGGGTAGGTATTGTTCTTATTTGCAGTCTATAGATGAGAAAACTGAGATTGAGGGAAGTTTATGTGTTTAAAGACTTGTTAGGTTTTGATCCCATATCTGTGTGATATCATGCTTTCAAGAATTCTTTATTGGAAGTCTACTGTTTGCTAGATAAGCAGTAAGGGGGACACAGAAGGGGATAACATGGCTGGGTGGAGACTGAAAAGGACCATGGTACAAAGTAAAGCTAGAGAAACATGGATGGCCAGACCATGCAAAACTTTCTAGGCCATGTTAAAGAGTTTGTTCTGACTCAGGAGCAGAGAAAGCCACTGAAAGGTTTTAACTGTGGGGCATGAAATATCTTCAACTCTGCCTTTTGAAGGAACTTTCTGTGGAGTGTACATAGGAAACCAGTTAAAAGGCCACCTCCGTGATCATGCAGAGGATGAGGCTAACTTGGGCTGGGGTGACGTTAGTTTGTGATTTCTGCAGCTGGATGAATGGTGCTGTCCTTCATGGAGACAGGAAATTGCAAGAGAAGCAGCTTAGAGGGGAAATCAAGAGTTGAATTTTGGAAATGTGAACTTTGAGCTTTCTCTAAGAATTCCCAGAAGTTAAGTAAGAAATTGGAGACTCATGCCATTACATTCTAGAATATTTTCGTGTATCTTATCTTTGATAATTTTGTCATCTTCGTTTTCTCTGTTCTCTGTTGCTGGGAATTTTGTGGATAATGTGTAAGAGCTTCGAGTTTGATCTTCTAATTTTATTTTTAAAAATTATTTTTTGGCTATCTTCCATATCTGTATTTTTATTTGAGTTTCTAGAAGAATTCAATGAAATAGAGTAGAACTTCTGCCAAATTTTATTAATTTCACGTACTGTATTTTTAATTGCCAAAAAGTCTTTCTCTTCCTGTGACTACTCTTTTCTTCCTTATATCTTGGATTTGTTTTGTGAATGCCTTACCTTAATCAGAAGTTGGCTTTTTTTCCCCCTAAGGTTCCTTTTGCTTTTCTGCTCCCTATATTGCCTCTGTTTCTTTTTCCTATTTGCTTATTTTGGTCTCTATCCTATGTGCTGAAGATTTTTCTCAAGTGTCTGCTGTCTTTCATTTCTGTTAAAGATTGAGACACTAAACAACGGTTTGGCAAATCTGGAGTGGGGGTGGTGGGGGTGGGTGTCACTGTGGGGTGGTCTGGCTTTAAGGTCTTTTTCTGCTGCTAGATTCCTTAGTGTCAGGTTCCGAGGTCTTTTCTTGGAGGCTGTCCAGCTTTCCTTAGGCGTCCTCTGCTTTTCCATGAGGGACCTGGTTGCTGGCATTCAGGAACAGGACAAGGCCAGGAGCTGAGTCTCCCTGTATTCCAAACACAGGTTTTTATGTAATTCTCGGTTTGAACTCGAACCTCATGCCTGATCTGAAGCTTCTTTTGTTCAGTTTCTCCAAATAAACCCCAACTCTCCCATGGGATTGATGGTGGGGGATAGGGATAGGCAGAGGGAGAGAGATTGGTTCATTGCTCGTGGATATATCTCTGAAGCATTTTGACTTGTTACTTCCTCCACTCTGCTAAGTCCATTACCAGCTTTCCAATCTAGTTTTCATCTTCAGAATACTTGTGGAAATCTCTCTTCTGCTTTTGTTTCCTCTGTTATCCTTTCTCTCCTTGTATGTTAATACCTTTTCATTCTTTTGTTGTCATTTTAGAGAAGTTTGGGGAAGAAAAGGAAACAAATGCATGTTATAATTCCGCCATATTTAACTTGAAGTATTTCTCCCTTGTTTGTTCTATTTTAAGATGTGAAATCTATATAACTCTTTTAAAATATTATAACCTATTTACTAATTATTGATTATTGGAATGGGATAACTTCACATTCATATGAATCACAGTTACCAAAATGAACAAACAAAGAAGAAATATGGAATTTTTTCTCTCTCCCCTCCAAATATGCCACCAGAAAACATGTCCTAGTAATTGATCAGACACTGTTATCACTGTGTATTTGTAGATAAAAGTGTCAGCAGGAAATAGACTCTAAGAAACAAATCCACCTTTAAAATTTTTTTAAAACTCTCCTAACATGAGCTTTTGAGTGTCTGATGCAGCAAATTTCCATCATCATTTTCAGTAATTGTGAGTTTATCTGAGACAAGTAAAGTCATTTTGATCAATGTGATGTGTTCTAATCATACACATTTCCTTTGATTGATGAATGTCAGTGTGCTTTCCATCTAGTGGGAGTGTTAAGCAGCATCTTTGTTGGCATTCGAAGTGAGGTGCTCTGGGGACCCCTGAAAACGATAAAGCAGTCGGGCTTGCAGTTAAAAAGCACAGGTGCCCATGGTGCAGTTCTGGATAAAAGCAAGAAATTAGTGATTGCCCACACAGACGGAGCCGAATACCTCAGAGGAGCACTCCATTGTTCTGATTGAAGTGGAAGAGAAGAAGGTAAAAGAGCTTCTACTTGGCATCTGAGTACCAGGAAAGTAAAAGAGAAAGGAAAAAGCTTTCAGTCTCAAGAGCAGTTAACAAACCCTGAAAGGGAAAGAGAAGTGGGCAAAACTGCACTGCCTGAAAGTTTTATCGAGAGAAAAGAGAAAAGAAATGGCACTCCTGGTGGTTAGAAAAGATGATAATGTCAGTTATAGGTAAGAGCTGGTGGAAATAGTACCACTCACAAATTTTCATAGAAATTTGCATGTAGCATTCAATACGTAATGAACTACAATGGATTTTTTAAAAGAGATGGTAATTTTAAAATGCAGCTTTTGGGTTGGGGAGATACTGATCAAAGGACACAAAATCTCAGATAGGAGGAATAAGAAAAAGAGAAAAAACATAGCCAATATAGAAAAAAATTTCATTATAACATTTGTAAGAAAATATTCTAATCTTGAGGAGGAATATCAGGCATATTTCGTGATGAGAGAGTGGACAACCTAACTTTGTATAATAGGGACTTGGGCAAGGCAATTTCAGAAAGAACTACTGACAGGTTTTTATTGACAAAATTTGCCAGGAGGCAAAGATGAGGAGAAAGATGTCAAGGTTGAAAAGTTTAGTTCTTTTTTCCCAGTAGATGACTAAATCCTCCATGAATGAATCCTCTTCATAACAGTATTTGTAGTAAGTTATTTTTGTTAGTAAAGAAGAAAAATCTATCTATTGATTTTTTTAAAAATGGGCAATACCTACCTATCAGAGGCTTCAAAAACTCATTTGTTTAATCCAGAGATACTGTGAATAAGGAGAGTAAATTAGAGAATGAGGAAATGTAATGAGTAGTTTAATGATATTTTTATCATACAGTTGGTATGAAAGGAAAATAAAAATATTATTATAGGAAGTTTTAAGGACTACAGGAAAAGCAGATTTATTCCCTAATCTAACACCTCTCTCCAAACTCTCAATTAATTGATACATCTTTATATCTGAAGAACAATGCAAATTGTGTTTTGTAAGAAAGACCTTGAGATGGAGTGAGCTCCCAAGGCATTCCCAAAAGGGCTGAATTCTGTATAGTCTCAGAATTAGAAATATTCTATTGTTGACAGTCATTGCATTCATGTTCCTGAAAAATGGTACTGCTAGCTGAAACAACGTAAGTCACCTCTGACTTAACAGTATAGCGTAACCCTCTTGTTCAAAGACCCTCTTGCAGAAATAACCTCAATCACCATATTTCGTGACCTATAAATGATATGCCTGGGCACCAGAAAGCATTCTAAAGTGCACTTGGTCACTCAACAAGACTGCACAGTAACCAATCACCTGATAACATTCTAGGACAAAAGCCCGCGACTAAATGTCTACCTTCATAATTCCTGCTAATTTGTCCAATAACAAAGCAGATGCAGGAGCTCCCTCAGGGCAATTAACATGCAAGGGCTGCTTTAAGGGGAGAGTCTCGGTTTTCTTTAAAGGGATTTGGTGGAAGGTGGGGGGACTTTTTGGAGTCCTTTTCGTAAAACAGATGTAGATGTTTGTTACACTCTCATCTTTTATTTCTTTCTGTCCTTCCTTCCTTCTCTCTCTCCTTTCCTCCCTTTCTTCTTCACTCCCATCTTTCTGTCTCTCTCTGTTTCTCTTGCTTTCTTATTTTTTTTTTAAAGAATTGTCCTTAATGAGTGTGTTCCAGTTATCTAATGCTGTGTAACAAACCACCCCACAACCTAGTGACTTAAAATAACAATAGAAAAGCAATAGAGATAAGTTAGGTAGAGCACTAGACAGGAAGCCTGAGGTCCTGGGTTCAAGTGGTGGCCGTGGATAATTTTAACAAATTAATGCCATCAACACGCCTATTTACCTCTCTGAAGATTTGCCTTTCCAAATCAGGGTCCTCTCCAGTTGCCTCCCCACCCGTGCCAAGACTTCTGTCAATCAAGTTTTCGAGCACTCTGCTTCTTCAAAACAAGAGTGTCTCCCTCCACCTTGAGTGCAGTCCCATCAAGCAATTAGAGATATATCTGACTTAAAAATACATGACCAAATCCTGATGCGCACTTTAATCCTTTGGTCTATTATCACATTTATACAAAGGCAAAATGGCCAAACAATGGCCACACACAGAACCATAGACTCTTACAGCTGGAAGGGCATAGAAAGTTCCATAATGTTGAGTTTTATCCCAAATCCACAAAATTAAAAGTTATATATTCTATACTCTCTTAAGATAGAAGATTGCAAAAATCCCTTAGGCATTGGTTGATTTTCTTTTTCCTTTGTCAGCTTTATTTTAGGATTGAATAAAATGTATGAGTACAAAATTTTCTACAAATCTTGCTTCACTTCTAATGAAAGTTATCCTTGAAAGGAGTCTCTTTGAGAGATTAAACACTTATTCAGATTATGTTTTGCTTAGTAATTTTACAAGACTACTTTTTGAATTGCTTTCAAAACTTTTTACCAAATTATCTCTTTTTACTTGATCATCCATTTGTTATTTTCACTTTCCTTCTCTTTGGACATCACCTGGTTAGCCCTCTTATCACCTGCCCTACCACTTTGATTCTGCCACTGGAGCCTACAGCTTTGTTGTGTTAGCAAAGACAAGAGAGACTCCAGAGATGACTCAGAGGGCCTTGGAGGATGTGGATCTTGTCTAAGAATGGGAATTGAGGAGCAATTCATTAAGCAAATAAAAAGCCATATGGTCTAAAAAACATTCGTTTCAAAATGTTGATGTCTATTTTAAGTATTGTAAATACTTTGATGCAACTGACTTCCAGAAATGGGAAACATTTAATAATAAAGTGTTTATTCACTCAGCATCATTCTAGGTGCTAAGTATACGTCACAGGCTAAGTATACCAAGCCAGTATAGGTATAGAGGAGGTCCTTGCTTTTGTTGGAAGAAGAAAAACAAGAAATAAGCAAAAATAAAGTCTCAAATAGAGTTAAATGGTAAATAGAATGAAAAATGAGATGAAATTGGGGGCGACTGAGTGGTAACTTTGGTTGGGGGTGAGGGACAGCTTCACCAAGGATGGGGAGTGCAAGCTGAGAGCTAAAGGAGAACACATGGCCCATGTGGCTATTTGAGGGAAGAGTACCCCAGAGGATAAGGCAGCTGGTGCAAAGGCCCCAAGGCAAGAACAGAAAGAAGAACAAAATGAAAGGATCACAGTGGGAGGGACCTGAGATGGTCAAATAGGGGCCAGATGATTACAGTGTTGAAAGGCAGAATAAGGAATGCTTGGGTATAATGATGGGGTGGCATGTTATGACTTCTATGTCAGAAAGTCACTGAAACTTGGAAGCAAGGAAGATGTCCTTCAGCAGGTGATTAGATAAACAAGATGTTGCTAGATCCATACCATGCAAATTCATTGATAAAAATGAATGAGCTATCAAGCCAAGAAAAGACAATGGAAAAACCTGAAATGCATATTGCTAAGTGAAAGAAGCCAATTTGAAAAGGCTACACATTGTATGACTCCAACTATATGACACTCAGGAAAAGGAAAATTATGGAGACAGTGAAAAGATTAGCAGTTGCTAGGGATTTGAGGGGAATGAAGGAGGGATGGACAGGTGGAACACAGAGGTTTTCTTTTTTTTTTTGAGATTCAGTCTCGCTCTGTCGCCCAGGCTGGAGTGCAGTGGCACGATCTCAGCTCACTGCACGCTCCACCTCCCGGATTCATGCCATTCTCCTGCCTCAGCCTCCTGAGTAGCTGGTACTACAGGCACTCACCACCAGGCCCAGCTAATTTTTTGTATTTTTGGTAGAGATGGGGTTTCACTGTGTTAGCTAGGATGGTCTCGATCTCCTGACCTTGTGATCTACCTGCCTCAGCCTCCCAAAGTGCTGGGATTACAAGCGTGAGCCACCATGCCTGGCCTAGAACACAGAAGTTTTCTAGGACAGTGAAAGTATTCTGTATAATACTGTAATTGTGGATACATGTCATTATACATTTGTCAAAACCCACAGACAGTACAGTATGAGTGAACCTTAATGTAAACTATGGACTTTAATTAATTGTAATCTATTAATACTGGTTCATCAATTGTTGCAAATGTACCTGTCTCAATCCACTTTCTGTTTCTGTAACTGAATACTACAGATGGGACAATTTATAAAGAATAGAGGTTTATTTAACTCATGGTTCTAGAGACTGGGGAGTCCAAGAGCATGGCACTGACATTTGGTGAGGACCTTCCTGCTGTGTCATGACACATTACATGGCAAGAGAGCAAGAATGTGCACATCAGTTCAAGTGTCTCTTCTTTGTAAAAAGCACTAGTCCCATCATTATGGCCCCACCCTGATGACCTTTTCTTATTCTAATTACCTCCCAAGGTCCCCACCTCTAGTCAGCATATGAATTCGGGGATTAAGTTTCCAACACATGAAATCTGGAGGAGACATTCAAACCATAGCAGTGCTACACTAATACAAAATTGTTAATAATAGGGGAAGCTGGGGGAGAATGGGATGGGGAGAAGGTATATGGGAACTCTTTACTTTTCACTCAATTTTTCTATAGACCTAAAACTTCTCCAGAAAAAATTAATTCATTTTTTTTTAAGTCACTAGAGCTGATATTTAACAACCAGATTATAGAGTGAAGAGTGGTTGTAGGAAGACCGTTTGGGAGGCAGTTGCTGTGGTCTGGGGAAGGAGTACATGGTCTGGACTCTAGAATGGAGGGGAATCGGGAGGGAGGAGATGGGAAAATGGACAGATCTAGAGCATGTTTTAGAAACTAGGTCAACAGGACCCAATCCTGATGGCTTGAATATGAGGGCAAAAGAAAGACAGGGTGTGGGGCTTAAGCAACTGAGTAAATGGTGAGAAGTTCCTATTAGACACACCCATTTAGACATCAAGCAGTTGGTTGGATATACAAATTTGAAATTCTGGGACCAGGTTAGGACTGAAAATAGAGATCTGAAATTGATCAGAATATGAATGATGTTTAAACCCACAGGACTGGATAAAATCAGCAGGAAAGGGAGTGTAGATAGAAGAAGGAAGTGGACCCAGCATTGGCCGCTCAGCATTTCAACACAGGGAAGTAGGGCAGCCAGGAACGGGTGAGGGAGGCTGAGAAGGAGCAGCCAGGAAGCAGGAGAAATCTAGGAGAGTGTGGTGTCCAAAAGCCAAGAGAACTGTTCCACCCTGAAGAATTGTATCTAGGCTCAACTCTGAGCTGGAGTTATTCACAAACACCCAACCAGATGAAGCAGACTCCTTCAGACAGCAGGCTCTCCACATCTTCCCAGGTCAATTCGGCTTTCATCAACGAAGGGACTACGGTGCATCTCCTTTGAACTGAGGCTTTGCCCTTGGGTCTCACATTAAGTCTTCCTTTTCAGGGAGCCACACAATCTTATTGGTTTGGAGCAGGGCCTGGCAACATACAGCCCAAGGACCAAATTGGCCTGCCTCCTGTTTTTATACAGCCCACAAGCTTAGGATGGTTTTTGCATTTTTAGTGTTTTTATAAAAAGAACATTTTGTGACACATGAACATTGTAAGAAATTTGAATTTCAGTGTCCACAAATAAAATTTTATTAAAACCTAGGCATGCTCATTTGATTGGTGTTTTCTATGGCTCCTTTTACATCACAACAGCAGAAGTGAGTAGTTGTGACAGAGTTGTATAGCCTGCAAAACTTAAGATATTTATTACTTGTTCCTTTGCAAAAAAACACCAAAAACAAAAAAACCTTTCTGATCCCTGGTTTACAGCACAAAATCTAAATTACGACGTGTGAGAAATATCAGGACTCTAGCTTATCTATGCTCATTATGGGTCCTATTGAACACAGTTTAACTCGATGTCTTCTTAAAAAATAATGTCACCGTATTTCATAAACCCTTATACTACTCATAGGAGCATTTCCTCAAACAGTGACATCCAGATTTCTGCTTCCAGTCATGACCTCTCCCCTGAGTTTCTCGTTGCATATCCACCTGTCTGCTAGATGCATCCACTTGGGGAATCCTTAAACTCAACGTGTTCAAAATGGAACTAGTTACCTTCCCCTGAAAGTCTGTTTCGCTTTATTATTTCTTAGTGTGGTATAATCGAACTTGTATGTTTGGCTTTTGCCCCCAGTTTCTGGCACAGAGCTTCATAAACTCTTGGAATTTTTTGAGTCATAGGAGTGTCGTCTGTCTTTTGCCCTTTCAACCACACCCAAGTTTATGCTAATGAGGTGACTCCCAGTGGGCCCTTGGATAGTTTCAAGAGAGGGGCTGGCTATGCCAGAAAGACTAAGCTTGTGATTAGAGGGCTAGAGTTTTCAGCCCCATTCCTGACCTCTAAGGAAGGGAGGTTGAGTTTAGTCATGTGGCCAATGCTCTAACCAATCATGCCTACCCAAAGAAACCCCAGAAATCCAGAACTCTGAAATGAGGAGGCTGAGGGCCTTCCCAGTTGGTGAACATCTTGTTTAGGGAAGATGGTGAAACCTGAGTCCATGAAAACAGAGGGCCCTATGTTCAGGACTCTCCCAGACTTGCTCTAGGTACCTCTTCATCTGCCTGTTAATTTGTATCCTTTTAAATAAAACAGTAATCCTAGGTTGGCATAGTGGCTTCATACCTGTAACCCTAGCACTTCGGGAGGCTGTGGAAGGAAGATTCCTTGAGACTAGCCTGGGTAACATAGGGAGACCCCATGTCTACAAAAAATAAACAAAAATTAGCTGGGAGTGTTGTTGAGAATACTTCAGGAGTCTAATAGAAAAACCACAGCAAAAAGCTATCAGGTCTTTCAGGTGGGTCCTAGCACAGCTGTGGTCCCAGCTACTTAGGAAGCTGAGGTGGGAAGACTGCTTGAAGCTGGGAGGTTGAGGATGGAGTGAACCGAGATCACACTATTACACTCTAGCCTGAACATCAGAGCAAGACCCTGTCTCAAAAATAAATACATAAATAAATAAAACCCAGTAATTCTTAAGTGTAATGCTTTCAGTGAGTTCTGTGAATCATTTTAAGCAAATTATTAAACCGGAAGTGAGTTGTAAGAACCCTCAAATTTTAAACAGAACTCTGGGGGACTTCTGTTGCATGGGGACTCTACTTGTGGTTAGTGTCTGAAGTGGAGGTAGTCATGTGGGACTGCGCCTCTTAGCCTGTGAGGTCTGTGCTAACTTTACATAGTTAGTGTCAGAATTGAACTGAGTTATAAGGTGACCAGTGGATATTGGAGAACCAGGGTTAGAAGGTAGTTAGTTAAAAGCTGTACCATCCAAGCTGTCATCCAAGGTAGAAACCTGATAGTTATTTCAGACTCGTTTCATCCACCTTCCACATTCAATCGCTAAGTAATGCTGATTTTGCCTCCTAAATATGTATTGACTCAGCCTCCCTGTCTCTGACCCCACATCTCCTTCTCTGACTTCCACTGCCCTGGTTCAGACATTTAGTGACTCTCACATGAGCAGTTAGAGTACCATCCCTAGGACCCTCCCCGGCAGCAGTCTTGCCCCATTTCAAATTTTTCCACTATGTTTTAACTAGTGATCCATTGAAAAATGCAGATCTGATCAGGTCTTAACACCATTCAAACACTGCCTCCCACCAACAGCAATGGTTCTCAAGCCTGGTGTAAGACACAATCCCTCATGAAGTATTTGAAAAATGCAGATGTGTAGGCCACATCTCTGTTAATGCTGAGATGGAGCTAGGACCCACCTGAAGGACCTGATAGCTTTTTGCTGTGGTTTTTCTGTTAGACTTCTCAAGTATTTGTTCTCAAGTATTTAGAATTTATGCTGGTGAAGAATTATGGAATTTTTGAGTTATTTCTGTGACAAGAAAAAGAGAAAAATCTTCCATCCCACTACTTAAATAACACTTCATGGAATTTCATCATTCAGAAACATTTAAAATACAAGTATTTGGCAAACCTTCTATACCCAGTCTTTTTTTGATTCAGACTGCAATCTAATGACTGATCAAAGCTTGCAAAATGTGAATTCAGGTTTCCAAATCTGGCTGCATCTTACCTGAGGTAAACCCTATTCTGAGACAGCTTTTTTAAACTGTCAGAAGAATGCATGTCTTCAGTAATGGGAGGGTCTCCTTCAACCAAAGAGAGAACTCAGGCAGGAGAATGCATTTGCAAGGTTCTACATTAGAATTCTGCAGATGTGGTGGGATTCAGTGCCATTCTTTATCAGGGATGTTGCTGTGTTAGACGGGGATAATTCTGTAATAGCTCACCCACATGGATTATCTATTCCTCTAACATCTTAGGTAATTTAAGCACTACTTCTATTTTAAAAGAAATCATTCACTTTATCAGCAACACACAGGTGACTTGACCTTAAACTTAGGTAATTATAATAATGAAAGAGCTAATACCACATTCACAAGCATGTGCAGACCCTCTCTCATTGCCTATTGTCTAGAAACCATTATGCTGTGTGTAGCTCTCTTTCTGTTCCCCGTTTCCTTGGCTCCCTTCCAAGATTCAGTCTGTTATTATTGAAACTCTCTTTGAATGTTGGTATGTTGGTATTTTTGTGCTCTGCCTTGTATGACTTATGGATTTTTTTTCCTTCTTGGTAAGATATTTTCCATATCCATTCACAGCCATTATTCATTCCACATGCTGCAAATATAATGCCCACCTAATCAATCATCACTTCTGCATTTGAAAATAAAACCATCCTTTCTTTATTATATTAGGCAAATTAGTCAAATGAGTGTTTTCTAAAACTTGCTGCCTTTTTAGGGCCCTTGGCTCTCAGCCTGCCTTTCTCTACTACCTCCTCCCCCTTTCTCCTCCTCCTGTTTGCAAACAGTATCAATTCCCATTTGCTGGTGTTCAGGGTGGATTCTGATCCTCCCGACTTTGTCATTGGCTTTGAAGATCAGACGTCCTTCCTTCAGAGGATCCCTGAGTGGGTGGTGTAACTGTCAGAGAGAGAGGCTCATCTCCTTCTCCCCCTGTGATGCAGCAGTGAAGTCCCTTGAATGAAAAAAGAAACTGTCTCCTGTCTGTCTGGTTTTACTTTCAGAAAACACAGCAACCATATAATCAATATTAATCACTGAAAATGACAAAATGCCATTGTTGATGGTTTGTTTGAAATCTAATAAAGAAAAGAAAAAACTCCAAAGAATGAAGCAGCTTATGAACTTAATTCTTTCCTTACCAGTTCTCCCCAAGTTCACATTTTCCTTAGTTTTTCCATTTTAGCTTAAATTTAAGAGGGATTTCTTTGTTTTAAGAAACGAGGGTCCTTTTGTGCCAATCCTAACATTTTTGTCAATTAAGCCTCTTTAAGGGAGAGAGAGAGCACAGTGAAGCATCTGTTACCACAAGAAGTCTTTTGGCCAAAGCTTGTTACAGGAAACTCTGTCTAACTATTGTCCTGGCAAAGCAAATGGCTCTTAGAATCATGGTTCTTTCTAATGTATGTGTTTATGAGCAATTAAACTCCAGTTTTAGGGAAGACTTGCTAACAGCATACATTATTTTAATAGACATACAGTACTACTTTAAACCGTCTTCGCCATCTGCTCATCATGATTATAAATGCAAAAAGAACATATTTTACATTAGCATCAGAAACTAGTGCGATATTAGGGATTGAAATGCCCATATATGCTCTTTGTACAATACCGAATGCATCTGTGCTATTTTCCTTTTCTTTCCACAATGCAAATTAGAGAAAGAAGATGCTTGTTCCTTGTGGACTATTTCCTGACATGGAAGATAATTTCCAGGATGGAAATTCATTAGGAGGGGATTTTGACTTACTATTCAACAAAATATGCCTTTAAAACTATATGAGCTGATGTGTCTGGCTCTTGCTGGGCCTATTTGGCTATCTTAGCTCCTAGGCAATGAGGGAGAAAAAACAGTACATCAAGGGCAGTGAATCTACTGTAATCTTCTTTAATGTCCATCAGGGATACAATGTATAATGTATAATGGGGCAAGTGTTTCCTCTCTATAAATAAAATTTAAAATACATGGGATGCACATGCATTGGTGGAACACTTAATAGAGAGTTGGAAAAGCATCTGGATAGGCATACGCTGTCTTTTTCATCCACGTCTTTATGGCTGGATGGTCTTTCTAAATGGAGAATAATACCATCATAATGTTGGAGGAAGCAGGGATGAAACACTCAGTTCTGTTTTCTTAGCTGGTCTAGTCAAAGCAACCATAAAAACATATTCATGTCAAAAGAAATGGTAGAGATGAATACATTAGGCTCCCCACCAAGTAGGGTTTTTAGCCAGAGTCTGGAAATGTAGGCCGAAGGAAAGGATGCTTAGAACGAGTTAAAAGACGTTTAGTAGTAGAGTCCACTTGAAATAATTTGTCCCCTCCTTCAGGAGCAAACTTGATTTATTATTTGCTTGAAGAGCTCAGTTCACACTGCATTTCCAGTTCAACAGAGTTAAGATCAAAGGAGAATAACCATTCCCTCTGGGCTTATTATTAATTGTATTTCTGGGTTTTTGTTTTGCATTTTGGTCATGTTGGTTGGCACTGAATGATAAGGGCACGGATTGTAGGATGAGAAATGTTACGTACAAGGAAAGATGAGCTGTATGTGTTCACTGACAACCAGTGATTATAGCTGTGATCAACTCTATGCAACCAGGTAAACATCACCTCAGATGACTGCCCCCAGGTGACAGAACCAAGACCTGCACTGGTCACAGATAGAGTTCCCAGAGGCAGAAAGCCATCACTGTTCTCTCTCCTCAATTCTAGGTTAGAAAATATAATGCTTAAAATACGAGATGCTACAAGAAAATATTTGGTTTCCCTTGGAGTAGCCCAATCTTGTAATTCTGTGGAAGACTGCCTCCTGGCCTTGGCTGATGTTTTTTAGTGTAAGGGCTCAATTTTCGAGACTCTGTCTCCTAAGTGTGTATAATGAACTAACCCAGTGTCAATACCAGCTTCTCTCAAGTACCACATTCTCCACATTACTCTGATCAGAAGTACTCAGGGGTATCCACAGCTCATGTTTGAGGTCCCTGCTGAGGTCTCTGTTCACAAGACCCACCATCTTTTCATTTTAATCCCAAGACTTGTCTGATCTATTCCATCTCTCAGCCCTCCCATGCTTCCCATGGGATCATAAGAGGTCTTCTGGATCTCCACATGCAGTCTGTGAGGATGTGAGGGACTCTGTCTCAGACCTCTGGGGGTTACCAGTAAGGTTACATGCCACACTGCCGTATTCTCCTGCAGCAATGCTTGTTGGTTTAGGGACCTGCAAGGTGATCTCTTCCCTTAATTTCAATGGAAAGCAAGACCCAAGCCCTCATTAGTGTATCTTGGGTTTCTGTCATCTTGCATGCTCTCTAGCCCAGGGCCAAGACTGAGACACCCAGGTCTTTCTTATAGGTGTAATTAGTGCTCTAACCCCAGGGTTGTCTCCTCCCTCTCTTCTGCCCTCCCCCTCCTTGTCATTTTTGAAAGGACTTTTCTTCTTCCATGGTTTTAAGAATTTTCCTTACACCGTACCCTGCATGCCATCCTCCTACTGTGGCAAATTGTAAAAACTCTGCTCCTCTCACTTGGGATCCTTGAAATCCACCAATCCTTTCTTCCTTCAGCAAAGGTTGGCTCTCACAAATGAAAGCCTGGGCTTTCACAACTTTTAGACCTGAAACAGGAAGGAGGAAATAGCATCCTACCCAAATTCAGGGCTGTATTATTCCCTTCCCTAAAAGAAGGATGATTTCAGCTTCAATGGATGGAGAATTGCAAAGTAGAATTTGGGTGAATAAAAATTACTTAAAATAACACTTTAAAGTAGTATTTTCCTACCAAATTAGCCAGGTGTGATGGCACATGCCTGCAATCCCAGCTAGTGGGGAGGCTGAGGCAGGAGAATTGCTTGAACCCAGGAGGTGGAGGTTGCAGTGAGCTAAGATTGCACCATTGCACTCCAGCATGGGTAACAAGAATGAAACCCCATCTCAAAAAATAAATGAATAGGGGTGGCTGGCAAGATGGCCAAATAGGAACAGCTCTGATCTGCAGCTCCCAGTGAGATCAGTGAAGAAGGCAGGTGATTTCTGCATTTTCAACTGAGGTACCTGGCTCATCTCACTGGGACTGGTTAGACAGTGGGTGCAGCCCACGGAGGGCGAGCAGACGCAGGGTGGGGCGTTGCCTCACCTGGGAAGCACAAGGGATTGGGGAACTCCCTCCCCCTAGCCAAGGAAAGCTGTGAGGGACTGTGCCATGAGGGATTTTGCATTCTGGCCCAGATACTATACTTTTCTCACGGTCTCTGCAACCCACAGACCAGGAGATTCCCTTAGGTGCCTATACCACCAGGGCCCTGGGTTTCAGGCACAAAACTGGGTGGCCATTTGGGCAGACACTGAGCTAGCTGCAGGAGTTTTTTTTTTTTTGTACCCTAGAGGTGCCTGGAAAGCCAGCAAGATAAAACCATGCACTCCCCTGGAAAGGGGGGTCAAAGCCAGGGAGCCGAGTGGTCTAGCTCAGCGGATTCTGTCCCCACAGTCCCAACAAGCTAAGATCCACTGGCTTGAGATACTCGCTGCCAGCACAGCAGTCTGAAGTTGACCTGGGATGCTCAAGCTTTGTGGGGAAAGGGGCATCTGCCATTACTGAGGCTTGAGTAGGCGGTTTTCCCTCACATTGTAAGCAAAGCTGCCAGGAAGTTTGAACTGGGTGGAGCCCACAACAGCTTGGCAAAGCTTCTGTAGCCAGACAGCCTCTCTAGATTCCTCCTCTCTGGGCAGGGCATCTCTGAAAGAAAGACTGCAGCCCCAGTCAGGGGCTTATAGATAAAATTCCCATCTCCCTGGGACAGAGCATCTGGGGGAAGGGGCGGCTGTGGGCATGGCTTCAGCAGACTTAAATGTTCCTGCCTGCTGGCTCTGAAGAGAGCAACGGATCTCCCAGCACAGCGCTCGAGCTCTGCTAGGGGACAGACTGCCTCCTCAAGTGGGTCCCTGACCCCTGTGCCTCCTGATGGGGAGACACCTCCCAGCAGGAGTCAACAGACACCTCATACAGGAGAGCTCTGCCTGGCATCTGGTGAGTGTCCCTCTGGGACGAAGCTTCCAGAGGAAGGAGCAGGCAGCAATCTTTGCTGTGCCACAGCCTCCCCTGGTGATGTCCAGGCAAACAGAGTCTAGAGGGAACCTCTAGCAAACTACAGCAGTCCTGCAGAAGAGGGGCCTAACCATTAGAAGGAAAACTAACAAATAGAAAGCAATAGCATCAACATCAACAAAAAAGATGTCCATGTAAAAATCCCATTCAAAAGTCACCATCATCAAAGACCAAAGGTAGATAAATCCATGAAGATGAGGAAAAGCCAGTGCAAAATGACTGAAAATTCTAAAACCCAGAATGCTGCTTCTCCTCCAAAGGATCACAACTCCTCGCCAGCAAGGGAACAAAACTGGATGGAGAATGAATTTGATGAATTGACAGAAGTAGGCTTCAGAAGGTGGGTAATAACAAACTCCTCTGAGCTAAAGGAGCATGTTCTAACCCAATGCAAGGAAGCTAAGAACCTTGATAAAAGGTTGCAGGAACTGCTAAATAGAATAACTAGCTTAGAGAAGCACATAAATGACCTGATGGAGCTGAAAAACACAGCACGAGAACTTCATGAAGCATACACAAGTATCAATAGCCGAATCGATCAAGCGGAAGAAAGGATATCAGATATTGAAGAATAACTTAATTTAATAAAGAGTGAGACAAGATTAGAGAAAAAAGAATAAAAATGAACGAACAAAGCCTCCAAGAAATATGGGGCTATGTGAAAAGACCAAACCTATTTTTGATTGGTGTACCTGAAAGTGATGGGGAGAATGGAACCAAGTTGGAAAACACTCTTCAGGATATCATCCTGGAGAACTCTCCCAACCTAGCAAGGCAGGCCAACATTCAAATTCAGAAATACAGAGAACACCACAAAGATACTCCCTGAGAAGAGCAACCCCAAGACACATACTTGTCAGATTCACGAAGGTTGAAAAGAAGGAAAAAATGTTAAGGGCAGCCAGAGAGAAAGGTCGGGTTACACACAAAGGGAAGCCCATCAGACTAACAGCAGATCTCTCTGCAGAAACCCTACAAGCCAGAAGAGAGTGGGGGCCAATGTTCAACATTCTTAAAGGAAAGAATTTTTAACCCAGAATTTCATACCCAGCCAAACTAAGCTTCATAAGTGAAGGAGAAATAAAATCCTTTACAGACAAGCAAATGGTGAGAGATTCTGTCACCAACAGGCCTGCCTTACAAGAGCTCCTGAAGGAAGCACTATACATGGAAAGAAACAACTAGTACCAGCCACTGCAAAAACATGCCAAATTGTAAAGACCATCAACACTATGAAAAAACTACATCGACTAATGGGCAAAATAACCAGCTAACATCATAATGACAGGATCAAATTCACACAAAACAATATTAACCTTAAATGTAAATGGGCTAAATGCCCCAATTAAAAGACATAGACTGGCAAATCGGATGAAGAGTCAAGATCCATCGGTATGCTGTATTCAGGAGACCCATCTCATGTGCAAAAATACATATAGGCTCAAAATAAAGGGATGGAGGAATATTTACCAAGCAAATGGAAAGCAAAAAGAAGCAGGGGTTTCAATCCCAGTCTCTGATAGAACAGAGTTTAAAACAACAAAGATCAAAGAGGAAAAGAAAGCCGTTACATAATGGTAAAGGAATCAATGCAACAAGAACAACTAACTATTCTAAATATATATGCACCCAATACAGGAGCACACAGATTTATAAAGCATGTTCTTAGAGACCTACTAGGAGACTTAGACTCCCACACAATAATAGTGGGAGACTTTAACACTCCACTGTCAATAGCAGACAGATCAACAAGACAGAAAATTAACAAGGATATTCAGGACTTGAACTCAGCTCTGGACCAAGTGGACCTAATAGACATCTGCAGAACTCTCCACCCCAAATCAACAGAATATACATTCTTCTCAGCACCACATCACACTTATTCAAAAATTGACTACATAATTGGAAGTAAAACACTCCTCAGCAAATGCGAAAGAATGGAAATCATAACAAACTGTCTCTCAGGCCACAGTGCAGTCAAATTAGAACTCACGATTAAGAAAAACTGCACAACTACATGGAAACAAAACAACCTGCTCCTGAATGACTACCAGGTAAATAATGAACTTAAGGCAGAAATAAAGAAGTTATTTGAAATCAATGAGAATGAAGACACAACATACCAGAATCTCTGGGACACATTTAAAGCAGTGTGTAGAGGGAAATTTATAGCACTGAGTGCCCACAAGAGAAAGCAGGAAAGATCTAAAATTGACATCCTAACATCACAATGAAAAGAACTAGAGAAGCAAGAGCAAACAAATTCAAAAGTTAGCAGAAGACAAGAAATAACTAAGATCAGAGCAGAACTGAAGGAGATAGAGACATGAAAAACCCTTCAAAAAATCAATGTAGCCAGGAGCTGGCTTTTTGAGAAGATCAACAAAATAGATAGACTGCTAGCAAGACTAATAAAGAAGAAAAGAGAGAAGAATCAAATAAACTCAATAAAAAATGATAAAGGGATGTCACCACTGATCCCACAGAAATACAAACTACCATCAGAGAATACTATAAACACCTCTATGCAAACAAACTGGAAAATCTAGAGGAAATGAATAAATTCCTGGACACTACACTCTCCCAAGACTAAACCAAGAAGAAATCGAATCCCTGAATAGACAAATAACAAGTTCTGAAGTTAAGGCAGTGATTAATAGCCAAATTAATAGCCAAAACCAACCATAAAAAGTCCAGGACTGAATGGATTCACAGCCAAATTCTACCAGAGGTACAAGAGGAGTTGGTACCATTCCTTCTGAAACTATTCCAAACAGTAGAAAAAGAGGTACTCCTCCCTAACTCATTTTATGGGGCCAGCATCATCCTAATACCAAAACGTGGCAGAGACACAACAAAAAAAAGAAAATTTCAGGCCAATATCCCTGATAAACATCGATGCAAAAATCCTCAATAAAATACTGGCAAACCAAATCCAGCAGCACATCAAAAAGCTTATCCACCATGATCCAATCGGCTTAGTCCCTGGGATGCGAGGCTGTTTCACCATATGCAAATCAATAAACGTAATCCATCACATAAACAGAACCAATGACAAAAACCACATAATTATCTCAATAGATGCAGAAAAGGCCTTTGATAAAATTCAGCACCCCTTCATGCTAAAAACGCTCAATAAACTAGGTATTGATGGAATGTATCTCAAAATAATAAGAGCTGTTTATGACAAACTCACAGCCAATAACATATTGAATGGGCAAAAACTGAAGTATTCCCTTTGAAAACTGGCACAAGACAAAGATGCCCTCTCTCACCACTCCTGTTCAACATAGTATTGGAAGTTCTAGCCAGGGCAATCAGGCAAGAGAAAGAAATAAAGAGTATTCAAAAAGAAAGAGAGGAAGTCAAATTGTCTCTGTTTGCAGATGATATGATTGTATATTTAGAAAATCCTGTCTTCTCAGCCCAAAAACTCCTTAAGCTGATAAGCAACTTCAGCAAAGTCTCAGGATGCAAAATCAATGTGCAAAAATCACAAGCATTCCTGTACACCAATAATAGAGAAACAGAGAGCCAAGTCATGAGTGAACTCCCATTCACAATTGCTACAATGAGAATAAAACACCTAGGAATCCAACTTACAAAGATTCCTTGGTGGGAATCCTTGATGGGAAGGACCTCATCAAGGAGAACTACAAACCACTGCTCAAGGAAATAAGAGAGGACACAAACAAATGGAAAAATATTCCATGCTCATGGATAGGAAGAATCAATAACGTCAAAATGGCCATACTGTCCAAAAGTAATTTTTAGAGTCAATGCTATCCCCATCAAGACACCATTAACTTTCTTCACAGAATTAGAAAAAACGACTTTAAATTTCATATGGAACCAAAAAAGAACTCACATAGCCAAGACAATCCTAAGCAAAAAGAACAAAGCTGGAGCATCATGCTACCTGGCTTCAAACTATACTACAAGGCTACAGTACCCAAAACAGCATGGTACTTGTACCAAAACAGATATATAGACCAATGGAACAGAACAGAGGCCTCAGAAATAACACCACATATCTACAACCATCTGATCTTTGACAAACCTGACAAAAACAAGCAATGGGGAAAGGATTCCCTATTTAATAATGGTGCTGGGAAAACTGGCTAGCCATATGCAGAAAACTGAAACTGGACCCCTTCATTACAACTTATACAAAAATTCACTCATGATGGATTAAAGACTTAAACCTAAGATCTAAAACCATAAAAACCCTAGAAGAAAACCTAGGCTATGCCATTCAGGACATAGGCATGAGCAAAGACTTCGTTACTAAAATACCAAAAGCAATGGCAACAAAAGCCAAAACTGACAAATAGGATCTAATTAAACTAAAGAGCTTCTGCACAGCAAAATAAACTATCATCAGAGTGAACAGGCAACCTACAGAATGGGAGAACATTTTTGCAAGCTATCCATCTGACAAAGGACTAATATCTAGAATCTACAAGAAACTTAAACAAATTTACAAGAAAAACACAAACAATGCCATCGAAAAGTGGGTGAAGGATATGAACAGACACTTCTCAAAAGAAAACATTTGTATGGTCAACAAACATATGAAAAAAAGCTCATCATCACTGATCATTAGAGAAATGCAAGTCAAAACCACAATGAGATACCATCACATGCCAGTTAGAATGGCGATCATTAAAAAGTCAGGAAACATCAGATGCTGGAGAGGATTTGGAGAAACAGGAATGCTTTTACACTGTTGGTGGGAATGTAAATTAGTCCAACCATTGCAGAAGACAGTGTGGTGATTCCTCAAGGATCTAGAACCAGAAAACCATTTGACCCAGGAATGGAATTGCTGGGTATATACTCAAAGGGTTACAAATCATTCTACTATAAAGACACATGCACACATATATTTATTGCAGCACTATTCACAATGGCGAAGACTTGGAACCAACCCAAATGCCCATCAATGATAGACTGGATAAAGAAAATGTGGCACATATACACCATGGAATACTATGCAGCCATAAAAAAGGATGAGTTCATGTCCTTTGCGGGAACATGAATGAAGCTGGAAACCATCATTCTCAGTAAACTAACACAGGGACAGAAAACAAAATACTGCATGTTCTCAGTTATAAGTGGGAGTTGAACAATGAGAACACATGGACACAGAGAGGGGAACATCTCATACCAGTGCCTGCTGGGAGTGGGGGGCTACGGGAGGGATAACATTAGGAGAAATACCTAATGTAGATGATGGGTTGGTGGGTGCAGCAAACACCATAACACATGTATACCTATGTGAGAAACCTGCATGTTCTGCACATGTATCCCAGAACTTAAAGCATAATAAAAGTAAATAAATAAAATAAAGTAATATTTTCCTTCACATAGATTAAGATTGACCCCAAATTCTATCTTTTCTCATCAAACAGATTAGAAGCAATTTCTACTACCTTCTACTCTTACAGCATGTAGCCATTTCTCTCTTATCTCTCTGAAGAGACTGTAATCCTATTATTCTCCACCCTCCTGATGCTAGTAGTTTTTTATATCTGTTTAATTAGAGAATGGGTGACTGGTACTTTATATACAAGCAGAAAGGAGCTACACAGCAGTAAACATAGTCTCAATAAATATTGTCTCCTTGCTCCCTATAGACAGTCTCCTGGTGTCTTCCCAGCGGCAATCTCTGTTTGTCATGAAGTGAGTGGCAGGGGATGCGGATACAGCAACGAGAAACACTGGGGGTGCGTCTGTGACTGGTCCACGCTTTGCCTTTCCCACTTCGCCTGGTCTTTGGACTCTTAGGTGCCTTGATGTCTAGTGGCACATCAGTGCCTCACTGCCAGCCAGCCTGTGAACTTGATATTTGGACACTGAGTGGAATTACTCAAAGGAAAAGATTTGACATCAAGAGAATGGACCCTTAATGAATGCAGTCTTCCAGTGTCTCCAAATTTGAAATTCGAAAGAAGGATGAAATGAATGAATACAGTTCACTAATCACAACATAAAAGTAGGCAATCTTTTCTCTAAGAGATTTTATAGTGTTTAATATAGACATTACAAGTAAAATATTGTTTAAAACACTTTAAACTATTATTTTAATTTGAAAAATAATTCCTGCACCTGGCCATTCAAAACTGAGCAATACAAAGATGAGATGCAAAAGGCAAATCTCTCTCTCCTTCTGAAGTCCTTTCTAGCTCCTCCCCCAGAGACAGTTACTCTTAACAGCTTCTTGTTCATCATTCCAGAAAATTTCTATGCATATATAAGGTGCATACATATAGGTGAATATGTATATGTATATGATTGTCTTTTTTCACTCACAAGTGAACCTTCTCTCTGTGCTGTTCTGAATCTTGCTTTATCCACCCAAAATGAATCTTGTCCACATACCTACGACAATATGCACAATTCTTTGCTTATTCTTATGAGTAATTACTATTGCATTGTCTGAATGTTCCATCATTTATTTGACTAATTCTCTACTGAAGAATATTTAGGTCAGTTATATAAACAAGAATTTCTTTCCAAAATTCCTAAGCAAATCTGATTCTGAGAAACCAGGTCTCAGGTTATGCTCAATTTCAGTGGGCTCAAACCACCACACTCTTCACCTCCATAGGACCCTTGTGAGGGAGGAGTCACTCGCCCTTCCCTTCTCTGTGGAGGAGGAAACCATGGTGGAGGGGCAGCTCTTCCCTGGCTAATGAGGAACATAGAAGCACTCAAGGCTTCTATGTAGCCTTATTCTGTCTATGCTCCCTGTCTAGAGCTTGCTTAATTGGGTTCTAGCACTGGTTCTCTGACGCAGCCCTCCACTTGCCTGGGCCTGTTGCATCAGTGTGATCTGCCAACTCTGTCCTCAGACCATCTGATGCTGCTCGGCTCCCTGCTCAAGCCTGTCTTCTTAATCCACTTCTTGTGCCTCACATTTTTACATCCAGAAGGCTTATTTGGCCTCTGGGAGCTGGCCACTCCCTGCTTTTGGGGACAGCTTCTTCCCTAAGAGTCTGAGACTTTCCTCTCCGGTGTTTGGTCTCTATCTCTCTAACCAGCTCCTTTGCTCCTCTTCTTCTTCCCAGCCACATTGTATTGGAAGGCCCCAAGGCACTGAAATCAGCAATAGCCGCTACTCCAGCCACACTCCCTCCGGCGGTGACTATACCAATGCCACTCTCTAACATGGTTGAACAAGGAAAACCTCAGGAACCACCCTGACTCCTCTCTTTTTCTTATATCAGAGTTCATTAGGTCTCACCGGCTCTCCTATTTACTTCAGGAGTGGAAACTACACTTGTCTCTTGTCTGAGCCTTTTCATGAGCTGTGTTAGCCTGAATACAAGGAAAATCAAGGAAACAACCAGCCCAAGGAATAAAAATGAGGTTGGCACTGATAACATGAAATCTGGAGTGTTTCACATGCTTTCAAGTTCTAATTTGCACAAAATCCCATTGTACCACTGGCCTTTTTGCTCCAGCTAGGGAAGAAAGGGCAAATAAGTGGAGAAGTGACCGCTCATGGCACATCCAGCCATTGTCTGTTGCTGCCCCCTGTAGTCCACCGTCAGAGGTATCAATCACAAGAAGCTACTGGCCAAGAAAGCAATGAGATGGGCCTCGAACCTAGAACTGTGCTGCTAGTATTGGTAGCTAGTAATCATGCATGGTTGCTGAGCACATGGAATGCAGTTTCTCCAAATGGAGATGGGCTATAAGCATAAAATGCACACAAAATTTCAAAGACTTAGGACAACAGCAAAAAAGAATGTAAAAACATCAATAATTTTTTTTTTTTTTTTTTTTGAGACGGAGTCTCGCTCTGTCGCCCGGACTGGAGTGCAGTGGCCGGATCTCAGCTCACTGCAAGCTCCGCCTCCCGGGTTTACGCCATTCTCCTGCCTCAGCCTCCCGAGTAGCTGGGACTACAGGCGCCGCCACCTCGCCCGGCTAGTTTTTGTATTTTTAGTAGAGATGGGGTTTCACTGTGTTAGCCAGGATGGTCTTGATCTCCTGACCTCGTGATCCGCCCATCTCGGCCTCCCAAAGTGCTGGGATTACAGGCTTGAGCCACCGCACCCGGCCATCAATAATTTTTTAAGTTGACTATATGTTGAAAAAAAGTTTTCGCATATATGGGTTAAGTTAAAGTTGTTAGCATTTTATCAAAGTTAATTTCACCTGTTTCATCTTTTTAAATGTGGCTACTAGAAAATTTAAAATTACACAAGCAACTTGCGGTGTATTTCTATTACAGAGCACTGATCTAGAAAGTCTGATAACTGAAGTTTTAAGAAATCTGACAAAGTTTTAAAATTTCAGTGACATGTTGTCCCGTGAACACTAATTCCTGAGAAGTTTCCATTGTTCAAGAAATGTTCAAGGAATGAAAACCCTACATTTGAATAGTCTTCCAAGTCCAGAGACCTCATAGGGGAACATCTTTGTCCTCTAAGAGTGAATTTAATTTCCTAAACTCTTTGCTCATTTATTCAACAAACATCAATTGAGCACTTACTATGTGTCTGATGCAGCTAGATGGTGATGCATGTAGAGGGGAAAATGAAAATCTCATCTCAAGAAGTTTATTACACTGGCGAAATAGATAGAGAAATAAATATCCAAAAAAGTATCCAAATAGGAGGGTATACAAAGAATGAGGACTGTCCATTCATTTGGAGTCGGACTTGATGAATTAAATAGATGACTGACGAATGAAACAGATGATTGATGAATGAAATAGACGGTTGAGTTAACGTTCAAAGGAAGGTATGAGTAACTCTACAGGAATCACACTGATTGTCTTTTACAACTTCTAAACAAGATGGATCCAAATTGTGAGAAATGGCAGCTCCAGTGTTCGAATAAGTGTGTCCTTTAGCCAGCCAAGGTGCCCACTTGGAAAGGGACAACGCTTATTTTAGCTTTTAAGTATTCCCATATTTGTACAAATAAAACCCTCCAGCTTTGTTCTGCTCCAGTGCCTCATGCTCAGCCCAGTGTTCCCATGAACCAGCTAGGCTGACTCTGGGTGAGTGGGAGGGATGACCAGGGATGGAACCTTAGGAGACAGTTGTCAGGGATTAGGACATCTTGTACAAGATCCTTAGTGGGCTGGAAGGGGAACCAGCAACGTCTGCCTCTGTACTTTCTTATTCTCCTTAGAGAAGTGTGGGAATAATATCCAAGGGTCCTCTAATCTAGGCCATGGCAACCTGTCCTATTGGACAGTTAGGGAATTTCTCTTATCCCAATACTCAGTGTATGAAATTCATTCTACATAGACTCCTATTGTGTGCCTCATAATCAGTTCTATTTAAATTAAAATGTTTTGAAAGAGGAATTACTTTGGTGATGAGGACAGACTAGGGAATGCCTCTGCTAATTTTTTTTTTTTTTTTTTTTGAGACAGAGTCTCGCTCTGTCGCCCAGGCTGGAGTGCAGTGGCCGGATCTCAGCTCACTGCAAGCTCCGCCTCCCGGGTTTATGCCATTCTCCTGCCTCAGCCTCCCTAGTAGCTGGGACTACAGGCGCCCGCCACCACGCCCGGCTAGTTTTTTGTATTTTTTTAGTAGAGACGGAGTTTCACCGTGTTAGCCAGGATGGTCTCGATCTCCTGACCTCGTGATCCGCCCGTCTCGGCCTCCCAAAGTGCTGGGATTACAGGCTTGAGCCACCGCGCCCGGCCTGCTAATTTTTATTCCAGTATGAGACATACCTATAACTGAGAGCACTGACTGAATGGGTAAGAGAAAGCAGAACCAAGCTTCATGGCCTGGAATTACAGACTTGTCTGGCTGATGTTCAGTCACACAAACATTTTCTCACACCGGTAAATGTCGACATCTCCCAGAGGGTGCCTGGTCAACTCCAGTGCAAACCATTAACCACATTAGAGAAAATAGCCCTGGAGAGGTATCCCTCAATGGTTTTAACTTCAAAAGATGTCACGAGAAGAGCCACAAATTATTATTGCTGACAATTTGTACAATTTGTCCCTGGTGAAATGTGTGTGTCCCTACACTGCACCATTTTACATAACAATATGAAATATTAAAAGGGAAAAACGTTTTGTAATAAACAGCAGTTTTGCTGATTGCGGCTGATTATGTTAAGCAGCTTGTACTGTGGGTGTCAGAGGAGACTTAATAGCTCCTATAACTAATTTCCACGACTGACCTCTCCCCTCCGCTGATGAAGCCTATTCAAAAACCTGCTGCCCTTTGCTCATTTTCAGATCTTATATTTCTGAACTGTTTGGATCGTGCATATATTTGCTAAAGTTGTTGTGTACAGGATTTGTGTGTGTGTTTGTGTGTTTAAAAAAATATACAATCCATGAAGAAAGTTTCCTGCCAGGGCTGTCTTATGTATTATTTAAAAAAGGAACAAACTACACAAACAGTAAGAACAATGCATATTTACAACATTCATATCAGACGCCATGTTATTAATTACAGCTTAAGACTGTTCCTGTATTGAGAGAAAGTGTGTGAAGAAATATAGGGCCAACATTTTTTACCCCGACTTTAAAATAAAGGGTAAAGGATGTCTTTCTGGGGAAGAGCATCATCTGGGCCGTTTCATCAGCCTCGATGGTGGGTACTTAGAAGCAAAGTGCTGTTCAATCATGAAGCAATTTCATTTTTCTGATAAAAGTTTTTGATTTAAATGGAATTTCATAGAGAACATTTCAGAGTATAGAGAAATCCTCCATCAGTAAGTGCAGAAAAACATGTAAATGCATATGTGTAAGTGTCTATAATTCACAGTTTGCTTTTCCTCTGTTCCCCAAATCCAAAGATGTTTACAAAGCCACAAGGGAAATGTGGAGGTTGGTAAAAGCAGTGCTTTAAAGAGCAGAGACGTCAATCCTCCCCACACTATTCAAATGCAGCCATCCTGGGGAAATAAAACCAAATAAAGACAAAAGAGGGAGGAAAAAAATCAACAATTCAAAAAGTGTTTTTATGCTACTAGTGTTTTATGCTCTTTGATACAGTGACTAATGAATGTTTCAATCAAATTTTCCTGGTTTTCAATGCTGTCTGGTCTATAATTACTAGACTAATTCATCCCTATCTCCCATTCTCCCCTCTTCTTTTAAACACTTATTTTAGGTTTGGGGTATATGTGCAGGCTTGTTATATAGGTAAGTTGTGTGTCACAGGGGATTGGTGTATAGATTATTTTATCATCCAGGTAATAAGCATAGTGTCTGATAGGTAATTTTTCAATTCAGTGTATGAATCTGACTTGCTAGAGAAAGGGGTGGACTCACTACAACAAGGTCACAAAAAGGTTCAGCCTTTGATGAGACAAATACTGGCTGAAGCCGGCTGACAAATATTTCCTGTAGGATTTGAAGGAGGTTGCCACCAGCAAAACAAAAATCCCTAGGGGGCAGTACATAATTAACAATTTGAAGATGTGACCGTGTCGTTGTCTCAAAAGGAGCCAGGGAATCCTGCTCCCAAAAGCACAAAACCCGAGTTCCCATATTAATCTTACTATTTCCCTATAAAAACAACATCCGTGTTTCCCCAGAGGCTCAGAAGATGCCTTTGCTCTGGGCTGCCAAATGTCTCCTGACTCATAGTGTCATTTTCCTGTGATTTTATATCAGCACCACCAAACCTGTTCCTCTAGTCTGAGCAAAATCACACAGCATGTTTAGGAAAGCAAACAAGTATTTTTTTCTATTAACAGAGACATGAATAAAATCGGGACTGAGAGAAGGAAGCTGTTTAGACAGGGTGCGTGAACGTGTGTTTAAAAACTTTTAGAACAGTGACTCTCTGAAAACAACTGACCTTCAATTAAATTGCATCCACACACCAGAACAAAAACTCGGGAAAGATTAACAGAAGTCATAAAGAAGTTTTGTCATGGTTTAAAAATTTCTTCGGTTTATTTCAAGACAGGTCGGAGTTTGGAGGGAGGAAGAGGTCAATTGCTAAAGGGAAAGGATAGAACAAAGAAATACTGAACTTAATCTTGGGGTGGTTCTGGCACTCACTTAAGAGAAGTCAGCAATATTTCCCAAGGGTAGAGCCAGGACAATGCCAATTTTGAGTTTGTTCTGCTGCTGAACCTTGGAAGCAGTGTGGACTACTGCTCAGAGCAACGAATTTGGAAAAAGGAGACCTGGGCCACATTCCCACTTATGACTGAAAGTGGGTGCTTCCTGGGAAGTTTCTCAGATTCTCTGTCTTGGTTCCTTCAATTGGTGACTGAGTTCAGATCACTTGCCACCTGCCTACCTAATCAGAATATTGTGAGTGTTAATGAGATTGCACTTGCAAAGTGATTGCCTCATCATATAACTCCAAAGTATTATTATTCATCATAAAGACACAGCTGCAATATTGTATATTGTTACGTACCAGACGCCATGCTTCCATTTTTAGCAACCTAGAAATGAGAGTGTCTTAGAATTATACAGTGGGAGGGGCCTGGCAATGTTACCTGCCCCAAGCTCTGTTCTAGGTCAGGTGGGTGTCTAACCAAAGATGGCTGCTGGCTGTTTAGTCTCACTGTATGTCTAAAGGAGGAAACTTTTCAGCTCACCTTTCAGAGAAAATTCCAATGTTCTCATTCTGATGATCAAGAGTTATTGCTTAAGTCTGCATTCTCCCTGTTTCAATTAAAATAACCTTTTTCCTGTATTAATATGTATGTGGGTCTCCTTCAGGTAGTGATCTTGAGGGGCAGAAACCATGTCCTATGCATTTTTATATTCTTTAAGTCACCTCCCAGTAAGGCAGTACATAGTAAACATTCAAGAAATGCATCTTGGATTGAATTCAGTTGTTTGTAACTATGTGGGCAGAAAGAAAAACATTGATAGTACATTTCTTACTAAGAGCATGGGTCCTGCTGTCCTAATCCCCTGGAGGCTCGGGCTGGAGGATGACATAAATACAGTTCTGGGCTAACAAGCGGTTTGGCTATGGTGTGTGTGCCCACATTTGGAAAGGAAGTTGCACTTCAACTTTCTTTTCCCTAGGACTTTCAGAAAGCCCTGTGGTTTTGCTATGACCTGAGTGTTTGTGTCACCTCAAAATTGATATGTTAGAATGCTAACCCCCAAGGTGATGGTAGTAGCAGGTGGGGCCTTTGGGAAGTAATTAGGTCATGACGTTGGAGCCTCCATGAATGGAATTAGTGCCCTTATAAGAAGACATGATAGAGCTTGCTTCCACTCTTTCTCTGCTTTCTGCCCATATGAGGATGGCACGAGAAGACAGCCATCTGCAAACCAGGAGGCAGGCCCTCACCAAACACCAGATCTGCTGGAGCCTTGATTTTGGACTTCCCAGTCTCCAGACTGTGAGAAATAAGTTTCTACTGTTTATAAGCCGTCTGGTTGATGGTGTTTCGTTACAGTAGTCCAAACAGACTAAGACAGTTTACCTACTAGTGTTTTATGCTCTTTGATACAGTGACTAATGAATGTTTCAATCAAATTTTCCTGGTTTTCAATGCTGTCTGGTCTATAATTACTAGACTAATTCATCCCTATCTCCCATTCTCCCCTCTTCTTTTAAACACTTATTTTAGGTTTGGGGTATATGTGCAGGCTTGTTATATAGGTAAGTTGTGTGTCACAGGGGATTGGTGTATAGATTATTTTATCATCCAGGTAATAAGCATAGTGTCTGATAGGTAATTTTTCAATCTTCACCCTCCTCCCACCCTTCCACCCTCAAGTAGCCCCAGTGTCTGTTATCCTCTTCTTTGTGTACATGTGTACTCAATGTTTAGCTACCACTTATTAATGAGAACATGTGGTATTTGGTTTTCTGTTCCTGTATTAGTTTGCTTAGAATAATGGCCTCCAGTTCCATCCATGTTGCTGCAAAGGACATGACTTTGTTATTTTTTATGGCTGTGTAGTTTTCAATGTTGTATATGTACCACATTTTCTTTATCCTGTCTACCATTGATAGGCATTCAGGTTGATTCCATGTCTTTGTTATTGTGAATAGGGATGCAATAAACATACATATGCTGTGTCTTTATGGTAGAATGATTTATATTCCTTTGGGTATATACCAACTAACGGGATTGCTGGGTAGAATGGTAGTTGTGTTTTAAGTTCTTTGAGAAATCTCCCAAATGCTTTCCATAATGCCTGTGCCCATTTTTTTTTTAAAGATGAGTATAACATTTGCTCACTTTTCAACTGAAAGGAACTTCTGTCCTTCACAGTTTAAAAGAAAAATTCCAAAGCTCGAGTTCTACCTGCATGCCATTAGGGCTGGCTCCCTTACATGCAACTGGCTTTCACAGATTCTCTGTAGGCTTTTGGCCCCTGCTCTAGTCTGGCTTTAACTTTTCCTATACAACTGGATCTTGATTGTTTTACAGTTCACATCTGATATTTTTCTGGAGAGACTCGTAGACACATGATGACCTCACTTTTACTGTCCTCTGGAGCATTCCTTCCTGTGGTGGACATTGACTTGGGCCTCACCCTCCACCAGTGCTGGGTCCCGGCCTTGCTCTGCTGCTGCTGAAACAGCTTCTGTAACACTTGGACCCCAAGAGGCAAGAGGCCCAAGGAGGTGGGCAAAGGCATCGGGGCTCAGAATATTAAGGTCTGGGTTTGAAGGATGTTTTTGTTTGTTTTGATACCTTCTGCATTCCTTGCCAGTTCCATCCTCCTTTCAGCAGTAGTACTCTTCATTTCCATCATACACTCTGCTATTTCTTTATAAACATCTTGAGTACCCTGGCTTAATTTCCTCCATTTTAAAATTTCCATTTGCCCTTCGGCTCTCAGTGAAGCCTTAAGATGACTCAGCTTGTTTCCTGACTATTTGGCTTCCACCCTGCTAGAGTTTTTTTATTAACTTGCAAAACGACCCTTTTGAATGGCAGTGCTGGATTACTTGGTGTGATGGCAAACTTTATGTGTCAACCTAGCTAGGTCATGGTACCCATACATTAGACTGGCCAAACACTAGTCTACATGTTGGCATGAAGACATTTTGTAGATGTGATTAACATTTAAATCAGTAGACTAGATTTTTACAGACTGCCTCATGGAATTTCTTGTAGTTCTCCTTGTCTTCTGCCAGCTCAGAGAATAGTTCAAGGCACTTATTAACAATGTTTTTTCAAATGACTTTTAAGATTTTGCTCTGCTTAAGCATTTCTCAAGAGATGTTGAGGGGGCAGATACTGAGAGTCAACCAAACCGTGAATAAAGTTAAGAAACTCTTGTATCAACTCATCACAGCTGTCCATGATGAACACACGATGAACAGTTTGATGTTGTTCTTTTTCTTCTTCTCAAAGAGGTCAAAGGGAGCCCATTGAGGGATGAGTAGCAATGTTCTGAATTCCAACTGACCGTCTACAGAGAAATGCTTGACTGCCAAGTGGTCTTCCCAGTTATTGATGAGACTCTTGTAAAATTCTCCACATTCCTCCTGGGTGACATCATGAGGGTTTCTGGTCCAAATGAACTTGGTCTTGTTTACCTCTTCCTGATCAATGTATTTCTCTTTAATTTTCTGGTCTTCTTTTTCTTACTCTTACTGCTGTTATCTGAGCCGACATTTTCAATCTTGAGCCTTTCCTCAGCATCTTTATTTTTCTCTTCTTTCTCACCTTTCTCTTCTTTTGCCTCATCATCACGGGTTTCCTTCTCATTCCTTCCCCCAGATAAGGAGTGATGGGATAGCTTATGAACCATGAGTACTTCTTCACTACTTCTTTGACTTGTCTCTCTTCTAAGTACTCTATCTGGTCTCCTTAAGGTGGAGGATCATTTTGGTACCCCTGACGGTGGGCTCACTGGGGTCAGCACATACAGTGGAGGAAGACTATCAGGCATACTGTTCATCAGCATTGTGATGTGTGATCACAGTCACTTTCTCTGCCACCAGGTAGGCAGACTAAAAACCAAACTGCTCAATCTTGGAGACTTGGCAATGGTTCCCAAATTATTTATGACATCATCCTTGGTCAAGGCAATGCCTGTGTCCACCAAAGTTAGGGTGCATTCCTGAGAGTTGAAGATGATGTCAATTTTCATCTCTTTACTGCTGTTCAACTCAAGAAAGTCTGTCAGGCTCTCAGCAAATTTTGTTTAATGCATTAAATCCATTAGAGATTGACTCCTGAAGAAAAATTTTCTGGTTGGCATAGAAGGTATTGATGTTGAGATACATGAATTGGGCAACTTATGCCTGAAAAGCAAACTTCTCCACCTTTTCCTTTCCATGGTACACTTCCTCAGGCATCTTGAAAGGAAAGGGCCACAAGTACTAGAGAGCAGAGTGGGCCAGGACTGTCCAACTTGCACGTGGCATCAAGCCTGAGCAGGGATAATTGTTAATTCCCAAGCCATAAGGTTCCAGATCTTCAACTGACCTCATGATGGATCAGCCTCTTATACCTTACAATTTGAGCTATGGGATCTTACAGCAGAGTCCACCAGTGCCCACCCCTTCCCTGGGGCTAAGTCTTCAACGTGCCTGAGTTTTGCTTGCAAACTTGAGGCTGATGAATACTACCAGGCCGACCATCCCTGATGTTCTTAGTCACTATCTGGAAGCCTCCCTAAGATGGGAGAGAAGGGAGGAGGTGCTTGAAGGGGCACTCTGCGTGCTCGGCTGAGAAGTCTGAGCTCTATCCTAGGAGATGTTCAGGTATCATTGAGGGTTTTCATCACAGTATCATCATCTCTGGTTTTTATAACTGCTGTGACCCAAGTGAAGGTCTACAAATACCTTGTTCATACATTCCTTCCATTTTCATGGCAATATTTCAATAAGGAATAATGTCATTAGCTATTTTTCTTTTTTACAAACAGTCACTATCTAACAAGAATTTAACTTAGAATGACCAAATCTCAGTCAGAGGCTGCTTAAGTTACTTCCTTATTTCTCGGAGCTGAGTCCTGTGAACATGTCCTCAGCCTACTGGAAGGGGCATGGCCAGAGGGGTGGGCATGGAGGGAGACACACATCCCGGTGCTGGTTGACAAGGGCTTAGAAAAGCTTGTCTCTGGAAGTTCCAGGTCTGCAAGTGGGAAAAAAGAATGCCTACAAGAAATACAATTGCCTTCACTCATAAACCTTCGTTCTTGGGAAACCCGTCAGAGTTCTGAAAACAACTTCATCCTGGTTCAGTAAAACTCATTTTCTCAACAGCAGAGAAAGAGTAAACAAATCTGCTCATCACCTCTCCCTTCTTTTCCATTCTAAGGTAGCCTGGGTAGGAAAGCTTTTCTTCCATGGCCTGAAGATGCTGATGCCACAGCACTAGAGGAGCCACAAGTTCCTAAATTCCAGACTCCCTTGCCAAAGCTTCTCCATCCGCTTGTGGCATCAGTGCCAAAGAGGTATGTGACACGCGGAGATCCATCTAAAATTGGTCTATTTTAATAATATTAATATTGTGTAATATGAATAACAACAAGAATAATAGTAACTACTTATAGAGTGCTTTCTCAGAACCAGGCACGGTGCCGGCACTAAGCTTTTGACTTGCATTATTCCATCAGGGATATATTATTATTTCAATTTTCCAGATGAAAAAACTGAAGCTCAGAAAGGTTAACAACTGTTCAAGGATCCACACCTAGTAGTACATGGTTGGAGAAATGGTTCTTAAGTCTATTGAAAAGCACTGTGGTCTCCAGCAGGAGCTATGGCTGCTAAAGGATGAAAGTCACTGGGGTGAACCCAGAGGATAAAGCAGTTGGCTCCTATGCACCAGGTCTAGATAGGTGTCTTCCAGAAGAGCAGTGGCTCTAGACACTCAGTATCTCCAAGGTCACCCCAGTGTAGGCCTAAACTTCCTGAGCCTTGAGGTATCCTTGACCTCATCTCAGAGTTTCCTAGGCCATAGGCTGCTTCTGAAACTCAGTCCTTGCAACTGCTACCCCAGTTCACCTTAGTGATGCTCATTAGGCATAGCGTTCCCAACACATCTCCTCACTCTGGCAATGTAAGTCTAGGGCTGTTTAGGAATGGTAAGCATGGGAGGGGTGGTAAGGAACTGATTCTTAATCCTCTTGTCCTTCATTTTTTATCTTTCTCCACATCTTTCACTGTGATCCAATGAGATGTCTAGATAGCCTGGTGTCCACAACCCTAGACCTCTAGGGGAAAATGGTTTGCTCTGAATGGCTAGGACAGGAACCATTCACAATTGCAGGTCAAATCAATGCATGGCCAGTGAAGGCACACTTTTCTGGCACATTCCTGTGCAATGTGTATTTTTGTGAAAAGAAGAGGTGGGAAGATGTACTGTTAGGTGAAGTTTGCTCCCACACCCTTTTAGTACTACTGTTTCAGTGACACCAGTGGGGAGAATGTGACAACAATTTCAGAACAAAAGCAGACAGTGCCATCTTGCCCTGGCAAGACATAGACATAGAGTCCCTGCCTGGAGTTACTGGCAAAAAGAAACGGTAGGATCTGAGATCCATGGCCGTGGAGATCCAAGGAAAACCAGAGGTTTACCCAGGAACCAAATGATTCATCGCAGGAACATTGTCCATTTGCTCAGCTTCCTGCTTCCATCCCTTATCCCTAAACAGCCCTAGACTTACTTTGCCAGAGTGAAGAGGATGGGTTGGGAATGCTATGTCTGATGAGCATCCCTAAGGTGAACTGGGGTAGCAGTTGCAAGGACTGAGTTTCAGAAGCAGTCTATGGCCTAGGAAACCTGAGAGGAGGTCAAGGATACCATGGGGCTTAGCAAGTTTGGGCCCACTCTGGGGAGTGCTGCAGGTGCTAATGGAGGTTATCGGGGCATGGATCAAAAGGGAGATGCCATGAAAAGGAAACACACGCAGGGCATCTGAGGACAGAGTGCGCTTCTCTGTTCTTTGGCTCTTTGCATTCCTTTGCAGCCTTTCAGAGCTCTGTAGCCTGGCAGGTATGCTAGGCCTCCTGTCTAGGCCATGAGGTTGCTGAATTCATGCTTCATTTTCCTTTTGCAGGTAAGATTATTGTGAGAGAGGGTCTTTTTGTCTTTTTGGTCATTAGGTTTAAAATCCAAATGAATCACAATGTTTGTTAGGTCTTTAGATTATGTTGGTTTTGGGAAAGACCCATTTCAGTGTGGGTATTTGAGTGGAATTATCGTTTCTGCCTATGTGCTATGAAAATTTTCTACTTTCAGAACCTGTGTTTAGAACTCAGTGTGAAAAACCAGCCAACACACACACCACACAGTGCTCAGTGAGTTTTCCGACAGAACAATAAATGGCCCAGAGCTAAGTTGAAAGCAGTGTGGTGCTATGAAACAAGGGAAATTAGAAATCACCATTTGATTCAAAGTTTGAAGTCACAGTATGATTTGGTTACAGGTGGCACCAGCTATTGTGATGTTAGCATGGTTCAGAAATTACCATAGCATTCCTACCCAATTTCATGAATAATGCAACCTCTCTTTTGGGCCACTTGGAAGACTTCCAGCAAAAATGTAGCCCTTGTCAGTTCCTAGGAGCATGATTGTGCTCATAAAGAGATTAAAATTCAGCCAATAAAACATCTAGAGAAAATAAATCAAGTAAAATCTTTCTTTTTTATTCATTTGTAAATGTTTGATTCGAAGTCAGGGTTTTCGGAAATGTGGTTTGCAGACCTCCTGCATCAGAATCACCCTGTGAATCTTCTGGGCTTCACTACAGCTGGGAATCTGAATCCCCATTGAGAGTCTGGAGAGTGATAGGTAATAGATTGCTCAGGTGATCTGGGGACATCTTCAAGTTTGAGAACAGCCCCTAGAGTAGTTGATCACTGCACAGCCCAAACATCTGTGCCTCACAAAACTTGCCAGTGGACTCAAGCTTTCTTCCTGGCCTGAAATTTATAGAATTAGAGCCATTAATCTCAGTTAATTCAATTCATCAAGCGTTTATTGAGGAATATCTGTGTGCTGTCAAGGATACAAGCATAGGTAGGGCCTAGTTCTTGTCCTCACTAATCTTATAATCTAAGAAGAAGAATCAGACAAATGCAGAAATAAACACAGTTCCAGGCACAAAATGATGCGCTCTTTCAGAAGAGAGATCTCTACCAAGTACCAGAAGTTCAGAGAAAGGGGCCCCACTCTGCAGAGAAGACTAGGAAAGTTGTAGATTTTGAGACAGGCCTTCAATGATGGGTAGAATTTCACAAGCGGAGATGCAGGGTACATTGGGATTACGTGAAGAAAGAATGATGAGAGAACAGGTATGGAACCACAGATTAGTAGATTTGAGCTAGTTCAGGGCTATCTCATGACTGCCTGGAATACTGGGTAGAGTCTTTTTTTTAATCGAGATATAATTCATTTATAAAACTCATCTTTTTTAAGTGTACAATTCAGTAATTTTAGTGTATTCACAGACTGTGCAACTATCAACACTAATTCAGAACATTTTTATGATCCCTAAAACAAATCCAGCCCTACTGGCAATCACTCCCTATTCTCCCCTCCCCCAGGCCCTGGCAATCGCTAATCTACTTTCTCACTACATGGATTGGGCAGATGATTTGCACATAATTAAATAGGGAGTAGAGAACTATTAATGATTTTAATTGAGGTAAAATTTGCGTACAGTTAAATGCACAGATTTTAAGGGTACAATTCAATGAGTTTTGACAACGTATACACTCATCTTACCGATTCTCCAAAATAAAGAACATTTTTTTCACCCTAGAAAGTTCCCTTGTGGGCCCCTTTAGCTAATTCATGCTCCACAGGCAATCATTATCCTGATTTTTGTCATCACAAATTAGTTTTGTTTTTTCTCAAACTTTATATAAATGGAAGCACACAGTATGTACTCTTTTGTGTCTGGCTTCTGTTTCTCAGAATATTATTTGGAGATTCATTCATGTCGTGTGTGTCAATGGTTCATTCTTTTTTGTTGCTAAACAGTATGAGTGTGCCACATTTTACCTCTGTTTCTGTTGATGGACATTTGAATTGTTTCCAGTTTATGAACACTTGTGAACCAAGCAGCTGTAAACTTTCTCATGCATGTCTCTTTGTGGACATACACTTTCCTTTGGGGGTAAATACCTAGGAATGGAATTGTTGATCTGCAAGCTACTGCTTTTGTCTTGTTTTTTGGCAAGAATGTAATCCACCTGACTGAACTTTGAGAAAATGAATGCAGCAGCAGTATACAGTGAAAATTAGGATTGGAAGTTAGGAAAATCAGGAGGAATGATGTCCTTTGTGATTGGGAGTCAGCTTATATGGAACTTGGAAAATGAGTGGATATGAGCAGGCAGTGGAAACAGAAGTTTCAACAACAGCTATTTATTTGGTCTCTACTCTCCAAGGGATTCTTAGGTTCCAGGCAGTCTGGCGGGTGGCATGATGGACTCATTTTTATTGGTGAGAAAGATAAGTATTCTGGTTTTGGACAAGAAGATGGATCACTGTCCCCAAAAGTCCATTTCTCAGCACTTCCCCAAGTGCCTGGCACAGAGTGTTAGTGGAATGAATGAACTACTAACAGTCATTTGATACTTAGGAAGAACGAAAGGGCATCGGGGAGAGTGGGTGGGCTGAGGCAGCAGCTCATACACCAGAAATTAGCCCACTTACGGGACTGGTTGATTAGATTAGTTACTTGTGTAATGAGGTGGAGAATTTTATTCATCAGAAATTCTCCTCTAGAATTGCTCCCAAGAAAATCAGTTGGAGTGTGCCTCGTGGTTCTCCCTCCCTCTCCCAGCCCTTCCCCAGGGAATCTTTTGGAGCTCTTGAGACATGTTTATTTTAAAAGTATATTTAGGGACACCACAGAGCACAAGAAGGGTGTTGAATTCAAATATAAGAAATGTGGAGTGGGTTTTCTTCATTACTATGCTGACTGTGAACAATTTTAATAATCTATTTCTCAGTTTTCTTATCTGTAGAGTGGGAATAATCATAATAAAATCTGTTTCTTTTCTCATAAATAAGTAGATTTGAAATCAGAAGAAATTTTAAATGCTAAAATGTTTTGAAAAAGGTAGGCTCCCCATCACTTTCCAAATAATGAAATAACCTACAACATTTTCAGCTTGTCTTTCAAGGTTTTCTTTGTCCAGTGGTCCCAACTAGTTTATTCTCTCACTATTCTCTCCACTGAGAACTGGCTGGACATTAGCTGTGGCCAGACATGTCCTGGTGCTCACCCACAGAGACATGCTCCATTGTAGGCTCTGCTCCATCGTAGCCTCTGCCTGGACCCATGAAATCCTTCCCAAGCTCCGTCATTCACATTAACTCTTTCGTGGAGTCTCCTTAGAATACCGTCCTCTTCTGCTTTAGCACCCAGATTATAGCAGAAGTCACCTGTCCCTGAGGTTGAAATAAAATTGACTCAACCCAATCCCACAAGAATTACAACACATCCTCTCTCCATTTCATCACGTTCTGGGGAACTGCAGACTCATGGGCACTCAGGCTCCAAGTCACTGCTCTCTCTAAAACTGTAAACTCTCTGTGTCTCACCTTCTGTGGCCCTTTCTTCTCTCAGCAGATATGGGAGTCACCCCACCTCCCTTTTTTGTAATTCCCACCACACAAACCACTCAGAGGAGGAGACATTTGTGTGTAAAGTTTACCAACAAGTTGGCGCAGTGAAGGGAGGTGTACAGTACTACACTACAACATGGATGCATAATATTAAATCTTATACATCCTTCATCTTAAAAGTTCTTTGGCTTCCCTGCTACAAGACTATCTCATGGCTATTCTTCCCCATGGCCAGAGCCTCTGTCCTGTCCCCACTCCCCATCTTTCTTCCCCCTTCCCTCTCTTCTTTGCTTTCTGTTTCTTAACCCCAAATCCTCTAGCTCGTTCTTTGTTTCATTGTCTCCTTCCAGATGTCAGTTTTAGGGTCTCGCCTTCACTCCTGGAAGGGTTTGTCAAGGCTTTTGGTATTTTTTTTTCCTAAAGAAAAATGGTTGTCTCTTTAAAACGTATTTGCTAGATTTTAAAATATTTTTTCCAGTTTTATTGAATGATGCTATTTATGATTATGTCTTACAGCTCCTTCTGGTTGTATGCTCCCCTCAGGGCAGATTTATCTGTGATTCGTCTCAGAGTTTAAACCCAATGCCTTGTATGTAGTACAGCCTCAGTGTTAAATGAATGAATAAAAAGATGGTATTTTCTATATAACCCCAGAAAAGGCAAAGTGGAAGAAACAGAAGCACCAGGTTTCCATGTTAGGATACTAATACGATTCAATCACCACTGGAAGAGATCAATACAGGGGCCAGAGGGCTGCTCCTGAACTCACCCTGACCCTAACGAGCAGGTGAATGCTGGGGCCAAGGTTGATGCAGGCTTTGTGCTGTGCCTGTTCCCCGGGAAATGAGTTTGCAGCGCTGATTCTTTTCAGGGAGGCTGCTGACCTTCAGTTGAATGGTAACAATTTATGACCATTATCAATGAGAACTAGAACTGTTCCTGTGACCTGTGGCATTTGTCCTCCCCATGCCATATGTAACCCTTCAGATCAGATTACCTTCAGTGAAATCAGAATTGTCACCAAGAGGACAAATTCAAGGCAGAATTACAAAAACCAGCTGATTGGAAGTATGAAACATAAATTTTATTATGAATGCTCTGCCATTCATCGGACTAAAATGTGGGAAAGAGAAGACTATGGCTTGGGCATCGATGAAAGAGGCTATCCAACAAGCAAAATGCTCTTGAAATTGTCATTGAACATAGCAGTTCTTTAGATCCTGAAATTAAACATAGCATTAATATTTGTAGGGCTTTATAGTTCACTAGAGAATTCAAAAGATGCATGATCTCACTAAATCCTCACAATAAGCTCGTAAAGATCATTACCACTCCCATTCCACAGATAAAGGAACCAAGACCCACAGTGGCCAATTTTCCCAATGTTTAGGAACATACCTAGGAAATGGCAGAGCTAAAATTGGAAGCTTGTCTTCTGATTTCAATTTTTATTTATTTTTCCATCACATCATGCTACCTTGCCTGCAACATAACTGCAGAATCTTGTCCATATATTGCATGCTTATAGTTCTGGGACATAAGACTCTATAATGTATAAAATCATTTGCTTAAATCAGTGATGCAATGGGCTTAGTTACCAGTAATAAAGTTGTATGCTTAAAAGTAATGGTTTGAGTCAATAAATAATTTTGTTATTCTGTACATCAGTTTTGACTCATTAGTTGGAGTGAGCAAACCTGGAGTGTATAACATCTGATTCAAGATATGCACACAGGGTTTTAGAAAGCTGGAATAGAAAAAAGTGGGATGTACTTTCTCTTCCAGCTCCAGGCACTTCTTCCCTACTTCATCAGGCTGCAATGGTCAGCATGGCATGACGGGTAAGGTCCTATGTTTTTGAGTCTAACTGGTGTGGGTGTCCTGCCTCTTCCATCCACTTTGCACAAGTTGCTTATCCTCTCTAAGTTTCAGTTTCCTTTTCCTCATCTGAAGAATGGAATCTGTTAGGATTCTTTGATTGCAAGCAACAGAAACAGATTCGCTTTTGCCAAAAAGAGTAATGTATTAGGATGATCTTAGTTCTCTCCCAGAAACAAAGGAAAAGGCCTTGCAAAGAATGGAAACTAGGCAACTCCATGGATCAAGACGACAGAAGACATATATTCTCCTCAACATTCTGACACCAGAATGACTCCACCCTAACCATTTGTCATTCTGGGTTCTCACAGGGTAAGCTTGATTGGCCTACCTTGAGTCATGTGTTCCCACTTTGGTAGGAAGGAGGGGTAGGGGATTTTGCCTGACAGGCTCCAGAACCACAGGGACTGGGGCAGAGGCAACTACTTAAAGAAAAATTGGAGTGCTGCTTTGAAAAAAGAGGAAGACAAAAGCAAAAAACAAACAAAAAATATCCCAGAGATTTAAATGGGAATTTTTAAAAATAATATTTCATAGGACTATTTTTAGGATTAAAGATGTAATAAATTTAAAGTGCTTAGCACAATGTCTGACACACGGTGGGTGCTTGATAAATATTTAGCAATGAATAGTTGTTCAACTGGAACAGAGGTGAGCTGAGAAGGAATATGAATAATGAAGGAGAAAATAAATAAAGAAAAGGATTCAACAGGTGTCTTGGCAGGGCAAAGAACAGACCTCCTCCTTCCCCTGATACCATGACCACCCCTAAAATACCATGAAATCTGTAGTGAATGCTTTTAATTATTTGAACATTCTGCTTTGTATAAAGAATGCCAAGAATGCTAACTGCACAGACACTAGTAAATGGTCACAACCAGAGGCTGTTTCACCCACTAAACTGAATAACAGATACATAGGTACATCTGTATAGAAACAAATGGCAATAAAGATGAAGTATGAATGATTCATTTTCAGAAAATTCAGTTTTAACCATCTGAGGAGTGGAAATAATATTTTATAATTATTATGATGAAATCATTTAAAAATTACAGTAAAATAGTTTTCACTTATTCCTGTGCAACATGAGTGAAATGTATTGGCAATAAACAATTATACTGTGATATTTCTGCATACCACACTAACTGCAATGAACGTTAATATTTATATGTTACCGATATTCTCACTGACCAGGCCAGATTTGGTCCCTTGATCCTCATTTCTCAATTCCTAGAGACATAAATGGGAGTTGCAAGTGAGTATCTGAAGACACATTTTCAACTGCTGTAGTTTGTCATTCTTATAGTTTATATCCCGAAAGCTTCATAACCATGGCAAATCAGCTCTCACTCTGGGAATGGTCTTAAACAAGTTGGAAGCCATAAACCTATAGACAGTGCCAAATGTATCTGAACAATCACTCACCTTAATGGTGAAAACGTGGCTCTATTATTTCTAAAATCGCGAAGTATTTAAATTATTATTTGAACAAAACAACGATACCTATGTATATATCAAATCAAACGGACACAGCTTCAGACGTTTACATTGGGACTACTTTGTTTGATACTAGGGAATACAAGTCTCTTTTGGTTCTTATGTGTGTATGTAAATCTTGACATTTCTTTAGAATCTTAAAACAGAATAGACTTAAGACATCTCAGTTATAAGCCTTTTCCCTCAAAGTGTCCCATCCTCTACTAAGAGAACCTGCCTTTGGGGATTAGGTAATGCCTACAAAATTTTAAACTACTTAGACTTCAGAAATGTATTCTTCATCCATGCTCACTTCATTTACAGGAATAACAGGCTAGGAACTTTACAAATCTGTTTTTTTTTTTTTTTTTTAACAGTCCTTGAATGTTCTCAATGAGTGGAGGACTTCTATTTTTAATTTTAACAGGCCAGATGCTGTGGCTTATGCCTGTAATCTCAGCACTTTGGGAGGCCAAGGTGGGCGGACCTCTTGAGGTCAGGAGTTCGAGACCACCCTGGCCAACATGTTGAAACCCCATCTCCACTAAAAATACAAAAATCATCCGGGCATGGTGGCAGGAACCTGTAATCCCAGCTACTCGGGAGGCTGAGGCAGGAGAATTGCTTGAACCTGAGAAGCAGAGGTTGCAGTGAGCCGAGATTGCGCCACTGCACTCCAGCCTGGGTGACAGAGAGAGGCTCTGACACAAAAAAAGAAAGAAAGAAAGAAAAAGAATACATGTTGTTAACTTGAAGTACTTTTTATAATTGATATTACATGGTATCTCTCTAACTTAGTAAATTGCATTATTTTATTTAGGGAAAGGCAGGACCACACTATGTGGTTTTAGAGAACTAAAAACAGGAAAATATGTTTACTTGTTATTGAAGTTTGAACGTGTGTCTTGGTGCTAATATTATATTTCTAAAGTGGTGAGGATTTAAAAAACTCATTCCTGTTGACTGATTTTTAATGAATTTGCAATTGAGTATTTTTGTTGGGGTCCACAACATACTTGCTGTATGGGACACTTACATGTGCCACCTAGCATCCTCAGAGAGAATAAAGTTCCCAAAATATTGAGCCCATTGCACTGCTCCAGCCCAGCTCTTAAAATTCTGGTCAGCATCTCCCAGTCAGATACAGAAAAGTATCAAGGCATCTTGGCAAAGTGACAGCAAATTAGTGGCTTATAGATAAATACATGCTTGTCATTACCTGCAAGTAATAACGTACAGGGTAAACAAACAGTACATCAAACCCTTTAAATCATTATTTGAGATTTTGCATGTCCAATATTGTCTTTTGAAATCAACCTTTTTTTCTCTTGTCTATGGAGAATAAACATATAGAATATCTAAAAATAAATAGATATATAAAATTGTATCTTTTTTTTTTACTATAAGTTCTGGGATACATGCGCAGAATGTGCAGGTTTGTTACATAGGTATACATGTGCTATGGTAGTTTGCTGCACCCACCAACCCGTCATCTAGGTTTTAAGCCCCGCGTGCAATAGGTATTTGCCCTAATGCTGTCCCTCCCCTTGTCCCCCACCCCTCGACAGGCTCTGGTATGTGATGTTCCCCTCCCTGTGTCCATGTGTTCTCATTGTTCAACTCCCACTTATGAGTGAGAACAAATTTTATCTCTTTTTTAAAAAAGAAAGTATCTGAGGAGCTAAAATATCTCCTCTGAAGAATCACGGTCATATTCTTAATGGAGCTTGCCTCCTTATATTTTTCCACATTTGACATTTTCGATGACCAATGTCACAGTACCAAATGGCCCAATTGATAGGAAGTAAATATGCTCCCTTTATCTTATATAGTATTATCATTTGATGTCATATTTAGCAAAAGGTAGCACTGAGTATGCACTCCATTGCCTATTCTAAGAAAAGTTTATAGTAGAACAACATAAAGTAGAAGCAGAGTGAGAGAGGAGAACTAAAAATTTCAAACCATTGTTTCCGAGACTTGAGTCATGCTTGGACGCATATGAAATAATTTTTAGAAACGATCATCAAAATGAAAACATACAATTTTAAAATTCTTCTACAATGTCCAGATCCCATAGACTTTACTTTGATAACTACATATTTAAACTATTCCAAGTGGATTAATTGAGCCCTATCATTATCTTTATTTTTCAACCTAGAAAGAAACATTACAAGAATACCTAGGTAACCCATTCGAAAGTTAAAGTATTCTTACAATTTGAAATTGTTTCCTAATTCTCGTATTGCAATTTCCCTCCTTTTGATATGTCTTTGGTGGCTATCTATGGTTTTCACTTTCTAGTTAGTAAACTATTTATATATTCTAGGATAATAATTAGGTTTCTTCAGGCTTGCCTATTCCTGGTAATAGTATCAGGCTTCTATTCTTCTAAAATACCATCTCCCTTCCTTTCATTGAAACTCTCTTCCTAGTTTCCACTTCCCACCTTCCAGGTTGAAGAGTCCTAAACTAGAAGCAAGGTCTGCGGAGTAGGCAACCATCCAGGCTACTGTAATGCAGCCCTAGTGTTCTTTGCGTGATCTTTATTGTGATTCTTTTAATGGCAGAAAAGTGATCCCACAAAATATTTGTGTGAAGAATCAATAAAGCTACATGAAAACAATCACTTTCTTTGTACGTGTAAGGTTGTCCACATAGCTGTGGGATGGTTCCTGGAGCTGTGGGTAAACCAGGTAAGTAGGGCGCTCTAGGGCCGGGCACCCACAGCCCTGTCTTGTGCATTCTGTGCGATCCCATTTTTATTTTTCATTGTGTAACTGACCTTTCCTGAGCAGCTTACTGCCATGGTCTGGTTATAAGAAGATGTGCCACAGAAGTTAAAGATTGCTTGATTCCTAAAAACCTGCGTGTTTTGCCTTCTTTTCTGGTATAGCTAATGACTGACAGAACAGAAAATTTTATATAATGAGGCAGCATTACTGCCTAGGAAACATCCATCTCTTTCTGACTCATTGTGTAAAGTTTTCCTCACATTTAAAAATGTCATTTCCTGTGCTCCCTATCTTCTTCAGCTGTGCGTCAGCCCACCCTGCCTGTCCTCATCATGTCTACTAATGGGTCCATGCGCTTCTGCTCCACGGGCCGCATCGCTGCTCCACATCAAGCATACATTTTTACACACTGTGAGGCCTGTCGATTATGCTCTTCAATCTCATGGGTCTCTCTGCAATCTTTTAGCAGTCTGGACCAGCCACTGGCTTTTGCCCCACCTCTCGCTGTAAGGTGAGCACTCTGGACAGAGGACATATTCCTGGCTCAGCTACCTAGCAGAACTTTTAACCCTTCAAACCAGCATGACTTCAACTTTGTGGCATTCTGCACTTTCAGAACTGGTTTCAGATCCGTGCCAGTGTCAAAATAAGCATTTCATTTCTGACCTTCCGATGTTATTCTCCTCCAATGTATAGTCATTAGCGTGGCTTGGTTGTGCTCCATGTTCAAAGCACTGTGTGTGTGTGATCAAAACAAGTTTCCACACACATAACATAGTATGGTCTCTGTACTTAAGTGTCAATCCGAAGTTTCCTTGGAAAAATACCCAACTTTGAATAGTTAACTTTGCTGTTAGGGTATCTGAGTTCAGATTGTGGCTCCACCACTGACTAACTCAGTGGCTTTTGCCAAATTTCTTAGGTGCCATCTCTGCCAGCCAGGTGCAATGAGTACCTGCCCTCAGGCTATCAGGAGGATTACATGAGCTAATCATGCAAAGCTCTTAGAGTAACATTTGTCACTGAGAAAGCACTCAGTGATGCGCGTGGTTACCAGACAGTATTTTTCTATCTGCCTCATGAAATGTGGATTTCTGCATCAGAGGAGTGGCCTATACAGGTTTACGTAGAAAAAAATATTTTTTCATCAGGGAGACAGTCTTGAAAAATGCACATTGCCTGCCGGTTTCATTGGAGAGCCTGTTGCTTGCTTGGAGCTGTCCTGTAGTCACGGCCCTGAAGGCTGACTTCCAGCTCACCCTGCATCTGAATGAACAGGACAGCTGTCCAGAAGTAAAGTCTGTATCAGATTCCCCTGCCAATATAGTTTTTCAAAACATAGGACAGTGGGTTTTAAAATACACGGCAAGTTTGGCTTCTCACTCTGGGTGGGGTTTCTTCTTTAAACTGAGCATTTCTCTATCAACAGCATGCTTTGCAGCTGCCATTTCTGACTCCCTATGGATCCACATCCCATCCAGGCATAAAACCAGTGGGCCAATTTCTGGCCTGGGAGGGCTGTTCTAGTAGGTGAGGGAACTGTTCTTTTAAGGGCGGCTGCCACTTGAGAGTGCAAGTTCATTGTTGGCAGCCCCAGCTGTCCTTCATTAGGGTAATGACTGCAGACTGAGGGGAAGGCTCCCTGCCAAAGGTGACTCAGTGGAGAGTCAGATGCTGCCCGCTCTCAGAGAATGCAGCTTCACAAAGGGCTGCTTAACCTGGACCTTGGCTTTCACAAGCCCAGGAGGGGAATTTTACTTTCAAGTACTGTGATTGTTTTCACAGGCCCATAAAAGGGATCTTTGTCAGAGCCTAATCATTATCATAACATTTGAGTGGCCACATAATTTCATTCCATTCTACAAATAACCAATGGTGTCAATTATGTACAGGACACGGAGCTGGGTCTTCAGGGAATTCAGAGAAACAAGACACGGTTCAAGCCCTCTAGTAGCTTACAATTTAGTAAGGAAGCTAAGACAAGTATAATCACCAATTATCCAAACAAGTGTTCATTGGTTTTCTCTTACGTGCCTGGAAACAGGCCAGACAAGAAAAAGCAGATGCATAAAGCCAAGTCTCTGCCCTGCAAGAATGAAAGTAAAATAGGTGCCATGGTGATTTCTTTTATCGTTTAAGACTTTTTATTTTGAAATAATTTTAAACTTAGAGAAAAAGTAGAAGAGTACTCTTTGTTTACCTTTTACACAGATTTCCAGTTGTTAAGATTTTACCACAGTTGCTTTATCATTATTTTCCTGTAAACTACACATGTATATTTTTTTCTTTCCCATCTGAATCAGCTGAGAGTAAGCTGAAAACTTCTAAACATTTCACTGTATATTTCCTAAAAGACAAGGACACTTTCCCACCTAATCACAGAACAGCCATCAGAATCAGTAAATTAACATAATAAATATTACTCTGTAATCCCAGGACCCCACTTAAATTTTACTAACTATTCCAATAATGTCTTTAAAGTGGGAAAAATTCCCTTTTAACTCATTATCCAATCCAGGATAACATATTACATTTTGTTGTCATCTTTTTGGACACTTCTTCAGTCTTTTCTTATCTTTTGTGACCTTGATATTATTGAAGCATATTCAAGAGTTATTTTGTAGAGTGCCCCTCAATTGAGTCTGTCTGATGCTTTCTCAGGATTAGATTCAGGTTGTGTGTGTTTGACAGGAATACGTAAGGTAGTGTTGTATCCTTCTCCATCTATCAGAGTAGAAAGGACACGGTATCAGTAAGTCCCATCCCTGGTTATGTTAACTCTGATCACTTGGGGAAGGTGGTGTGTGCCAGCATTCTCCACTGTGGAGTTATTATTTTTTTCTTTTGTAATTCATCTGTATTTTGTGAGGAGCTACCTTGCAATCATGTAGATATCTCATTCCATAAAACCTCTCAACTTGTTTTATCATCCTTGGATGATTCTTGCCTGAATAAAATACTACCATGATAGCTGCCAATTTTGATTTTTCTAATTTCATCATTACTTCGATATTCACTAGTTGGCATCCTACTGAGAGGAATTGCTTTCTCTTTTCCCTCACGTATATTTATTCATTTTTATCAACAAGATGCATGGATTTTCATTGTATTCAGTGGGTTATAATTCATGACACCATTATTTATTCTGATTCTCAAATTGTTCCACATTTAGCTAGTGGTAGCCCCTTAAAGCTGCAAACAACCATCACCAGAAAAGAAAAGAAGTTTAACTGGCTCATGGTTCTGTGAGCTATATAGGCTTCTACTTCTGAGGAGGACTCAGGAATCTCACAATTATGGTGGAAGGGTAGCAAACACATCTTCACATGGTAGCAGAAGAGAGAGCAAAGGCAGAGGTGCTGCACACTTCCCCACAGCTAGATCTTGTGAAAACTCTATCACGAAAACAGCAAGGAGAAAGTCTGCTCCTGTGATTCTGTCACCTCCCAGCAGGCCCCCGCTTCAATGCTCGGGATTACAATTTGACATGAGATTTGGGTGGGGACACAGAGGCAAACCATATCATTCTACCCCTGGTCCCTCCCAAACCTCATGTCCTTGTCACATTTCAAAACACACTCATACCTTCCCAACAGATCCCCAAAGTCTTAACTCATTCCATCATTAACTCTAAAGTCCAAGTCCAAAGTCTCATCTAAGACAAGGAAGTCCCTTCTGCCTATGAGCCTGTAAAATAAAAAACAAGCTACTTAGTTACTTTTAAGATATAACGGGGGTACAGGCATTGGGTAAATGCTCCCCTTCCAAAAGGGAGAAATTGGCAAAAACAGAAGGGCTACAGGCCCCATGCAAGTCTGAAATCCAGCAGGGCAGTCATTAACTCTCAAAACTCCAAAATAATCTCCTTTGACTCCATGTCTGACATCCAGGCCACACTGATGCAAGGGGTGGGCACCCAAGGCCTTGGGTGGCTCTGCCCCTGTGGCTACTTTCATGGACTGGCATTGAGTACCTACAGCTTTTGCAGGTGCATAGTGAAAGCTGTAGGTGGATATACCATTTTGGGGTCTGGAGGTTAGTGGCTGTCTTCTCACAGCTCCCTTGTGGGGACTCTGTGTGGGGGCTCCAACCCCACATTTCCAGTCTGCATTGCCTAGAGGTTCTCCATGAGAGCTCTGTCAGTGCAGCAGACTTTTGCCTGGACATTCAATCAGGATATTTTTTCCATACATCCTCTGAAATCTAGGCAGAGAGGCTTGCAAGCCTCAACTCTCACCTTCTGTGTACCTGCAGTCTTAACACCACATGGAAGCTGCCAAGGTTTGAGGCTTGTACCCTCTGAAGCAACAGCCTGAGCTATACCTTGGCCCATTTTAGCCATGGCTGGAGCTGGAGCAGCCAGGATGCAGGTGCCATGCCCCCAAACTGCAAAGAACAGTGGGGCCCTGGGCCTGGCATATGAAGTCATTTTTCCATCCTAGACCTCCAGGCCTGTGATGGGAGGGGCCACCATGAAGGTCCCTGAAATGCCTTGGAGGCATTTTCCCATTGTCTTGGCTATTAGCATTTGGCTCCTATTTGCTTATGCAAATTTAAGCAGCAGGCTTGAATTCCTCCCCTGGAAAGCGTATTTCTACCAAATAGGCTGAAAATTTTCATAACTTTTATGCTCTGTTTCCCTTCTAAATATAAGTTCCAGTTTCAGATAATCTCTCTGTGCATACGTATGAGTGTATGCTGTTAGAAACAGCCAGACCACAACTTGAACACTTTGTTGCTGAGAAATTTCTTCTGCCAGATGCTCTAAATCATCTCTCTCAAGTTCAAAGTTCCACAAATCCCTAGAGCAGGGACACAATGCCACCAGTCTCTTTGCTAAAGCATAGCAAGAGTGACCTTTACTCCAGTTCCCAGTAAGTTCCCCATCTCCATCTGAGACCTCTTCAGCCTGGACTTCATTATCCATATCACTATCAGCATTTCGGTCACAACCATTCAACAAGTCTCTAGGAAGTTCCAAATTTTCCTTCATCTTCCTGTTTTCTTCTGAACCCTCCAAACTGTTTCAACCTCTGTCCACTACCCAGTTCCAAAGCTGCTTCCACATTTACTGGTGTCTTTATGGTAATGCCTCACTTCTCTGCTACCAATTTTCTATATTAGTCTATTCACACGCTGCTGTAAAGACATATCTGAGCCTGGGTAATTTATAAAGAAAAAAGTTTAATTGGCTCACAGTTCTGTACAGGCTTCTGCTTCTGAAGAGTATGTAGGTAACTTACAATCATGGTAGAAGATGAAGGGGAGGCAGGCACGGTCTTCACGTGGTGGCAGGAGAGAGAGAGCAAAGGGGTAGGTGCCACACACTTTGAAACAACCAGATATTGTGAGAACTCTATCATGAGAACAGTAAGGGGGAGGTCCATCCCCATGACTCAGTCACCTCCCACCAAGCCCCTCCTCCAACACTGGGGATTACAATTCGTCATGAGATTTGGGTGGGGATGCAGAGCCAAATCATATCAGTGTCTTTACCCATGAACATGAAATAATAAGATTGATGTGACAGGATTACTGTGAAGCTTAAATGAGGTGATGCACGTAGGTGCCCAGAACTGCCTGACACTCTCGAGGACCTCACTAAATGCAAATTCTTTATAGTCCTTCCTCACAGTCAGCATCTGGCCTGGTGGTGCACGCACTAACAGGTGTTCAGTGATTACTTTCCAGTTCTAGTACTGTCTCAGTATTGCCAGAAACAACCTGCTCAAGCTAGTTTGAATGAAAGGGGGGTTTCTTATGAGGACACAGGACAATCTCATGAATTGACTTCATGCATGTGGCTACTGATTTGTTCTTCCCCATAATGAAGGCCCGTCCGTGACTTCATCTTGCCATGGTGCTCATTCCAGCTCTGATGTTACATGCTTTTGCACCTCAGCTCTCCAAAGTTAGCCTGGTCATTTTCACAGAAATAAGAAAATCCTAAAATTTGTGTAAAACCACAAAGCTCCCTGAATAGGCAAAGAAATCTTTGATAAAAAGAGCAAAGCTGAAGGCATCACACTACCTAACTCCAAAATGTATTACAAAGCTATAGAAACCAAAACAGCAAAACACTGGCATAAAAACAGACAAAAACCAATGAAACAGGATAGAGAGCCCAGAAACAAACTCACATGTTTATGGTCAATTGATTTTCAACAAGTCTACCAAGAACACAAGAATAGAGAAAGGACAATCTCTTTAGTAAATGATGTTGGGAACACTGGATATGCATGTAGAAGAATGAAATTGAACCCTTACCTCACATGATACAGAGAAATTAACTCAAAATGAATGAAAGACTTAAATGTGACACTTGAAACTGTGAAATTACTAGAAGAAAATGTAAAAGCAATGCTCCACAATATTGTTCTGGGGCAAACATTTCTTGGATGTGACCCCAAAGCACAGGCAACAAAAGCAAAAAATAAACAAAAAGTATGTCATCAAACTGAAAAGCTTCTGCATGGCACAAGAAACAATAGAATGAAGAGACAGCCCATGGGTTGGGAGAAAATATTTGCAAGCCACATATCTGAGAAGGGGCTAATATCCAAAATATATAAGAAACTCAAACAACTCAATAGCAAGAAAATAAAGAACTCAATTTAAAAAGTGGGCAAAAGACCTAAATAGACATTTCTTTTAAAAAAAAAAAAAAAGACATGTAAATGGTCAACAGATATATGAAAAATCATCATCATCACTAATTATCAGGGAAACACAAATTAAAACCACAATGAGCTATCACCTCATACCTGTTAGAATGGTTATTTTAGTAAAAAGATGAAAGACAACTTTTATTGGCAAGGATGTGGAGAAAAGGGAACCCTTGTGCACTGTTGGTGGGAATGTAAATTAGTACAGCTATTATGGAAAACAGTATGGAAGTTCCTCAGAAAACTAAAAATAGAATTACCACATGATCCAGCAAACCCATTTTGGGGTATGCATCCAAAAGAAAGGACGTCAGTATGTTAAGAGATACCTGCACTCCCATCATATTCATTGCAATGTTACTAGCAATAACAAAGATATTGAATCAACCTAAGCATCCACCATCAGATGAATGGATAAGGAAAATGTGGTATGTACACAATGGAAGATTTTTCACCCTTAAAAAGAAGGAAATCCTGGTATTTGCTGGAATGTGAATGAACCTGGAGGACATTATGCTAAGTGAAAAAAGCCTGGCACAGAAAGGCAAAGAATGTGTGATCTCACTTACTTGTTGAATTTAAAAACGTTGACCCCCATAGAAATAGGGAGTAGAATGGTGATTACCAGAGGCTGGGTGTTGGGGGTGGAGGGAGTAATGAGGAGATGTTTGTCAAAGGACACAAAATTTCAGTTAGACAGGAGGAATATCTTTAGTGATCTATTGCACTGAAAGGTGGCTATAATAAATAATAACATTGCATATTTTTTAAAAAGCACTAAAGTTAGCTCAGCCAATGTTTCAGTTCTCCCATTTGAAATTTCTTGGTGGGAGAATATTTTTGTCCAGATTTAGTCAGGATTTTGTCTCTGGTCTAATCAGCTTTGGTCAGAGTTGTAAACATGAGCGAGAGTAAATTGCCCTAGTCAAGGATGTGGCTGACTAGGACAGAACTCTCCAGTGCAAGCACTGTGATTCAAAAGGATTCTTTCCAGTTTCTGTAACTAAAGAGGTCTCTCAGTGGATGAGTCTCTAGAGTAGCTAATGTTGGCCCTAAAAAAATGCCACATATACATTCTTATAATCAATTAAGTATTTTGAAAAACTATGTATCATTGACTATGTGCCCACACTGTCCCAAAAGTTTTATAAATATTTACTCATTCAGAACTTACAGTCAGCTAAAGAAAGGTACAATGAGTGTCTTCTGCATTTTACAAATTAAGAAATTAAGGCACAGAGAGGCAGGATGATTTGCCCAAGGACAAACAGCCAGTCAGCAGCACTGCCAGGATTTGAATTCAGGCAGTTTGGCTTGCAGAGTTCATGCTCCAGACCACTCCATTACGCTGCAACTCGGAGTGAGACCCACATAACTACTACACTAGGCTGCCTCTCAGACCAGAGATGCCAGCCTATTTATTTATGACCTAATGACATGAGGATGTTACAACGTGCAATGGCTCTCTTCAGTGCTTTCAGAGATAACCCACAAGCAGCTGATGCTCACCTCCCCACTTTCTTCTATCCTTGTCCAGGTTGATGGGTGGTGGTAGAAGGTCTACTGCAGGATTTATATTACCTTGAAAGGGTTACATGTGCTAATGGTTTGGTTTTGAATTCATGTTTTTAAAGTCTTTTCACCTCAGTAACATTTTCCATTTTCTAACAACACTTTAAATTCCATTTCTATTACTTGAACATCAGGCACAATTATGCCATTTTGAGTTTCTTCTTTGCAATTAATGCAATCATATGACACATCACTAATGCCAACCAGGAATCTTATCACAAAATAGTATAAATTATCATATTTCTATATACATTTGCAAATGTCTTATCAACATTCCAATCCTGTATACATTTTTATTAAAAAACACTCCGTTGGATTTCCAGAACTGTTACTATCAGCTGAACTAAATCAGTTTACATGACTGCCTGTCTCACAAAGGAAAATTCTGATTGAAATTGGCAACTTAAATCAAGCCACCCAGGATTTCTTATCCAATCAAAGAAGCAATTTCAGCTGCCAAAATTGTTCTTAGGACCGCAAGACCATTTTATAATATAGACGTATGGATAAATGTAGATATAGGTTTTCTACATGGATATATAGAGATATATAGAGTGTAACATCTATAAGACATTTTCTCATAGAGATGGTATTATATACCAATACATAGATGTATATAATGAACAATTTTTATATATAAAATTCTGGTACAAAGTAATAAGAATATTGGGTTAATTCTTTAGATAATGATCTGGAAAAGGCATTGGTCAAAAGTTGCCCAAGTATGTCAGATAATTGGTTGTGCTGTGCTTTGATTTCTATAAAAATGGGTATATCATCATAAAGTTTGTTCCAGAGGATCAATGTGATTTTAACTTTGGTAAGTCACAAGTCCGCTGCTTCACATCTTCTGTCTGTTAAATAAGTATAAAAATATCTCCTTATACACAAGATGTTGAGAAACTGACACAAAAATAGAGGCTGTCCTGATTCTTACTGGAAAAGACAAGAAGACATTAGCATTGCTGGAGCTATCCATTGCTATGGTCAATATGGGAGAACTTGAAGGAATACCATATATAAAGTCATGTGCATATTTGAATTTAAGGTCTACCATTTACATATTAACTTAGAAGCAAAAACTATAGCTATCTTTTTAAAAAATCTGCTTTATAGTGGTACATTAATTTGTAATAAAATTAACCAGTATTGAGTATGAAATTCGGTGAGTTTCACCAAGTATATATAGAGAGTCATGTAACCACCACTGCAATCATAATATAGGTATTTTTTATCATCTCCACTATTTTCTTCCATTTTCTTTGTAATCAGTCCCCTTCTTTCCCCACTGGTTCCTGGAAACCATGGATCTGCTTTCTAACTTACAGCTTTGGCTTTTCTAGAATCTTTAAATAAATGAAATTATACAGTGTGCAGCATTTGGGTCTGCTTCTTTCACTAAAGATAATACTTTTGAGATTCATCAACAATGGTGGGTATATCAGTAGTCCGTGCTTTTTTATTACTGAGTACTATTCCATTGTATGGAAATACCATAATTTGTGCATTTACCAGTTGATAGACATCTGGGTTCTTTCCAGCTATTATGAGTAAAGATGGTATGAACATTTAAGTACAAATCTTACATGGCCACAAATCTTACTTGGCTATATGTTTTCATTTCTCTTGGATAAATATATAGGAGGGGAATTGCTGAGTCATTTAGTAAGTACATGTTTAACTTTCAAAGAAATTCCTAAACTATTCCAAAGTGGCTATACTGTATTAGATTGCCATCAGCAGCGGATGAGAGCTCCAGTCACTCCACATCCTTGTCAACACATAGTACTGTCAATTTTTTAAAAATGTCAGTCATTCCTGTGGGAGTCTAATGGAAACTTTACGTGGTTTTAGTTTGGATTTCCCTCATAACTAATGATAATAAGCATCTTTTCATGTGCATATTTGCCATTTGTTTACTTTCTTTGGTGAAGCATTTATTCACATCTTTTGCCCATTAGAAAAAAGTTTATCTTCATATTATTAAGTTGGAAGAGTTATTTACATATCCTGGATACTAGTCCTTTGTCAGATTTATGTTTTACAAACATTTTCTCCCAGCCTGAGGCTTATCTTTTTATTTTCTTAACAGAATTTTTTAAGTGCAGAAAGTCCAATTAATCTTTTTGTATTTTGTAGTTTGTGTTCTACTTGAAGCACATCTTTGTCAATCCCAAGACTGTTAATATTTTCTTCTATATTTTCATCAGAAAATTTGTATCTCTAGCCCTCAAATTTAGGTCCATGATACACTTCAATGAATTATTTTATATGTTATGAGGCAATGGCTCAGGGTCTTTTTATGCAGAGATACACAATTTTTAAAGCACCATTTGTTGGAAATATTATCCTCTTCCCCATTGAATTACCTTGGGACCTTTGTTGAAATGCAGTTGACCACATATATGTGGGTTTATTTCTAGATTCTCTGCTATGTCTCATTTATTTGTCAACAAGGTAATTGCCAATTCCAGATTCTAATTTACTCACAAAAGTTTGACCCAGATGGATAGCCATGGAACATTAGAAGCTTTGGCTAAGAAAACATGGGAGAATTTCCAGATTCACCTAAAGGTAGTGGTTGTGGTGGGTTAGGGTAAGGTGAAAAGTATTCAAGACCTTAAGAAGAAAAAAAAAAACATGTTTTTCCCCTGGATGAAGCTGTACAATCGCTATAAAAGAAGAGCCTGCTTGGCACCTGAGGAAGGGTCTTCAACATCCACTATCTGGATGCCCGCCTAATCCTGCTTGCTTCCTTAGTTGCAAACTTATCCTCACTTAGGACATTACCTTTTTATTCCCTTTCTGGCCCACATTTTACATTTCAAATCAGACAGCTCCAACTTTACACTGTAGAAAAATAAGCTGTAGCTTACAGAATTCCACTTCCCTGGGGCAAAACCCCAAACTTTCTGTGTATGAGAAGAGGGCTTAAGACATATTGCACTTAGTTTCCTATTCAGCTCTGTCTCAGTATCCTCTCTTGATTTTGGAGTCCACTTTCCCTGTGAGGAAACACTCCTTCTTTAACTCTGATCCTACCTGTATCTGGGTGATCTGGCAAACATTTTAAGAACGGGGTGACCTGCCAAACACTTAATTTGTGATTTATTATTTGACATTTTGCAAGAAGATACCAGTCAGCAACTCCTGCTTAGCCTTTGGGGAGGAATGGTAGGTACTTCCAAAAATTCCAACTATCTTCCCCTGCTCTCCCTCAGCAATGGAGAGTGAACAGGACTTTTGGTTTCTAAGGTCTAGACCCTTCCTCTAGGCCACTGAGGCTCTTGGAAATGGACCAGTCTTCTTAGAGGACTTATAATTTAGCCCCTTCTATTAAGCCCTGCATATGGGAAGAGGGCTATTCTTTTTTTAAAAAATTATTTATTTTTATTATACTTTAACTTCTGAGATACATGTGCAGAATGTGCAGGTTTGTTATATAGGTATACACATGTCATGGTGGTTTGCTGCACCCATCAACCCATCATCTAGGTTTAAAGCCCCACATGCATTAAGTATTTGTCCTAACGCTCTCCCTCCCCTTGTCCCCCACCCTCTGACAGGCCCTGGTGTGTGATGTTCCCCCCTGCTGTGTCCATGTGATCTCATTGTTCAACTCCCACTTATGAGTGAGAACATACGGTGTTTGGTTTTCTGTTCCTGTGTTAGTTTGCTGAGAATGATGGTTTCCAGCTTCATCCATGCAAAGGACATGAGTTCATGTTCTTTTTTTTATGGCTGCATAGTATTCCATAGTGTATATGTGCCATGTTTTCTTTATCCAGTCTATCATTGATGGGTATTTGGGTTGGTTCCAAGTCTTTGCTATTGCAAATAGTGCTGCAATAAACATACATGTGCATGTGTTGTTATAGTAGAATGATTTATAATCCTTTGGGTATATACCCAGTAATGGGATTGCTGGGTCAAATGGTATTTCTGGTTCTAGATCCTTGAGGAATCACCACACTGTCTTCCACAATGGTTGAACTAATATACACTCCCACCAACAATGTAAAAGCGTTCCTATTTCTCCACATTGGAAGAGGGCTATTCTATTCTATTCTTGTAAAAAGAGGCAGCAGAATGTGAGTGTAGTTCAGAAAATAAAAAGGAGGGAAAGGAGAAGTATAAGAGAGGAGCTTTGTGTCCACTGACTTTCTAAGTCATATTGGAATCATTTCTAGAGTTGTTACATGGTCTGGGATGTGCTAGAACTCGAAGATTGCTGAGACAGCATTGGACAAGTGTCCCAGAGCACTGGTCAGATCAGTGGATCCATCCCAGCACTGAAGCCCAGGAATACTCACCAGGAATTCTGTCCCATTCTGTCAGTAGGATTCTTGCTGTCCCTGTACTGTGGGATCTTTGTTTACTACCTTCTAGTCACAGCAGTGTAGGTTCCTACATTTCGAAATACCACCAGGTAATGTCCTAGTTGCACAAGGGCATGCAGCCAGGCAGGGCCAATGTTATGGGTGTACTACCTGGGCAGCTGCACAGTATTCCCACTCAGAAGGGTCCCATGCTTGGTTTAATGCTCTGCTGTTTGCCGTCTTTGAATCCTTCATGTCTTTACCATTGAACTTGTGTTTTGTATTGAAGTCCAGTGGAGCATATGTGTGAGCAGAGGCAATATTGCAATATACATGTGCACTGTTTCTTGGTGCCCCATTTTCATATAGCATTCACCATGTTCAAGAGCATACAATTCCTACAGACCCATGATGTTAGGGAGTTCATCAAGACCCAAAAGAGAGTACCTGGTAAGCCCATTACATCTACTACTGATTAAGTGGGGGTACTGGAACCCTTGAGAGGTCACACTTCGTTTGTTTCTTTCTTTTTTCTTTTTTTTTTTTTTTGTTGAAATGGAGTCTTGCTCTGTCATACAGGCTGGAGTACAGTGGTATGATCTCAGCTCACGGCAACCTCTGCTTCCTGGGTTCAAGTGATTCTCTTGCCTCAGCCTCCTGAGTAGTTGGGACTACAGGCACCTGCCACCACACCCAGCTAATTTTTGTATTTTCGGTAGAGATGTGGTTTTCTCCATTTGGGTTAGGTTGGTCTCAAACTCCTGACCTCAGGTGATCTGCCCACCTCGGGCTCCCAAAGTGCTGGGATTATAGGTATGAGTAACCCCGCCCGGCCACACTTTCTATTTGAACCAGAGCTTGTATCTAACACAGAATGAAGGAAATAGTGTTCTAAGAAACATGAATGGCCAAGGGACACTGTTATATTCTAACCTACTCACATCACTTTCCTATATTAGCCAATCACTTATGATAAAAAGATGACATCAAAGGAAAGAGAAAGATAGAGTAACCCATAATTCTTTTTCCTTTCAATTCTTTCTTACTCATCAGTAAGCTGAAGATAGAAAATGTTGGTAGAATGCATGTGTTTCAAACAAGATGCAAAATAAAAAGAGTTGAGGTAGTTTTGTGTATGTGCATATAGCATTTCCACTGTTCTGGTAAGAACAAAATACATATGCATGTATAAACTACAAAATACAAATTGTATAATTTCAGTGATTCTGCATACAAGTTAAATGTTCTTATATTTGCATTTAAAAGTGGCATTGCACAATATAAAGTTGAACAGCAAAATTTATGCCAATAATTTGAAATGTAAATTTTGTTTTTGAGAATGACATTAGATACATTTTTTAAAAAAACACAGACTATAATAAGTTGAGAGAGAGAGAGAAAGAGAGAGAGACCATGGAAGAAGGGAAAAAAACTGCACTGTAGTATATTTAACAGTATTTGCATTTTGAACGGGGCCCCACAAATTGTGGACAAGCAGCCCCACATTTTCATTTTGTACTTGGACCTGCAAATTATGTCAGCATCCTTGAGTCCGGAGTCTCTCCAGAGCACCCAAGTGGGTTGAGAGGCCTGTGAGTACTGGCTTTTTGGGGACAGGCTGGCATGCCAGGGTACTCCAAGCTCGGATCAAAGGGAAGTAGACACAGACCTCAGTCAACAGGTCCAGGCTTCCTGTCCAAGAGAAAGGATTTGAACAAGAGGGTGAACTGGATGCGGCAAATAGGGTAGAGATTCAGTGATCTTTACCCAATGCCAAACATGACCATGCTGAGATGTTTGTGCTCTGAGAGACTCGTGAATGATCTGCCTAGGCTGTAAGGTTAAGGCTTTGATGGTCAAGCTGCTATGCCTTTGCAACTCTGAACTGAATGTAAGCATGTGAGGCCTAGGAAAATCAGGGCATTTGAAAGCTGGGAGGGACCTCCCTAAGGATTGATTCCCTAGCTCAGCTCTTTAATTTTATATGTGAGGAAACTAAGGCTCTCAGTTTAATGTGAGAGGAAACCTAAGCTCCAACCTAATCCCAGCTTTCTTCCTGAGGAGTTGTGAATCTTAGAAAAGCCACACACATTTTGCAAGCCTCCATTACCTTAAATTTAAATTAAGAGGCTAAAGTATAAATCCTCTAAGGAGACTGGTTCATTTTCAAAGGCCTAATATTTGAACATCTCACACTGACCTCAGGAATTTATATTCATTTGTCATACTCTAAATGGCATATTATGCCATTGAAATTAGACATCAACATCTATGCTGCTGCATTAACAAAATCTTGTTTAAGATAAAAGCATCATTGACAGGATGTGTGCTGTAAATTCTGAAACTGTGCTCTATTTCAGGGAGAAGTCAGGAATAATCCAAGTTCACTTGCTGGGATTTTGTCTATAATTTGGGCAGTTCTCTAGGACCAAATAATGAAAAACTAACTGTTAATGTGGCCTTGTAAATATGAACATATAAGATTAGATCAATGTTTCATGCAGATAGTATTTATATTATTTCTATGCTTCCTTACCTCTTGCAAGAATAGGAAACCATTAACCCTAATTTCCACAGGAAGTAAGGTGATTACGGTGATTTTGGTCAAATACTAGAGCATTGTCAGGGATCTTGTTGGTTTATGTGAGAAATAATGATGTTTATAGACCAATTCACCTGATATGCTATGGTGAAGGTGAAGGGGCAGATCTGGAATTGATAACTAATTTGTGTAACTGGCCAATTAATAAATATCACTTTTAAGGTCAAAAAAAAGGAGAGAAGGAAATAGGCTGGAGGTGTGAAAGAACTTTGTCAGAGAGTTGCTATTGCCAAAGCTCCCAAGTTTGTTCCAAGAAGACAAGTGTTTTCACGCTGCTAATAAAGACATACTCAAAAACTGGGTAATTTATAAAGAAAAAGAGGTTTAATGAACTCACACTTCTACGTGGCTAGGGAGATCTCACAATCACAGTGGAAGGTGAAAGGCATGTCTTACATGGCGGCAGGCAAGGAGAAAATGAGAATCAAGTGAAAGGGGGTTCACCTTATAAAACCATCAGATCTCATAAGACTTATCCACCACCATGAGAACTGTATGGGGGAAACTGCCTCCATGATTCAATTATCTCCCATTCGATCCCTTCCCACAACACGTGGAAATTATGGGAGCTACAATCAAGATGAGATTTGGGTGGGGACACAGCCAAAGCTATCCTCATTGATACGGTTTGGCAAAACCGTATCAACAAGGAAAGCTTTGGCAGTAAATCCTGCCACCAAATCTCACTCTGGGAAATAACCATTTGTCTCAGTTCTTGGATTTGGCTTTGTCCTAAGGTCATGGCTTTCTGAACTGGGGGCTCTTGGCACTTTATTTGGATGCTGTGTTGACTTCTCTCTTGCACAGGTATGACCATGCCTTTATCCAACTGTGGGTTCCATCACAGTTGAGCTGATGTCATCCAGAGCAGAGAGAATGATCATCTTTAGAGTTCTTGCCAACCCTAGACACATAAGTTTATAAAAATGGAGCTCTCAAATTTTATTATCCCTCTCTAATGATTCTCATGGAAAAAATAAATTGGCAGAAGTTTTAATTTGTTTTTTTTTGAAGCTTTTTCACATTCTTAAACATTTATTTTTGTTTTCTTTTCTTGAAATAGGGTCTGGGCCATCTACCAGGTTCAGCAGATTAAGCCTCATGAATGGAAGGGGACACTAGAAAAATAAAGAGCTTGAGGTCTCTGGAAGAGGTCCCACTCTAGGTACCAAAGTCTACATGGGTTGATGGAGAATCATGGCTTCTTTACCTTCATTTCCTGACCTAGACTCACTGTCAACTCTTGTGTCCTTTATCCTTGGACTTGTTTGCAAATTCGGTTTCTTGCATTAATCCCTGTTCCTTCCATCTTAACTTCTCCTGCTGCTGAGCTGACCTGATGTTTTGCCTTGACTGTTTCTAACTCCACTTTTTACTTGACACACTGAATTTTAGCATCAACCACTCATCCAGCCTGCAAGACTGGCCCATCACTAGTTTGGATTTTCATCACTTCCTGCTTGTCATGTGATATTCTAGTCACTAGAAATGGAGAAAGTCTCCATTTTTCCTCTATTGACAGCCTTTTCTCCCCAAATCATGGATGGTGGTTGTAGTGGTAGCACGGTATATTGCAGGCAAAACACCGTGTTTTGGTTTCCTGGTCTCATTTTCCCTGGAACAAACTTCTTAGATGAGCTTTAGTTGCTAGGAGAATTGCCTATTTCCCCCATGAAGATCTTGTAAGTGTGTTCTATTTAGGTTTAATTAACAAATGCATTTTCGTTGGCTCTTTCTACATGAAATGAGTGAAGATTAGAGGCACATCAAGTCAAATAGTTCTAAAGAAATAAATTAATAAACCAATGAAAAAGCACTTTATTTTAAGCACAGAAATGTTAAACTATCAAAGCTACAGTTAAACATATAAATAATACTGGCTATTGTGTCAAATCTTATAAATCACAAACATAATTGAATCTAATGAGAATTAGCAGGAAATTCTCCCTTTTTTTGCAAATGAATTGCTGTTTGTATAGGTAGGAAAAGAGACCAGTATCTCCCAGTGTGGAAAATGTATATTTATAATCCACTATAGTGGTTAACAGCATGATGTTAGGAATTGAAATTCCTGGGTCCTGAACCTGGCTCTGCCACTTATTAGCTGTGGACCTCGGGCAAACATCCTTATCTGGAAAATGGAAATAACAGCAGTACTGACCTCATGGGGCTGTTGAGAATTTTAAATGAATTAATATGTGTAAAGTGCTTGGTTCCATGCCCTGCACATAGTAATTACTTAATAAATATCAACTATCATCATCATTATTACTATGTGCAGGATGAAAAAGAAACTAGAGTAGAAACTCAGGAACTCTGAAAAATACTTTAAAAAGTAATAAGAAGGCTTTGAGGTAGATTAACAAGAGGAAAACAACAAAGTAAGATGGAAGAAATAAATGTACTTTTATTTGCTTTTTAAACATTAATAAATAATTTAAGAGACTGACATTATTTTAAGTGCTTTTCCTTGGCCAAGCATAGAGCACTGTCACATTCACTGTCTTACTCCATAAAAATTGTAATTACTATCAAGCTGGTATGAAACCGATCAAATGAGCCTGACCCAACAGCCATGCATGGCTCTTCAATGTCAAGTTCTTAAAAAAAAAAGAAAAAGAAATCCCTTTAATTGATGGTAATCTAATATGTGCATAGTGCTTCAAATGTTCTAGTAAACCAATGTAGTCAAAACTCTAAAATTTTAAGCACTCTGAGACATAAGTTGCATCAGCCAGCCTAGGGCAGTGGCTTGCAAGGTGGAGGAGGGCCGGAATGAAAAAGAAGAGAATGCTTTATAATAGTGGGCCATTATTTCCTTTGTCATATTTTGGTTTCTTTAAAATTGTTCACTTGCATTTAAGTCCCCAAGAACCACGAAAATTATGCTGAACAATAGCAGGGATTTGTGAAAAGATTCCTTAGATAACATTTGAAAAACACAAGCAGCCCTTGAACCTTTTTGCATCCAGTAACATCTGACAGGCTTTGTGAGCTGCAGCCACCTGCAAGAGTTCTAAAATAGATGCTTTCACACAACAGAGAATTCTCAGAATTGATGTGTTAATATCATTCTCTTAATTACTTGACATCTGACCTAAGTAGTGGTAACAAGATGATTTCGGCCGAAGTGAAAGGGAGAGTTGAGGCTGTCATTCACATATTTTTGGCCACAAAATAAAGAAAGAAAAAGGACAGTTACTGAGAAAAAACTTTATGTTATAAAAAAACATTTTGTGGTATCAGTTAGACAGATTGTCTACCCAGCTGAAGTTCACTAAATAATTACTTCATCTACCACTTCATTTTTTTCTGTGTGTATCAGCTTAGCTTTTCAACAGCATGAAGAGTTTACTTACTATTTGGGGGTGGTGAGAAGAGAGTAGTTGGGGTAGAGGGTATGGAATCTTCAATGGAAAATGTATATTATAGTGATTTTGTTTATGGAGATTTCTCAAAGCATGGAATAAAATATATAGAAATAAATACTGGTTTTAAAAAATACTTAGAAGCCCGAGGGGAAAGAAAAACTCCAAATAATGGAAAATTCATTAAAAGATAAAAATTACAGGTCTGAAATTCAAGTTAAATCAATAACTTCTACTAATCAAAGCAAGCCTCCCTGGGTGGGTCACATCCCAGCTGCTTATTTCCCAGCCCAAGACAAGGTTTTATTTCCTATTTGTCTTCCTCTTTTTTCAAACTGTCAACACTGCAAAGCCAATACAGCTGTGGGTAAAGCAGCTGTGTGATATTCCGCCTCACACGTCGCCAACCAAATTGCCTGCTCAGTTTTCCTTTATTACTGGTACTGGAGGGATCCCATGGCAGGGCTGGGGACTGGCTGATGTCAATTACCTCTGCATCTATCAGGGATCTCTCTCTTTAGGAGCTCTCTTTCTACTCATCTTTCCCTCCCCTGTATTATTTTAGCCTTTTATTGTTAGTTATAGAAAGATCATGCTCACAAGACAGTTCCAACTCCCTGACACCTGATTATTTCCTTAACATTTGGCCTTAAGCACAACCATGTACTTAAAAACTCCCTTTTTTGATGGCTGTATAGTACTCCCATGTGGAAGAATCACAGTTCATTTAACCATTTTCATACTTAAGCATGAACAATCACATAATGAATATCTATATATAAATGTCTACGTTCACTTTCTATTATTTTCATCAGGACGCCTACAAGTGAAAAAAAGAAAGAAAGAAAAGGAAAAGTGCATTGCTTGATAAAAGCCTATGCACTTTTAAGAGGTTTTTGATGCCTAGTGCCAAATTGCTTTCCTTTCTGGATCTATGAGTGTATGAGAATCTAAGCTGTTATTAATACCTCCCACATGGGAGATAAATGTGTTTCTTTCTCTCCTTGGTATAAGGCAGGGGCCATGTCACATCTCAGAGTTGTGGTTCCTAACTGGACCTGACATCACCATCACCTCAGGTGCTGGCTACAAATCGGATTCCTGGTGCCCTCACCTAGAGATTCTGATGCAGTGGCTGTAGATGGGGTCTCAGAACTTAGTAAGGGAGTAGGCTCCCCAGGGATTCTTATGGCAGAGAAATAGGAGGTAGGAGAGATGCCCCTTGAGGATTGGGCTGAGTGATGTGGGGAGAGAAATAACAAATTGTGTAAGGTGCTAGGGCTTGTGCCTCCAAGGTACAAACTTTGAATGAAATCTTATGGTAGTGTCTGTTTCAGGGATCTATAAAGCTGGACCCCAAAGACACCCTGGGAGGAAGAAGAGGTATGGTGAGGTGAGAGATGATATTGAAAGTAGACATTAAGAAGGGCAAGGTCAATGGCAGTGTAATAGTTAGAAAAGGCTTCCTGGAGGAGTTGAGCTGAGCTTTCTGACCGTGACAGCTGTTGAGTGTTCACACGTTTGACATTTCTCCAATTACAACACAAATTCCTATTTTGGGCAAAGCTGTTGTGCGTGTGTTTGCACATACATATATACACACAGATAAATATGTAGGCTTTGCCCTTAAATCTCATATGTATAAATTGTATTATTTCATTTGATAAGAAATACATGAATGGATTTCTTCCTCTACCACATTAAAGTATCACAGGTGAGTCTAAAATTATCTTTCACCGTCATCGCCCAGCATATACCTTGCACTTCCTGAAGTAATCAACACTGTCAAGTTGGTATGTATACTTTCATAGCTTTTTCTGTGTACGCACATCCATGTATATGCCTGTATATGCAAATGTGTGGAATAGTGGCAAGTGTGAGCACATTTTAAATAAATAATACCAGACTGTATGCATTACTTTGCAACTTGCTAGGATGGGATGCACAATTGGGCCTATTCTAAATTTTTTTTTAATGCAGATACATCTAAAATCCACCTGTCCACTGTCTGAATACTAGTCCACTCCTCTTTCCAGAAGCAAGCCCTGTCATCATTTTGGAGGGCATCCTAGGCAATGGCTATATTTTGTACCTCATCCGTCTCTCCATTAATTCTTTGACATCTATCTGCAGTCACAGAATCTTAGAACCAAAAGGATTTTTATAGATCATCTGCTCTAGCCCCCTTATTGTATAGATGCAGAAATAGATCAAACGCCTGATCTCGGGTCACACTTAGTACGTTGGCCTTGGTTTTTGTGACCCTTAGCTAGGTGTGTTCTTCCCTTTCCCAATCTGTGTTACTCCTAGCAACTTCCACTCAAATGGTTTAAATTGAAAGCATCCTTAGTAACAACTTCATTCACAAAGAGTCTGTGAAATTCTCTCTTTTACCAAGATGTAGGCTTTGGGGAGGAAAGAATTAGACAACTAATGTCAAGCGTGAGCTGTGTCAGGAGCCGTACTTCCTGTGACTTTAAGCAACTGAGAGCACCAGGAAGAGTGTGGTCCTTTGGTTTGACCTCCTGATACTGCAGGTGAGAGGAGAGCTTGGCTCCAACTCTCTGAATCCCTCAGTGGGGTAAGATTTTCATTTTGAGGCCAATCGTTTGAAGGCCAGCTTCCACCTTTTGACTTTATAACGATGTCAGAGGCAGAAAGAGCACAGCTTGACTCTTGAATTTCAGGTTCAGTCCATTTCAGGGATAAGCAGAAAGAAAAAAAGAAAGAAAGAAAGAAAAGGAAAAAAAAACCCTTTGGCTTACAAAGTAAGAATCTTTGAAATGAAAGTTGTGCCGAGAGTAAATATGGAGCCTCACAATACCTTCTCTGGAGCCGCGTTTCAGAACACAAGGGCACTTCCTCTCTGTACCAGAAAGCTAAGAGATGTCATGTTCCTTAATTAAAACGTATCTCAAGAGTCAGTGGGAGGCACCTGCACAGCCCCTACCTGAAGATGCCGATTTACAGAAAAACTTCCAGCAGTGGGATTCATACAAGGGACACGCAATTGTGAGATTCTTTTAAAATCAGCTTCCGTCTGTCATACCTATGTAGTTACAAAATCAAAGAGGATAATAAAGTTCAATTGTATATTCACAGTTTGATATTTCTATTGACAGGTCTCACACAAAAAACGCCATTTCAGGAAACTCTGATTCTGTGTCCCTCTATGAAAGGCACTAAAAGGCTCTCCTGGGTTGCAACTCCCCACCCAACAATCCCTGTAAATCTGAATCTATAAAGTGGCCCCATCAAGGTTCAAAGATGTCAAATTGGGCCTCCTCTCCCCAGGTTCTGTTTGTGATTTTAAAATATCCTTCTGATGGTGAGGGAAAAAGGAAACCACCCAGACCAACCACAACTGGGTTAAAATCCCAGATCCTAAGTAGAGAAGAGCAGTTAACCCAACCATTACCATATCCCAGAGGGGAGATTAGAACCACTTCCAGGCACTGAGGTCTGTGTAGACCACAAATGACCTTTCTCTCCATCCAGCTGCCTCTCTTCTTCCGCAGAGAGTCTGTATCAACTCTCAATGTCCTCGTGTTTTAAAAATGTCAATATGTTTTGCTACTGTGGGTATATTCTTCAGGGCCACTAGAAAACCAATATGCAGGTGCCTCTAATTTTTAGAGAAGATTTTTTTCTTGAAAAATTGGGGTGTGTGTTCGGCTGGATTCAAAACCAGCAAGTCTGTTCTTGTAATAGTGCATGGGAGTAGGCTTATGCAAGCGCAGAGCACATCTGAATGCAAAAATTAAATGGAGGAATTGGGGAGGGGGGAGAACAGGTGCTCTTTTATAAAGGCTAAATTCCATATTTACCAAACTGATTTGCATGAGGCATGTTTTCAATGAAAATATTGCTACTCATTTTGCTGCATTTGTGCAACAGAAACATAAGGATGGAGCAGAAGAAAGATGCGGTTCTCAAGCTGTCTTCTTGTACCTACCCTTCAGCCAGCACTTACGTGGCACATTTGGGAGATTAGTTCATAAAACTCTGGCTTCCTACTACCAAAACAGCAGTACTCTGGGTTTTTTTCTGACCCCACGATGCAGCCTCTGGGTCAAGGTCATTTGTTCTATTGACTATCACCGAGTTAAAACACCTAAATTATCTCAAGAGAAGAATTATATTCCAAGTTAATTCCATGCCTTCTCTTAGTAATCTAAGCCAATGTTAATTCTTACTACCAAGAATGCCTTCCTCGTGTTTTAAATCTTTTACTTATGCTTTAATTCCTCTTGTGTAAATCCAAAGTGAAGAAAATGCTGTCGACTATATACATTCTCTCATTTATATTCTTAAATCAACCCTATGATGTAGGTACTATTACATCTCCATTTTACCGATTAAAAAAGAGGCAGAGAGAGATTAAGAAAATGCATCTGGGTCACCCAACTGATACACGGGACAGCTTTAAACTCGATCATCTGACTCCAGAGTCTATATTCACTTCACCACAAGAAGCTGCCTGGCAGTCTCAGATATGATCAGCTATAAATAGAGTTACTGACATCCACCAGGGAAGCTCCAGAGAAATGGAACCCATACCAGAAACAAGAGGCAGAAAGTACAATAAGGTTGGGTGAGCAAGTAGCTGACGGAAGGTGCTGGAGCAATGGCTGGTGGATTGCCATGCAAATATACACATACTCACTTGCAGGAGGGAAGGTGCCGAAGCCGGTATCCTAGATATTTATAACTTATGTATCCCCAGACTCCAGGAAGGGCTCTGACAGGGCAAATCGAGTGGCCCTATGTCTTTAGGCAACTCCCCAAGAAATTGAAAAGTTCCAGGTCACCATGGAGTTTCTGATGACCTCTGAGAATTTGCTCTGAAAAGGTCTTTGAGAAGTGAAGCTCCAGAATGCTTCATTCTTTCTTCGTTGGAGTCAGACACACTCAGAACCAGTTCAGGCCTCAGGGGTTTTCCCTCTCCTTAAAGACTTAGAGGCTCCGGACAGAGCTTTCGTTTTCAGGATAAGGGTTGGGGCCACACACTGTGGTGTCCAATATTTTGGGACTGCAACTGATATAATGCCCCTTCTTGGCTTGCAGCTTAAGTAGAAAACACACCGGAGAGCTGTACACACAGCACACCCTTGAGGAGGCTGATAGCGTCAGTGTTTATGTCTGAGGCTGGTGAAAACTGGCACTCCTTCACAACCCACAGGTTTCAAACAACCAGCTCTTCTTTTCCAATGATTGTTGACTCATCTGGTTTGCCCCACCATTTTCTTTGTGTAGCTGTGGAAACTCCGTACCGGCTTGCGTTTGCTTTGGTCAATGGCTCTTTAATCTTACATCTCTCTCTCTCTCTAGTATTTCTGTTTATACAAGTACCAAAAGTTAAAATGGTTACAATGGACATTGGACAAAATCAGAGCTTCCAAAATCACACCAAATTGGCCTCTAACATTTCCCATAAATGTCCATGGACCTTCACTACATTGCCCTCTGGGATTTCCACCCAGAACCTCAGATCCACCTGGGGAAGACTATTAGGACTATGTTCTATGCTTGGAAAGAAACAGTTTCAGGGAAGACTTAATTCCTCACTGGGGAAAAACCAAGCAGATAAAATCAGGGTCCTCTAGCTGTCCACAATCTGTGACAAGTACAATTTTAATTCTCTGCATAAAATGTTTTATTTTTGAAGAAGCAGGACTTCATGTGTGGAGATGTGGAATTCCTCAATCCCTGCAGCCCACCTTAGAGACACCCGTTTCTGTGACCTACACAGCACAGGTTGTGACCTGTGAATGTTGCTATCTGTATGCTTCTTAGTGGGAACTGGTAGATGGAGGAATATTATATATGACCAAGTAAAAAATTTGAAGAGTGAAACATAATTAAAGTATTTCCTTCTCACTACCTGACCTGCGGACATGAATTCATCATCCTAAAGGCGACCCCAGTGATTGCCTTCACATTTGTCTTTCAGGAAATTGCTGAGTCTATTTCACTTATACAGGATTCTCTGAATGTATAAGTTTGTGATGCATGTGCATATGTTGAGATAAGTGAGGAGGTTTTTTTTTTTTTCACTAATAGCAGCATACTATATACATTTCAGTGGTTAAAGCACAAGCTTTGGACTCTGGAGTTTGGGTTGGAATCCTGGTTCTGCTGTATAGTAGCTGTGTGACCTTGGGCAAGTTACTTAACCTCTCTGGGCCTTAGTGTACTCATCACAAAAACTGAGATGTGCCATTAGTATGGTACTACTTCATATGACTTGATGATTAAATTAATTAAAAAGTGTAAAGGATTTAGAACAGTGCCTGCAACATAAATGGTAGCTTTTTTTGTACACTATAGATCTTGGAATTTTTTCTATACTCATTTGTTGAGAGGTAGCTCTTTGTGTTTAGTGGCTGAATACTGCTCTATCATATGGAAATACCAAAGTGTATTTAACCAGTAGCCCATTGATGGACATCTAGATTGTTTCAGACATTTACTATTATAAACAATGCTAGTGCTACTGTGCATACATTCTAAAAGAATAAAGAATTCATAGAAGTGAAATTGCTGAGTCTATTTCACTACACTTAAATTTTTGATAGATATTGTCAACCTTCCTTCCAAAACCGGTCTTTTAATTTATATTCTCAGCAACGACGTACAGGACTCTTGCCCATCACAATTTCTTGATCTTTATCAATCTGACAGGTAAAAGTAGTTTCTTGAAGTTTGCATTTGTTTTATTATAAGTGAAGAGGAGCATTTTTTCCCAAGTGCTATACTCATTTTTCTATTGGGTTGTTGGTCTTTTTCTCATTGAGCAGTTTGTTTCTTAAACCAGAGAGCCCTGAGTTACATATGAAGGCTTATGTGAGTGATTGGATCTGCCTCCTGGTTGATCTCACTTAAAGTCTCATTAGCCTGTGCAAAAAGGTTTTCATTATGGTAATTTTATTTGAAATGTTCAACAGTACAAATTTGATCACTGCAAGGATCCCTTAGCACTCATGCAACCTTATCTGCCATGCTGAGGAATGAGAGTTTATTGCATCATAAAAATGTTACCCTCTGCTTGTGTTAGGGAAGTATCGAAATTTTTATGAGCTCTTCTTAACTAAAGTTATCAATAAATAACACACAATTCTTGACAGGGCTAATCTTAGATTGATGTGACTTATTTGATAAATCAACACCATAAAGAAACTCTTGGCTCAGTGGTCTGATTGTTCAAGGAGGAAAGAAAGATTCTAACTCTGAGTTACTAAGTCAGACTCCAACAGTGAAAAATAGACTAGCATTTCAACCTTCTGAGAATTGATCCCCGTTGGCCAAGGAATTGCTAGAATCGGGTTCCCTCTGCATCCAGGTTGTTATGGCGTTATGGCACAATGCCTCTTTGTAACCGCGTTATGTATTTAATCTGCCCCCAGAGGAGGCCAAGTTTGCAAGGTCTTTTCCAGTGGTTCTCACACATGAATGTTTATCAGGATTGTCTAGGAAGCTACACTTTTTTTTTTTTTTTTTTGAGATGGAGTCTTGCTCTGTTGCCCAGGCTAGAGTGCAGTGGCAAGATCTCAGCTCACTGCAACCTCCACCTCCCAGGTTCAAGCAATTCTCCTGACTCAGTCTCCCCAGTAGCTGGGCGTGCACCACCACACCTGGCTAATTTTTGTACTTGTAGTAGAGATGAGGTTTCACCATGTTGGCCAGGCTGGTCTCAAACTCCTGACATCAAGTGATCTGCCTGCCTCAGCCTCTCCAAGTGCTGGGATTACAGGCGTAAGCCACTGCACCTGGCCAGGAAGCTACCCTTTTAAACAAAGCCACAGCCGATTCTGAAGCAGGTAGTCCAAAGGCACACTGGGACACTCAGTGTGCAAAAGCCATGCTAACTGAGTTTCAAGGGATACAACCTAGGAATTTCAAAATTTCAAGGGATACAACCCAGGAGTCTTCATTGTACAGGCATGCCTGCTGACTCGCATGCACCCTGAAGTCAGAGAACCTCTGTGCTAGGGAGGCATGCGATTGTCACAGTTGTGAGGAGGCTGACGGAGTTGGAAGGATTTTTTGGAATGTACCTTCCAATAAATTTAGAATCCTTAATTGTGATTAAATTAAAGTTTTCCTCATCCCTGCAGCTACTCTTCGGGCTTTCAGCATCTATTTTACCTTGCTCCCCTACCCCCACCACCCCATGAAATCATAAGATGAATGAGTGACAAGAGATCTGTCCACAAGGGGAACTGGCCATCACGGGACACGGAGAGTGGTGATGGGTTTCTCCCTGACATGTTCCTCTTTGATGTCTTGCCCTTAATTGGGAAAATACAGCCTGAAACTTCATCTGAGTAGAAGATCCCTGGCACTCTCCATTTCCTCATGGAGAGTTCCTGTTTTGGAATAAGTAGCTCCACACCTAAAAAGGAGACCCTCTTATGAGAATCATCCAGTAAGGAGAATAACAGCTAACATTGAATTGTGCCAGTCACAGAGCTCAGTGCTTTTACATACATTATTACAATCATCCTAAGAAGTGATATTGTTATGGTTCTAATCCCATTTTATAGACCAGACACTGAGACTTGGGTAGGTTAAACAACTTGGCACAAGTCACACAGTAGGTAAGTGGTAAAAGTATTTGAACCTGGTCGTCTGACTCCAGAGTCCCTACTCTACTACTCAAGGGAGTGTTGCCCAGTAGTAGTTTCTGATCCTGATTAATTGTATTTTAGAACTACTACTCAAAATACAACTGGAACAGGCAGCATGATTTTGTAGAACAAAAGGAGCTCAAAAATCAAAAATGCTTCTGATTTTGATATCCTATGGAAATCAGTTTCTTTTACTATCTCTTTCTGACCATATGTAAGAAGTGATGATGGTTTATTAGGATACTTGTAAAACGATTTGGCCTATGTAACTGTATGTGCATGTGCAAACATAATGCAACTTAATAATTTAAAATGGATCTGGCAGAAGGATCAACCCAAAAGGTGGTGGAGATCCCTTTAAACCAGCTGTGTGTGCACAAGGGAACTAGAATAAGCATGGGGGTAGGATGCAGAAGACTTGCTTCTCATCTCACCTCTGCCAATAACGTGTGTGATTCAGACAATTAGGTCACATTTCTGAAACTCATTTTGTCAATTGTAAAATAAGAAGAATCGAATAGATCAATAGTTTAAAATTTTCAACACAATAATATCCAATATATTCTCATTATTTGAAAGACCCAAACAACATGGCTGACAAGAAGGTCCTCATTGATTCCCACCCAATTCCTCTGATCCCGTGAGTGATAACTACTCTAAACAACATGTTGCAGTGCATAGTTCCAGTTATTTTTATCACACATGTACATTCCTTTATGAATATATAAACATTTCCTCATTGTTATTTTATATCAATGACATCAGATTAGTAGCTCCTATTCACTTTTTGAATTTCAAGAACCCAGTGAAAGCTAAGGATCTTCTCTCCCCTACAGTGTACATGTATACAGCATTTTGTGTAGAAAAATCTTTAAGGATATTCATGGATCCCTTAAAGCTCATCCGTGGATTTCCTATCCATGCATTCTAGACTAAGAAACATGGACTAGGCTTATCTTAGTCCATTTTTTGCTGCTATAACAGAACACCACAGACCAGGTAATTTATACAGAACGGAATTTTATTCAGCTAATGGTTCTGGAGGCTGGGAAGTCCAAGACATGGTACTGACATCTGGAGAGAGTCTCATGGCAGAAGGGCAGAAGGTAGAAGTGTGTGAGACAGAGAGAGAAAACAGGGCTGAACTTGCCCTTTTTATCAGGAACCCACTCCTGAGATAACTGACCCCCTCCCTCAATAACAGTATTAGTCCATTTATGAGGGCAAAGACCTCCTAAAGGCCCCACCTCTTACTACTGTCATATTGGCAATTACATTTCAACATGAGTTTTGGAGGGAATATTTAAACCATAGCAAGGGCTATCTAGTTCAAAAATTATGTTCTGTAATTGTAAGTACAGAGCCATTCCATGTTTTTATGCTATGCTGACCTCCCCTTCCCCGTTCCTTTTCACACAAGAACATATGCTTTATGGATGAAGACAAGGATGATCTGTTACAGTTGAACTCCCCAATAATACAATAAGTAGCTCTTTTCTTTGCCTGCTGCTTTACTGGCCTGAGAAGCCCAAAGTAACTGGTGGCAGTACAACTTCAAGTTTCCAGGAGCCCTTACTGCACTACCTGGCACCAGGATGACTGAGAACAGAGCTGGCTGATATCCACATGAAGAGTCATACTGTCCACCTGGATGTTGAAAGCCTCCTTTGTGAGGAGTGCTTTTTAACAAGCACAAAGATCCCACAGATTCAGCCATGGAGCTCTTCTGCAACACTCCCTCTCTCCAATGTTGCAGTCTTATTCCTTATGGACTATAGGCTACCCAGTCCAGTCATTGCCGTTGACCAGGAGTTCCTTCATAAACTTCCCTCATTTGAAGTGAACAACCATGTGTACTGCTCGAATCTCTGCAGGCTAAGAGAATATCCCTTCACTGCTGTCCTTCAGAACCCCCTTGGAGTGAGCCTGCAATACAGCAGAAGTCCACTCTCAGCCAGCACAAACATATAATGCCAACATGTCAGCAAATTTGGCCTAAGTTCTTTCCTTTTCCTTCATTTGGACAAAGGAGGTTCCCAAGAGCACTTAGGTGTAGGCTGAGGGTAAGGGTTTCGTGCAACAAGGTATGCAATGTGGGAGTCTGGGCTACCTTTCCCTGTAATTTACTTGTGCTTTCCAGACCTGCCTGAGCTAGATCCTGAATATATCATATCTGTTTCACAATGGATTGCTGCTGTGCTCCATTTTCCATGTCATCTTTCATTAACTCTCCCAATTATCAGTTTTATTAAAAGCATAACATGGGGCAAATACTCTTGTAGGAAATTTATGCAAGAAGTTTATGCCAGAGAAAACACCTAGACTGAACACTGCATGTGAGAACTGCACTGTAGGATCTGGCAAATTCTGGGCAATTTCAGCCTGCAAAGTTCATTCATTTATCCCACAACCACTGACACTTTTCCCCTTTTCCTAAATGAATGTGAAACCTTGGGGTGCATGGGCCTCTGTGTTTGTCTTCAGCCTGGGACTTCATTCATATCTGGAAGGTAAAGTTGCTCCAGAATTTGTCCTTTGGTTATATCAAACCATAGTTTCTTGTCCTTTCAGATCTGTGAAAGCCACTGCCTTGGCCTGGCTTTTGCTGGTCACCCAATCTCCCCCAAAGGCAGGAAGTTGGTCCTAAAATCCCAGGACACCTCCCCAGTGTCAAACTTGAGCTTTCAGTGGCAGCCCCAGGCTGGTTTCTGTTTTGCCCTATCACTAATTCCTCTTGACTAGGGAGGCACTTTCCTTCCCCAGATGGATTCTCCACTGAGTCTTTCCTGAAAAGGAAAAGACTTCTCTATAGCATGTCTTGCTAGTATAATCATATTAGAAGTACTGTAAGCATTTGCCCTGTTGATCATGCTATTAAAAGAAGTTGCCATCTAATTCTGTGTGTGTGTGTGTGTGTGTGTGTGTGTGTGTGACGGAGTTTCACTCGTTACCCAGGCTGGAGTGCAATGGTGCGATCTCAGCTCACCTCAATCTCCGCCTCCCGGGTTCAAGTGATTCTCCTGCCTCAGCCTTCCGAGTAGCTGAGATTACAGGCAGGCAATACCACCCCTGGCTAATTCTGTATTTTTAGTAGAGACAGGGTTTCTCCATGATGGTCAGGCTGGTCTTGAGCTCCCGACCTCAGGTCATCTGCCCACCTCGGCCTCCCAATGTGCTGGGATAACAGGCGTGAATCACCACGCCTGGCCATTGCCATCTAATTCTTAAAAAGCAGAAAGCCAGCATGTAAGATTCTTCTGATACTTCCTGCTCTTAATGTTTCTCTTCTCCTGCTCTGACTTGAGACACTGAGTGGTGATTATAATTACTTTATAACACAATAGAATGGATTGTTATAGCAGAATAAAATGTTCCAAAGGAGTACTTAATTCCATCAAAGCATCCCTTATCCAAGTTTGCTAACTTCAATGAAGAATTGTTAACAACGTATTCCCTTTCATTTGTCAAATGTCCTTCTTGACCTTTCATTGTTTCACATTTTGAAAGGAAATTATGGTAAAATTGTCTGAGCTACCCTCCTCTGGATCCAGTGTCTTACTTAGTTCTGTATTTTGGGCTTACTGTGGAAGAGAACTATCTACACAACCCAGCTCCTCTTTCACGTAGGACCTGCCAGAGCACATGCAGGGGCAGCAGATGTGTGTAAGGGCCCCCATGAATCTCTTCATTTTCTCATTGACTCTGTGACGAACTCGAGGGGGCTTGCTCTGCTGTGTGGTCCCCTGGGCGCCTGACACTGTGTGCCTCTCCTGCCGTGCTCACAGACTCTTTGTTAGACTTTTCAAATATAAAAAGTCACAAACTGGTAAGTATAAGAAAAGAACAAACTAGAGTGGGAGAAATGGGTTCTGTAGAAAAGCATCTACAGAATTTTAGGGTCTATCTTCAGGAAAGGGTAAAACTCCAAGCGACGGTGTAGTTCCAAGGATCTGCCTTTTCTCTGGCATGAGGTGGTCAGAGACGCTTCCCTGCAAAGGCAGGGCTTAGAAGGGTCTCTAAATGACGGAAGGGAATCAGAAGCAGAGGCAAACTAAGCTTTCTAGATCAGGAAAATGGGAGCAAGTGCACAGGGGCTGGAATATTATAGTTTTGTTTTGTTTTTCGAGATGGAGTCTTGCTCTGTCACCCAGGCTAGACTATAGTGGTGCCATCTCGGCTCACTGCAACCTCCACCTTCTGGGTTCAAGCGATTCTCCTGCCTCAGTCTCCTGAGTAGCTGGGATTACAGGTGCCCACCACCGCACCTGGCTAATTTTCGTATTTTTAGTGGAGACAGGGTTTCACCATCTTGGCCAGGCTGGTCTCAAACTCCTGACCTCATGATCCATCCTCCTAAGCCTCCTAAATTTCTGGGATTACAGGCGTGAGCCACTATGCCCAGCAAAATTAGAGTTTTGTGAGAGTGAAGTAGATCATTGGGGCTCTAGGACAGGAGTAGGAGGGGAGGTGGGGCAGATTTGAGCAGTGCATGGAGGTCCTAGAATGTCACACGAGGTGGGTGGGATTGTATCCTGGAGAGGTGGGGGCTCGGGGGTTCTCAGACGAGTTCTAGAAGAGTAGCAGCATGACAAAGCGAAGTTCTGAGGAGTTGAACCCGCTGATGAGATATGGCGTGAACCTAGAGTTAGGGGAGACCCGAGGTAGAAAAGCCTGCCTAGGCATCAAGGCCATAGTGACTGGAACAGAAGGGAAGAAGTGAGTCTGAGGGCCGGTGTTGAAGGCATATTCTTTGCACAGCACCCTCACTTCCTGCATGGATGCTTCAGTCCCCATTTCAATGGCCTCAGGGATTGGCTCCAGGGTGATGGCATTGGATACAAACAGAACCAATTGAATTTTGAGTCTAGAACAGGAGGAAGCCTGGCATTTAGGTCACAGAGGTGGAAGATATGGGCCATCTTCAGTGCCGGGGAGGTCAGATGGGAATGAAGCCACCCCACAGGAAGGAGCAGAGCCAAGAGCCCAGGGGACAGGGAGAAGGTTGACAACCTATCAACCTCATGTGGGGTGCTGGGTTCAGTGGTGCCACCTAGTTATCCAAGTTAAGCAAGCCAATACATTCCGACACTCGCAGTTTAAGACTCCAAATTAATACAGACTTTTTTTTTCCTTTTTTCTTTTTTTTTCAGGATTGGGAGTGCTGGGAGGGAACCTCTGTGTTTATTTGAAGCAGCAGGAGGGCTTATTTCAGTGGGTTGGAAGAGGTGGGGTGGACAGGCTGGATTTGGGGGTGGGGGCCTAGACCTGGAATCAGTGAAACCCTGTTCCCCAGAGGCTGACCATAAACTGAGTGCAGCGTGGGTGCAGCAGCACCCAGGAAAGGGCCTCTGGTGGCCTCAGGGCTGTCCAGGCTGCTGGCACTCCTCCTTCCTGACACACAGCATGGGATCTGGCCTCACACACCGGCACAGCCCACCCACCCACACAGCTGAGGGTGCCCACCCCTCCAGACCATTCCCCTAACACACTCATAGGCACAACCCCTCCCGCACTGGGCGCTGCTGCAGGCTTAGGTGCCCCTCTCAGTGTGTCCATGGGACTCAGTCCTGATGCTGGACCCTAAGACTCTGGGGGATCCTCATCCTTTCCCCAGTCCCCCAAGGAAGGTCACATCATTGACCCCAGAAGTGAGGGCAGCTGGCTCCACTTGAGGCAGGATCTGGGACAGGTGTGAGTGCAGGGGGTGAGCCTGACCTGGGGCCCTGGGGTCGAGGACCTGCTCAAGCACATGAGGAGTTTGGGGGATGTTCCATATGCTCAGGGGTTCTGGGTGGGGCTGGGCTTTCCTTCCTGAGCTGGGGGCTGAGGGTCAGGGTCTGAGTGGTCGGGGCCAGCCGTAAGCCTAGCAGCAGCCTGAGGCCCACAGGGTGGCCCTGAGCCGCTGGCCAGCCACGCTCAGGTTGCGTGGGAAGCTCCGGACCGTCGTGGGAGCAGCCCTGGTTCAGGGTGTGGCCAATGTCCACGACACTCCCAATGCCTGCAGGGGACATGTTCACACAGGGGCGGTCCTCGTGGGAGCAGATAGTCGACTTCAGGCGGCACAGATTGCTGTTCTGGTTTGTGCAGCAGCAGTGCAGCAGCAAGCAGGCCAACCTACACCCAAAAAGGCAGCCAGCAGAGCTGGCAAGAAGACCTTCATTCTGGAGGGGACAGCCAAGGCCAAAGATCCCGTCCAGCTCATTGGGCAGACATGGGCGCCAGTGGCCTCACCTAGCCCCCCATGCCTCGCGCTCCAGACCATGGCAGCCTTGCCCTACATTAGATTTTAAAGCCTCAGTAGGATTTTTAGGGTAAGGAGAAAATCAGGAATGAGACAACTGCAACAATTTTATCCTAGGCATCAGGTGTGTTGAGCACAGTGACTAGCACACAGATGCATCTATATTTTTGATAAATGGATGGATGGATGGATGGATGGATGGATGATGCAGGACAGAGGGGGAAGTGTCAGAGGATTGATATTAGTTGTTTTCAAATACAACATGTTGGCCAGACATGATGGCTCATGCCTGTAATCCCAGCACTTTGGGAGGCTGAGGAGGAAGGATAACTTGAGTGAGTGAGTTTCATAGCAACCTGATCAACATAGTGAGACCCCTACTCTACAAAAAAATTTAAAAAATTACCTAGGTGGCCCTGGCCTGTAATCCTAGCTACTCGGGAGGCTGAAGTGAGAGAATCACTTGAGCCTCGGCGGTCAATGCTGCAGTGAGCTATAATCGTGTCCCTGCACTCCAGCCTGGGCAATAGAGCGAGATCCTGTCTCTAAAGATAAAAAACAAAAATATGCACACAAATATAACATATTTGATTTTTACATACTTTATGAGTAAATTTCTGTCTAATCCTACCACACAATTACATCTATTCACTGCTGTGAAATTTTTACCAATATTCATACACGAAATAACTGAAAATACATTTCAGCCCCATTAAAAGATGGCACTGCACTGTGTCATCTGTGATCACTTATATTAGCACAGCATTACAGTCTTTTACCAAAGATTGTCACCTGCTTGAGGGCCTCTTCTTTAGAAGTTTGTTTTCTTTTTTTTGTTTGGATGTGTACAAAACTTCAGTTGGGCTAGAGCAGCAGAAGCAAAACTTGCAGCTTTGTGAAAACACAGCCTCCAGAGGGCTGCATGGGTGGAGGAAGAGTGTGATCATGGCACCAAAGCATACAGTCCATGTCCTCTCTTGCCCTGTGTCACTGACACTTTCCCATGCAGAACTGTGGTTCACACCCCTCCCATTAAACATAGGTCGGCTTTGACTTAGTTGCAACCAAGAGAATGAGGTGAAAGTGACTTTGTGAGATTTCTGAGGCCAGGTTGGAAAAGGCAGGCAGCTTCTGCCTCATTCCTGCAACACTGACACATGAACCTCCTGCTGCCATAAAAGCCGTCTAACTGTCCCAAGATCACCATGCTGTGAGGAAGCCCAATCTAGTCCACAGCGGGAGAGCACATGAAGAAGCCTAGGGCCACAAGACAAGAAGGAGAGAAATGTCTGCCCAGCCCCTGGCTGTTCCAGATCCCTCACTGGGAGTGGGTGGTTCTGGCCACTGTCTCACTGTACCTGTAGAGAGAACTGCCTGATCAAGCCCTTCCTGAATTCCTGACCCACAGAAATCATGAGGTAATTTATTACTCAGAGGTAATGACCAGAACGTTCATATAGTCATTGGAAGGGGGTTTTAGTCACTGTAGGATTTTCTGATATTCTGGAAAATTTGCCAGACCACAGATCTATTTTACCAACTCTGGAATGGACCCTTCCTCAGCAATATCGACTTCATCTGTGCCAAGGAGCTAATGCGTAGGATATCTCATATAGACAGTTTAAGCTGCCTGGAGTATGGTCCTCTGCCTCCAAAAAGAGATATGAGAACATATATTAAACCTCCATTGAAAGATATGCTTCTGTGCAATTAGGAGGACTCAAATACTAATGTAAGTTGCCTAGATTTGTTTTTCATCATTACTCTAACAAAGACAGAAAAAAATGAATTATTTATTATGTTAGCTTTAACTACTAGAAATGTAAAACAGTTACATATATACCAATGTGAGGCTCGTTATAGTCTTAATTTTCCAATAACAATGAAAAATTTTTGACAGTGAACAGATTAGGCACAGAATAAATGTTCCAGTAAGATTACATTATGTAGCTTTTGTAACTCAATGTGGTGGAATATTGCACTTTCCTGCCACTGAAAATAGACTGAAATGCGGTTATTAGAATTATTGCAATATCTATATGCACATTTTCAAATATAAATGGCATACTATAAACATAAATCATTCAACTCCACTGTGATTATGTTGAAATAATACAACATGGACATAAATGAAGAGAAATGATGTTGAACTGCCTTTACAGCTGCAAGATTTAAACTTCTACCATGAAGATCAGAATTATAATTGGAAAACTGAGTAAATACTGTGGCGGCAGTTTTAACATGAGAAAAGCACCAATTTCTATGAAACCAAAATTGTAGATATACATTCCTATTTATCTCACCAGGCACTTCCTTTACACTCAGAAAATAGTCTTATCACTGGCAGAAATGAGGTAGGATGTTAGCTTAAGTGGAAGATAAAATTTAAATCTGGCAAGGTGGGTAAAAACTAAAAAGAAGGAATGGTTTTGTTTGAAAGGCTCCAAATAAAAAGCAAAATACAGGGGTCCCTTAATGCACCATTATCTATATCAGCCCATAGGAAATCAGGAGGCAGTGGTACTTACATGTCAAATATATAGATTTTCTACATTTTTCAAAATGAGTGAACTTTGTATCCTCAGCTGCACTCCAGCTGTCTGACCCCACATGGCCACCACAACACAAGAGGGTGGAATAAAGACTAGGAAAGTGTGAAAATTGCTTCTTGTCATGAAGAGACCGAGGCAGGAAACCAGCAAGGCCTGCTGATTGATTCCAACAAGGCCATTTACAGAGTCGCCAAGGCTCTTGTCCCATTTCGCAACAGTGGGCAGCAATGAACATTCGGGGTGGGGAGGGATGACAAGAGGAGAGGCAGGAAGCCCAAGAAAAAGGGTAAAAGCCATTCTGTGACCCTCTTGGCCTCACTGATAAGGCAAATCATTTACAGCCATAAAGAGCCCTGCTGAGCCTTCTAGAGCTTCTAGGCCAGCGGCTCTCAGCCCTGTCAAGCCAGCGCCAATGCCTGTTCGTAGGATGGATCTCTTATAATGCGCCTTTTACTATCTTAACATGAAATTCAACCTACCTAGACAAAGAATATTTTAAAGCCCATAAAATGGATGAACCATAATATGAAGGCATATAAAAGGCAGTAATGAATAATAACATGAGATGTATTTCGATAGACAGATGCTCAGGCCTGGAGACTCCTATCAACTACATGTAGAATCAACCTGAATGTGAGAGCTACAAACAGACTTAGAGTGCTGGATTGTATTGGTGCATTCAATACTGTCAGCTGTGTTGGAATTGGTGGTGCGATTTTCTAACTGGGAACGACTTCTGGTCAAGTTCCAAATGAAACAAAATGCAGCCTCCCTTGGTTTACACAATATCTCTAAAAAAAAAAAAAAAAGAGCATTTCTAAATCTATACAAAATACTTCATGCTTATGCATAAAAGGGTATATGTATTTTTTTAAAGGTTGTCCATCATAGTTTCAGGTGATCATAGATGGTTTTTTACCAGTGTGAATGTCCAGTGGGGAATATTTGAAAGTTGAACAGAAGGTGAGGCAATTTTTCATTGCACAGGGCTAAAACATCCAGCTCACCACTCTCACTAAACGCCAGTAGCACACATATACCTCATTCCTGTGGTCATTTTAGGGATGAATTTATCCCCACAATTTTCTAAAACATCATTGTTTTGGATGAATCAAAGCTCTGGCTTTTATTTCAATGGGTCACACTTTCCCAACCAATGAGAGTCCATCTTTGTTGGTTTTGGAGAAAGAAGAATTGGCATGGAAGAGGTGGCCTGGAAACCAAGCCAGAACAGGAACCCAGACACCACAGACTCTGAAGCTGGAGTAGAGGCGCTGCGGGCCCCAGCAGAGTGTCCTGCCAGAGTTTGCTGGGATGGAATGCCCATCCCAACAAAGCTGTGCGATGGGAAGGCAGAGTCGAAAGTCTCAGGCCTGCCTGAGCCGCTCTCCTTAGCTCTGCAGAGTTAAGAATGTTCATAAAAAGCTATTCAAAACTGTTGTTCTTGAACCTCCACATTACTTTGGAACCGTGTGGCCATGGTAAACCCAGAGAAGGGAAAGAAAGATACTGTTTATAAGAATCTGATAATGTCCATGTCTTCCACCTGCAGTGTATATTCTGTCTCTGACTCTCCTATGAGGTATAGTGAGGAAGAAAACAGGATTCCAGGCCCTCGGCAGTCTTGTCCTCAGAGTACTCTGCCCCCCTCAGCAATGAGAAAAGTTTGTCATTGAGCTGATTTTTTCAGAGGCTCAGGATGGCTCTGGCATTGTTCTCATTTTTTCACCCTTTCTAGGGATGTTGTTGTTTTTTCATGAACTGTGTTAGATTCTCAGCATGGATGCTGTTTGCCAAGAAAAATGTCTCTTTTCCACCCACACAAAAACAAAAGGTTGGGGTTTCTGTGTCATAGGGTCCAAAGGTATTTCCACCAGCATTCCTCCCTGAGCATTCACTTCTGAAGCTGGGTAGGGCCCTGGCCAGAGAGGCGGGCATGCCTGGGTATCCGGAAACAAGCTCAGTCTCCTCCCACTGAAGACAACGGTGATGGGGACTGTCAGGCTGGTGATCCCACATGAGTAGCAAACGTGTGGGCATAGTCACTGACCAAGTTCCTCAGCAGGTGATGGCGGGAGGCGTGGCCTGCTGGGCCACTCTTCCCCACAGCAAAGCAGCTCACAGCAACTCTGAACCTTGGGCTCATTCTGGGTTACTCTGTGAGAAGAGGTGTTGTTTCGTTCTACTTTGCCGTCTCCTCCTTCCCCTTCCGAGTTAACCTTTCTAACAGTAGGAAGACCGTGGTCCTCCATGTCCCTCAAGCAGCCCAAGTCTTTGCAGGGGCATCCAATCTTTATGTCTTGGGTAAGACATAAAATATAGTAACACTAACAATAGCTGATGATCTTAAAAAAAATTGCAAAAGAATCTCATAATGTTTTAAGAAAGTTTACCAATTTGTGTTGGACCACATTCAAAGCCATCCTGGGCTGCGGGTTAGACAAGCTTGCTCTAGAACATAATTTTTCTCCTAATAAACCCAGGAATCCCTGCCTTACTCCAATTCAGCTTCCTTTCTCCATTTAATGCCAACTTCCTGTGCCTCTCTGCAAAGATCTTTCCAATCTTACTACACGTACAATGTTATTTGGCTGTATCCAAGGGATCATAGTCAGATATTGGACTCATTAGTGAGAATCTGTTTTAGTCTTGTTAAGCCTTTGGCCATCGATTCCGAGGGGCTTGAGACCAGGCTGCCGGTAACACTAGGTTCCACTGGCTCTGGCACCCTCTATCGCTCTTCCTCCTTCAGGCAGCCTCTCCTGCAAAGTTTCCATGGCACAGTCCAGCCTCAATTTCAAATGTCCTCCCAGGTCCTGTCCACTGTTTCCTGAAAGAACACCCATTTCTGGGAGCTTGTGGCCTCCATCAGTAAAATTAACACTTGACTGATTGCTGGTACTCCGAACGAGCTTAGCCATTTACAGATACTGTTTGAGCAGATGGAATGGAGGTGCAAATCGCTGATTAGACCATGCAAATTTGCCAACACTGTCTGTTGCCCTCTCAGGAAATACCTCAGCATTTAAATAAATAGCCTATTGATGTTGGCTTACCCGCCAACCTCCAGGGACCTTTTTGCTTGGTTTTCTGTATGGATTTCTATCAGGAATCTTCAGTCTCAAACCTCCTGCTGCCCTCAATCACAGTGAAGCTGATTTCAAAGACATTTCCACAACTTTATTCTCACTCTAGATGCTATTCCAGGGTCCATCACAGCCTGTGCTGCGTCTATTTGTGTCCCTTGTATCACGGATCTACAATTTGGCACTCACTGGGAGCATGCACCCCTGGCTCAGTTGTAAGGGAGGGGTTGACACTGAGATGTGCCTGTGGACTGCCTCCAGTTCAGACTCTCCTGGACAGATAGCGGCTCAGTATCAGCTGAAGTCACACTGCTCCTTATGGTAAAGCTTAGTCCAAACACTATGTGGAAAGTGCAAGTGCCTTTTGAAATTTCTGCAAATCCCGGAGGGCTTAAATTCTCATACTCACTTCTGTCTGAGCTTCTGCTACCACTAAATTAGTTCAATTTATGGCTTGCTTTGTCTTTTCATGGGTACTATCCCTCCTGGGTGTGAAACTCAGCTCCTTTTCTTGACACACAAGTACTGTGCAAGTTCCTTCAATGATCCATTCATTCACAAATCATGCATGCTCTCATGGAGCTTACATTTTACTGAAGGAAGATGTGCAATAAAGCAATAAGACAATAAATAAGTAAATACATGGTCTGCCTGATAGTATTGGCATTACAGAGACTGAGAACATTTCATGAAAATGTCAGCTCCATAAGGGTGGGGAATTTGTTTGTTTTGTTTTTTTGTTCATTAACCTATTTGCAACACCTAGAATAGGACCTGGCACATGGTGATGGATATTTATTAGGTGAATAAAAGGGGAAAGGAAATAATGATAAATGTTTGACTACAGGCTCTTTGGGTAAAAGTGTGTGCATGTATATGTGTACATTATAAATTGTACATTTTATTTAAATATGTATTATATAATATATCATGATTATATATATTTATTATGAATTTTACTATATAAAAATTTGTAGCACACTGTTTACAAATTAATAACAAAATATATGATGCTCTTCATTCTAAATTCCATATAGTTTACTGATTCTCTGATTTTTGCCAAACTCTTACCTCCATACCTATTCTCTGGTTGAAATGGACAAATGAATGTCATTCCAACATGAATATTAATCGATAATTTTACTTATTTTAAAAGAAAACAAAAATGAAATAATAAAGATATATGTAAAAACTACTCCTATTCAGCAACGACATGAATGACTTCATTTGCTGAATTGGAAAATAGTATTTAAATATCAACAGGATATTTTCTAATGTTTTGTACTTTCCCTAATGTAATTGCTATAGATATAACACATTTGCATCATTAATGCTAAATATAGGCAATAAACAAAAGAATAAAATTAAGCCCTGCTTTGCACTTGTAGATTTCCATGATGTAAATACTCTTACCATGACTGATTTCAAACCGTCAACTTGATGCTACACACCAAGAACTGGGAGAGACACAGTAGCGCATCATTGTACAGTATTTCAGCCATATGGATTAGTGGTGCTCAGCAGGAGGCAATTTTGTCCCTCAGGGGAAATTGGTAATGTCTAGAGACTTTTTTGGTTGTCACTAGACATTGTGTTGGGCAGGATGCTATTTGCGTCCCGTGGGTGGAGGCCAAAGATGCTGCTAAACATCCTACAATGCAGAGGAGACCCCCAGACAAGGAATTATTTGGCCCAAAATAACAATTGTGCCAAGCACATCAAAAGCTTAGGTAATAGTAAAATGTAACAAAATAGGAAGTAATTTTTGAGAATTTACTATCTTTGCTTTTAGTATAATTTAGTTAATTGTGGATTTATATAATTCAATTTTTTTAAATGCCATGTTTAATAACCAGCTTTCAAAATTCCTAAAAATTCAGACTTGAGCCACTGTGCCTGGCTTAGAAAGTGACTTTTGAACTTAAATCTGAAACAAGTGAGGGGTGAGCTCTGTGGCCATCCAAGTAGGTGGAATGACAGCTTCAAATGCCTGCAAACCTGAAGTTTGCTTGCCATAATTCAGGAACAGACAGGAGGTCAGTGTGGCTGGATATGAGTGGGAGAAAATGGGCTCAGATGGGTTTAAGCAGAGAAGAGTCATGGACCAATGAATAGGACAGAAATTCCCTGAAGGTGTTAGGTGATGGGGGAGTCATACGACAGCTTGACATAGAATATTAGGTACCTCTGTTCTTAAAAGACCTTTTGGCCACTCTGCCAAGTAGATTTATCACAGGCTGCACCATTGCGCAGAGTGTAGAGGCAGGCACCTTTGTGTTGACTGTTCTTCCCCTCTTTCCTTCCACTTCTTTCACCACCATTGCCTTTTTCCCAGGGACTCTTCTCCCTTTATCACCCAGAGGACTTCAGCTCTAATTCTACCAGCAAACTCAACTCTAGATCCATTGCAAAGTTCAGTGAAACAAAAGTGCCTTCTCCAGAGAGGCCTGCAGAGCCCATTAAGAGCCATAATGAGCATCCACCTTCCAGGATGCTCATGGTGGAGATTTCACACAGTGGAGATTTACATCACTTCTCCCCACTCTTATATTAATATACAAGTCACTTACCAATAATTCCACTGGCAGTCCTCAAAGAGTCAAATTATATTCCCACTACTAAAAAGAGGCATAATACCAATGCATTCATTTTGCCACTTTACTTATGAGAGGTAGCACTTTATTGAGTGCTTGCTCTGTGCTAAGTGATAATTGCCCACACGCAAGGGTGACCATCATCTTGGGCACATGATATCATCAACGGCGTCTTCAACCTGCCAAAAGGAACACTGCCTGTTTCTGTTCATTATAGACACCCTGTATTATCTCTCTTATTCTTCACAAAACCTTCTGATAAGAATATCATCCACTGTTACAGATATGGAACTGAGACTTAAACAGTGAAATGACTAGTGCAAGGTCACACCACTCTAAGGACAGAGCTGGAATTCAGATCCATGTCTGTCTGATTCCAAAGACAACTCTCACCTGTTCTCAACTCCCAGGCCACTCCAAGCTACAACCCCACTAGATCCTATACCAACTGTTTCAGAACCTCCCACCCTCAAAAGGTGCACATGCCTTGCAGTTAAGAATAAGGAAAATACAACTGGATTTGGTGGCTCATACCTGTAATCCCAACACTTTGGGAGGCCAAGGTGGGCGGATCACTAGGCCAGGAGACTGGGACTATCCAGGCTGACACAGTGAAACCCCATCTACTAAAAACACAAAAAATTAGCCGGGCGTGGTGGCACACGCCCGTAGTCCTAGCTACTTGGGAGGCTGAGGCAGAAGAATTGCTTGAACTCAGGAGGCGGAGGTTGCAGTGAGCCGAGATCACACCACTGCACTCCAGCCTGGGCAAGAAGAGAGAGACTCCGTCTCAAAAAAAAAAAAAAAAAAAAAAAAAAAAAAGAATAAGGGAAACACATCAGATAGTTCTTCATCAAATGTCATAGAGATAAATAAAAACCTATTTTCTTTTTATTATAATCACTAAAGCAGCTTCTTTTTTTGTTTGTTTTTTTCAGACGGAGTGTTGCTCTGTCATTCAGGCCGGAGTGCAGTGGCACAATCTCAGCTCACTGCAACCTCTGCCTCCTGGGTTCAAACGATTCTCCTGCCTCAGCCTCCCGAGTAGCTGGGACTACAGGCGTGTACCACAATGCCCAGCTACAGCAGTTTCAAATCTTAAAAAGTATCTCCCATAAGTATAGGATAGTTTTGTAATTTTTAAAAAGAAGGCAGCAATTAGTCTGTGTTGTCATATTATCATTTGCTTGGAGACTTAAAAATTCTCTTTTAAGAGGAGTTGCCTGTGAGGCCCATCATCAATCTTTCATTTCAGGATTTTTCCACATGTTTTTTTTCCCGTTAGTGACTCTTGATCTCCTCTTTTTGTAACAGCTGCCAAGAATTGTCTTTCCCCCAGTGGGAAGGAGGCATGAGCGTCTTGGAGGTTTTTCTGTCTCATCCAGAGAGTTATAATATGAAATTTAGATGCAGCACATTTCGGAGACAGGAAAGAGTCACAGAAAAAAAAAAAAAAAAATCCCTCCAAGTGAGTCTTCTGATGCACCAAACACTGTCCCTGTCTTGCTCCGGTGTCTTGCTCACTCTAGAAATATCAGCCATCTTGCTGTTTTCCTAGAGTGGTGACATTTTTCTTTAGCTGAGCCATAAAGCCTGAACTTGGAAAGGAGATTCGTGGGAGAGTAGACACCACTGAGCAAACACCAGCTGGGGACAGCAGGATCCTGAAGCGAGCTTGCTGCAATTCCTGAGGTCATGAAAGCAGGCTGAATAATGTCACATTTTCAATCGACATGACTTTCCTTTCCTTTTCTGGGAAAATATAAATTGTAGGATTTTGTAAGAACATGTGGTAGGCAATAAAAAATCAAGGGAAAGAGGAAAAAAATAGATACATTAACAAATTAGAGAGGAAATAAGTAAAACAAACCAAAAATACATAAACTTTCCAGAGAGAATTTTGATAAAACACACAAAATTCCTCAAAGATCTGTATAAATTTGACCCAGGATATCAATTTCTAGGAATTCCTTTTAAGGAAGTAATTAGGGAAGTTTATAAATATTTAGCTTCAGGAATGTTTAACCTAACATTATTTTTAATGGTAGGGAAAAAAGGAATTAATATAAATATAGAATAATAAGAAATTGTCTTAGAAAGTTCTGGTCTGTTCAAATGGTAGGATACTATACAGCCATTTAAAATAGTACTGTGAAAGTCATTTTTTGTGTCAAAATAAATTCCTTAAATATTTTAAAGTAAAACAATGAAATTAAAACATTTAATGGATGAAATTCTGCTTCTGGCCAATATGGAGTAACAGCAAACAGATTTATCCTCCTGTCAGAAACAACCAAAAAATGGACGAAATGTATAAAAATTAATTTTCAGGCCAGACGCAGTGGTTCATGCCTGTAATCCTCAGCTACTCAGGAGGCTGAGGCAGGAGAATCACTTGAACCTGGGAGGCAGAAGTTGCAGTGAGCTGAGATCGCGCCATTGCACTCCAGCCTAGGTGACAGAGTGAGATTCCATCTCATAATAATAATAATAGAGAGGAGACTGAGTCAGGTAGTAGAAATGGACGAGAGAGTGCCATACTGAATTAAGGAATGAAACAGTTTTTTGTAAGGGCTGGGCGCAGTGGCTCAGGCCTGTAATCCCAGCACTTTGGGAGGCCAAGGCAGGTGGATCACTTGAGGTAAGGAGTTCAAGACCAGCCTGGGAAACTTTAGTTTTGGAGCAAGATGGCCGAATAGGAGCAGCTCCAGTCTCCAACTCCCAGCGCGAGCAACACAGAAGACCGGTGATTTCTGCGTTTTCAACTGAGGTACTGGGGTCATCTCGCTAGGGAGTGCCGGACAATCGGTGCTGGTCAGCTGCTGCAGCCTGACCAGCGTGAGCTGAAGCAGGGCGAGGCATCGCCTCACCTGGAAGCGCAAGGGGGAAAGGAATCCCTTTTTCCTAGCCAGGGGAACTGAGACACACAACACCTGGAAAATCGGGTAACTCCCACCCCAATACTGCGCTTTAAGGAAACAGGCACACCAGGAGAATATATCCCACACCTGGCCGGGAGGGTCCCACGCCCACGGAGCCTCCCTCACTGCTAACACAGCCGTCTGCGGCGATCTATCCGCAAGGCAGCAGCGAGGCTGGGGGAGGGGCGCCCGCCATTGCTGAGGCTTAAGTAGGTAAACAAAGCCGCTTGGAAGCTCGAACTGGGTGGAGCTCACAGCAGCTCAAGGAAGCCTGCCTGTCTCTGTAGACTCTACCTCTGCCGACAGCGCACAGCTGCAGTCCATTAGGGGAAAGAGCGGGGGCGGTGCAGACGGGAACGACTCTGTCTGACAGCTTTGGGGAGAGCCGTGGATCTCCTAACGCGGAGGTTGAGATCCGAGAAAGGACAGACTGCCTGCTCAGGTGGGTCCCTGACCCCTGAGTAGCCTAGCTGGGAGACATCCCCCACTAGGGGCAGTCTGACACCCCACACCTCACAGGGTGGAGTCACCCTGAGAGGAAACTTCCAAAGAAAGAATCAGACAGGTACACTCGCTGTTCAGCAATATTCTATCTTCGACAAACTCTGCTGCTGATACCCAGGCAAACAGGGTCTGGAGTGGACCTCAAGCAATCTCCAACAGACCAACAGACAGTCCTTCTGACTGTCAGACGGAAAACTATCAAACAGGAAGGACACCTATACCAAAACCCCATCCATACGTCACCATCATCAAAGTCCAGAGACAGATAAAACCACAAAGATGGGGAAGAAGCAGGGCAGAAAAGCTGGAAATTCAAAAAATAAGAGCGCATCTCCCCCTGCAAAGGAGTGCAGCCCATCGCCAGCAACGGATCAAAGCTGGTCAGAGAATGACTTTGACGAGATGAGAGAAGAAGGCTTCAGTCCATCAAACCTCTCAGAGCTAAAGGAGGAATTACGTACCCAGCGCAAAGAAACTAAAAATCTTGAAAAAAAAGTGGAAGAATTGACAGCTAGATTAATTAATGCAGAGAAGATCATAAACGAAATGACAGAGATGAAAACCATGACACGAGAAATACGTGACAAATGCACAAGCTTCAGTAACCGACTCGATCAACTGGAAGAAAGAGTATCAGCGATTGAGGATCAAATGAATGAAATGAAGCGAGAAGAGAAAACCAAAAGAAAAAAGAAGAAAAAGAAATGAACAAAGCCTGCAAGAAGTATGGGATTATGTAAAAAGACCAAATCTACGTCTGATTGGGGTGCCGGAAAGTGAGGGGGAAAATGGAACCAAGTTGGAAAACACTCTTCAGGATATCATCCAGGAGAACTTCCCCAACCTAGTAGGGCAGGCCAACATTCAAATTCAGGAAATACAGAGAACGCCACAAAGATACTCCTCCAGAAGAGCAACTCCAAGACACATAATTGCCAGATTCACCAAAGTTGAAATGAAGGAAAAAATCTTAAGGGCAGCCAGAGAGAAAGGTCGGGTTACCCACAAAGGGAAGCCCATCAGAATAACAGCAGACCTCTCGGCAGAAACTCTACAAGCCAGAAGAGAGTGGGGGCCAATATTCAACGTTCTTAAAGAAAAGAATTTTCAACCCAGAATTTCATATCCAGCCAAACTAAGCTTCATCAGTGAAGGAGAAATAAAATCCTTTACAGATAAGCAAATGCTTAGAGATTTTGTCACCACCAGGCCTGCCTTACAAGAGACCCTGAAGGAAGCCCTAAACATGGAAAGGAACAAGCGGTACCAGCCATTGCAAAAACATGCCAAAATGTAAAGACCATCGAGGCTAGGAAGAAACTGCATCAACTAACGAGCAAAATAACCAGTTAATATCATAATGACAGGATCAAGTTCACACATAACAATATTAACCTTAAATGTAAATGGACTAAATGCTCCAATTAAAAGACACAGACTGGCAAACTGGATCAAGAGTCAAGACCCATCAGTCTGCTGTATTCAGGAGACCCATCTCACATGCAGAGACATACATAGGCTCGAAATAAAGGGATGGAGGAAGATCTACCAAGCAAATGGAGAACAAAAAAAGCAGGGGTTGCAATCCTAGTCTCTGATAAAACAGACTTTAAACCATCAAAGATCAAAAGAGACAAAGAAGGCCATTACATAATGGTAAAGGGATCAATTCAACAGGAAGAGCTAACTCTCCTAAATATATATGCACCCAATACAGGAGCACCCAGATTCATAAAGCAAGTCCTTAGAGACCTACAAAGAGACTTAGACTCCCATACAATAATAATGGGAGACTTCAACACTCCACTGTCAACATTAGACAGATCAACGAGACAGAAAGTTAGCAAGGATATCCAGGAATTGAACTCATCTCTGCACCAAGCGGACCTAATAGACATCTATAGAACTCTCCACCCCAAATCAACAGAATATACATTCTTCTCAGCACCACATCGCACTTATTCCAAAATTGACCACATAATTGGAAGTAAAGCACTCCTCAGCAAATGTACAAGAACAGAAATTATAACAAACTGTCTCTCAGACCACAGTGCAATCAAACTAGAACTCAGGACTAAGAAACTCAATCAAAACCGCTCAACTACATGGAAACTGAACAACCTGCTCCTGAATGACTACTGGGTACATAACGAAATGAAAGCAGAAATAAAGATGTTCTTTGAAACCAATGAGAACAAAGATACAACATACCAGAATCTCTGGGACACATTTAAAGCAGTGTGTAGAGGGAAATTTATAGCACTAAATGCCCACAAGAGAAAGCAGGAGAGATCTAAAATTGACACTTAACATCACAATTAAAAGAACTAGAGAGGCAAGAGCAAACACATTCAAAAGCTAGCAGAAGGCAAGAAATAACTAAGATCAGAGCAGAACTGAAGGAGATAGAGACACAAAAAACCCTCCAAAAAATCAATGAATCCAGGAGTTGGTTTTTTGAAAAGATAAACAAAATTGACAGACCGCTAGCTAGACTAATAAAGAAGAAAAGAGAGAGGAATCAAATAGACGCAATAAAAAATGATAAAGGGGATATCACCACCGACCCCACAGAAATACAAACAACCATCAGAGAATACTATAAATGCCTCTACGCAAATCAACTAGAAAATCTAGAAGAAATGGATAATTTCCTGGACACTTACACTCTCCCAAGACTAAACCAGGAAGAAGTTGAATCCCTGAATAGACCAATAGCAGGCTCTGAAATTGAGGCAACAATTAATAGCCTACCCACCAAAAAAAGTCCAGGACCAGATGGATTCACAGCTGAATTCTACCAGAGGTACAAGGAGGAGCTGGTACCATTCCTTCTGAAACTATTTCAATCAATAGAAAAAGAGGGAATCCTCCCTAACTCTTTTTATGAGGCCAACATCATCCTGATACCAAAGCCTGGCAGAGACACAACAAAAAGAGAGAATTTTAGACCAATATCCCTGATGAACATCGATGCAAAAATCCTCAATAAAATACTGGCAAACCGGATTCAGCAGCACATCAAAAAGCTTATCCACCATGATCAAGTGGGCTTCATCCCTGGGATGCAAGGCTGGTTCAACATTCGCAAATCAATAAACGTAATCCAGCATATAAACAGAACCAAAGACAAGAACCACATGATTATCTCAATAGATGCAGAAAAGGCTTTTGACAAAATTCAACAGCCCTTTATGCTAAAAACGCTCAATAAATTTGGTATTGATGGAACGTACCTCAAAATAATAAGAGCTATTTATGACAAACCCACAGCTAATATCATACTGAATGGGCAAAAACTGGAAAAATTCCCTTTGAAAACTGGCACAAGACAGGGATGCCCTCTCTCACCACTCCTATTCAACATAGTCTTGGAAGTTCTGGCTAGGGCAATCAGGCAAGAGAAAGAAATCAAGGGTATCCAGTTAGGAAAAGAAGAAGTCAAATTGTCCCTGTTTGCAGATGACATGATTGTATATTTAGAAAACCCCATTGTCTCAGCCCAAAATCTCCTTAAGCTGATAAGCAACTTCAGCAAAGTCTCAGGATACAAAATTAATGTGCAAAAATCACAAGCATTCTTATACACCAGTAACAGACAAGCAGAGAGCCAAATCATGAATGAACTTCCATTCACAATTGCTTCAAAGAGAATCAAATACCTAGGAATCCAGCTTACAAGGGATGTAAAGGACCTCTTCAAGGAGAACTACAAACCACTGCTCAGTGAAATCAAAGAGGACACAAACAAATGGAAGAACATACCATGCTCATGGATAGGAAGAATCAATATCGTGAAAATGGCCATACTGCCCAAGGTTATTTATAGATTCAATGCCATCCCCATCAAGCTACCAATGACTTTCTTCACAGAATTGGAAAAAATGGCTTTAAAGTTCATATGGAACCAAAAAAGAGCCCGCATTGCCAAGACAATCCTAAGTCAAAAGGACAAAGCTGGAGGCGTCACGCTACCTGACTTCAAACTATACTACAAGGCTACAGTAACCAAAACAGCATGGTACTGGTACCACAACAGAGATATAGACCAATGGAACAGAACAGAGTCCTCAGAAATAATACCACACATCTACAGCCATCTGATCTTTGACAAACCTGAGAGAAACAAGAAATGGGGAAAGGATTCCCTATTTAATAAATGGTGCTGGGAAAATTGGCTAGCCATAAGTAGAAAGCTGAAACTGGATCCTTTCCTTACCCCTTATACGAAGATTAATTCAAGATGGATTAGAGACTTAAATGTTAGACCTAATACCATAAAAACCCTAGAAGAAAATCTAGGTAGTACCATTCAGGACATAGGCATGGGCAAGGACTTCATGTCTAAAACACCAAAAGCAACGGCAGCAAAAGCAAAAATTGACACATGGATCTAATTAAACTAAAGAGCTTTTGCACAGCTAAAGAAACTACCATCAGAGTGAACAGGCAACCTACAGAATGGGAAAAAATTTTTGCAACCTACTCATCTGACAAAGGGCTAATATCCAGAATCTACCAAGAACTCAAACAAATATACAAGAAAAAAAAACAAACAACCCCATCAAAAAGTGGGGAAAGGATATGAACAGACATTTCTCAAAAGAAGACATCCATACAGCCAACAGACACATGAAAAAATGCTCATCATCACTGGCCATCAGAGAAATGCAAATCAAAACCACAATGAGATACCATCTCACACCAGTTAGAATGGCAATCATTAAGAAGTCAGGAAACAACAGGTGTTGGAGAGGATGTGGAGAAATAGGAACACTTTTACACTGTTGGTGGGATTGTAAACTAGTTCAACCATTATGGAAAACAGTATGGCGATTCCTCAAGGATCTAGAACTAGATGTACCATATGACCCAGCCATCCCACTACTGGGTATATACCCAAAGGATTATAAATTACTCTACTACAAAGATACATGCACACGTATGTTTATTGCGGCACTATTCACAATAGCAAAGACCTGGAATCAACCCAAATGTCCATCTGTGACAGACTGGATTAAGAAAATGTGGCACATATACACCATGGAATACTATGCAGCCATCAAAAAGGATGAGTTTGCGTCCTTTGTAGGGACATGGATGCAGCTGGAAACCATCATTCTTAGCAAACTATCACAAGAAGAGAAAACCAAACACCGCATGTTCTCACTCATAGGTGGGAACTGAACAATGAGATCACTTGGACTCGGGAAGGGGAACATCACACACTGGGGCCTATCATGGGGAGGGGGGAGGAGGGAGGGATTGCATTGGGGAGTTATACATGATATAAACGTCATGCACATGTACCCTAGAACTTAAAGTATAATAAAAAAAAAAAATAAAAAAAAAAAATAATAATAATGTTCAAGATGCTATGTGTACACCTGTCAACAAAGGACAGTGATCTCCCAGAAATGGAAAATAAATGAGATGAGCCCTGCTACCTTCCTAGCTTACTGCTTTGAGAGTTTCTGGACTGCAGTGCAAGGAGGAGAAACCCAAGCAGAAAGTACTTTCTCTTCCACCTCTGCAACTCATAGAATCAACTGGTCTCTGCCTGGGTTTGCAGGACAGAGCATCTGAAAAGAGAGAGCTGTACAGAGAGGAAACTGGAGATACCCAGAGGGTCATTTTTGAGTATCATATGAGAAACTAACTGAGGCCACTCGCAAGAATGAGAGAACACTGCCTGACACACAAATAGGGCCAGGCATCGTGCCAGTTCCCCTCTCCTCTACCCAGATAGACTGGAAAATCTCAGGATACATCGGGCCTTGGGTAGGGTATACACAGAGTTTTGCCTCAGTAATGGAGATTAGCAACAGATTGAGCACTGCTTGAATCCTGCCTGATAAACCTTAAAAGTTTAAAAGGGTTTAAAAAGATTAAACTCTTTCAAAGTAACTTAACTATGTCAAAAACAAAGCTCAATAATGTTTAGAGAAATACAAAAATGCCCAGCACACAGCAAGTAATGTTCAGAATGACTGGTATCTAATCGCAATTACCAGACATGCAAAGAAGAGGTGAAATGCAATCCATAATGAGGAGAAAAAACATGACACAGATGTTAGAATTGGCAGACAAGGATGCTAAAGGAGTTGTTGTGATTGTGATTTAAATTTTTAAAAGTTAAGTAAAGACATGGAAATATTTTTTAAGAAGGCCCCAGTCAAACTTTAGGGGATTAAATATACAATATCTAAGATTAAAAAAATTACACTGAATGGGATTGATGATAGATTTCACATGAAGAATAAAGGATTAGTAAATTTGAAGACATAGCAATAAAAACTGTCAAAAATAAAACAAGGAGTAAAAAGATAATTTTAAAAATATGAAGAGAGATTTGGTGCACTGTGGGACAACTTTAAGAAGCCTAGTATACATGTGAAGAGTTCCTAAAAGAGAAGAGACAAAGATGAGTAAAGAAAAAAATATTTGAATAAACAATGGCCAAAAAGGTTTCAAATTTGATGAAAACTACAATCACATAGATTCAAGAAACTCAACAAACCCAAACACTCAAAGAAACAAGAAGGAATCTACACCAAGGCACATTATAGTCAATTTATTCAAAACCAGTGATAGAAAGGAAATCTCAAAGGAAGCCAGAAAAAAAAAAATAAGCAGACATGCTACAGAAGAACAGATAAGGATGACAGCAGGCTCCCTGCAGAAGGAATGCAAGCAAGAAGACAGGGGAGTAGCATCTTTAAGTACTGAAAGAAAAACATTGTCAATTTAGATTCTATGTGCAGCAATGATATCTTTCAAAATGAAGACAAACTAAGATATTTTCAAACACACAAAATCTTAAAGAATTTATTACTAGCAGATTTGTACTACAAAACTATGTTTAAGTCTTTCAGGCAAAGGGAAAATGATTATACATGGAAATATGAATCTATACAAAGCAATGAAAAGCATCAAAAATGGTAAGTAGAATACACAAGCTATTTTTTCTTATTATTTAAATCTCTGTAAAACAACTTTAAAAGTTACTTGGCTGTTTATTTTTAAAAAACAAACCAAAGAGTTTTACCTAATAAACTAACAAATGTGATAAAATGTAGTCATGAAAAATCAACCAATCCATAAGAGGACAGAAAAAGAGAAAAAGGATAACAAAGAACACATGGAGCAATGCAGAAAATAGACAAATAGAGAAGAAATAGCAAGGTGATAGATTTAAAATGAAACATATCAGCAATCAAATTAAACACAGTGGTCTCAATTCCACAATTAAAAGGAATAGGCTATCTGGATATATTTTTTAAAAGCAAGACTCAACTATATGCTGTCTACAGAAAATGCGCTTAAAATATTAAAACACTAAAAGCTAAAGAATGTATTAAAAGCTAAAGAATGAGAAAAGATATACCATGTTAATACCATTCAAATGAAAGCTGAAGTGGCTATATTAAATATCAGACAATATAGATTTTGGAGCAAAGAGTATTACCAGAGATTTAAAAAGGTATTTTATCATGATAAAGGGTTTGCTTAAAAGACGTAAGAATTCTAAATGTTTATGCCCATAATCACATATCTGTAAAATACATGGGAGTAAAAATGGAAAGAACTTCAAGGAGAAATGGAAAAACCTGAATTTATAATCAGAGATTTCAACTGCCTTCTCTCAACAATTGATAAGTGGACAAGAAAGTAAGGATATAGAATGTTCGAACAACACTATCAACCAATGAGACCTGGTTGGCATTAGAGAACACTCCACCCAACAGCAGCAGAATATGCACTCTTTTCGAGTACATACAGAACAATTTTAAAGATAGACTGTCTTAGCTCACTCAGGCTGCCATAAGAAAATGTTGTAAACTCGGTGGTTTATGAACAACATAAATTTATTTCTCACAATTCTGGAAGCTGGGAAGTCCAAGATCAAGATGCTGATATACTCAGTGTCTGGTGACAGCCCACTTCTTGGTACATAGACAACACTTTTCCACTGTGTTCTCACATAGTGGAAGATGCAAGGGCTTCTCTGGGATCTCTTTTATAAAAAAGGGTATTAATCCCATTCATAAGGGCTCTGCCATCATGACCTGATCACCTCCCAAAGGCCTTGTCTTGTAGTATCATCCTGGGGTAAGAATTTCACTGTAACAATTTGAGGAGGACATAAATATTTAGACTATAGCATACACCATATTCTGGGCCATAAGACAAGTCTTAATAAAGTTAAAGGGATACAAGTTATACATGTTTTGTTTTCTAACTACAGTGGAATTAAATTCAATAACAAAAATATTTCTGGAAAATCTCCAAATATTTGGAAATTAATAGCACACTTCTAAATAATCTATGGGGCAAATAACCATCAAAAATGAAATTATAAAATGTTTTGGACCAAATCAAAATGAAAACACAACGTCATAGAATCTGTAGGATGCTGCTGAGGCAGTACTTGGAGGGAACTTGTAGAAATGTCTGTTTTACGAAAGATAAAAGATCTCAAATCAGTGTCTTCAGCTTCCAGCTTAAGAAACTATAAAAAGAAAACCAAATTTATAAGAAGAAGAAAGAAAATAATAAAGATTAGAGCAGGAAAGAAAAGACATAGAAAACAAAACACAAAAGGAAAAAGCAATAAAACCAAAAGCTGGCTCTTTAAAAAAAATCAGTGAAATTTAGAACCTCTAGTCAGACTGATCAGGAAAAAGAAAGTGATGATACAAATTACCAAAATCAGAAATGAGAGTAGTGAATTCATGACATATCCTGTTACAAGGACAATAAGGGAATATTGTCAACAACTTCATGCCAAAAAAATTCAACAACTGAGAAGAAATGGGCAAATTCCTTGGAAGATATGAACAACCAAAGTTAACTCAAAAAGAAATATATAATTTTTTTTTTTGAGATGGAGTCTCGCTTTGTCACACAGGCTGGAGTGCAGTGGTGCAATCTCAGCTCACTGCAACCTCCTGCCTCAGCCTCCCAAGTAGCTGGAATTACAGGCATGCGCCACCACGCTCAGCTAATTTTTGTATTTTTAGTTAGAAACCAGATTTCACCATGTTGGCCAGGCTGGTCTCGAACTCCTAACCTCAGGTGATCCACCCACCTCGGCCTCCCAAAGTGCTGGGAAATACATAATTTTAGTACCCTTATATCTATTTAAGATACGGAATTTGGAATTAAAAATCTTCCAAAAAAGAAAACTCTAAGTCCAGATTGCTTTACTAGAATCCTACCAAATATTTAAGGAAAAAATAATGCCAATTCTATACAAACTTTCTAATAATTGAAAAGAAGACAAGATTTCCAAAAACGTCGTATTAAACCAGAATTACCCTGATATCAAAATCCGACAAAGACATTGCAAGAAAACTATAGACAAATAGACCTCAAGAATACAGATGCAAAACGTATAAACAAAGCAAGTCAAATTCAATAATATATAAATGTGCTAAGATAGCATGACTCAGGCATAAAAATCAGTCAAAATAATTCATAATATAAACAAACTATAAAAAGAAAATTCCTAAGATTACCTGAAAAATGCAGACAACGCATTGAATGAAATCTAATATTCATTCCTGAAAAAAAAAAAACTCTTAACAAACTAGGAATAAAATTGAACTTCCAACAGATGAATGGATAAAGAAAATGTAGTATATATACACAATGAAATACTACTCAGTCATAAAAAGTAATGAATTCCTGCCATTGACAGCAACACTGATGAAACTGTAGGACATTATGTTAAGTGAAATAAGCCAGGAACAGAAAATTAAACACTGCATATTCTCACTCATATGTGGAACTTTTAAAAAAAAAGTTAGTCTCATTCATGTGAGTAAAAAGTAGAACAGAAAATAGTAGAGGCTTGGAAGAGTAGGAGAAAGGAAGAGATTGGGAGAGATTTGTTACAGGACAAAAAAGTACGGCTAGATAGGAGGGATACATTCTAGTGTTCTATATCACTGGAGGATGACTATAGTTAATAATAATATATAGTTTCCAATAGATAGGAGGAGGATATTGAAAGTTCCCAATACAAAAAAAGGATAAATGTTGAGATGATAGATATGATTACCCCGATCTGATAACTCTACATTATATATATCAAAATGTCACTATGTATCCCATGAATATGTACAATTATTATTTGTCAATTTAAAAGACTTTTTAAAGTAAACTTCTGCAACTTGATAAAGCACATCTGTATAGAACCTACAACTAACAATAAGAGACAGAATGCTTTCCCCCTGATATCAGAAACAAGACAAGGATATCCACCCTCAATGTTGGTATTTAACAGTGCACTGGAGATTCTAGGGAGTAAGCCAAGAAAAAGAAACAAAAGATATCCAAATCAGAAAGATAGAAGTGAAGTTGTCTTAATTTGCAGACAACGTGACTCTCTATATGGACTACAATTAAATCTACAAGAAAGCTGCTAGAAGTAATAATGGTTGCAGGATATAAGATCGATATACAAAAATCAGTACTTCTATATACCAACAAAGAACAATTGAAAATTGAAAATTTTAAGCATACCATTTAGAATAATGTAAAAGTAAATCTGACAAAAATACCAAAGACCTACGCACTAAAAACTGCAAAATACTGCTGATGGAAATTAAAGAAGACCTAAACAAATGGAGATAAATACCACATTCATGGGTCAGAAGACTCAATATTGTTAAGATGTTGATTCCTTTCAAATTTATACAAAGAATCAAAATTACCCCAGTCAAAATCCCAGCAGCGTTTTTAATAGAAATTGACAAGCTGATTTAAAAAATTTATGTGTAATGGAAATGCGAAAAACCTGAATAACCAAAATAACTCCGAAAAAGAACTAAGTTGGCATATTGCCTGATTTCAAAATGTATTTTAAAGATAGTGTGGTATTCGTGTAAAGACAGACAAATAGATCAATATAACAGAATGGATTCCAATAATAGACTTAAATATAAGGACAACTGATTTTTGACAAAAATGTAGAGAAGGGATAATATTTTCAACAAATGATGCTGGAACAATTGAGTATTCATAATGAAGAAGAAGGAGAAGAAGAACAAGAGGAAGAAAAAGAAGAAGAAGGAGGAAGAGGAGGAGGAGGAGGAGGAAAACATTGTTGCATACCTCACACAATATAAAAATTGATTCAAACCAGATCATAAACCTAATAGAATATTCAACTATAAAATTTCTAGAAGAAAGCATAGGAGAAAACCTTTATGATCTTCAGTTAGGCAAAGATTTCTTATATATGACACTAAAAGTATTAAAAATAAAGACTGTATCAGAATGAAAAACTTCTGCTGTATGAAAGACACTGTCAAGCTACAGACTTGGAGACATATTTGCAAATAATATGTTTAATAAAGCATTTGCATCCAGAATATAACAAGAAGTCTCAAAACTCAATAACAAAAAATAAATAACCCAATTTTTAAAAGTAGGTGAAGAGGATATATGTTGGCACATACACCCGTGAAAAAGATGCTCAGTGTCATTAGTCTTTGGGAAATGCACATTAAAACTACAATGAGGTATCATTATGCATCTATTATAATATCCAAAATCTTAAAAACTAACCACATCAAGAGTTGGCAAAAACATAGAGGAATTGAAATTCTCATGTACTGCTGGTGGAAATGAAAAGTGGTACAAACACTTGGAAACAATTTCATAAAAGTTAAACACACTACTGTGTTATTCAGTCATTCCACTCCTAGGTATCTAACCAAGAGAAATAAAGCTTATATCTATACAAAAAGTTGTATACAAATGTCCATAGAAGCTTGATTTATAATAGCCAAAAGAAGAAACAAACCAAATCTCCTTAACAGGTGAAAGGATAAACAAACTGGAATATCCACAAAATGGAATTCTATTCAGCAGTGAAAAGAGGTGAACAATTAATCATCATGCTACAACACGGATGAATCTCAAGATAATTTATGCTGGGTGAAAAAGTCAGATAAAAAATAGTACATAATGTATGATACCATGTATACAAAATTCTAGAAAATTTAACCTATAGTGACAAAAAGCAGATCTATAGTTGCCTAACAATGAACAGTAAGGGGAAGGGCAGAAAGAGAGAGGCAGGATGGAGGGATTGTAAGTGGCAATTGCATTCCCATCACTCTGAGGGGGATGGATGTGTCCACTCTCTTAATTGTGGTCATGGTTTCACAGGTACGTACACACATGAAAACATTAAATTGTACACTGCAATTTATTATATGTGCAATTAATTTAACTTAATTCTATTACATTTAATGTATTACATTTGCAATTTATTATATGTCAACTATTCATCAATATAGACATTTTAATAAAAATATGTGTACATATTTATATGGTTGGGAGAGGGCATAAGCACCAAAAGATAGAAACAGCTTATTTTTCTCCTCTCCTTTTTTCCTCCTTTCTTCCTCCTCATCTTCTCTTCTTTTGCTTATTTACAATTTCTGATTTTCCAAAAATGACATGTATTATATGGGTAACAAAGTTAAAAGAGGAGAATAATGTGGAACAAAGGAACCAGAGAGATAAAGAGGAAAGCTAGTGATTTTGTTAACAATGGGAGCAGGAGACACAGTTTGGAGGAATTATAAAGAACATCTCTTATTCCAGAACAAAGATTTTTACAGAAGTTCATCAGGAACAAAGAATTTACGGACAAAATTGATAGACTTTCATGCAAACCAAGATGTCAGAAATTTCCAAGGCAGTTTCACAGATTTATGCACATAAATAAGTAATTATGGTTGGTTAATTTCCAAGCAGCAACTTCAGTGAAATATGCAGAAGCAAAAAACTGGCCCAGTTGGTGGCTGAGGGTTTGGAAAGAACAAAATTACTTTCTACATAATGATAAATTTCCAGTTAAGAGAGGATGGATGGTCTAGGTCAGATTTATTGCCAGTGGCAATTCTAATATACGGTTTTCTGTTTTTAAAAGAATTAGCTGCTACATTATTACAGCTGACTTACTTAGTGACCTAACTAATTTTCAGGAATCAAGAGTTTTGCAAATGATAGTTGTGTATTAGAGCTGATAGCTGGTGAAACCATGACGAGGAGGTTCTGGAAGATCAAACGTTAAACTATGTCCCAAAGATAGAGTAGCACGCCAAGGCAGGGTACTTCAACTGTCTGCTGTTTCATCCAGTACACAATCAAAGGCATTTCTGATGGGTTGGAGAAATGAGGAGTCGGCATAGCTCAGTGGTCATGTCCCCAGTCTCAGGAGACTGATCAAACAAGTTGAGATCCCAGCTCCACCACTTTCTAGGCGTCCTTGGTTACCTCATTTTTCTCATTAGCCTAATAAGAATTCCAAAAGTTTGCTGTGGGTTCTTATGAGGATGAAATAATACATGAGAAGCGCTTATGTTAAAAATGTCATACTTTCTAATAATGTCCTTGATGAAACTTAGAAAGTTTTGGTTTGTTCATAAATGAAAATAATAAATTAAAAAATAGAATGTTAGAGTTGAAGAGGATATAAAGAGACCATGGTCCAATTCCCCAAACTGAGGCCTAGGGAATTCAAACTGGAACAGCTAGCGATAGCCCTCTGTGTTTAAAGTTTGTCCTGTATGTCATGCAGAACATCAGTTGCTTGATATTCCTCATCTGGATTCATGGTCAGTTCTTCATCAGCTCATAAGCTTCTACTGAGCAATGATGAGGATGTTTTAAGTAAGTGCAAAATGGTCAGCAAAGCTGAGCTCACCAGGGTGCTCAGTAAGTATTACCTGGTGATGGTAATTACATGACAATGAGAGACAAAGCAAGAGACTAGCTCCAGAAGCTCCCTAGTGTGAAAATGAATCCTATTCTCTTTCGCTCTTCTCTCTCTCTCTGACACACACACACACACACACAGTCTTGTCTTGTCTTTTTTGCCTGGTTCGATATGCATTTACGCAGTAAAACCAACTCATTCTAAAACCAGCATGTTGAGAAATATGATTTATACTTAGCTTCCATGTGAGGTTGTTCGACTGTTCATCTGTAATACCATCAAATAAGCGAAAGGGTGTTAAGTGTGGTATGGAGGGGGTGTCAGATTCTATCCTTTTCTTCCAGAACACCAGAAGGGAATATTAGAAAACTAAATATAACTAAATATTTATATGGATGAAATGCCTGGCAAGGACTATGACTTGGCATGCCTTCTACATTTCCCTTAGTGAGTTCCAAAAAGCCTTTACCTGTTTTCCAAAAGGCTTAATCACAGTATTCCTACTCTTCAGCAAATCTGCCACTGTTTTTGGATTTTAGTACATTCAGCCATCAAATGATGATGTGACGGGGAGACCTTGTTCAACCTAGAGAATATCTGCATTCAGCTCTGTCTGTGCTAGGGAACTTATGCCAGGACACATTATTTCAGATTTACAGACTGTTTCTATCTATTCTAAAATACTTGTGCCGCTTATTGTTTATAAGACAGAAGAGAAATCAAGTCCTTAACTACCCCCAACCCTCTTTCATGGCAGCTTGGTTCAAACTCCTATTCGGCTTGGATCTGCAATTCAGTAGATTCAATCCCAGCGTGCAATAGAATATAGGGAGGAGCAGAGCCAAGTGGAGTGAAAAAGGGGGAATAGAGATTCTTCCAGCTTCTCCTCAGTCATTTCTATACACGTGGTTTCATTATTGTTTTTAAAACAAATCCCACTTAATTGAAAAGCATGCACCAAAATGTGTTCCAAATGTAAATAAACATACATTATTTTCAGACTTTCAGCTATTTAGGGCCATTCACCCACCTGCTCCTCTCTCCACTACTTAGAAATTATCTAAACTTGACTCTGTCATTCTACAAAATTCTCCTTTGTTTGTCCCAAATTTTGCATCTTGTCTCTGCTGTATTTTCACAGGATAATGGAAAACAGTGACAGGGTACCAAAGAGAGTCTGGCTCTAAATGTGAAACTAATCGAATCTTCCCAAGGCAGTTGCCAACAGCATCCCGACCCTTGCTGGGAGTGTTCAATATCGCGATGAAAAGGCAAATTGTAGCTCAAATATGTCTTCGCTCTAAGTGCATTGGGTCATTTACCTTAACAATGTGAACGTGCACTCATTATCATGTTCAACTTGATTAGTGTATGGTCTAACATTTAAAAGTGCACTTCAGATAAAAGAATGTATAAATGCATGATTGGTTCCTAATAAATTGAGCAACCCCTTAATGAACTGTGAGCGATCTAGAGAGGAACTATTACATACCGGTCATAGAAATGGCAAACCAGACAAAAATAGATTGTGTGTGTGTGTGCGTGCGTGCGTGCGTGCGTGCGTGTGTATGGGGAGAGATCTTTCTCCATTTTCCATGATACACTGATTGCTACCTTTATTGAAAAAAATAATGAAGAGAATTCAAGGCAACCAGGGAAATCAGTTCATTTAGGAACCAAACATAAATGAGAGCCATCTTTTGGCAAATATTCAGTATGGCTTTCCTGACACATCCAAATAGAAAAGTTTAGAGGGACATGTTGTGCAAACTCTTAAATGAGCTTTCTTGCTGATTTTTCAAGAAAATATAGATAGAGTTGGTGTAGGATATAAGATCTCCTTAATCATTTAAGACAAATTCTGCTCTACTCTCTCTCTATTCTCATTTGTCTCTTTTCCCCTATGCTTTCCCTTTGGCTTTTACTTGCTAAACATCTATTTTATAGTGTTTTAATAGGCAAAAGCACTGACCAGGGAAGTAGAAGTTTTGTTCTTATTTTAAAAATTTAATACCATGCATTTTCTTAAATTTCTGTGTGAAAGGTATCTTATATTTACTTCTGATCGGAATCTAAAAATGTTCAGATGAATGAGGTGGCATGCCTCTCTACTTTATTTTTTATTCATGTTAGGTGAATTTTAAATGTGAACTAGAAGAGTTTAGATATTTATTTGGCATCAGGCTCCACATGCGTATGTCCATAAGAAACTTGAGAAAAAAATATACATGTTAAGGATCCATAACGCTTCTGAAAATCTGAAATCCAAAATGCTCCAAAATCTGCAACTTTTTGAGCATCAGCTTGACACCACAAGAGGACAATTCTGCACCTGACTTCATGTGACAGGTCTTAGTCAAAACACTGTGCACAACACACAGTTTATGTGTGTGAAGGGAAAAAGACCTTCCAAGTCCTCTTTGGCGATGATATCTTTTCCATTAATACCTATATTTCCCCATGCAAGCACACCCACAAAGCGTAATGAAATGACATGTGAGCGGTCTGGATGTGCCAACAGCAGGTTCCCCATGATGTCCCACATGGGATCGAGACAGTGATACCTTTGCTTTCTGATGGTTCAAGGTACACAAATATTATTTCATGCACAAAATTATTTAAAATATTGTATAAAATTACTTTCAGGCTATGTGTATAAGGCATATATCAAAATACATATAGTCACTATATTCTTTTGCTTATTCTCTGCTCTGTGATGCAAAGATATTATTAAAAATATCAAAAAGACCTGAAGATTCCTTTATGGGTAACAGTGACAAGAAAAAGAGGAAACATTTATGTTTATTTATAGCATGGAAAGTGAAGCTGTTGGAGAAACTAGACAGCAGTGTCTAAGTGTGAAACATCTTACGGAAGAGTATGGTGTTGGAATGACCACAACATATGACCTGAGAAAACAGAAGGATAAACTGTTAAAGTTCTGTGCTGAAAGTGATGGATGGAAGTTAATTTTAAAAACAGAAAAACACTGCATAAAGCTAAAAATGAAGATCTTGATTGTGTATTGAAATGTGGATTCATAGGAGTCACTAGCCACTTAATGGTATGATGATCACAAAACAAGCAAAGATATACCATCATGAACTGAAAATTGAAAGGAACTGTGAATATTCACAGAAACGACATACCATTAAAGATTTGTGGTGACAAAGCATCTGTTGATCACAAAGAAGCAGACACATTTATTAACAAGTTTGCCAGGGTCATGGCTAATGAAAATCTGATGCCAGAACAAGTCTATAACGCTGAAGAAACATCACTGTCTTGGTGTTATTGCCATGGAAAGACGTTGACTACACTGATGAGACGGTGCCTAAGTAAATAAGGATGCTAAAGACAGAATAACTGTGTTTAGATGTGCTAATGCAGCAGGCACACTAAATGTAAACTTACCATGATAAGCAAAAACTTGCATCCTTGGTATTTTCAAGGAATGAATTTCTTACCAGTCTAATATTATGCTAACAAAAAGGCATGGATCACCAGGGACATCATTTCTGACTGGTTTCATAAACATTTTGTACCAGTGACTCATGCTGACTGCAGGGAAACCGGACTAGATGACAACTGCAAGATTTTATTATTCTTTGACAACCATTCTGCTCATCCTCCAGCTAAAATTCTCATAAAAATAATGTTTATGCCATGTATTTTCTCCCAGTGTGACTTCTTTAACTCAGTCATGTAACCAGGGTATCCTGGGATCATTGAAGAATAAATACAAAAATACACTTTCTTGAACAGCGTGCTAGCAGTAGTGAACAGAGGCATGAGTGTGGAAGCTTTTTAAAAGAATTTAGCATGAAAGATGCCGTATCTACTCTTACCAAGGTCTGGGACACAGTGACTAAAGACACAGTTGTGCACGTCTGGCACAACTTCTATCCGTGCAATCATGTTGAGTGATATAATGATGGACAAGGTGGTAACTGTGAAGGATTCTGTATATCTAATGAGAAAAAAAAGATGCCTGGCCTCCTTACTTATGCAAGATATATATCTCAGAGTCCGTCAGCAAACTGGAATAAGCGGATATCAAAGAAGTTTTTAACATCAATAATGAGGCTCCAGTTGTTCATTCACTGACCAATGGTTAAACAGGCAAAATGGTCCTGAATCAAGGTGATCATGATAATAGTGATGATGAAGATGACCTTGTTAACTCTGCAGAATTGCCTATAGAACACATGGTGAAAATGTGTGGTGGGCTTATGGAAGGACTACAGCAGCATGCATTCATTGCAGAACAAAAAACCATATCAGTTTATAAAATCAAGGAGAAACTCCTAAGATCAAAACTGTTGTTAATGAGGCAGATGATTCTGGAGGAAACATCTAAAAAGCCATCCAGCGGAATGCCTCCCTATGCCTAAAGGACGCACTTCCTGGTCCCGCAACTCCTTCTGATGTTTCTTCTCACCAGAAAAGAAAATACAATGTATCTTTTATTCAAAGTCCAGGATTATAGATGGAGACTGAAAGTTTGCCATTGTTGGTTGTTGTTGTTGTCTAACAGCTGACACGGGTATTCTGGTGATACTACCATGCTGCTGAGTTACCCTGAACACATCATCTTTTCACTGTATGAATGGTATGTCATATTTTTTACTGTTAAGTACTTACATGTAAATAAATGTAAGAAAATGATTGCTTATCAGGAGCATATAAATCCAGAGTCAGGAATGATGATGATGCCAAACCACCACAGATTGTCCCCATGGGTGGCTGAGATAGTGACACCTTTGCTTTCTGATGGTTCAAGGTACACAAACTTTATTTCATGCACAAAATTATTTAAAATATTGTATAAAATTACCTTCAGGCTACATGTATGAGACATATATAAAACACAAATAATTTTGTGTTTAGCCTTGGGTCTCATCCCCAAGATATCTCATTGTGTATACACAAATATTCCAAAATCTGAAAAAAATCTGAAATCCAAAAAAATTTGGTCCCAACTTTCAGATAAGGGACACTCAACCTGTACCACGCAGATCAATATCAAGAAATGCTTACATGGTGTTGGGGAAGCACAGGAAGACTACAAAGAAGTAGGAGTCAGGCTCCTCATCATGAGCCAGGCAGTACTCGCTCAGTGCCACATTTGTGCAATCAGCAGCACACGCAGGAGCAGAGTTCATTTGAGATAGGATGGTGGGGATGGGCTCATGGATGAGATGAAACTTGAATGTGGCCTTAAAATATGTGACTGGACAAAGATAAACCCAAAGAGGGGCGGAGGACGTTGGGGCAGGAGGCCCCAACTGAGAAGGAGCACCACCATGTGTCTAGGGTCTGCTGGGGAGCCCTGGGGAGCCTGCAAGGAGAGTCCACTGGGGGGAACATAATGGTGTGAGAGGTAAGGGAAGCCCAGAGGCTGAGGACGCTGAAATCTGGCTAAGAATGGGAAGGTATCAGAGGCTTCAGAGGAAACCAGTGGCTCTGCAGAGAAAGATGTATATATAGCCTATATTTATAGGCTATATAGTCTAGGCTGTAAGGAGCAAGTGACTGCAGGCAGAGGGTCTAGGGAGAGGACATTCTGAATTGAGTAAGCATGGGTGGGGAACAAAAGAAGGACAGCAATGAGGATGAAGTAGTGTGAAGGCAGAGATTCTCTGGGTCAGAGGTCTACCCCAAGTGGCAGATTTTCCAAAGATAGAGGTATACACATATATGAAACTCCAATATGCTTTTCTTAAAATGAGGCAGTGACGTTCCTCTATCAAGAAGTGGGGTCTATATTGTCTCCTCTTGAACCTGGATGGAACTTTGTAACTACAGCAACCAACAGATTGCAACACAAGTGATGCTGTCTCTGTCTCCCAGTGGATTTATCTTTGTCCAGTCACATCTTTTAAGGCCACATTCAAGTTTCATCTCTTCCATGAGCCCTTCCCCACCATCCTGTCTCAAATGAACTCTGCTCCTATGTGTGCTGCTGATTGCACGAATGTGGCACTGAGAGAGACAGAGACAGAGAGAGAGAGACTAGAGAGAGAGATGCCTGAAGGGCCCTATCTTTTGAGCCCTGTTTGAGTCTTCCACACTATGAGGCAGAGACATCCTCACTGTGCCCCACCCTCCCTGAATAGGAGAATCCATGAACATAAAAAATGATTGTTTTATGCCATTTACTGAGTTTTGGGGTAATTTGTTCTGAAGCCATCATACCTGTAATATCTCATCTCTTGATTCTAAATCCATTAAGCACATCTTGCCCTTCGGCAGTCCCTATTCCAGTATTCGGCAAATTTTTTCTATAAAGGACCACAGAGTAAATATTTTAGGCTTTGCACCTGCTCTGCCATTGTAGTGTGGAAGCAGCTAGAGACAATACCTAAACTAATAAATCTGGTTGTGTTCCACTAAAACTTTATTTACAAAAACAGGCAGCGAACTGAGTTTGGCCTGGGAGCATAGTTTGATGACCCCCATCCTATACTTAGGGTCATCAGCAGTAAGCCTCATGATCATAGCTATACCAGGTTAGTCCCGCGGGCTGCATCAGAAAGACAGGGATGGAACCTAGGAGCCAAGTGCAGGACTGAGTCGCAGGCACCAGAGTGAATGAAAGGTCTGAGATGACATATTTCCCACCCTCCACCCACTGAGGAACCCCAACCGTTCCCTCCACCACAGTAGTTAGGTCTTCAGAGCCACCCTAAGAAAGAATCCTTCTTCCTTCTATTTTACTTCATTCCTAATTGCCCCATATTGACCGTGTTCAACACTGTAATCCTGAGGGCTTTCCTACAGACTCAAAGCATCACTGATTTGTAAAACCCAGTTCCCTGTCTCTAAGTGCTCAGAATTCATTTCAGAAACCAAAAAGGTACTCTTCACCCATGATACATGGAACTCAAGGATGGGTAAGAATGCATCCCATAGTCCAATTCCTATTCCTTGAAATGCCATCAACTGTGAGCCACAGAAAAGTGACAAGTAGACAGGAGAGTACAATGGGGCTGTGCTTTTGTTCCTCCCTCCTGAGAGCTGGGTAGCTGCTGTTGGGTCCTTGATATCTTTAAGTGCTGATTTTGCAATGCTGGTGAAGTATGCAGTACTGAGTTCACAAGTTCACATCACAGAATACGCAGACCAAGAGGCCTTAATGAGAGACAGAAGGACTATAAGCTAGCCAGAAAACTCGCCTCTCCTTCCTCCTGGTTTTACAGGATTCTCTAATAAGGGGATAACTTGGAGAAAAAGGAAAGAAACTCAACTAAGTGTTAACAGCAGGAGTCCTTCAGCAATCTTCTAAGCAGCTTCCTGAGAAGGCCTCCAGCCATTCAGCGGAGCCCAAAGGCTTAATGAGAGCAGCCTTATTGCAGGGCCTGTACACAGCAGCCTGGAGGCTGGTTTCCCATGGGTCTTTGCCCTCCACACATCAGCTGGCCACGCAGAGAAAGCAGGACAGGGAGGGATTCTCAGTGACTTTTCACAGCCCTGACCCAGCTGTTATTTTAGGAGATGTATAGATCCAGTTTGCATTATATAATGGGGTCACTGGAATGTAGCTGATACAGGGTGCTAAGAAAATGAACTTGCAATTTCATTTCTAAGATAAATGAGGAATAAGAATAGACTTACAAAGAAAGCTTCTATTTCATCAGTGTAGGAAAACATGGCAATCCCAAGCACAGATGGGTTAAAGGGAAGGGTCGTCACCCTTAGAAGGTAGACCAACGCCTATCAGACAGACCCAAAGCACTTTTTTGCATTGGGTGAGAAGTTTGGCAAGCTCAGACAGCAAAAGTAGAACCACTTTGGGAATCTTTGAATGAGGAAGACTCTTTCTTCCTCTCCTACCTGTCCCCTAAATTGTGACAACTTTGTGAGGGAGCAGGACAGCAATCGCAGTGAACTGTCACCTCAGGTCTCAGAGCGACCGATACATTCTTTCGGAAAGCACCTGATAAGATGGCTGTTTGTAGGAGAGCTGGCTTGAACCTTCTGGGAAAACTGTGTAAAAGAACCGCTTTGATTTATGAAAGGTAGCAGACTGGATTTCTGCTCTGCAGTCCCACAGACAGACTTTACACAGAATCAGACTGTAGTTTCCAGTGCAGAGGGCTGCATTTGTGCCAGTCAGGAAACACGAACTGGTGATCTGGAGAACCTCACCTGGGTCCTGGGGCAGCCATGGCCTGGCCGGGTCACGCAAGACAGGGGCAAGCCATTGACTATCCCTCAGTCTTCTCCTCTACAAAATGGGCTAATAAACCACTAGAGATCACGCAGCTGTTATGAGCTCCAAATGAGATCACATATGGGAAGGTACATTGTAAACTTGGGAGTGCTTTGTGAAGTTATTATTTTCATGACATTCCATATTACTATAAGCAAAATTCAAAGGGAGGAGAGAGAAAAATAAAATAGAGATGATCTGGTGATGAAGTGTTTTTATTATTAAAAATTTAAAGAGCACTTTATATTTTCAGAGAGCACAGCAGTCTTTTTTTCTTGAGTTCATTTGACAGGTTAACATCACAGTCACTGACCTTGGAATAATTACCAGCACCAAAATATGGCAGACAGGAAGGGGAAGGGGCTGGGCGCAGCCTGGGGGGTCTCTCCCTGGTTTCCACAGACAGATACTTGTCCAGGACTTAGGCAGACAGTGTGACAAAGAGGCTTGGTGTAGGAGAAGAGGGATCAGGACGAAGTCCCAGGTCCCGGGCGTGGCTCTCAGGGTCTCAGGCTCCGAGAGCCTTGTCTGCATTGGGGAGGCGCAGAGTTCGGGGATTCCCCACTCCCCTAGTTTCACTTCTTCTCCCAACCTGTGTCGGGTCCTTCCTCCAGGATATGTTTAGAAAGGCAGTGGTGTGGCTATTTCATTTCTGCATACCCATAAACATTAGCCATCAAGAAATTGCTTTGTTTTCCACGAGACATCTAAACTGAAGACAGCATAAAATGGAGCCCAGGACCAAATTTCAGCTGTAAACTATACTTATTTCTCTTCTCTTTACCGCAAAATCAGGCTAGAAACTTAAAATTCAATATTTACAAAACCTGTGAACCAAAGTCCTGATTTTCCTAAGTGGTGTAGAAAAAAAATAGATTCCTGAGATTTGTTCTGGAAAAGCCAGATAGGCCTTCTGAGGCCCAACCCTGTGCCCTAATCAGAGCTACATGCTTGAAGTGCGCTGGTCAAAGGGAGGTAGGTCAGCTCTGATCCCTTAAAGCAAACTGATGCTGAAATCTCTGATATCTTAAAACCAAACAAAGCTTTGGCTGCTCTTTTTATTATTAGAGGTGGAGACTTAAATGAAGGGCCAGGGTGCACATATTTTAAGGGAGTAAAACAAAAACAAAATAAAACATTTCAATGGGCGATGCAAACATCAAGCCAAAATTCTGTTCTGCGTTTGGGGCAAGGAGAATCGAAAGGACCTTGTGTTCAAAGTTTGGTTTTGGCTTGAGCTGAGTCGTGGCAAAACTGGTGCAGTTGTGCCTTTTCCTCCTCTCCTGGACTGGATTCAGAGGGCAAGGCAGAGGCCTGGTCCTTTTCTGGTAAGGACATGGACAAAGGCGCTCACAGTAGTGGCAGGCCAAGGTGCAGGGAGGAAGGGGACAGAGGGATGCCCAGAAGTAGCAGAACAGCCTCCCATTGGAGGGCACTGGCTGCCCACTCCAGAAAGGAGTTCTAGCTTATACCAAGTTTAAAGTTTTTCTTTTCTAATTGTAAATCTCATACGTAAACACCAGTCCATTTTATTATGTATCATTGCACGTTGGAGGATTGACAAATGTAGACTGGGAGCAGTGGCTCACACCTGTAATCCCAACACTTCAGGAGGCCGAGACCAGGGGTCACTTGAGGCCAGGAGTTTGAGACCAGCCTGGGCAACATAGTGAGATACCATCTCTACAGAAAAAAAAAAAAAAAGACAGTCATATTGGCTCACTCATGTAGACCCAGCTACTCAGAAGGCTGAGGCAGGAGGATCGCTTAAAACCAAGAGGTCGAGGCTGCAGTGAGCTAGGATCATGCCACTACACTCCAGTCTAGGTGATAAAGTGAGACCTTGTCTCAAAAAAAAAGAAGAAAAAAAAACTTATTTTAAAAAAAGAGAATTGTCAAATGTTAGCAGTGCTTTGGTAAGTCAAGGGAAAAAAGCCTTAGAGAAAAATAACGACATATCTTTGTGTAGCAGAGAAGGGCTTAGGATACAGAACAAGGGTAGAAAACATAAAAAGCACAAAGTTGAAAGAAACCCCAGGGAATATCTTATGGCTTCTCTCACCTTGCCCCCAATACAGATAGGAAAACAGGCCCAGAGAGGTTGGATCATCTGCTTCCCACAATTTGATGAAAAAATTCCCTTTGGTTATTTATATACTTGGGCTGGAATTTCCCTGCCAACACCTATTGCTCCCTTCTCCTCTAAAAATATTTTGGGAATTCTCATTTTATTATCCCCCCAGACTGCTAATATATATTGACTGGAAGCTAGGTCAGAGCCATAAGCATCCAAACCGGAACAATTTTCATTGGGATGACGTAGACTCTTATTAAAGATTGTGCTGAGGGTTTTTTTCTCCAAATTTCCTCAAACCCTCGCCATCCTAACAGGCTTTTACTTGTAAAGCTTTCAGTGGTGGCCCTTGACATTTTCTCATTTGCTGGGTCTGCCTACAGTCTTTAGAAAGATGGATTCATTGCCTCACACCATAAGCTAAATGAACATTTATTCAGTGCTTGCTGTAGGTACCAAGCATTGTTCTAGACACTGGTATGTGGGTAGGACAATCAGACATGAACCTACCCTCATGAGGCTTACACTAGAGGCTTGCTGCATCTCCAACTTCGAGGACTGTTCTAAATGGAATAACACAGTCTTCATTTTCCGCCAACCCCCCTTAATGTCTATTAGCCCCCAGAAATTTAGCCCACAGAGATAAATAATTCTATTTCATTCAAGCTCTATTCATTCTTCCTACCCTCTCCTTTCATTTTTAATCTGTCCTTCTTTGCATCCTCCAGCTCCTACACCACCGAACAGGTAGTACCCCTCAAGTGCACATAATATTGTAAACCTTCAAAAATTCCCTTTCTTGTTTAGCATCCAGACGCCAGCACAAAAGGAAATTCACTGAACTGAAGATTGCCAAATGCAGACAACTTGGGAGTATTTTGGAGTTTTTGTTTTGCTGTCTCTTTTAGGCTCAAGGGTACATGTGCTTGTTTGTTGCATGGCTATATTGCATACTAGTGGGGATTGGGCTTCTAGTGTACTCATTATTTACATAGTGAACACTGTATCTGATAGGTAATTTTTCAACTCTCGCCCTCTCTCACCCTCCCAGCTTTTGGAGTCTTCGGTGTCTATTATTTCCGTTCTTATGTCCATGTGTCCATTGTTCAGCTCTTGCTTATAAGTGAGAACATGCAGTATTTAGTTTTCTATTTCTGATTTACTTCACCTAAGACAATGGCCTACATCTCCACCCATGTTTTATATGGCAGCATAGTATTCGTGGCATATACGTACCACATTTTCTTTCTTTTTTTTCTTTTTTTTTTTAAATTATACTTTAAGTTCTGGGGTACATGTGCACAACGTGCAGGTTTGTTACATATGTATACTTGTGTCATGTTGGTGTGCTGCACCCATCAACTCGTCCGCACCCATCAACTCGTCATTTACATCAGGTGTAACTCCCAGTGCAATCCCTCCCCCTTCCCCCTCCCCATAAAAGGCCCCGGTGTGTGATATTCCCCTTCCCGAGTCCAAGTGATCTCATTGTTCAATTCCCACCTATGAGTGAGAACATGCGGTGTTTGGTTTTCTGTTCTTGCGATAGTTTGCTGAGAATGTTGGTTTCCAGCTGCATCCATGTCCCTACAAAGGACATGAGCTCATCCTTTTTTATGGCTGCATAGTATTCCATGGTATATATGTGCCACATTTTCTTAATCCAGTCTGTCACTGATAGACATTTGGGTTGATTCCAAGTCTTTGCTACTGTGAATAGTGCTGCAATAAACATACATGTGCATGTGTCTTTATAGCAGCATGATTTATAATCCTTTGGGTATATACCCAGTAATGGGATGGCTGGGTCATATGGTATTTCTAGTTCTAGATCCTTGAGGAATCACCATACTGTTTTCCACAATGGTTGAACCAGTTTACAATCCCACCAACAATGTAAAAGTGTTCCTATTTCTCCACATCCTCTCCAGCACCTGTTGTTTCCTGACTTTTTAATGATTGCCATTCTAATTGGTGTGAGATGGTATCTCATTGTGGTTTTGATTTGCATTTCTCTGATGCCCAGTGATGACGAGCATTGTTTCATGTGCCTGTTGGCTGTATGCATGTCTTCTTTTGAGAAATGTCTATTCATACCCCTTGCCCACTTTTTGATGGGGTTGTTTGTTTTTTTCTTGTAAATTTGTTTGAGTTCTTAGTAGGTTCTGGATATTAGCCCTTTGTCAGATGAGTAGATTGCAAAAATTTTCTCCCATTCTGTAGGTTGCCTGTTCACTCTGATGATAGTTTCTTTTGCTGTGCAGAAGCTCTTTAGTTTAATCAGATCCCATTTGTCAATTATGGCTTTTGTTGCCATTGCTTTTGGTGTTTTAGACATGACGTCCTTGCCCATGCCTATGTCCTGAATGGTATTACCTAGGTTTTCTTCTAGGGTTTTTATGATTTTAGGTCTAACATTTAAGTCTCTAATCCATCTTGAATTAATTTTCATATAAGGAATAAGGAAAGGATCCAGTTTCAGTTTTCTACTTATGGCTAGCCAATTTTCCCAGCACCATTTATTAAATAGGGAATCCTTTCCCCATTTCTTGTTTTTCTCAGATTTGTCAAAGATCAGATGGCTGTAGAGGTGTGGTATTATTTCTGAGGGCTCTGTTCTGTTCCATTGGTTTATATTTCTGTTTTGGTACCAGTATCATGCTGTTTTGGTTACTGCAGCCTTGTAGTACAGTTTGAAGTCAGGTAGCGTGATGCCTCCAGCTTCGTTATTTTGACTTAGGATTGTCTTGGCAATGTGGGGTCTTTTTTGGTTCCATATGAACTTTAAAGCAGTTTTTTCCAATTCTGTAAAGAAAGTCATTGATAGCTTAATGGGGATGGCATTGAATCTATAGATTTCCTTGGGCAGTATGGTCATTTTCACAATATTGATTCTTCCTATCCATGAACATGGAATGTTCTTCCATTTGTTTGTGTCCTCTTTTATTTCACCGAGCAGTGGTTTGTAGTTCTCCTTGAAGAGGTCCTTTACATCCCTTGTAAGTTGGATTCCTAGGTATTCTCTTTGAAGCAATTGTGAATGGAAGTTCATTCATGATTTGGCTCTCTGTTTGTTTGTTACTGGTGTATAAGAATGCTTGTGATTTTTGCACATTAATTTTGTATCCTGAGACTTTGCTGAAGTTTCTTATCAGCTTAAGGAGATTTTGGGCTGAGATGTTGGGGTTTTCTAAATATACAATCATGTCATCTGCAAACAGGGACAATTTGACTTCTTCTTTTCCTAACTGAATACCCTCTATTTCTCTTGCCTGATTGCCCTAGCCAGAACTTCCAAGACTATGTTGAATAGGAGTGGTGAGAGAGGGCATCCCTGTCTTGTGCCAATTTTCAAAGGGAATGCTTCCAGTTTTTGCCCATTCAGTATGATATTGGCTGTGGGTTTGTCATAAATAGCTCTTATTATTTTGAGATATGTTCCATCAGTACCGAATTTATTGAGAGTTTTTACCTTGAAGGGCTGTTGAATTTTGTCAAAGGCCTTTTCTGCATCTATTGAGATAATCATGTGGTTTTTGTCTTTGGTTCTGTTTGTATGCTGGATTACGTTTATTGATTTGCATATGTTCAACCAGCCTTGCATCCCAGGGATGAAGCCCACTTGATCATGGTGGATAAGCTTTTTGATGTGCTGCTGGATTTGGTTGGCCAGTATTTTATTGAGGATTTTTGCATCGATGTTCATCAGGGATATTGGTCTAAAATTCTCTTTTTTTGTTGTGTCTCTGCCAGGCTTTGGTATCAGGATGATGTTGGCCTCACAAAATGAGTTAGGGAGGATTCCCTCTTTTTCTATTGATTGGAATAGTTTCAGAAGGAATGGTATCAGCTCCTCCTTGTACCTCTGGTAGAATTCAGCTGTGAATCCGTCTGGTCCTGGACTTTTTTTGGTTGGTAGGCTATTAATTATTGCCTCAATTTCAGAGCCTGCTATTGGTCTATTGAGGGATTCAACTTCTTCCTGGTTTAGTCTTGGAAGAGTGTAAGTGTCCAGGAAATTATCCATTTCTTCTAGGTTTTCTAGTTTATTTCCGTAGAGGTGTTTATAGTATTCTCTGATGGTAGTTTGTATTTCTGTGGGGTTGGTGGTGATATCCCCTTTATCATTTTTTATTGCGTCTATTTGATTCTTCTCTCTTTTCTTCTTTATTAGTCTAGCTAGCGGTCTGTCAATTTTGTTTATCTTTTCAAAAAACCAACTCCTGGATTCATTGATTTTTTGGAGGGTTTTTTGTGTCTCTATCTCCTTCAGTTCTGCTCTGATCTTAGTTATTTCTTGCCTTCTGCTAGCTTTTGAATGTGTTTGCTCTTGCCTCTCTAGTTCTTTTAATTGTGATGTTAAAGTGTCAATTTTAGATCTTTCCTGCTTTCTCTTGTGGGCATTTAGTGCTATAAATTTCCCTCTACACACTGCTTTAAATGTGTCCCAGAGATTCTGGTATGTTGTATCTTTGTTCTCATTGGTTTCAAAGAACATCTTTATTTCTGCCTTCATTTTGTTATGTACCCAGTAGTCATTCAGGAGCAGGTTGTTCAGTTTCCATGTAGTTGAGCGGTTTTGATTGAGTTTCTTAGTCCTGAGTTCTAGTTTGATTGCACTGTGGTCTGACAGACAGTTTGTTATAATTTCTGTTCTTTTACATTTGCTGAGGAGTGCTTTACTTCCAATTATGTGGTCAATTTTGGAATAAGTGTGATGTGGTGCTGAGAAGAATGTATATTCTGTTGATTTGGGGTGGAGAGTTCTGTAGATGTCTATTAGGTCCGCTTGGTGCAGAGTTGAGTTCAATTCCTGGATATCCTTGTTAACTTTCTGTCTCATTGATCTGTCTAACGTTGACAGTAGGGTGTTGAAGTCTCCCATTGTTATTGTATGGGAGTCTAAGTCTCTTTGTACGTCTCTAAGGACTTGCTTTATGAATGTGGGTGCTCCTGTATTGGGTGCATACATATTTAGGATAGTTAGCTCTTCCTGTTGATTTGATCCCTTTACCATTATGTAATGGCCTTCTTTGTCTCTTTTGATCTTTGATGGTTTAAAGTCTGTTTTATTAGAGACTAGGATTGCAACCCCTGCTTTTTTTTGTTCTCCATTTGCTTGGTAGATCTTCCTCCATCCCTTTATTTTGAGCCTATGTGTATCTCTGCATGTGAGATGGGTCTCCTGAATACAGCAAACTGATGGGTCTTGACTCTATCTGATTTGCCAGTCTGTGTCTTTTAATTGGACCATTCAGTCCATTTACATTTAAGGTTAATATTGTTATGTGTGAACTTGATCCTGTCATTGTGATATTAGCAGGTTATTTTGCTTGTTAGTTGATGCAGTTTCTTCCTAGCCTCGATGGTCTTTACATTTTGGCATGTTTTTGCAATGGCTGGTACTGGTTGTTCCTTTCCATGTTTAGTGCTTCCTTCAGGATGTCTTGTAGGGCAGGCCTGGTGGTGACAAAATCTCTAAGCATTTGCTTGTCTGTAAAGGATTTTATTTCTCCTTCACTGATGAAACTTAGTTTGGCTGGATATGAAATTCTGGGTTGAAAATTCTTTTCTTTAAGAATGTTGAATATTGGGCCCCCACTCTCTTCTGGCTTGTAGAGTTTCTGCCGAGAGATATGCTGTTAGTCTGATGGGCTTCCCTTTGTGGGTAACCCGACCTTTCTCTCTGGCTGCCCTTAACACTTTTTCCTTCATTTCAACTTTGGTGAATCTGACAATTATGTGTCTCAGAGTTGCTCTTCTCCAGGAGTATCTTTGTGGCGTTATTTGTATTTCCTGAATTTGAATGTTGTCCTGCCTTACTAGGTTGGGGAAGTTCTCCTGAATGATATCCTGAAGAGTGTTTTCCAACTTGGTTCCATTTTCCCCCTCACTTTCAGGCACACCAATTAGACGTAGATTTGGTCTTTTCACATAATCCCACATCTCTTGGAGGCTTTGTTCATTTCTTTTTCCTTTTCTTTCTCTAGACTTCTCTTCTCACTTCATTTCATTCATTTGATCTTCAATCATTGATACTCTTTCTTCCAGTTGATCGAGTTGGTTACTGAAGCTTGTGCATTTGTCACGTATTTCTCGTGTCATGGTTTTTATCTCTGTCAGTTCGTTTATGGCCTTCTCTGCATTGATTATTCTAGTTATCCATTCTTCCATTCTTTTTTCAAGGTTTTTAGTTTCTTTGCACTGGGTACGTAGTTCCTCCTTTAGCTCTGAGAAGTTTGATCAACTAAAGACTTCTTCTCTCAACTCGTCTAAGTCATTCTCCGTCCAGCCTTGATCCATTGCTGGCGATGAGCTGCATTCCTTTGGAGGGGGAGATGCGCTCTGATTTTTTGAATTTTTTGAATTTCCAGCTTTTCTGCCCTGCTTTTTCCCCATCTTTGTGGTTTTATCTGCCTTTGGTCTTTGATGTTGGTGACGTACTGATGGGGTTTTGGTGTGGGTGTCCTTTCTGTTTATTAGTTTTCCTCCTAATAGTCAGGACCCTCAGCTGTAGGTCTGTTGAAGATTGCTTGAGGTCCACTCCAGACCCTGTTTGACTGGGTATCAGCAGCGGAGGCTGCCGAAGATAGACTATTGCTGTACAGCGAGTGCTGCTGTCTCATTCTTGCTCTGGAAGCTTCATCTAGGGGTGTATCCCGCCGTGTGAGGTGTCGGTCTGCACCTAGTGGGGGATGTCCCCCAGTTAGGCTACTCAGGGGTCAGGGATCCACTTGAGCACGCAGACTGTCCATTCTCAGATCTCAACCTCCGTGCTGGGAGATCCACTGCTCTCTTCAAAGCTGTCAGACAGGGTCATTAACATCTGCAGAGGTTTCTGCTGCCTTTTTTTTTTTTTTTTTGGCTATGCCCTGTCCCCAGAGGTAGAGTCTACAGAGACAGGCAGGCCTCCTTGAGCTGCGGTGGGCTCCACCAGTTCGAGCTTCCCGGAGGCTTTGCTTACCTACCTAAGTCTCAGCAATGGCGGGCACCCCTCCCCCAGCCTCGCTGCTGCCTTGCAGTTAGATCTCAGACTGCTGTGCTAGAAATGAGGGAGGCTCTGTGGGCGTGGGACCCTCCCGGCAGGTGCGGGATATAATCTCCTGGTGTGCTAAGACCCTTAGTAAAGTGCAGTATTAGGATGGGAGTTACCCGATTTTCCAGGTGTTGTGTGTCTCAGTTTCTAAAGGGATTCCCTTCCCCCTTGCGCTTCCCAGGTGAGGCGATGCCTCGCCCTGCTTCAGTTCTCGCTGGTCGGGCTGCACCAGCTGACCAGCACCGATTGTCTGGCACTGCCCAGTGAGATGAACCCGGTACCTCAGTTGAAAATGCAGAAATCACCTGTCTTCTGTGTCGCTCGTGCTGGGAGTTGGAGGCTGGAGCTGTTCCTATTCGGCCATCTTGCTTGCACTCCCCACATTTTCTTTACTGGAAGTATTTTTGCAAGTTAGGTCTCTACTACACCAAGATGCTTCATCATTCTACAAATACAGGATGAATTAAGGATCCATTAAGGGAAACAAGGAAAATCTGAGAAGCCAGTTAAATTGATACTTTAAAGTTGACAATTACCATGTATGGGTTGCCCCCTGCATTTCTCCCCACCCCTATCCTCCTGCAGAACTCCAAAGTTAAAAAAACGAACATCAATTTGGTATTAAAGGCAAAAAACCAGGAGGCTCACCCCAAGTCTGCTTCAGCCCTTTCAGGCCTTGACATGAGGGAAAACAAAAGCTGCCACCATACCAAACCTTTCCAGACTCATCCTAATGGAATCCGCTTGAGTCATGGAAACATATTACAAAGACTTGCCAACACCAGGGCCTGGTGTTAACCCACAATTGCAACTAGTATTGGGATGGGAGCACCCACAAGTCAGTTAGGACCATCTAAGTCCATAGATTAACCATGCCACTTGTTTGCAACTTTTTGCATCTAAAAAAAGAAGAAACGATTGCAGGAAATGAACCCAGCAAATGTATCCTCCGCAGACATGTACCTCTCTCCAGGACATGCTAAAAGTTTTCTTTGACAGTAATAAATGTCAGGAATTGTTATTGAAACAAAGGCAGCTGGTTTATAATTGTGATAAATAAGTTCCCAAATTGGCAAGAATCTCTACGCATGTGTAGAAACGCAACTTTTCCCAGCCCAAGTGACTCACCAAGGCCCTCCAGGCATTATCTAGACTTACTTTATTCTTTGCAAACAGACTGAGACTGCCTTACCCCTTCTGTGCTTGCTCATTTTTTTTTTTGAGTCATAGCATGAGCTGACAATAGAAGCATGTCAAACAAAACCTCCACATTAAAGCAACTTTGTCTGAAAGGTGTGCCTGTGCCCTCTTAGGCCCTGGCAATGGAGACGCATGTGTATTTACCCCACTTAAAAAATAAAAACTATCTGCTTTCATTGTTTTTTAGCAAATGTATGAATAGAAGGGTCATTTTCTGCCTTGATTTCTTTTAACTCCATGTGTTTAAGAAGGATAAAATGCACATTAGGAGGATGGCAAAGCACAGCCGCCACAATATCCCAGCTTTGCGGGTCCTATTCAGCTCTTTCTTTTCCCCTTCAGTGAGCTTTGCATAAAGCTTACCCAAACCCACATGGATTTCTATAATATCCAAAAAGAATGACAATGAGTGATGTGATGTAGGTGGAAACTGCCTGAAGAAACCTAAATTGTAACAGGAAAAAAAATTGACATTTTAGATTTTAAATGTTACACAGTTTTTATAAAGCTTCAGTCAATTTATTTTATTTATTCTAATGAAGAGCATTACAACTGCTTTACTGCACCGAAGCAAGCATCGATCACATCATTAATCACACCTTGTGAATAGCCACAAATCAAGTTCTAACAGCCGGCACTGAATCAGGAGCAATGAAGCATAAACTCCTTCACAATTTATGATCTCTCCAATTGCATCTTTTCAACCATTAAATTGCAAGATACCATAAATTTTTATCTTCTTCACTTCAGTCACATTATTGATTCTGCCGTGTGAAATATAGAAGCGCCATAAATCTCGGCTATTGAATTAAATTTAAAGTCTCGACTTCAGAAAAGAAACTCAACACACTGCCATGGCTGTTAATTTACACTGAGGAACAAATGATAGAAACATTAAAATTTAAATGGACAACAGGGATTTCTAAAAGCCATAGTACTGTCAATCCTAGTCCTTGTCAACCTTGAGGGCTTTCAAAGAAATTATTCATTCAAATTTTAAAATATAAAAAAAATTAAAAATTTTAAAAGTGGAAGGTAGGTAGACTATTCACAGGAAAAAGTAATAGGGAAATTATTCCATGGGAATGCCTGCCAAGACTAGATACTTTAAAGGCAGGAAAGTGACAGTGCCCCCACCTCACCCCCCATGCCATGGGACAGTTCCAAAGGAACCCATGTGTCTCACATTCCTCTCAGGACACCTCTGGATACAGTGGTGGTCCCACGGAGGCACTGACAGTCCCTAGACAGCTGTGCTCATTGCCCCACTTGCCATCTTGACTTCTCATCCATTTGCTGCTCTGCCCTCTCTCTCTTGCCACCAGGAAGCTGCCTTTGCAGGCTGCCTTGCTGAAGCCTCTTAATTCTCTGGTTTCCGGTTGGGTGTGGCCAATGGGAAGTACTAGAAGAATGGCGAATGGCAGCGTGGGAGAGGGCTGGGAATGTTCGTTCCCACTCCTTCCCTGCTTTCATGTCAGGGTTTGGCAGGGGTTGGATTCTTCTCTGACTACAGCTCCAAGTGTGGCGGTGGGGGAGGGTTACTCCATTTTGGCTCAAGTTCTCACCATCCTCCCGTAACACCACTCCCCTCCTTTGCCCTTCCAGGACTGGGGTTAGTAAAGGCTTCTCCCTGTTACTCTTCTACAGGTGCCTCAGCCTCCTTTAAGGTTCTCTTAACCTTGCCCGTAACTCTGCAAAATGTCCCTTCATTAAATACTCTTCAGTTGGATGTCTGAATGGCGTTCTGCTTCCTGCTAAGATGTTGACTGATGCAGAACATGTCAGGGCACAGAGAAGATCCTAAGAGCTCCAGAAAGAGCTGACAGCAGTCAGGCCCTGCAGTAAAAGCCAGAGATACCGCACCCCAAAAATGGTGAAAATCTAAGTAAACCCAGGCTGTATTCAGATCAAGAAATGCCCATTATGTTTCGGCAGATAGCTGTCCCTGGTATTATAAAGGACACGTATTGCACCCAGAAGTGAGACAAACGGGATCACAACAAGTGGTCTTTTTCATAAGCCACCAGGCAAGCTGAGATCTTTTAGCCACAGAGAATAAAGGAGAGGTTGCTGAGTAAAGGCTGAGTTACAGGAGGAAATAGGGGCTTGCCTCGGGCACATGCCCTTCTAACATAGACAGAGGCAATTGCTAACTCGCTGTGATGACCAGGGATGGTTGGAACTCAGCAGACATAAGCAGAACCCCAGCCTGTTCTTGCAGGATCTCAAATAACCCTGTGGTGTCTGAATTGTGATCTGAGGATGCCCAGACTGGCTTCTAGCCTTACCTGCTTCCAAGATGCATGAATTTTCTATATCCTCCAAGTTTCCTTCTGGGAGGTTAAGAGAGCTAAAAGGCAAGATAATGCTATAATATCAGTTTTGTGGTCCAACAAACACTCCAACTCCCCACACAGGACCGAAGGCTTCTGGAAATGAACATACCAATTTCTCCAACCTAATAACAATGTTAAGAGATAAAGAGATAGAGTCTGCCAGAGATCAGGATATCCTTGACAGCCAGCAAAGACTTTCTGGGACCAACTTCAGGTTCAACCTTCCCCTACAGGTTCCAGGCAGATCCAGGCTGAACAGGATTTCTGGAATCATTTTTAATTTGATGGAAATCCACATGAGAGGTGGAAGAGCAGAGATCTACAGTTGCATCACCTTCAGTATGAATGAAGAACACTCACCTTCTATGTGTGTTCTAGACCTGGAGATTCCTGCCCCAAAGTGATTGAACTCCCTTGGACTATCACAGTAATGTCACAAACTACTCAGATGACTTCTGACATCCAGAATAAATAACTAAGGGTCTCTGGTGGTTCACAGGCCCTTCCCAGAGCTTCTATTTGGTAAAATATTAATACATTCACCTGGCCTAAAATTCAAACACTATGAAAGAGGATAAGGTAAAAAGAAGTCTTCCTCCCATTTCATCACTCAACCATCCAGATTCCTTTCCCAGAGGCAACAAATACTAGTAGTTTATCTATGGATCTATCTATCTAGATAGGTATGTGTGTGGATATGCATACATATATACATATATAGTCCATTTATATATATTTTCCATCTACTCACCAAATATATGTGTATATGCATATATGCTTTCAGAAACTCTATCCATATACAAACAAATGCATACATGTGTGCATATATATACACATATGTTCTTCCCCTTCCTTTACACAAATGGCAGGATATTACACACACTAAGGTGCACCTAGCTTTTTTCATTTAACAATGTTGTGAAGCCTGTTTCATATTATTGTATAAAAAGCTTCTTTGCCACTCTTCCAGGCTGCAGAGTAGTTATGTAAGATGGACCACAATTTGCTGAAACATTCCACTGTTGATTGACATTTGGGTTGTTTCCAATCTCTTGCTATTACAAACAACTGTTTTGTAATGATCTTATATGTATGTCATTTCACAAATGCTACAGAGAGATTTTAAATTGATCCAACTTTTCAAAAAATCAGATTTCACATAAAAATGGACTTGAGGTTTTTCTCGAAAAAGGAAAGATCTAGCAGCAGTGAACTCCTGCTCTCACATGGCAACAGCTAGCTGTAGCTGAGCAGCAGATGTCCCTTTGGAAGACTTAGTGCTGTCCGGTTTGCCTCCATACACTTTTGCATAGTCTGCTGACCCCTATGGGCATTTGAAATCCTGCCTACCTCAGAGTGTGATAAGGACTGAATGACGTAATGAATGAATGAAGGTAAAACATCCACGTGGTACTTAGCACCTTCTGAGTGGTGGAGACACTCTCAGGGAAATGAGATGCTGCTTCAAGGATCATTCCCTCCCATTCTCCTACTTGTCAGTCTAAACATTTTTGTTTCTTCAACTTCTTTCTAATCTTACTAGAAAGTAAACGTCATGAAAATATAGACTTTATTTCATTCACCACCATGGCCCTAGCACCTAGAAAAGCAAAAGTCACATAAAATGAGTGGGTAAATGAATGAATACAATGAGATAAGAGCACATAAGAAATAGTATTTATTAGGCTCTACGTACCTGTTTCTTGATGTTTTTATGCTTTCATTCATTTCCTGCACTTTTCCATTTATTTGCCAAATCCAAGCTTTTTCATTTATAAATATTTTTCCAAGTTTGTTAGTATTTACCTTCTATTCCTTATCTTTGAATTATCTGCTAATTCTGTTGCCTTCAACTGTTTCAAGCTTACAGTTTCAAACCAGAAGGAATCTGATTATTTTTTGTATGTGTTCCTCAAATCCATAAATCTAATTTTAAATTCAAAAACAGCTCTACTGTCTTTGAAATGTATAAGCCTATAAAATATTCATATTAATCCAAATCATATGATTAATGTGGCATCTTTCCCATGAACACTTAAACAATTTAGATACATGACTTGAGACTGTTGCTATGTGACACAAGTTCCACCTTAGAGAATTGGATGAACAATGTTACCTGATAAATGAAATTTTAAAATAAAAACCAAAGAGGTTACCAGTTCACAGTTATTTCCCAGCATGGTTTGGTAAAGAATCAATGAATCATCATGGTAGCTGGGAGCTTCAAAGTTTACAGAGTGCTCCTCCCATGCCACCCTGGCTCATTTGCTCGTAGTTACAACTCATGAGGGAGTGGGTCAGTAGGCTGGAGATGGTTTGATTTACTGAAACTCATCCAATTTATCTTCAGTTAAAAAAGGGAGTTGCTGGGGGAGAGACACGGGGACCTCACAACTTGAGGATAGGAAGAACAGCTCCACTCCAGAAGGAACCAGAAGTAAGGCTGCAGAGTCATAGGAAATGGAGACATCGGCTCCATTAACCCCTCAGCTAGGCCACATCCTCTCATCTCAGCTTCTCTCTGTGCTTCTGTTTCCCACATCTTGACCTGCAGTAGAGCTTTCTTTGGTTCTCCCTACACACGGTAGAAAATGGCTGCCCTACAGCTCCTGGGTTTCCTCACCCTCCTTCAGGTAGTTACAAAGATGAACCAGAGCCTCTGGGCCCCAACTCCAAATGCTGATGAGAGACATACGGATAGGCCCATCTTGGGCCAGATGTCCATCTCAATCCAACAGACAACAGGGGAGAATAACGCTACTAAACACATCTTATTCTTTGACTTTCCAATTACATTAATGAAGGGCAGCTTGCTGGAGGTTTGATTGTGAGTTACAGAAACCAGTCAGAAAATGTTGAGCAAAAAGAGGGAATCACTGAGGGGAGGCCTGGTGTCTCAGCTCAAGGACAAGCAGTATGGGTCCACTGCACATTTGTTCTGAGTGACTCACCCACTTTGAAACAGCAGACTGCATGGCCATGCAGCCCTCCCTGGTTGGAAGGTGGATCTTTGAGAAGTGAGGCTATGGCTAGGCGAGCATCCCCAAAGGCATCTGTCCTAAGCAACTGATATTATTTTGCCCTTTTTATAAGTTTATTCTGACTAGGTGACTTTCCCAGGGCTACAAGGGTTGCAAGTAGACTTCTGACCTAGACCTGCTCCACCCAAACAGACACTTAATTTCACCTCATTCCCTCTTCTATTGCACACAATAGGCACTCGGTACACAGAATTTTCCAGAACAGAAAAAAGATACAATGCTTACAGATTGCTTGTTAAATTGTACATTCTCTAATATGATGTTCAGTCACTTAGAAAGCACTAAGTTTTGGTAGTAGCTGAATTACAAGGCTTTTAGTTCTTTCCAAACAAAAGCAGATCCTTACCATCACTGTACTTTTTATATAACTATTGTATTGTAATTTCTAGAATTCCCTGAGCTCCAGAGTGCCAAATTGACACTCACTTTCCAGGAATTATCAAATTTATAGGCATTGACTATTACTCTCCATTCCTCTTCCATCAAGGTATGTGAGTAATTCTCCAAAAATGTGCTCCCCCTTCCATTTTACTTTTAATAAATGTAATTGAATCAGTCCTGGACTGGAGCATCTGGCCTTGGTTGCCGTGGAGTTTTTTTTTTTTTTTTTTTTTTTGGTCCAGGGAGCACTTTTCTTGTTCTAGGGTCAATGAAATAATCAAAACCTAGTCCCTGGGGAGGAAATTTTATGGTTCTCATTTATTTGATCCACAATCTACTAAACTCCATGCCATAGTCAATCAGCTGTTAAATAAAGAAGGAACGCATAGCTAGTTTGCTCTAGAAAAAGCAAAAATCCACCGGATCCTGGGCTGGTTAAGTTAGAAACAGGTTGATTAAACCTAAGTTGGGGGCCGATAGGGCTTCAGTGAAAATGCCTGGTAGTTGGAAGCTCACTCATTTATTTTGCCCACAAACAGAAACCGCCTTTTGAAATGACAAGATGAATCCTAGTTAACTGGGTTTCCAACCCAGGCGATGGTCTAGATTGACAGGCTCAGATTGTCAGAAAAGAACAGCAGGGAGGTAATGAAGGGACAGCACTTTAGAAGCGACGGGCCGAGGCTCACAGAGAGCTAGCGTTTGTTCAGAGGCGCCCAGCACTGCCCTGTGGCCACCCAGGGCCATCTCCTCAGTGACCCACCCCTCTCAGCCCTCACATTGCTGGGCTGGCCCATCAATTGATCTCTAATGCCTGCCTTGGCTAATGTAATTGGAATGTCAAAGAATAAAATGTGGTTAGTTACGCGTTATTCTCTCTCTCATAAAACTCACCCTTGGACAGAGGGAATCAGCCTTTGATGAGGACTGTCGCAGGCTTCCAGAGAGCACTTACTTTCTACATGTTCTCCAGGAGACATGTAAAGCGCTGGAGACTCCTAGTTGAGTATGAATTTAAATGAGTGGTACAAGGGCCAGCAGGTTCTCAGACAATGGTGTGACTGGAGGCTCTAAGAATTTTCTGTCAGTCCATAGCAACAGTCACCACCCAAAGAACCCTACATCCTTTCCTTCCTGCCGGGCCTCACCACTTGCATGGTGATGGAAATCGGAAGGAGGGACCTTCTTTCCAGGGTTTGGCTGGACAACAGTCCACCTTCCCCGGCACTGCTGGTCACCAAGTGACTAACAAACCAGAGCCATAGGGTGCACTCCTATCAGCACTTTAATCTATAGATTCCAGAACGGCATAAATTATGTCCATTTTCTTACTGCTGCAGAGCCAGGGCCTAGCTCAGTGCCTGGCACACAGTAGGTGCTCATGTTTGTTGAGTCCTGAGTGGGTCCATAGCATTTCAAAGGAAAACACTCTGAAGAGTGATCTAAGATAGAGTGACAGTTGTGAAATGGGTGTTTATAGATACTACCTCTGAGCTGGGAAGATGGAAGAAACACACCTTAGTCTTGCTGGATTTTATTTTTTATTTATGATGCTATCATCACTGTGTTGGGCTGTGACACAGAACAGAGGGTGACACTGGGGAAACCTGGGGCTAAGCAGACAAGTCTGAGGTAGAGTGGAAAAATGAAAAGAAATGGCAAGATTTTAGAAACATCCAAATTATGGGCCAAGCAGCCATTGATTCTCCCTTAGCAGTGTGACCTCCCTCTAGCCTTCCAGCCAATTCCCATCTGGAGCACACCTCATGGAGTTGAGAGCTGTCGTTGGAAAGAGCCAAAGAGGGGACTCCAGAGCCACAGTTGCCCCTGGCGAGCCTTGGGCAGCAGGACACCAAGGTGCCTGCAGGTGTGAGACCTCAGGTTCAAGCAGAGCTAGACACTGAAAGTGTTTGTGTGGGAGCCCCTCCTCCGCCACTGAGAGGGGTGGACTCAAAACTCAAGAGCAGACGGCCTGTCCCACTTTGACTCAGCCACAGACTTCTTTTATGTGTATTGTTAGAGCTATTTGCCATTAGAAAACCCATTGAAATACTCTAAATTCATCTCTCTTCCAAAGTGGATATAGCCTCATGCAAAGGATAATTTGAGCATGAACTGGTTCTTCTGTTTAGCTGAAGCTGTTTCTGGAAATCACCAAAGTTGGAGTGGGCTACCAGCCTGTCAAAAGGAATCCTCCCACCCAGGCTGAACAAACAGCCCCAAAAAATACCCTGAGAGCCAGCAGCCACCTAGTAACATGTAATAGAGAGGGTCTTGGTCCAGTGGGAAGTGGACAGCAGCAGGAGAGACTGGAACTCCCAGCAGCAATGAAAGTTTGCAGAGTGAAAGCTGCCTTCAATGTATCATGAAACAGGCACACCACGAGGAACACTTTCAAAAGTCGGTAATAAATATCTCAAACGCACAAATTTTATTGCACCTTTAAAATGGATAGAAAAATGCATTTGATTCGTTTTAAATCCAATTATTTTAATTCTTTTTTAACGCCAGGATTAAGCCAATTCTACTCCATAAGGCTTTTGATACAAAAAAAAAAAAAAAAAAATGAAGTGTGTGGGAGATTTGACGAACAACTGAAAAAGATTTCCTGTTAACAGATTATATCCCCCAATTTTAAATTATCTTTAGATTCAGTCACTTACCTGATCCTGGAAGGCCCAGACACTTGCAGATGCAAAATAGATTTCATACAGTTCAGGAGGAAAGTCTGGGGGGAGTATTCTGGGCTGTCAGGAGACAATCCAGTAATGAGCAAAAAGTCTTCAATAAAGACAAACAGAATAAAAGGGCTGTGTTAAAATTACTGCAGCCTTGCATAATAGCTGAGCTGCAAAGATACTACAGAAATGGTAATGAGTACAACAATGCTCTGAACTTGGAGTGTTTTTATTTAAAAGATTTTAATTAACCAGAAAATGAGCATTAATCCCAGCAACTTGGAAAATAACAACACGCCATCCTATTGCTATGAGCAAAAAGGTAAGAAAAATAACAAGAAAATGTTATCTGGGGAAATAAGCCCTTTGAAAAATTCACAATTCAGAGAATTAGCTAAAATACAATAGTAGGTTCACTTCTAAATGGGTGACTTACCATGGTTTGTTATATTCTGAAATTTCCACCCTTAAATACCAGAGAATACAGTTATAGTCAATGCTCTGCTTTCGCAAACTAAATACATTTAATGAAATTTTCAGCCACATAGAATGTACATTCAGGAAAAAAAATTACTCCTCGTTTCAATTATTCTCAACACTTGGGAGTCCAGTGAGCCAACAAGCATCAGCTGCCTGCCTCCTTTCCTAAAAAAATCAAAGAAGTGGGTAAACTAGAAGACTCCAAAGGGGACTGACTCAAAAGTCTTAGCAAAGGACATGCTGCCACACCAACTTCCTTCTGCTGCTCTGAAGAAATCATTGCTATTTCTATCTACTACATGAGCTTTTTTTTTTCCCAATGGAAGTGGGCCTGGTTTTATTATATGAATAATAGAAGCAGACCTCAAAATATGAAATGATTGTCCTAAAGTTCCCCATTGGCAATCAAGCAACTACAAAATGCAGGCACTGGAAAGGCAAGTTTCTCTCAAAAAAATTCCCCTGCATACTCTCCACCACTTTTCCTGGATTTACATTTGGGATGCATTACATTTCAAACCTCTGTGGTTTAAATGTTTGTCATTATTCACAATCACATGATAAGCTAGAATTACAGTCATGGAGCCTTAACGCGAACATGCCTGATGCTTCACTTTACAACCGGTGCCTTGCCCTAAACTCCTGCCCTTGGTCAATGCACTACAATCCCCATGGCCTTCCAAGCCGGAAATCTCAGCATTCTCTCAAAGTCTCTGACACAAAAGCTTATCAATTCCACCCCAGAGCTCTGTCTTTTGAATCTGATCTTTCCCCTGCATGCCCAAATTTAGGCACCCTGCCTTTCTCTCATTTGCAAAAATTCCAGTAATTTAAAAAAGTTTTCCCACTTCCCTGATGCCAATTGTCCTATTTCTTTCTTTCTAAGTAATAATTAGTTACTTAGTTATACATTCTCATGCTTAAAATTTTCCATTGCCCACCAAACAGGCCGTATTCTCACCATGCCCTACATGACTCTGTCCCATTTTAATCTCCTGTCCCTTACTACAAATAACCCATGGCCTGATTTCATTGAATTTCTTAACATTGCTCACATCCACCAGGTTTCTTTCCCAACTTCAATAATTGAACATGGTTTTGGCAGAATCATTCTTGGGCCTGGGCAAGAGGGACCCCTGTCTAGGGTCCTGCACTTCAGGGGGTTCCTGCTGTGGTCCCCCTCTGATCACCCCTTCTCCACCAGGCAGGTAGCCCATAGGATCAAGGCTATGTGCCTGCCCAGAGGCTGCACGTTCGCTTCTAGACCATGCTCCCATACCCAGGATTCCAGAGTTACCTGCTGAATCACACAACTTTGCTTCTAGAGCCCATGCTGGCCCCTGCTCAACCACGCCCTCAGCTCTAGGCATGGTCATGCTGATCATGCTGGTCATGACCACTCCTAGAGCTGAGGGTGACCCCCACAAGTCTCTGCTTGCCACAGGGCTGGGGTAATGCCCAAGTGGCGCATGAGGCTCTTTGTGATACAGAATAGAGCTGGAGGCGGGAAAAGAAGGAAAGATGCTCCCAGGGAGGAGCCCCAGGGAACAGGGACCATCTTAACCTCTATTGTTACATTCCAGCATGTAACTACAAAAAGTGCTAGAATATGAAATGTGAACTTGGCCTTCCAGGACACTGTGAAAGTAACTTTGTCAAGATAGAGAAGTGGGTTATATTTTATGTAAAACTTTATTACCTTGATGTATGACTTTAAGTATTTAGATATATGGCATCTGGGCCTCTTTTTGTTCTCCTGCTTGGGCCCTGCAGTAAACATTAGGCTCAGACTTGCTTTCCTGTCCTACCATAATGTCCTTCCTCATTATGTCTGCCTGATGAACTCCTACTCAGCCTTCAAAACCCACTGCAAATATTACCTCTTCAGGGAAGCCTTTTCCAGCTCCTTCTAAGTCAGAGTTAATTACTTTCATTTAGTTGGGACTTTTGATTATAAATAGCAAGTAACATTATTTAGTAGTTACACACAGGAAAAAAAAAAAAAGAAAGAAAAGAAAAAGAAAAAGAAAAAGCAGATCTCCTTCTCCTCCACCTCTTCCTCCTCCTTCTCTTCTTCTTCAAGGCCCTCCTCCTCCTCCTTCTTCAATAAAGCTAGAGAACAGGAATGCAGTCGGCCCTAGATAGACCTGGAGCCAGAAGATGAGGTAGAGTCAGGCCCCCAGGCTGTGTGCCCAACCATCTGCCTCTGCCTCACTTTGCAAACCAGCTCTGTCTGCCACTCGTCTACATGGTGGAATGTGGCCATGCCACGCTTCAGAAAAGGGAATTTAGGTGGGCTAGATAACTCTTTCTGCCTTCAAAAATGCCATATTTAAATAAATGATTTAAGAGTTTTCTCTTTCTATAATTTTTAGTTCTCTTTCATTCAGCCCAATAGAGGCAAATTCTTTAATGCCAATTCCAAATTCCTAGAAGAATTCATATGCAATGGCAGGAACATCAAATACTGTGTCCTGCTAGGGTGGGGTAATGCCCTGAGATATTAGCCTCCTCTTGTACCCTTGTCCTTCCTTACTCAGTCAGAAGCATTCGTTGTCTTGGAAACTAGGGCTACGGAGAGAGAAGGCTGTTGAGTTTCAGGAGTGTGGTTTGCACATCATACAGCCTAGAAGCTGAGGAGACTCTGGACTTGGAAATGTGTGAGGATGAAGAGCAAGGCTTCACGCAGTCTGCACATATACCCCACCCCCAAACCACAGATACGACGGGGCCGAGGTAAAGCAAGAGAGTGTGATAAGGATGCTCCTTAGGCAGAAGAAACTCATGGAAAAGGCAGAAGCACAGAAATCATGCCAGCTTAGGGATGAATCTGGGGCAAGGACAACCTGAGCCCTATCCCAAAGTGGAGTCTTTAGCAGTGAAGAGGCTCACCCTCCACCCCCCACACACACCACAGGGTGTCACTGCATGGGAAAGGAAGAGCAGAAACAAGCAGGCAGTGTGTCTAAGCAGATGGGCCCCGAAAGAGCTGCAGGGAGCGTGTACGGTGCGTGCCGAGCATCATGGGAGCAGTGTGTGGGTCCTGTGTGCCACAGCACAGGGTCCCTGCAGAAGCTGATATCCCAGGGGAAGCATGAGAGGACAATCAGTCCCGCAGGCAAGGGAAGGAAAGAGTCAAGCACCACCTGCCTGTGGAAGAACCCAAGAACTTGCCATGGAAGAGAGGGAAGGAACGCTGACATGACTGCCACAAGGTCCAATGGAAATTTGAGAGATTCATGTTTTTAGCTTGATACCTTTAAAATGAAATGCATCTCTCTTGTTTACAATATATCCCCTCATCAAGCACTCCCAGCAAATAAGAGTGATGTATGCCTTAGAATTAGCATTTTCCCTATGTTCTCCAGGCAGGATTTTGAGCAGAGTGAGGACAAGCCTGTGCCCAAAGAAGTTGAAACTTTAAGCTCCCCGAGTAGCACATGGTCAGACGAGAACTAAGTGGGCACCTGGCAGGGAAGCCACCAAGTTCTGAGCTCTGATGTGTTAGTGTGGTAGTAAGGAGATCCAGACAGCAGATCCAGAGCTGGTCTGTGGAATTGGCAGCTCATCTTTAGCATCCTGATCAGAATGGGATAAACATACCTCACATGCATTGTGAGAACAAGACACCCCAGAACAGGAACATTAGTGGTATGATACCCTGTTTCTGTTTTTAAAAATTATACTTTTGGCCGGGCGCGGTGGCTCAAGCCTGTAATCCCAGCACTTTGGGAGGCCGAGACGGGCGGATCACAAGGTCAGGAGATCGAGACCATCCTGGCTAACACGGTGAAACCCCGTCTCTACTAAAAATACAAAAACTAGCCAGGCGAGGTGGCGGGCGCCTGTAGTCCCAGCTACTCGGGAGGCTGAGGCAGGAGAATGGCGTAAACCCGGGAGGCGGAGCTTGCAGTGAGCTGAGATCTGGCCACTGCACTCCAGTCCGGGCGACAGAGCGAGACTCTGCCTCAAAAAAAAAAAAAAAAAAAAAAAAATTATACTTTAAAAAAATGTGAGATTTTCCCTTTCTGACTGTTTTTTATTTGCAGCCGCTTCTGTATTTGAATAAGTGTTTTTGTTTTTGTTTTTAAAAAAAAACTAGGTGGATTACTGGCTATGGAAATCTCTCTGCTCATAAACTTTGTCATTGCCATACTTTTATCCAAGAACATCTGAAGTCACTATTTCATTAAACGAATTGTGTTATCTGAATAGACATCTAAGTCTCTCAAGACTTTCTAGGTAATTCCTTATTTGTCACGATTTCTGTGGATTGGGCTGGAAGTGGCAATCCCAGCCACCTCTGCTCTAAGCGATACCATAAAGATGCTTCTAGCTCTAGCAGAGCAGTATTTTCTTTCTTTTATTTTTTTTTTCAATTGAACAAGAACTTAATAATCTGTTTTTTTCTTTCCTTCGAGGACATTCAGAAAAGAAAGGGTCATTGCTCAACATGAGGGACAAATTGATACCATCATAAAAGAGGGCAGGATAGGAATTGTGCAGCTCTGGGCTGATCTGACAGATGGGGCCACGTGCATGAATGCACACTCGCCTCTTGTGTGCACCACTCTCTCTCCAGGCTTCCTGGAAGGGCAACCCACTGTCACTTAAAACAACAGCAGTGAGCATTGGCAGAACAATGGATTTTGATTAGAAAAACACTAATGCCATATCTATTTGTTAATTGTAGACTCTTAACAATTTCTGTCAAATGTAAGATTTTTTTTTTAAATTTTAGAGAAGTAATCACAGCCTTCTGAAATCCGGCGCAAGCCCTATCCGTTCAGGCGTTTGTTTGCATAAAGTGGGAAGGTTTGTGGGGGTGTGGGCCTCTGTGAGAGGGATGTAATACAGTCGTTCTCTTTCCAAGGGCCCTTGAGAAGGCAAGTGTTGAGCTTACAGTTTTAATCGTGAAGGACCAAAGATAACCAACTGAAAAGGTTTCGATCAAGATGTTTACATCTTCATTGTAAGCACTGGAACTGAGAGGGTAAATCACAAAATTCATGCAGAAGCCAGGCTTTTTTATTCTTTCACATGGTGTCTGAGACACTTAGTGTCTCAGAATTTTCACATATTTATTGCCTACTTGGCTAAAACAAAGAAAGGATAAGAAAACTATCCAAATAAAGGGAAATAAAAAAGAAAGAAAACCATGAGAGAAGAGAATTCTTTGGGATGGAGGAAGGTGTTTGTGCATTTTGTTCTGAGAAAACAACGAAATCCAACTAAATATCAATTAAAGACCTATCATAAAAGAAGAACATTTAACAGCCACTAAACAGAGTACAATCGAGTGCAGAGAAAACATTTGACTTTGCCGGTGCTTAAGGGTGAGGTTAGCTCAGCTTCAGCCTTCCTTAGGAACCTGCTGAGAGTCAAACATGTGTGAGTCAAACACGTCTAGGCATATTCAACAACTAGCCGGGGTTGGTCTGCATGAAATTTCTTTACATAAGGTGTCAGGGAGGCTTATGGGTAATAATTTGTCGTTAGAAAAGAAGGATCCAGCACATTGAGCCAGACCCAGTGACAGCAACATGAAAATAAACACAGTTCTGTTTTTTATTTGGATTTATCCCCTACTTTAGCCCCAGATTTGACTTGTGGCTGGGTCCTAACTGGGCATGGGACAGAAGGAAGTATGAGTTGTCTGTAAAGAACCTCTTGAGTAAAATTTATGTAAGTGCCTGTGGCATCAGCAACTCTGCCTGGGGACCCCTCCAACAGGTAAGACAGGAATAGGAGAGAGGCTGTCTTCTCATGTGAACCCCAAGCACCTTCAGTACTCTAGGGACCCCTGCTGTTGCCTCTGGGTGGACACTCATGACTTGGCAGCACCCAGTGAAGAGAAACCCCATCACTTGCCCAAACTTGCTTCCGGGCGCTTGTAAAAAACATGGCCTGGGGATGCTCAAAGGAGACTGAAGATCTGACCCAGCAAAGAGAAGCAAATGACAATGAAAGATTCATCACCTCCTCTTGGCTTCCTTTTTTGTTGATTATGATATTTAGATAACTTTCTCTCTTCTTCAGTTTTTATATCTTTACAAATTGGTGTAATCATTCTAATACCTTGCTAAATTTCAAAGTTTTCAGTGACTGAATGTTAGTTAAGTTCTATATGGATATAAATCCATACTGTAAACACTGCTTAATAATAGTATAAGACAGCATTTTAATTTTAGGCACGGAGCTTTCTTCCTCTACTATGTAATCTGATGTTTCTAACAATGAAAATATCTTGACAAATACAGCTCTTAATATACTTAAAAATGGTTTGGGAGGATTATTCTTTTTCATCCTATGTCAGTTATCTATGGTTGCATAATAAGTCACTATAGTGGCTCATACTACAAAAATATTAAAATGTCTAAAATTAAAAGACTGACTAGCTAAAGTTGGCAAGGATGTGGAGCTACTGGAATTCTCATGCACTGTTACTGAAAATGCATAATGTGCAACCGCTTTGGAAGCAGAGGAAAGGAGTTGGGAGTTTATTAAAATGTTAAACATACACCTAACATATTTATTCCAATCTTACATATTTACTGAAGAGAAATGGAAGCATACAACCACACAAAGAACTACGAATGTTGACGGCAGCCTTATTTATTGTAGACAAAAATTGGAAACAATTACAATGTACATCCATGGGTGAAAGGATAAACACATTATGGTGTATTGTTACAATGGACCACTATTCAAGTAATAAAAGGAAATGAACTACTGATCCACCCAATAACATGAATGAATCTCAAAATAATGACACTGAGTGAAAGAAGACAGATGAAAAACAACACATACTATATAAATCCATTTGTATAAAATTCTAGAAAATCTAAAGTAATCTATAATAGCAGGAAGCAATCAGTGGTTTCCTGGTTGGGAGGGGAGGGCAGAGGAAGCACAGTGAAACTTTTAGGGGTAGTAGATTTGCTCATTATCTTGATTGTGGTATTCATTTTACAGATACATACATATGTCAAAGCTTATCAAATTGGACTATACATAGATTATGTATAGTTGATGTCAATTATGTTTCAATTAAAAATTTTAGTAAAATTTTGAAAAGCAATGCTAAAGAAAAAGATCTTGTGGCTTTAAACAAATAAAACTAAAGTCATCTAATTTTCTCATGGATCTACAAATTTGGCAAGGCCTAATGGAGAAGGCTTTTCTTGATAGCTCCATGTGGCATCAGCTATGACAATTCAATTGAGGGCTGAAGGATCGAATCCCAAGATGGCTCACTCACATGGTGACAAGTTTGCCTGGGCTGTAAGCTGAGGGCTCAAACCAGACTGAGCACTGATGACCTCTGTTTCTCTCCACTTGAACCATTTCATGTGCCCTGAGTTTCCAGCTGAGTGACTAGGCACAAAAGGTAAGTGTCCTGCAAGACAGTCTAGCAGAATCTGCTTCACCTTTTATGACTTGGCTGTCCAGCTGAGTGACTAGGCACAAAAGATAAGTGTCCTGCAAGACAGTCTAGCAGAATCTGCTTCACCTTTTATGACTTGGCTGTGGAAATCACTTAGCAACACTTCAACCAAACCATTGTCATTGAGATAGTCACAAAAGTACACCCAGTTTCAACAGGAGAAGACATACACTCCGTCTCTTGCTGGGGAGTGGCAAGTTCTGGAAGAGCACATGGAATGTAAATATTACTAAAGACTTTTTGTTTTGAAAGCCACAATTTGACACAGTCCTCTGGCCACAGCAATTTTCATTCCTCCCACATGCAAAATATACTTCTTCCTAAAAGAAAACCAAAGTCGCTTTCCATGATGGTTTTTGGACTCAGGCTTGAGGTCTAGGATCTCATTATCTAAAGCAAATTCACTGGAAAACAGGTGGCAGTTTCTTAAAAAGTTACACACACACACACACACACACACACACACTATATGATTCAGCCATTCTACTCCTAGGTATTTACCTAAGAGAAATGAAAGCACTTAGCCATACAAAGAGATAAGGTTCCTGGATGAAGTTCCTACAATATGATCCCCAGGTGAGATTTTTCTTGTTCTGAAAACCTGTGAATGAAAGAGAAAGTTATCTACTCCATACACACCCAACATACAATGGTAGGACAGATATGTAAGAACTTACATAAACACTCGTGTTCAAAAACAGGGAAAATGAGGCACACAGAAGTCACTGCTCCATAGCAATTCTGAAATTCCATTGAGCACATTTGTCAGTCATGTGATTAGGGTTCAGCAATACTGCCTGTGTAAAATTTATTACAGCTTTTAACTTTACCCTCTGGGTTCATGATTCTACATTCTGAATTATCCTTACTGTTCAATAAAATATAACCTACATTTGCAGCTGAATAATTTTCTCAGTCTGCTTCCTGTCCATAGAAGTTCAGGAGTCCAAAAACCTACTTACACTTTGTACAGTTCCTATATTCATTAGCCCAAGTTGGTTTTGTTTGCAATAATATAATTCTCTTAAAAACTTGTAGGTTTCTTATGAATCTCCTTGGATTCCCATTAGCTAAATTGATACCCACAAACTCATCTAGATTAGCCCTTCTTTACCTTAAGCTACTGGTAAGGATGCTGAGGGACAATGACCTTCAGACTCTTATAAAGTCTATTTTTTAACAGGATCCACTATATTTCAATATTTAGAGAGCCTCTGATTGTTCTGAAAGGTACTATGAGGCACTGACACTGAGAGGCTGTGATCTTAACAAATTATCTTATAGTACTGATTTGGACTCGATTTTTGGCCCAAGGTCATTTCTTAATTTGAGAATTATGTGACATCTGGAGAGGCTAGGAAGGAAAAACAGTTTCATTTTTGAATATAGGAAGTCCTAGAACCTTTATATTTCCTTTAAATTTGCTTAAAAATCAAACAGTTCCCTTTTCTTTAGTTCATTTCTCCCTATCCTTATCTAAACATACATAGATCCAGCTGACACTTTCAAAATACTGTCTGAAAAATTTTCATATTCACCAGTTCATTATGTATAATGTTTCTATTTTTTATGTCACTGCAGGCAAAATCCTCTTTCCGCTCAATTCCAGTAATCTTTTCTCTTTCCTTTAAACCCTCACTCACAGTCCCGTAAAGGCCGTCAGACTGCAGCTAACAGTTTCTTCAAGGCCCTTCCAATATTTGCCCACTTTCCAGTTCCAAAGCCACTGTCACATGATTTAGGCTTCACTATGGCAGCACCCCAGATACCAATTCTAGATACCAAACTCTTCTCTAGTTATCTACTGGTGCATAATACACTGTGCCAAAACTTAGTGGCTTAAAATGACAAAAATTATTTATTTTTGTCCCAGAATCTTCTATTTAGGCAAGGCTCAGTGGGGAACGCTGATTTCTGCTCCAACTGGAATTAGCTAAAAAAGCTCGACTGTGAGCCAGAGGATCAGGCTCCAACAGGGCCCATTTGGCTGGCAATTTGGTCCTGACTATTGGCTGGAAGTTTAGCCTGGGTTGAGGCTTAATACAGCTACAACATCCCTCCAAAAGGGCGCCTTCATGTGGCTTGGACTTCATCATTATAGAGTGACTGGAGACCAAGAGTGAGCGCCCCAAGAGAGAAAGATAACCCTTTATGATCTAGCCTCAGTAGCCCCAGGGCATTAATTTACCTACATGCTATTAGTTGGGTGGTCACAAAAGCCTGACCAGATTCAGCTGGAAGGGACACAGACTTCACCTCTTGAAATGGGTATACTAAGATGTTGGAAGAGCACATGGAATGGAAAAAAAAAAAAGAAGACAATCTGCCACACTTTTTAAAATTTAATTATATATTTTTTGATATTTAAAAATTGATGGTTCAAAAGTCAACACTATATAAAAAGGTATCCTTCGAGAGGTTTCATTCCCTTTTCTAGCCCTATAGATAACATTTTCATTGGTTTTTGATTTATACTTATACTTTGGGTTTATGTTTTAAATTACATACACACACACACACACATTCTTATTGCCAATTCTTTCTTACACAAAAGAGATATTATATATTTTATATGATAGATGTTACATCTTGGCAATTGCTGTATAACCTTTTATCAAGGTCTTCCTCATTCTCTTTTTATGGCTGTATAGTACTCCATTGTAGGCATGTACCAGAGTTTATTTCATTTGTCTTTTATGGGTAGTCATTTGTTGTCAAGCTTTTGAATTTGTGCCAACATAAGTAAAAAGTAATACCTCAGTGTAGTTTTAATTTTAATAACTTTATAGTATATATCTTTTTTGAAGGGTCTCTTCACTTTTGCTGATTTTTTTCTATTGGGTTCTCTAAATTTTAATAATTTATATTAATTTTAACAATTCTTTATATACAAGAGAAATTCATCTCCTATCTCCTATTCTGCCCATTTTCCCTTTGTCTTTTGTCTTTGCTTATTGTGTTTTCTGCCTGACAAAATATTTTTTCTGTAATGTCATCAATTTTACTCATGCTTGCTTATTTTAAAGAGAAACAAATAATTTTAACTGTATATAAATTAGAAAACATGACCACATGGGGGAAAAAAAAACTGAGTTAAGCAATTTTTGAACCAAGTACTTTGGCTATGCATCCTTAGTAGGATATATTGTTGTTAGTGGTGTTAATGTGTTAATATGGAGATATATATTTTATATACAGTATATCATAGGACAGAGCAAATGAATTACTATATTTACATGATTGGGAAAAGGTAGAGACCTGTCATCCACATCCTCAGCCTCACTAATGTTTCAGCAACAGCTGTGTGAGTGGTTGTGGGCAAGCTTCAAACCAGTTCAAACTGACATCTCATTTCAAGTGTGCACTACTGGTCTCTCACTTCCTGCCCCAGAACTTCTTTGCTGTGTCATGGGATGCCTGTGGGAACCCATGTGATATTCCCACGTTGTGATTCAAGGGAGCAGGTGAATTAATGCCTCCTAAGTAACTCTCAACCAACTGGGGTAGGAGTTGAGAGAAATGCTTCTCTTTTGTCTCTTAGACAGACAACTCCAAGAACATTTTATACACTACTTAAAAGTGCTGGGAGATCAAGCAACAAGGCCCTATTGAGGTGACCACTTCAATAACAGATTTGTTTGGGGTTTCCCTCCTCCTGTTTCACTCTCCCTGGTTCCTCACCCTTGCTCCTTGGGATCAGTTCTCAAATAAACCACCTACACACTACCCTTTGTTTCAGGCTGTGTTTTGGGGGTACCTCAGGATAGAACATTGCCCATGGAAGGGCTGAATCACTGAACTTATACTGGGAGCTACTGATTGTCCATTTTTTTAACCATGTGAGACAAATAAACTTCAATTTTTTTTGCAGTTACTTGCAGCTGAAAGCATTCCTAACTAATACAGGCAATTTATGGGGAATGGCAGGAGCTGAAGCTGGAAGTATGGAAAAGGACCAAATAGCAAAGGGCTCCATATGGCAAGCTGAAGTGTTTGTACTTTATTTTCTGGAATGAATCCAACACTTCTTGCCTGGCTGGCTGGTTGGATAGTTTGAACATCCGCTAGTACAGAGGGAGGTACAGCTGGTAAGATAGGGGAACTCATTAGTTTGGATTGAGATGTGTTACATTTGCAATGCCGCTAAACACTGGCAGATATAAAGCTGGTAAGGCGCAAGGCAAAAGCTACAAATAAAGCACATTTAATTTTCCTGAAGTTACTCACTTCTGTCTTTTTGCCAAACCTAATTCAGGTTTTTTGTTCCTGTCATGTTCTCTCCTGCCTAGACTTCTTTTTGTAGTGGTGAAACACAATTTTATTATTAATCACTACCTATGAACAATCCACTTTTTAAATTGCTTTATGTTGCTTATAAAAAGCCATATGAATTACCACTACAGTTTAGTTTCCAAATTCCGAAAGATGTAATCAACTTTTGAATAGAATGCAAATCCATTTGAATTGGATTTTAATCAATTACTGACTCAATTCAGGATATTGCTGAATTCTCATTGGCTGAATTTGAATATGGTCCAATTGGCAAAAAACATTCATCAAAAGTATGCATTCACCAGAGTTTAAATTTTGGTAACCACTCAGAGTAATGTTGAATCACACACACACACAGAGACACATGTTCCGCAGTGGGCAGGTCTATGCAAACCTACCCCTAAGGTCTGAGGAAACTGAGAAGTCAAAGAAAAAGGCTGGCAAATCCACTTTCTCAGAAAGAAATATTTAATAGGGACTTACACACAGAAGCCATGTTTGTATCTTGGGCAATGGCTAGATAAGATGATGGATCCCTACGCCATTACTCCCCAGACCCAGGGCTTATATACCATAGGGAAAGGGTATACATGATCCAGAAGGGATGTGTAAAACGATAGTTTAAAGGCAGGACTTATGGCAAGCATAATAACATCAAGGTTGTATGACCTAAGGGCAGGATTTAAACTGGAAGTCTTAGAGGTTTTCCCAGAATTGGGGTTAATCAGAAGTCAACACGGACACTTAGAACTCAAGGTAGAGTTGCTTTGGCCTCCACAAAGCATACGTGCTGCACACACACACACACGCACACACAAACACACACCCCACAGCACATATTTTAATTTGCTCCACATAAAGTGTATAAAAATATCCAATTCAATTGGGTTTGTAAGTAAATGACCACAAACACATTCTCCCTCCAAATGGCTGAAAATAATTTATCCTTTATGATTTATGCAAACTTCTCTTACAGGACAGGAGTGAGAATACATTTCTGATTTGCTCTCTGCTCTTAGGGGGTTTATTGTGGTTCAGAGCAAGGTCAACCCGTTTTTTAAGACCCTTGACAGCACCTAACTTACCATTGTAGAGTCACCCGTGCCAGGAGAACAATTGTAGGGAACTAGACCTCAGGAGAGATTCATAGACTGGGGACACAGATGTAGGGGTCACTACTGAGAGCTGGAATTGGCTACATGTAGAGAGATGAGGAAAAGGACCCAAGTCAGAACTATGAGAGGAGATCTTAAAACCAAAGGAGCTAGAAGAAAACCTAAGCAATTCCATTCAGGACATAGGCACCAGCAAAGATTTCATGATGAGAACATCAAAAGCAATTACAACAGAAGCAAAAATGGACAAATGGAATCTAATTAAACTAACGAGCTTCTGCACAGCCAAAGAAACTATCATCAGAGCGAACAGACAACCTACAGAATGGGAGAAAATTTCTGCCATCTATCCATCTGACAAAGGTCTAATATCCAAAATCTACAAGGAACTTAAACAAATTTATCAGAAAAAAAACATCCCCATGAACAGACACTTGTCAAAAGAAGACATTCATGTGACCAACAAACATATGAAAAAAAGCTCAACTTCACTGATCATTAGAGAAATGCAAATCAAAACCACAATGAGATACCATCTCAGGCCAGTCAGAATGATGATATTAAAAACTCCAGAAGGTGCTGGCGAGGCTGTGGAGAAATAGAAATGCTTTTACACTGTGGCGGGAATGTGAATTAGTTCAACCATTATGGAAGACAGTGTAGTGATTCCTCAAAGACCTAGAACCAGAAACACCATTTGACCCAGCAATCCCATTACTGCATATATACCGAAAGGAATATAAATCATTCTATTATAAAGATACATGCATGTGTGTGTTCATTGCAGCACTATTCACAATGGTGAAGACATGGAATCAACCCAAATGCCCATCAATGATAGACTGGATAAAGAAAATATGGTACATATACATATGGAATATTATGCAGCCATAGAAAGGAACAAGATCATCTCATCTGCAGGGACGTGGATGGAGCTGGAAGCCATTATCCTCAGCAAACTAACACAGGAACAGAAAATCAAACACCACATGTTCTCACTTAGAACTGGGAGTTGATCAATGAGAACACATGGCCACAGTGAGGAGACAACACACACTGGGGCCTGGCAGGGGAGCAGTTGCGGGAGGAAGAGCATCAGGATAAATAGCTAATGGCTAATGCATATGGGGCTTAATACTTAGGTTGATAGGTGCAGCAAACTACCATGGCACACGTTTACCTGTGTAACAAAACTGCATGTCCTGCACATGTATCCCCAAACTTTAAATTTAATTAAATTTAAATTAAAAATAATAAATAAATAAATGAAACTGAAGGAACATGCAGAGAAATGCACTAATGAGACTCAGAAATAGTGTCAGAGATTGGAAGAGAATCAGGAGAGAATGTCATCAAAACCAAGGAAATAATTGACTTTGGGGGAGGAAGAGGCAAATCATGCCTCAGAAAAGTCAAGTGGCCATTACATTTTGCATTTGGCAATGCAGTTGCAGTGGAGCCCGTGGTGGAGTGGAAATTCAATGTCAGAGGGTCGAGGACTAAAGAGCAGGATGGGAAGTTGAGACAGTACTGACCACTCTCTCAAAAATATTGTCGGTAAAAGGAAGCAGAGAGGAAATGGTAACTAGATTCAAGTACAGAGTGGTCACAGACATTTTTAAGATGGGAGAAACCAACATTTAAAGGTGAAAGGAAATGAGTCATTAGAGGAAAAAGGGAGAGTTTGACAATATAGTGAAACAGGACAATTTCTCAATCGATAGCCTAGAAAAAATGAGGAAGGGTGGGATCCCGCCAAACTGAGGCATTAGCTGTCGCCCGGGGGAGGGACACCTTTCCTCTAAGCCCAAAAGGAAAGAGTGGAGGGTGGGTGTGAATCTACAGACATTTAGAGGAAGGATAGTGGCAAATTCAGTAGGTCCACTCTGTTTCCTCTACGACATAGGAGGCAGGTCACCATCAGACTCACGCTGCCACTTAGCTTCACTCTTGCCCAAGGGAGTGAGCTCAGCTCTTCCTGAAAAGCCCCACCTCCTCACAGAAATGAAGGAAGCAAAGGTGAGCGTGGGCTCTGCACCAGGCCCTGACTCTGTTCTCAAGATGGCTAGCTCAGGAGAAGATACGCAGACAAAAAGTAATGAAAATCCCAGGCAGGGGTAGTGCAGATAAAGATTTTGAGAAAAGGGGAGCAAATGAAGAAAGAAGAAATCCCACCTCCAGGGGCTAGGGGTAGGGTTAATGATATTTGGAAAGACTTCTGACAAGCACCTCAAAGGAATAGAAAAATTTTGCTGTGCACAGATGAACAGAAGGTGGAGATGGGCAGTGAAGGTCAAAGGTATTCAATCCAGTGGAATTACGATAAACCGTGCATACTGAGGTGGTTCTGACTGCAGTAAATTCCCTAAGCATAAGATTCTAAGGCTGAAAGCACATTAGTGTAATTGTAAGCCTTTGGAGTTAGGCTGTCTGGGGTCAGTTTTTAGCTCCATCACTTAATAACCAGTATAGCCAGTTATAAATGGAATTAGTAATGGTATTCTTCAACCTCACAGGAATCTTGTTATGACTATATTAGATAGTGCATTAAAGTAGTGCTTAGCAATAGTAATTTCTTAGTGAGTTTTTTAATCATTCACTCTAGATGGGCATTGTATGTAAGGTTTCAGAATCTGTACTTAATATACTTACGTAATGAGAATCTTTAAAGGTTTTTAGGTTTAAGAAATACATGTAGAGGGCTATGCCCTAAGAGGACTTTCCTGGCAGGGGTGTGCAAAATATGTTGGAGTGGAGCGAGAATAGGAGTGGTAGGTGAGTTAAATTGTCTTTTCAACAGACTAGGCAAGAATTAGTGAGACTTTTGCTTTCTGCCCACTGTTTATGCACAACTCGTATTTATGTTGAGCTTTCTTTGTTCATAAATGTTGGTTTATAAAGTTGAAATTAAAAGAGACACACGTTCACACTAGTCAAAGCCATCCTAGAAGAGTGAAAAACAAACCAGAATGACTATCAATGTGAACACAGAGGGAGGCTCCAATAAAGCAAGATTGAAAGAAAGAGGCAGAGAGAAAGAAGCAAGGGGGAGGGAGGAAAGAAGGAAGGGAGGGAAGGAGGAGGGAAGGAAGGAAGGAAAGGAGGGAGGGGCAGGGAGGGGGGAGGAAGGAGGGAAGGAAGGAATGAAGGGAGGGAAGGAGGAAGGGAGGAAGGAAAGAAGGAAGAGAGGGAGGGAGGAAGGAAGGAAGGGAGGGAGGAAGGAAGGAAGGAGAAAGGAGGAAAGGAAGGAAAGGAGTGAAGGAAGGGAGGAAGGAAGGAAGGAAGGGAAGAAGGAAGGAGGGAGGAAGGAAGGGATGAAGGAAGAAGGAAGGAAGGAAAGAAGGAAGGAAGAGAGGGAGGGAGGAAGGAAGGAAGGGAGGGAGGAAGGGAAGGAGGGGAGGGAGGGAGGAAGGAAGGAAGACTGCTTTTCCTAAGTCACTAGGTTTTCTGCTGCCAGCCCCTCCTACCTGAATTGAGAAGATCTGGTCATAATTCATAAAAAGCAAGAGGCATGCACCTCCATAGTGAATGCAGATTTAAGCAAATCCTGTCTCCACTTTCACTTTGAAAAGCTCTGATTGGAAATAAAATGAGGATTTCCAACAATAAGACAGCGCTAAAAGACTGCCTTATTTGTAACAGAGCATTTTATTGACTCCTCCTCTTTGCAAAAGGAGGAGTCAATAACATGAAAAAAAGGAAAAAGGAAAGACAGTTACCATTTTGAAAGTAGCTTTCATGTACTTACCTTACCCAACTTAATCTTCTTAACAACTCTGTAAGGAAAAGAAAAATTCATCCCATCATTTTCCAATGAAAAGCCAGAGACTAGAAAAGATAACGACTGAGCCCTGAATATACGTAGAGCACTATTCCGTTTGCTTTTCTGATAGTTCGTGTAACCCTCACACTAGTCCTAAGGAGCAGTACTATTGCCATGTCCATTTTCCATATGAGAAAACTAAGGTAGAAGATGTTAAGTGACTTGCTAAGGTTTCAAAGTTAAGTTAAGGAGCTAGAATTTGAGCCTCAGCAGTTTGGCTTTAGAGCCTAGACTTTTATCCTCTCCATTAAAGGGAGTCAACACAGAAGTCAATTTGAAGAAGTGCCCACTGGCAAAATCAGAAATAACTGAGCATCAAAGCAATTGCATCAAAGTAAATAATAGCAAAGGATTATAACCCATTGCATAAAACTGGGGTCCATGAGGTCATACAAATTAGAGAGAAAGACAGAAAGAGAAGCAAAGAAGAGACAGAGAGAGAGAGAGAGAGAGAAATAAGGAAAAGCTCTTCGTTACATTAGAAAGACAACCAACTATAAAAGGATGATGGTAAAGAAAAAACATGATTTGGTAACTACCATAGCAATAATCATTTTAGGCAAAAATGATAAACAGAAGCTCAAAGTAGTGGGTAAAATTTTGAGGAGTAGCAGGGTGTTTATATAGTCTCAAAGAATCCGACCATGATACTTCTTAATAAAAAGAGAAAAATGGTACCTTTACAATGGAGAAACCTGACAATTGGCACCTTAATTAAATGATCAAAATTAGCATCAGCAGTAATGGGACAAAGGAATATTGCACGTCTCCTGATTTGATTCACTGGAAAGAACACAATACCATTTCTGTTCTATTCCTGCCAAGAAATCATAACCTGAATCTCATCATGAGGAAACTTCAGACAAACCCAAACTGAGGGACAGTCTATAAAATAACTTGTCTGTACAAATATCAATGTCATGAAAGACTGAGGAACTGTGCTATGGTTTAAATGTGCCCCCCAAAGTTCACGTGTTGAAAACTTAATCCCCAATGCAACAATGTTGGGAGGGGGCCCTTTAAGAGGTGATTGGGTCTGCCCTCATGAATGGATTACTGTTGCTATTGTGAGAGTAGGTTTGTTATAAAAACAAATTCAGCCCCTTCTGGCCCTGCCTCCCTTCTCTTTCTCTCATATGTACATGCATTCTCTTGCCCTTCTACCTTCTGCCATGGGGTGACCAGCAAGAAGGCCCTCACCAGATTCAGCACCCTTAATCTCAAGACTTCCCAGTCTCCAGAACCATGAGCCGAATAGATTTCTTTCATTAATAAATTACCCAGTGTCTGGTGTTCTAAGATAGCAGCAAAAAACAAAGTAAGACAGACTGTTTCAGATTAAAATAGACTAAAGAGACATGACAGTGACAGTGCATACCGCAAAATTTTCTTTTGCAATAAAGGACATTACTAGGACAAATAATATAATCTAAATATAATCTAAACAAGGTTAATAGATGAAGTAACAGCATTGTATCAATATTAATGTCCTGACTTTGGTAATTACACTGAGGTTATGTAAGAGAATGTCCTTGTTTTCAGGAAACACTCTGAAGTATTTAGGTGTAAAGGGGTATCATGATTATAACTAATTCTCAATATATTCAGAAAAGATAATCCATGTACATAGGATGGGGGGTGAGGGAAGCAAGTGTGGTAAAACTGTTAACATTTGGGAAATCTGGATAAAGGGCATATGGGAATTTTTTGTATTATTCCTGTAACTTCTCTATAAATCTGAAATTAAGTCAAATTTAAAAACAAGAAACAAAGTAAAAAAGATACCAAAGCCAGGATCCAAATTCAGACTCACTATGACTAAGGACTCCTTCTGTGGCAAGTGACAGAAAGTCCAATTCAAATTGGCTCAAGCAAAATAAATAAACATAAATCTTACTGGTTTATGTAGTGATGTGGCTGACAAATCCCAAGGCAGGGATAGCCTCAGGCACAGCTGTGCGAAAACACAAACAATGTCATCAGGACTTGATTTCTTTACATCTTTCACCCCAGCCTTCTGCTATGTTTGCTTTATTCTCAGCCCATACCTGATAGCCCATTGCAGTTCCAGACTCATATCTTCCTGGGTTTAGATGCAGTTGGAAAGAAAGAAGCCTCTCTCACAAGCACCAGCAAAGCTTACTGTATCTCTTTGGCTCTGATCAGGTCACATGCCCAGTTCCAGAAACAACTGCAGTGGTCATTTCCTCTGACTTGGTCAAGGTGAATTGTCAGCTCATCCCTGGAGCCATGGATGGAGTCAACATTATTCAAAGTATCTGTACTGACAGTGGGAGTGGATTGGCTCCCCAAGGAAATTAGGTACCCTTACCAGAGGAAAACAGCAAGGATTCTGTCAGCACAAACACTAGATAAACACTAGACCCCCACAGATACTGTACTTCCTACAGCTGTGTAACAAGCCCCTCCAAAATCTACTGGCTTAAAACAACAGCAATCATTTATTTGTTTATGGTGGTGTGATTTGGGCAAGGCTCAGCAGGGACACGCTGTGAATGCTTTCAATTAGAAGGCTTGATTGGGACTGGAGGATCCATTTCCAAGATAGTTCCTTCACATGAATGGTAAGCTGGAGCTAGATGTCAGCTGGAGCCACAATTCTTCTCCATGCGGCCCTCCCCATGTCATTGCTTGAGCTTCCTCACAACGTGGTGTCTGGATTCCAAGTGAAAAACACAGAAGCTTTTTGTCATCTGAAAGGTTAGTATATTAGCCTGTTCTCATGCTGCTATGAAGAAATACCTGAGATGGTGTAATTTATAAAGAAGAGAGATTTAATTGACTCTCAGTTTCACATGGCTGGGAAGGCCTCAGGAAACTTACAATCATGGCAGAAGGCACCTCTTCACAGGGTAGCAGAATGAAAACCAAGCGAAGGGGGAAACCTTCTACAAAACCATCAGATCTCATGAGAACTTACTCACTATCATGAGAATAGCCTGAGGGAAACCACCTCCATGATTCAATTACCTCCCACAGGGTCACTCCCATGACACATGGGGATTATGGGAATGACAATTCTAGATGAGATTTGGGTGGGGACACAGTCAGACAATATCAGTTAGCGTTTCAACTCCCATATCCTATTGATTAAAGCGCTCATATGCCCAGCACAGATTCAAAGGGGTGGAGACATAGAATTCACCTCTCCTTGGGCAGACTGACAAAGAATTTGCAGCTGTCTTTAATCCATCACAGATATCCTGTCTTTGGTGCATATTTCATAATCCCACAACTGCCAGAGGGAAAACTAGAGATACAGTATCTTGAAGTTTTGCTCTCACAACTGCATGTCCTGCATTCCCACTAAACTCTGGGTAGTCTCTGCTAAGCATGGAAGAACAGCCTTATACTCTGGTCACTAAAGCAGAAGATGCAACTCAAATGCCTGCAGAGGTCAAGCAGGTAACCTCTGTAAGTGAAGTGGGCAGGGGCATTGGACTTTTGAATATGTAAGAATATTCTTTCATACCTCCCCTTCCCCCATCCATAAACACATTGCACGTTCTCTTATTTCTGGAAACACGCAACCGTATTTGTCTTTCTTGTTTTTCCAATTTCAAGAAAGATTCGGTACAGATATACTTTTCTTTACCCTGAGGAAAAAAGGCAGGTGCAAGCATACTGAAAAATGATGTTTGATGTGAGGAATTGATACAGAGTTGATGCCTTCTATGGGGACAGCTGGTACTCAGTTCTAGTCAAGCACAACCAAATGAAATTTAGGCCCTTTATGACCCAAATTCTGTTTTTTTTTAAACTTTTATTTTAGTTTTGGCGGTACATGTGTAGGTTTGTTACATAGGTAAACATGTATGACCCAAATTTTCTATTTTCCAAGAGAAGCTGAAAATTTGGAGTTTTACGTTAAATTCTCCTAAAGTGTTGGCTCATCCTTTTAAAAACGCTGAGGCCAAACCAAACACCCTTGAGGCAAGTTCAGCCAGTAGACCACGGTTTGTGAGTAAAGATATTAAAAAGAATTTAGCATTTGTTGTCAACTATTTACATACTTAAGAAACTCATAAAGTCATTTTAATTTTCTAAGCTAATGCTTCAGAGCAAGATTGAATAAGCCATTAAATATGAAATAGTATGGATTATTTTATATTTTAAAGTTATTTTCAGCATCATCTACAGTAGACTCAAGGCCTTAACACAACATTATAAACACCATAAAATGGTTGTGCTATGGTGCTAAATTCTGGAGTAATTTTTTACACAGCAGTAGGTAACTGGACCACTACCTTAATGTAGTTTCTTGAGAAAGTCACATTTCTCATGCCTATGAAAATTTTTTATTTGCTGTTAGCACTGTTTTCACTTCATTTTCTTTCTTACTGAGATTGTTAGAAAGTTCATGGATTAATTTTTAAAGAATATATTGTCTGAAATTTAGAGAGCTCTTTTTTTTTGCCCTGATTTCTTAGTTGTGATAGTGAAAACGTTACCACACCTATACGAAATCCGCGTAACATGTTCTCACTCATTTGTGGGATCTAAAAATCAAAACAATTGAACTCATGGACATAGAGAGTAGAAGGATGGTTCCCAGAGGCTGGGAAGGGAAGTGGTGGGGAGGCAGGGTGGAAGGATTGCGGTGGTGGTGGGGATGGTTAATAGGGACAAAAAAAATAGTTAGAAAGAATAAATAAGACCCAGCATTTGATAACACAACAGGGTGACTACTGTCAATAATAATTTAAGTGTACAGTTTAAAATAACTAAAAGAATATAATTGGATTGTTTGCAAAACAAAGGATAAATTCTAGAGGGGATGGATACCCCATTCTCCATGATGTGATTATGCATTGCATGCCTGTATCAAAGTATCTCATGTGCCCCAGGAATATATACACCTACTATGCACCTACAAAAATCACAAGGAAAATTTAAAAAAAAAAAAATAAATAGAAGGGACCTTGAAAAAGAAAAAAAAAAAAAGAAATCAGCATTAGAATTACCAAAAATGTTTATTCTCTTGTCTCTTTGTGGCAAATATCATTAATTTCTAAACAACATACTTGATGGAGGCTAAGCAGACTTTCAAGATAGAAAGAGATAAGTAAACATCTTCTAGAAGGATTTGGAGATTGCTAATCAAAAGTTCTCACAATAATAGGATAGCTAATTATCTCATTAGTAAGATTATGAACTAAAGATGCAATTTAAAAATAAAATAAATGAATTCTCCCAGTTAGGCATCATACGCATAGAAGAAAGAAGTTTCCTGTCTGCCTTGAGGGCAAGATAAAGGAGCCCAAGTTTTCACATACGATGTGAATTATTCTCTACAGCTGAGCTCACAGGAGCCAATCTTTCAGTGAGAATATCCAGCCACTGCATTCCTTTAAGAAGGCATGTTTTATTTTGATCAAGTTAAAGTAATTGTTGTGATAGCAGGGCAAGATTTTCTTTTAAAGGAGTATCCTTTTAAAATGAGAGTATTTATCACCTTTCTTAGGAATATGAGGGTCTGCTTATAAATGGGAAAAGGCCTGGGTCTAGTGATTTTTGACCTTGACTCTGCTGGGGAACACAACTGAAGAAGGTGCAGGGACCCCAGGAATCTCAGGCACTTCCCAGCCCTTAGCAATGGAGACCTGTAGGAAATGGTCTTGGTCACATCAGTCATCTCAGACTCCTACTTTGCAGAAGTAATGCTTGTCTTCTGCAACTACTCGTTTTGTACTAATTATATTGGCCACATTCACATCTTTTAGCCTTGTAGGGGTCACTGCAAAGCTAATGGCTCCTGACAGGGGGCAGGCAGAGACTCAGGCCCTGTCAGTCAAAGGAAAGGGGGGACAGAAGAAAAGGCTCAGATGCGAACAAAACTCAATATCCCTGGCCTCAGTCGTTCATTTTCAGCATCCTAACCTTGGCTTTGGAGGAAAACACCAAAAAACTCTTTCAAGTCTCACATTATGAGCAAGAGCACACACAAATCTTGTCCAGGAAGGAAGGGAATGCATTTTATTTTAGACACTGTATAGCACAGGCTGGGAAAAGACTTGGAAAATCTTTCACTTGCTGCATAGGCAGAAAGCTAGGCGAGATGACTGAATGTAGTGGTTTGAAAATTCATACTCCTTTTTCAAAGAGAGGGATTTCAGTGTTCTTCATTTATGTTAATCTGAGAACAGAAAATCATCTTAAAATAAGCTGACAGTGAGAATCACCTGGCGCTACGCTACTCCTATAAGTAATCCTCTTGATGAAAACTTCAAGAGGAGGCGTTGGATGAGCCCTGCCCAAATACATCCCATAATCACAACCAGCTGACCAATGAAAAGAGAGCAGATAGAGAATTAGCAAGAGTTCCCTGTAGGGTACAAATAAAAATGCATGGGAGTGACAGATGGTGACAGAGTCCACAGCCTTCCTGGGATATCATAGTCAAGGCAGGGGACCCAGGCTTGACTGTATCAAACCCAGCTCTGTGGGGATTGCTGGGCTGCTAATCCACAGGACCAGCACCACCCCCTAAGTGGGTTTTGTGTCCTCCTTGCTCTGTATTCTGTAGCATCCTCCCAGCTCACCATCTTCTGCGCCTTCCTTGAACATGTCAGATCCGGTAGGACAGTTCTACAGGGGTCTGGAACTGCTCCATAGGGGATGTTTTGAAATTTTGTGGCGGTGCTTTTGAGTGTCAAAAAAAGTAGAGGAAGGTGGTATTCCATACATTTCATGGGCAGAGCCATGGATGCTAGATGTCCTGCAAAGCATAGGCACTCCCAAACAACAAAGAACCATCCTTACTTTTGCATTTTTTGTGACTTTCAAATGTCCACTGCCCATTCATACAGATGAACACCATTTTATTTTTGAGCCTAGAATCTTCCTTCGTGTTACATACAAACACAAAAGATTCTTTTGTATATTACATAATTTTATTATGCACTGAATTTCCAGTTAACAGGGGAAAGATTATTCCTTGCATTGTTTGAGACTTTACCAAGAGTTGTCACTGTTTCAGAATGTCAGTTCATGACAGGGACACTGCTCTAGGTATTCGAGTCTTCAACACAGCACCTTGTGTCAGCCTGCCTCTGGAGCTGTCACCATCATGGTGACTATAGCTAGATTTTTATGCAGTTACACACAAGCATTTACATATTAAAATGAAAAAGATTTCATTTCGTATGACTTTTAACTCTTTCATATTATAGGTGGGCATAATATGATTTTTAAATTTTTGTATATAAGTCAATTACATTGCCTGTAAGTATAATTTTGGGGTGGCAAGGAGAGTGTTAACAAAACATTTTGGATGGGAAGTACGAAGCATGTCGGGGTTGAGAGCCTCTGCTCTAATGAGCTGGAGCATCTAAGAGCTCGTCATTTGTAACTTACTGATCCAAGTATTCTCCTACTCCTACCGATTCCTAATAAGATGCTAGAGAAGAAAGAAGAAAGAGAAAGGGGCCAAAAGTAACCACCCACAGAGAAAAGGCCCACAAAAAAGCTTCTCCAGTCCCACGATGCACCATCACAGCCACCTTGGTTTGTAGTGATGGGGTTCAGGATGCTACCCCCCAAATGCAGCGCATTGGCATTTAAGAAAACAGCAGAAGCAGGGAGGCCAATCGCACCTTCTCTTTGCCCTTCTCCCCTGAAACAGGTCATACAACCACGCGGACCTTCCTCTAAAGGAAGACTTTTCTAGCAGACGTTTCTTCCCTATCCCAAGAGGAAAGGAGCATCTCGTGGGGATGAAGGGCAGAATCTGAACAAACAGGCCTCGCTAAATTCCCCTCAGTTTATTCTCATCACATCCTGCCCCTTTGTCCTCCGATCACACTGCTGGACAACCGTCTAAAAAAATACGCTTTCCTCTGTTTCTTCGGGGCTTCATTACAGAAGGCTCCTGTGTCATGTAAAATTGATATTAAATAAATGTGCTATGCTTTTCTCTTGTTAATTTTATCTTTTGTTATAGGGGTCTCAGCCACGAAGCTTGTGATGAGTGAGGAAAGGAATCTTTTCTCCCCTATAGTAGCGTCCTTTGGTCTGATGCCTGACTTAGCTATTATCTGCTTTTTTATCTACTAGAATTATCCCCAGCCTCTGCCTGTCCATTTGTGAGCAACACTCATTTCTGTATTTGTTCATTATGTAATTTTGGTTGTGTTTATTTAAAGTTCTCGATCCAGTCTCCAAATATGTGAATGTCTGTCCACAGCAAATATATCATCAATTCATGAGAAAGATGTCCATAAAATCTGTCACTATTTGAAAAAGAAATTTTGAAAATTATTAAATGTCTTTGACATTAGCTATTTTTTAAAAACTGATTAACTACCTTCTTTAGGTCCCAATCCAATTTATTTTAGACTTAAGGTGTCATTGTACCATGTCTAAGGCGCTCTTTTAGCATCTCAGACTTTCTGACTTAAAACCAGTAGACCATTTACCAGACATACCCAGAATCTGAGCAATTCTGAATCAAGATCATTTCCAAAATAAAAAGGTTTCCAGAATTTAAAGAGCTTACATCTGAAACAGCAGTCAGAAAAGGACTCAATTCAAACCCAAGAAGTATTTTTTATCATATAGGTTAAAGTTGGGTTCTGGAGTCTATACTCACACGGTACTGTAGAATAGCTGTTTCCCAGCTATTTCCCAGGACATAAGCCATAAAAGTCACATATGGTGAGCAGTGAAGCAGCCAAAATGTCCCTCACACATGTCTGCACAAGGCAACTTGGACTCCTTGCTTCACCAACTGGTCTCTGGCAGCCCAGCAGCTCACATTGTCAGCAAACACAGCAAAGCAGATGGACTCAGTCTTACCCATCACAATGCCATAATCTTTAAAATGGGTTACTATAAAAAATACCCTTTGTGTAGACACATCTAAGGTTGAGACACTGAGGTTAAAATTTCACCATAATTACATTTTAAAATACAAGAAATAAAAACATTGGGCAGCCATGCTGAGGTTAGGAAGACAATTGACCTGTCTCTACATCTAAAATCAAGCAATGAGTTCGGCACCGTGCCTCACACCTTTTTATTTATTTATTTTAACTCTGTCACCAGGCTGGAGTGCAGTGGAATGATCTCATCTCACTGCAACCTCCATTTTCCAGGTTTAAGCGATTCTCCTGCCTCAGCTTCTTGAGTAGCTGTGATTACCAGTGCGTGCCACCGCGCCCAGTTACTTTTTGTATTTTTAGTAGAGACAGGGTTTCACCATATTGACCAGGACGGTCTCGATCTCCTGACCTCGTGATCTGCCCACCTCAGCCTCCCAAAGTGCTGGAATTACAGACGTGAGCCAACGTGCTCGGCCGACTCACACCTTTAATCTCAATACTTTGGGAGGCTGAGGCAGGAGGATTGCCTGAGCCCAGGAGTTTGAGACCAGCCTGGGTGACATGGTGAGACCCTGTCACTACAAAAACTGTAAAAAAAAAAAAAATTAGTCAGATGTGGTGGTACATGCCTGTGGTTCTAGCTACTCAGGAGGCTGGAGTGGGAGGATTGTTTGAGCCCACAAGGTCAAGGCTGCAGTAAGCCATGATCATGTCCCTGCACTTCAGCCTGGGTGAGCAAGACCCTGTCTCAAAAATAAATTAATTAATAAATTTTTAAAAATCAAATCAAGCAATGTACACTGTGTGAGAAATCACTAAGGCAGGCATTATATTTTATTTGCATACAAATGGAGGCAGGCCTCAGACACATTGTTGGTTAAATTAAGCTAGAGGAGGTTTTGGGGTTGGGGTTAAAAAAAAAAACGATTGGGTACTTTTCTTCAACATAGACATTCACAGACACCATCAAAAAAGCATTAGCACAGAACGATAGAACGTGGATATGCTTTCAAAAGTAAAACACACACACTCATTCTAATCCCTACCAGCATGGACAAGTATGCTGGAGACTAGATTTGAATTGAGGCGAGTAGCAGAGTCTGAGGCGCTGGGAAAGCACGCTGGCGGAGGCAGGACCAGCCAGCTGGCTCCAGGGTCTGAGGGTCCCTGTTAGTTTGTCTAAGCCAACCCCAGGAATTGGGCACGTCGTGGATCATAGGCAAGTCCCCTGCTGCCAAGTGGGAGTGCACAGCATTATTTAAGTAGCCTGGCACTGTCTAGTGCCACAGTGAATTGATAATGGTGGAGTGGGAGGGGAGGGAGACAAGAGAGGAGGGAACATGGCAAAAAGAAAAAGCACCTCCCCCTCCTCATTCACTGTCTTTGAGACACTGACTCTGGTTTTCAATGTCAAATATCTCAACCAAGAGAAGCCATGCAGATAGGGCAAAAGAGTCCTGGTGTTATTAATGTTTCTCAAGCACTAATTTTGTGCCAGGTGCAGAGTCTTTTGCATGTGTTATCTCAGTCAGTCCTCCCAGTGACCCATACAATCACCAGCTCCTCATTTCACAGAAGGAACTAAGGCCCAGGATGGTTAAGTGGCTTGACCAATACCACGCAGTGAGGGTAACCAATGTGAGCGAGAGTCCAAATTCTTAACTACAAAGCTTTACTGTCCCCAACTTATGTCATTAGATCCCATTTTTACATGAAATAATACTTTGTCCTGTGTTCTGGGTCTTTTATCTATGGTGCTCAGTACATCTCACCTTTTTATTCTCTATTAATCCAACAAATTCGTAGTGAATTCGAAGAATCAATTTTTTTGTTTTTTCTTTCTTTTTTTTTTTTTTTGAGATGGAGTCTCGCTGTGTTGCCCAGGCTAGAGTGCAGTGGCACAATCTCGGCTGACTGCAAGCTCCGCCTCTTGGATTCACGCCATTCTCCTGCCTCAGCCTCCCGAGTAGCCTCCCGAGTAGCTGGGACTACAGGCGCCTGCCACCATGCCTGGCTAATTTTTGTGTGTGTGTTTTTAGTAGAGATGGGGTTTCACCATGTTAGCCAGGATGGTCTTGATCTCCTGACCTCATGATCTGCCCACCTCGGCCTCCCAAAGTGCTGGGATTACAGACGTGAGCCACTGCAGCCAGCCAGAATCAAAAATTTTTATTCCTGATTAAAGATTGAGAAAACCACAGCACCTCTAGCGTTTCCTCTAACCTCAGCATCTCTCTATCTCATCAATATTGCTGAAGACTCCTGCCCAAGCCACTGCCCTTTTCCCGTAACAGTCTGCTTAACAGTGATGCGTTACACTGTTTCTAAATGTGCTCCTCTCAAGTGCCAGTCGCTCTTGGTTACCTAAGGAATGCAACATGCATTTTTCTCTAACTCTGGTTTTTATCACATTCACATCACAAGGCCCATTATTAACATAGATATCCACTCTGGACATGAGCAAAGTTGCCTTCTGGAAGTGGCTAGTTCAAAATATTAATCATGCTGGTGGTGTTTCTAAAATGTGGATCAGTACTTAACAAAGCACTAACACAAACACACTAGGCTATTTAAAAAATAATTCTCTTATTAGTTCTATATTTTTATTGGCTTGGAAATCTCCCTCTGTGATTGGATAGTAGAATAGCTATAAAATGCAGATTGTATTTGTAAGCATAATATGTATGTTATATACTAATACAAATGTATACATTATAGTTATATGATGTTATAAATGAAATATGTTACATAGTATTAAGTGTAATAGGTATGTTATATATGTTTATGTACCTATCTTCTACTTATAATGAAATGATCATGTTATTTAATTACATCCTTATGCAAGAGAACACCAACATTCCTGAGTCATCAGTTCTTCACATCAGTTTCGCTTAGATTTCCTTGCTCTCTCTATGAAGGTAGCTTAGCAAGAGCCAACAGGCCCTGTGCTTTGCAAATTCTGGGAAAGGCTACTAGTCTTTTGGATAATATAAGAGATTTACTGCCGTGGAATAAATAGTAGTACTAATAGTAGGAGCATTTCAGAGTGAGGCATCTGCTTCAAATTAATACAAACTCTTTGGTGTACTTGCCTTTCAAACTCAGGTATAAGATTGCAAAGTCTAAAGTAAGTGACGTTGTTAATGACGGATTATCATTAATTTCAAGGTAGATCCTGAAAGCCATTTTCATCAAGCTGCACAGAAAAAGGAAAATGAACCAGCGTGTTCAAACCTATTTAGCCAGTCAGGAATGTGAGCATAGCCGAGAAAACAAAATTTAAACCTCTCAAAGGATAAAAAGCTGACATTGAATTATGCAATTTACTATTAGGAAACAGTTATCAATATAGTTTGGATATGTACAGGTAGCAGCACAGATTATGCATTAAGAAGGCAATGACAGAAGAGTCTGGGGAGAACAGATAAGAATATACAAAATTTAGAGATTGTAAACCCAAATGCTTGTAGGGGCCAGACAGGTACTAGTGGTGAGGGCAGGTTGGTGAAAGGCAATGGAATATCTAATGACATTCTACTACATAATTACAGACAAACACTGGGAGTACTGAGATATTTGCAGATGAAATGACAGGTCTGGGATTTGCCTCAGAGTAATACAGAGCGTGGTGGAAAGGGGTAGTGGGGAGGGAGAGTTAGAGGTGAAACAAGATTGATTTTATGCTGATAGTTCTTGAGGTTGATGATGGCTATGTCAATTTTATTTTGTTATTCTCCTTATTCCTGTATAGATTTGAATTTTTCCATAAGTAAAAAGTAAAAATCATCTTTAAAAGTACACGAAACAGGCTGGGCACAGTGGCTCACGCCTGTAATCACAGCACTTTGGGAGGCGAGGCAGGTGGATCACCTAAGGTCAGGAGTTCGTGACCAGTCTGACCAACAAAGTGAAACCCTGTCTCTACTAAAAATACAAAAATTAGCCAGGCGTGGTGGCAGGTGCCTGTAGTCCCAGCTAGTCGGGAGGCTGAGACAGGAGAATTGCTTGAACCCGGGAGGCGGAGGTTGCAGTGAGCCGACATCGTGCCACTGCACTCCAGCCTGGGTGACAGAGTGAGATTCCGTCTCAAAAAAATTAAATTAAATTAAAAATACACAAAACAATAGTTTCATAGGGTTGCCCATTTTCAGCCTCTGTTGTAACTGAAAACATGCACACATATAAAAATGACTGTAATGCTCCGTACCTGACCACAAGAATGAAGACAGATAGTAAATGTGCTCTCCCAAAGTCAGTAGGATCACGAGGCATGAGTGGTTTTGTTTTTACGTTTCCATATTTATTCATAATTACATATCAAATTCAAAGTACAGAAGGACTAATCCCTGAAATGTAATATTTAGGTACCCCCAGATACACACAAATGGTTGTGCGTGCACACACACACACATTCTCCTCTTTCCTCAGCAGCAGCCAGATGCCGAGATGCTCTGGACAGTGAATTACTTCATAGAAGCCAAACATCTTCCTCCTCTCCTCTTGCCTGAAGAGTCAAAATCCCAGACGTCAGAACTGGACCTTGTTTATCTCCACACTCCTATAACACAGTAGAAAAATAATAAATAGTTGTCGAACTAATTAACCAAACAGCCTTCACACACTAGTAACATCACCTTGAAAGATCATAGAAGTCTATATATAGAAAATGAGTAAAATGAAGTTATTGGGATTATTAAGACAAACTTCAGCAAAATGTAAAGTATGAAATAGAAAAACAATTGCATTTCCCCTGTTAAAAAACTAATGAACTACATAAATAAATTTTAAAAATGTTTTTCTAAATCTAGTAACTTTCTGGAGTTGACTCCACGCAGCCCTAATGCATTTCATTTCCCCGTTTCCCAGGGCTGTCGTACTCTCTGGGATTGCACGAACTTGGATTGGATTGGAACTGCAACAGAAAATCTTCCAGGCAAGTGCCAGAGACTCACATACACAACAGGGACAGCCGATGCCAGGCACACACCTATGGGAGCTCCTTCAACCCTCAGGGAGGCTCCTTGAGCTGACAAGTGTTCTGGAGCCCTGAAGAAACTATCCTCACAGAATGACTCAACAACATGGGGTGGACACATTTTGCACATGGGCAGGGCACTGTCCCACTCAAAGGATCATTTGGAAGGTGGTAAGCAGGGGCCCCTCGGTGCAAGCGGAGTGAGGTGCTCTTAATGGGAAGACAGCACAGCTGACTGGGGAGGCCTGTGATTTAGCACAACCCCTGAGTCCCCAACCAGGCTCCCTAAATTTAGACATGCAGGACGCAGGAGAGAGATGTCAGTTAAATAAAATGAAACCCAAATCAGGAGGTAATACAAAATACCATCACCATCACAAGCAGGCCACTTACTCATATCCTGTGACATTCTGCCCCTCTCTCCATACCTAGAAAATAATAAAGCCAGTTCCCTTCCCAGAAAGCACACATGCTACAGAGCCATTTCTCTGTGATTGTCACAGAGAAATGCTATTCTTTCCACTTCTTTGATCGGCCTGATTTGGTGACAGCACAAATGATAGAATAATTCAGTTGTGACAGGAGCTCACAAGGGGACACACTTGTCAATGGGCCCATCTGTCTGCTGCCACTCTCCATCCCTTACAATGCTTAAGAGATTGCCTGGCTACTGAGAATGCTACCAGCAGAAGGAATGACACTTGCTCATCCACGTCCCAAATGGGGTGAAGGGAGGCCCTGGAGATGCATGAACTGATGCATTAGTACAAGAAACAGTCACCAGAAAAGCAAGCAGTGACTCTAGAACTTCCAGATATCCCTGGGTAACTGCAGCCCCTCATCCTGCTTGTGCTCTAGAATTACAGAAAAACAATAAGAAATTGTAGTGCTCTGTGTTTATTTCACAAATGTTTATTTTCACATTTTATTTTACTTTACTGGCTTTTTAGAAATTTTTATTTTTATTTTAAGTTCCAGGGTACATGTATATGATGTGCACATTTGTTACATAGGTAAACATGTGCTATGGTGGTTTGCTGCACCTATCAACCCATCACCTAGGTGTTAAGCCCAGCATGCATTAGCTCTTTTTACTGATGCTCTCCCTCCCCAAACCCCACCCTCTAACAGGTCCCTGTATGCCCATGTGTTCATGTATGTCCCTGTGTCCTCTCCCTGTGTCCATGTGTTCTCATTGTTTAGCTCCCACTTATAAGTGAGAACATGTGGCATTTAGTTTTATTTTTAGAGACCGTCTCATTCTGTCACCCAGGCTGGAGTGCAGTGGCATGATTGTAGCTCACTGCAGCCTTGAACTCCTGGCTTGAAGCGATCCTCCTGCTTCAGCCTCCAAAAGTGCTGGGATTACAGGCATGAGCCACCATGCCCAGCCTATGAATGTTTATTGAGTAGTTACTGTAGCAATAGCCATTGACTGGATATTATAGGGAACACAGAGCTGTAAAATGCATGATTTCTACCCTTGAAGAACTTAACAGCTAGCTAAGAAAGCTACACACCCATAAAAAGAAGATATAAAAACAGCCAACAAATGTGAAAAAATGCTCAACATTACTAATTATCAGGGAAATGCAAATTAAAACCACAATGAAATATCACCTTACTCATGCAAGAATGACCATAATTTTAAAATCGAAAGGTAACAGATGTTGGCATGGATGTGGTGAACAGGGAACACTTCTACACTGCTGGTGGGATTGTAAACTAGTACAACCACTATAGAAAACAGTATGGAGATTCCTTAAAGAACTAAAAGTAGAGCTACCATTCGATCCAATCCTACTACTGGGTATCTCCCAGAGGAAAAGAAGTCATTATACAAAAAAGATACTTGCACACACATGTTTATAGCAGCACAATTTGCAATTGAAAGAATATGGAACCAAGCTAAATGTCCAACAACCAATGAATAAATAAAGAAAATGTGTTATATATACTCCACGGAATACTACTCATCCATAAAACAGAATGAAATAATAGCATTTGCAGCAACCTAGATGGAGCTGGAGACCACTATTCTAAGTGAAGTAACTCAGGAATGGAAAACCAAATGTCCCATGATCTCACTTCTAAGAGGGAGCTAAGCTATGAGGATGCAAAGGCAAAAGAATGATAGAATGGATTTTGTGGACTCGGTAGGAGAAGGGTGAGAGAGGGTGAGGGATAAAGACTATATATTGGGTACAGTGTACACTGCTTTGGGGACAGGTGCACCAAAATCTCAGAAATCACCACTAATGAACTAATTCATGTAACCAAAAACCACCTGTTCTCCCAAAACTATTGAAATAAAATTTTAAAAATTTAAAGTTAAGTTATAATAATAATACGAGTCCTAAGTAATCACATAGCTCTGCAAGTCCCATTTTATAATTTAAGATCACATGAGTAGAGCAAATCCTAAACACTGTGAGTTGACTATTCTTGACACCACAAATGCCACCCCTCTGAAACCCAAATGTACCTTGGGGTGTACTTCCCAGTTTAGCCATCTGTGGTTCTGTGTCCTGTGCGTTCATCTGGTCTCAACCAGACTATGGAGCCTCTGAGGGCAGGACCTTACTGCCATGTGTTCTGCAGATGTCTCAGTGCCTGGTACATTGTGGGGTGAACAGTGGCCCTTGGTGAAGACTTCACTCATGCATCCCCACTATGTTCTCTTGTTTACCTCCTAATGTCCTCTCTCATAAGGCTTAACACAAGTCACTGTGGTCACTCAGTGTCTTCCCTGTTAAAACGTGAGTTCCGTGAGGGTGGTGTCAGGCCTTTCTTGCTAATCTCTGTGTTCCCAGCGACAGAGCTGTCATATATTGAAAGAAAGAACTACTTCTGTAACCCTGCACTAACAACTACCAAAGTAACTAGAGAATCTGGCAGTTTGTAAGACAGCACTAAGTTAACAGTTTTTTGTTTTTTGTTTTTTTAAGTAAAAGGAAACAAATAGACAATAATAAAAAGATAGGAAAAAAATCCCCACCTACTCAGAATTTTACAGGTGATATTATTGTCTATATAGCATTTTTCCCTCAACCACCTGAGACTTACTTGCAAACTGTGGAGGCTGCCCCTATTTTTATTGTCATCCGAAAAACCATAGACCCCCAAAAGGTCATCTTCATTGTTGAACAGGCTGTGGCATCAACAGCTACAAGACCTAGGCTGATATCTGGGTGGGTGCCACTTCCCCACGTTCCCGCTGAGCCAGCCCTGTTTTTATGGTCTCCTCAAATACAGAGAAGCACCCCCAAACACCAGATGCCTCCCAACCCAAGATGAAGTCACAGGTATGGCCTCTGAAACCATGATTGTCTCAATCCCTGTGGTTCACCCAGGGGACAAAATACAAAAGAGCAGAAGGCATGAGAAGCTCATGTGATTCTATGGATGTGTGGAGATTTACACTATGCCATCCACTGGGCCATCAGCTAAGAGAGAACATTGAACAGCCTCTCCTCTCTTTGCTTTGTTATCACTGTTTCTCTTGCTGGCTCAGTACAGCAAAGGGTGTTGAGGAGGGGCAGCCAAATTTGGAATGTGGCTTGGCAGTATGCAGGTAAAGAAGATGAAGTTCCACATATGGCTGCTGTTTTTGCTCCTTCCCATTATGTCACGCTGAGTCTACGGATGTATACACACACACGCGCAAACACAGATCCACATACAGCGTGCCAAGGCAGACCTCCTAGGGCCAGGTACAAATTCCAAACAGCTGGAGCAGAAAGCAGCCGTTGGCAGGAGTAGACAATAACAAGAGACACAATATTGGAAGCAAATTGACACAGAGTTCTTGGCATAACCACATTGCAACCTTTTTAGGGTAACTGGCAAGCTTCCAGGCTTCCCCAGCCCTTCCCCAAATGGCAAATCCTACACCTTCTATGAAAAAAAGAAAACTTAACAGGTCAAGCCATTTGCCTCTGACTTATTTTCAAGCTATATCAAAATACACTTGTTACACTAGGTCTTGAAATGTGTTTCCATATTAATAAGAACAATGGCATCAAGGTAATATCACCTGTGGCTTTAGCCTCCTTAAAATCATAGGATTTTATAACTTGAAGAAACCTTGGATGTAATTCACTCTAATGCTATCATGTTAGAGGAGTGGAAAATGAGTCTCAGAGAAGTTATGTGACTTGACATGGTCACATTGCTAGTTAATGGCAATGTTCTTGCCCTGATTTTCCAGGTACCATTCTTTATTCTCTACCATGCTCCCCTTGTCATTTATTTCACATCCATCATTAGCTCCTGGAAAGATGATAACATTGAAATTATAATTTTGTAATATTGTATTCACAGTAAAAGCAACATGCTGTAATCTCACAAATACATTTGTGTGTGTTCTGACCCAGTTGCAACACCTACAAAGACGGCCTGAAGTTGGAGCCTGGGGAGGTGGCGGTGGGTGGAGGAGGCCTAGTGATTACTCCAGTGATAAGGAGGCAAAATAAATAATAACTTCCTATGTAATTTTCTTTTGCTGAAGTGGTAAGAACCGATGACTCTGTAAGTTAGGAAGGCTTTGTAGTTAGGGATTCAGGTCTACCACTTAATAGTTCATTGAGCTTGGGCAAGTTCTTCAATCTTTCTAAACCTCAGCATCTGCATCTGTAAAACAGGTATAAAATCAGCACCTCCCTCACTGAGGTCTTACAAGGCTTAAGTGAGAGGAGGCAGTAAAGGTGCTCACCACATGCTCATTGCTCTCATTTACTTAATGAGTGAAACTTTCATTTTTCCTTGATTCTGATTTTCATAAACTTGTATAACTAGACCCATTATTCACCCAGATATCAACTCTGGACACTATAAAAGTTTCTTTCTGGAAGTAGCTGATTTGAAATATTATTCTTACTGGCGAAGTTCCTAAAATATATATTCATACTTATAAGGGCATCTAAAACACTGGGCTCTTTAAAAATAATTTTCTTACTATTTCTTTTTTTTTTTTTTGAGACGGAGTCTCGCTCTGTCACCCAGGCTGGAGTGCAGTGGCCGGATCTCAGCTCACTGCAAGCTCTGCCTCCTGGGTTTACGCCATTCTCCTTTCTCAGCCTCCCGAGTAGCTGGGACTACAGGCGCCTGCCACCTCGCCTGGCTAGTTTTTTGTTTTTTGTTTTTTGTTTTTAGTAGGGATGGGGTTTCACCGCGTTAGTCAGGATAGTCTCAATCTCCTGACCTCGTGATCCACCCGTCTCGGCCTCCCAAAGTGCTGGGATTACAGGCTTGAGCCACCGCGCCTGGCCATTTTCTTACTATTTCAATTAAAGTTAGCTATCTTCCTTAACATCACCATCACCATCTTCAACATTACCATCATCATCACCATCATCAACATCATTATCACCATCATCCTCTTCAACATCACTGTCTTCAACATCACCATCATTAACATCACCATCACCCTCTTTAACATCACCATCAGCATCTTCAACATCACCAGCATCAACATCACCATCTTCAGCATCACCATCATCATCATCACCACCATCATCACCATCACCATCTTCAACATCACTATCACCAACATCACCAACATCAACGTCACCATCTTCAACATCACCATCATCATCATCACCACCATCATCACCATCATCACCATCACCATCTTCAACATCACTATCACCAACATCACCAACATCAACGTCACCATCTTCAACATCACCATCATCATCATCATCACCCTCATCACCATCACCATCACCATCTCCAACATCACCATCATCATCATCATCAACACAACATCATCACCATCATCATCTTCAACATTATCATTACCATAACCACCATCAACATCGCCATAATCACCATCACTATCACCATCTTCCAACAGCACCATCACCATCATGATCTACTGGATGCCCAGCAGGGGGTGAGTAGCCATCTGGAGGAATCTACCTTGATGATGAGGTTTTTACAGAACAGGAGAACATAATTTCTAGTAGTAGACATGCCAGGAACATTGACAATCAGAGGATTGAGGGTGTTCTTTTCTAAGCTAGCAAAGGGGAAGCATTTCCCGATATTAGAATTATCTCCACCTCTACTCTCCCAGAAGGCTCCACTTGTTACCTTCAAAAAGTAGCCCTTCTCCCTCTGAAAAGTTCCGGATAAGACATTATCTCTTCCCCTTCCTTCACCTCAAAGCTTCTCACTTTATTTTCACATGGAATGTACACAATTGTAGGCTGAATATTTTCAGGCTGTAACTCTGCAACAGCCTTAATTCTTGAAACGGCAGATTTACATCAGATAGACCCAAGCTTGCCTCTCTCTATCTCTGATTCTTATTGAAATAGCTTTTGCTTCCATCAAAAAAAAAAAAGAGAGAGGAAAGAAATGAAGAGGCGAAAATTTCATGGTCCCTAAATCTAGTAATAATGTTTTAAAATGTGAAAGAAAATAAATCTGGGTAAAACAATTTAAAAATGACTTTTTAATTACTAAAAAATAAGAAAAAAAACATTTAAAAATGTTAAACCTCAAGGTTTTTTTTAATTTTTACATTTTCTTTTTCGCATGTTTCTTTTATTCTTATTTAAAATGTATTAATCATCCAAAGCCTAGATTTAAAATATCTTAGCATAATCTTAATGGTGGAAATATTTATCCAAACATCCTGTCTCTATTATTATTTCTTAAATTTCAATACTTTGAAGTCAAAGACAAACTGCTTAATCCAATGCAAATGACCATACTCTTCACTGCTAACCCTTCAATCTGTTATCTCCAGAACACAAACTGTTCCCTGTTTTTGGTGTATCAGTTTTACTAGTTCAGCCTTAGCCTGATCTAAGAACATAAACCAATTTTCCTAAATTTTTCTTGGGCTTGTTAGCAATGTGAATTTGTCTCTGACAGAGGCTAAACAGGACTTTGAATATTAATTGAAATTCTTGAGCTAAAAGTGTAATAAAAACCTTGGGTTTTGAGCATAAGAGGCTGCATCATTCACATAACAATATGCAAAAGGCTCATTTTACTAAATGTACCATGGTAAAGTTAATCCTGAAAATAAAGTTGTTCTTTCTTTTTTTTTTTTTTTGTCTTGAGACATGAGCTAGTGATACTTGCTCCTAGCATAATCTTAGCCCACTTAAAACAAAAGATCTGGGCAGCACACCCATGATGCCAAAGCTAACGGCTGTCAGCTAGTAAAAGCATTCACCAGATGTTGAAGCCCAGAGGCGCCCAACAACAGTGATTATTACAGCCTTCAATCACCCCATTTAGAATTTACAACAAATCAAGCAGAAAGCCATTCTTTCCACCTTCAGTGTAAAGTTTTCCTCAGGCTGCGAGCAGAGTTCTGCAATAGAAGGATGTACCATCTGCTCCAAGTTCACTTCACTCTTTCTTGGAACTTCCACCAGTAGAAACGAGTTTCAGAGAAAGTCCAGAAACATAGGGATGTCATTTGTCATTATTTGGGGAATATTAAAATCCCTAAGGTTCTTGATAATGCCTGGAAAAAGGACTTACACTGTAATTAAATGAAATAATAACAAATCATAATAGAAGGCATAAAATGAACAAACATTATGAATTAATCATACTTAAACGATTACAACCCATATGGTTTGTTAAACTCAATCTGCTACCTGTAGTGACATCAACTGCATACTCTATATCCAATGCTGCAGCTTTTTCTCCCCCAGGATGTAATTACTTAATTTTGTGAATGAGAAAATGAGATGTAAAAGGCAATGTGTTCATGATCTGGTGTCTGCTTACATCTCTCCTATTGGATCAGAGGTGTGCCTGCCCATCACAGCTCAAAAGACCTGAATTCCTTTCCTTCAGAAACAAATGCCCTTCTTCCTCTTTTTACTCTCATTCTGCCCTTCTTCCTCTTTTTACTCTCATTCTATCCTTTCCACCTTCTCTACTACAAGGTATCTACAGCAGGAAGTTAGGAGAATAGACCTTCTGTGCACCTTAACCAGTGAGGAGAGGTCTTTTTCCTGTCTAAGTTGACACCACAGTCAAATGACAATATCAGTTTGCTGGAGGAAACCTTGTTGTTCGTGTAATAAAATCAGCCGCGTGACTTAGAAGACTTAATGACTTTCCCATTTACCAACATCACTCCTGATCTTGAGCAAATTACATAATTTACCTGAATGTGAATTTCATTATCCATAAAATGGGAATAACAATATCTACTTAAGCAGAACCGTTGTGAGAATTAAATCAAATACACTGCGAAGAACCTAACACAGTGCTGGCTGGGTGTTAATGAAAGGGGTGATGAACTCCCATTCTGAAAACACCATTGGGAGTTGAACTGTTTAAGGGAAATTTTAAAAAACAAAAGCAACTAAGGAGTTGCTGAAAGTGCTCTTACTCTGGAAAGACATGAGTTAGCTGCCCACCTGTAGTGAAACTGACACTAGAAAAATTAGACAATGAACTAAGCTCAAGCCTGGCTTAGAGGTTTGGTGTATTTCACAATCACCTTGTTATCCACTAGATCAAGCCTAGAGAATTCCATGGAGTGCCATTAAATCTCACTAATATGTAGGCTCAGAAGCTTGGGACAAATGGCCCAGCCAGTGGTAACTTCCCCAGCAACCCTTACAAACTGCTGCAGGGGCAACTGCAAATCAATATCCTCAGGAAGAGGCAGCCGCGTGTTGCCAACCCCTGAGGTCAAACTTGTCCATATATCACCAGTTACCCTTGGCTGAGCAGCCCATTCTAGCCTCTCTGCAACTTATGGGTGCAAGATCTGCCCGTCAGATGAAGAGATTGAATGAACAGTGAGGCTGATTCCAAAAGGGCCTGCAGAATCAGTCTCGATGAATAAGACTTAATTAAGCAATTTTCACACTATTATAGAAAAATAGATGTGTGAAGCCTGTTTCACCATCTATCCTCTTATAATCAGGTACTTTTTGAGTAGTTCTATGATATCTCTGACAGAAAAAAAAAAAAATTCCTGGGTTAGCCCTTTGCAAAAACTTCAATCACAGCAACTATCTTGTATTCTAATTAGTTGTTTACATGTGTCAGGTAACCCAGAGGCTTCCTTCATTAAATCAAGCCCAAACTCTGTGTGGATAATGAGGGAGAATGGCAAGAAATCCCTCTTGGAAGGAACTCAGAGCCCACGGCCCTAATTCTTGTGTCTTGAGGTTCACCCACTCCTGGAAGAGCTCTGGCAGCTATTGTTTTACCTCCAACCTACCAGCTCGTGAATTCTCCAAGGCACGGTTGAGTCTACTTAAACATGATCATTTGAACATGATTTTGTAAAGGAATTTAAGGAGAACAGGAAGGAAAGCAAGACAGATTTGGTATCTTACAGCCTGAGTTTGAATCTTGGCTGGTCCTTTGTGGGCCTCGAGCAAGTGACTTAACCCTTGATCTTCACTTATGAAACAGACAATAATATATACCTCATAGGATTGTTGTGAGGATTCCATTTTTAAAAATACATGGAACATGTTTAGCATACAGCCTAGTACATGCTGGGAGCTAAGAAAGTGTTAACTTTACTTTTGTGGTTTTGTTGGTTTTCCACCTTCTAAGGAATAGCTTATTTATCGTGTTCACCCTGCCCCAAGCTGCCATCATCTCCCACCTGGATTATCACAGTAGCTCTTAACTGTGCCCTTTCTTTCTTCATGCATCGCCTGGAGTCTATGCTCAATACAGCAGCCATTGTGACTGCCATGGTTTCCTCTGCTGTGATTGAGTGCATGCTAAGAATGAGGCCCTGTTCTAAGCACTTTGTCCCTATTATCTTATTTGAAACTTGTGATAACTAAGAATTGTTATAATCTTTGCTATAGAGATGAAGAGTCTGATGTAGAGAAAAGTTAACTAAATTGTCTAAGGTCACACAATCCTTAAATGGTGAAGTCAAACACAGGCACTGTGATGCTGGGGCCCAGAACTATAACCTCTGTGCCACGTGGCCTTTGCCTCTGGAGGACCACAGTGATGGCAGAGCACCCAGGGGAGGCGATGGCGGCACACCAAGAAGGCCTGGACATTTCTCATTCCCGTTTGTGGATGTGGCTAAGGCTCCAGTTTGGGGCCACGTTATACCAGAATATATACTATATTAATACAGCAAAATACCATTTTTCTCTATGTTGCCATGGAGATTAGAACCTTTCGTTCTCTTAAAAGTCTCTAAGATCACTAAGACATCTTTCTCTTTTGCCTTTAAAAAAAGCAAGAATTAATGTCCTGATTTCACAGACCATAATTTCTGCCATGACTGCTCCAATGGGAATGGCGTATCTTTCCAGACTGAACACATGTATCTTATTTGCAATTCCCAAGGAGGAGACTTACTTCCTGCTCATATCCCTATGCTTGGGAAGAGGCCATGTGACACTTTTTCCTGAACTTCTTAGAACATGATGTGGAGGACAGGGAATAGCTGGTCATACAATAATTTGAGCCAATACGTGCAGTGCAAATAATACTCCTTGCAACTAGACATGTTTGTAGTTTGCTACACTATTACTAATAAGACACTCACCGAGTTTTTTAAATAGATTTGATAAAAGGTAGAGTTTGACAAGAGGTCACACCGGTCACCTGCTAAGAAGGCAAAGCACAGAGACTTTCTGGCAAACATTCTGGAACCTGAAGAGTCCTCTGCCAACAGACATTTTCCCATGAAATCAATTGTTGGAATCACAGAAACCGACAAATCACTTCCATGTAGTTAAAATATAGTGTACATTAAGAAGAGGAAACGCACATATTTGTTGTTTTATGGATGCCAGTAAAAGTATAAATAACTAGATAAGACTATTTTTTTTTTCTGAGACGGAGTCTCGCTCTGTCGCCCAGGCTGGAGTGCAGTGGCACAATCTTGGCTCACTGTAAGCTCTGCCTCCCGGGTTCACGCCATTCTCCTGCTTGGGCCTTCCCGGTAGCTGGGACTACAGGCGCCCGCCACCAAGCCCGGCTAATTTTTGTATTTTTAGTAGAGACAGGGTTTCACCATGCTGGCCATGATGGTTTCGATCTCCTGACCTAGTGATCCATCCGCCTCGGCCTCCAAAAGTGCGGGGATTACAGGCGTGAGCCACCGCGCCCAGCGACTATTTTATTATTGTGTAACATTGACATTACAATTAATGGCTAATGAGATGTTCTAACTTAAACTGTCTTTCAAAGAAAAATACGTATCTGAAATAATGGAATGCCATGTGGGCCATCTCTTAGAGAAAATGCTTTAAAATGAACCATTTGGGGCCCAGTAGACATTCTCAGGGTCTTCCTTTCCATACCCTCCCCATCCCACCTTAGCTACTGTGTCTGTCCTTTCTATGTGGATATTGTTTACACTATGAATGTCATAAATCAATTTTTTTAGTTTTGCAATTTCAAAACGAGGAGAAAAAAAAATCAAGAAATTATGTACTCAAGGGTAAAGGAATAGAATTTTGTCTTCAAAACTTTTCAGAATGAATAGGCCACTCTACACAAGTACCTACAAATGGCCCTCCTGTCTCTAAGCACATAGAGAAGTATTCTCATGAGAAGTCTATTCTAGACATATAAGATTCCAGTCCAGGGATTGATGATTTTGCCATTCTCTTACTGATATCAGAGGTATGATTGTTTAAGCATTTTCAATGGCCAATGCTAAAAAAACAATTGACTCTTCCTCTGAATTTTTTTTTTTTTTTGATACAGGATCTTGCTCTGTCACCCAGACTGGAGTGCAGTGGTACAATCATGGCTCATTGCAGTCTCTGCCTCCCGGGCTCAAGCAATCCTCCCACTTCAGCCTCCTGAGTAGCTGGGACCACAGGCATGCACCAGCATGAAATGTACAATTAAAAGGAAGACTTAAATCTTTATTCTGCCCTTATTATATGAACTGTATCTCAGAGTAATCAAACTAGTGCTAGCTGCTGAGAGGAAACTTTTTTTGTAGAATTCCAGTTAATACATAATAAAGAAAAGATGGAATTATAAAATTATCATTTTATAACCCTTAATGTAATAATTGATTCAGGCAACAAACGCCAATAGATACTAAGAGTGAAGGATGGGTGAAGAACTAAATACTTTTGGCAGATTATTTCTAGTCCTAAGAGGAAAGCCACAGTATTGTAATGGAAGGGTCTGGCTGTCACTAATTGAACTCACTGACTAATCTTGACATTACTAAACTTGGATAATACAGATATCCAGAAACTTTTTGCCTCCTAATATGATGCAGTTATGAAGTAAAACCCAAAATATTGCACCCAAATATATTAAAGCCTTTAGAATTAAAAGAAATACAAAAGATAGAGGAAGAAACAATGAGATAATGAGGAAGGCATAAGAAAAATCCAGAATGTGGATCATCCTACAGGACAATGAGTCCGTTTATCACTGACATGAGTTTTAAAATGGGTAGGGCAAAAAGGGGCGGGGAGTTCCTTTAAATTCAGATAATTTGACCTAAAAGACCCAAATACAACATGTGGACCTCTGTTAAATGCCAATTTGAATAAAACAACTAAAATGAAACTAGGAAAACAGTTGGGAAAAATTAAATGTGGACAGGGTATTAAGTGATACTAAGGAATTATTGTTGGGATGCCATAAAGGCCATCATGATTATATAAGAAAATGCCTTATTCGTATAGAGCTGCATACTGAAGTATTTGAGGATAAAGTCACAATATTTAAAATTGACTTTGAAACTTTTCAGCAAAAAGAAGACTGGCAAACAAATATCGCAAAATATGAAAAGCTGTTCAGTTTATGTATGTTTGAATTTTTTATAAGAAAAAGTTTCTAAAATTAGACTAAATTCCATTCTCATTTCTTGAGGTTGAAAGCATAAACTGTGCCGGAGTAAAACTTTTAAAATGGGTATGCTAACTCTTAGACCCAGCTTTACTACTGACTTCTTGCAAAGAATCCTTTTTGCCTTAATGATATGAGCACTGTAAAATGGACTCATAAAATTTATAGACATTCCTGAATCTGTATTTTTGACTCAAAGTTTTTAAAAAGAATAATTGTTCTCTCTAGTTGACCAGCTGATCACCAGCAAAATGAAAAATACACACTTAATGGGCCATTACGAAAATCTAACATTACATTGAATTCTCACCGCCAAACGAGCTTTAAGGTTCTCTGAAAGTTTAATGCTTCTCACATATCTAGAATTAAGGGTTATAAATAAGCCTGCTGTAGCTTTCAACACTATAGTTTCGCCTAAAAATTTTAAACTGGAGACAAGAATGACTTATCAGCTAGTTGATCAGTTAAAATTTTTTTCTGTTGCTGACAAGGTATGCATGGAATAAGTTGCAAAACTTTATTTCATTACATGTTCAAGCATTAATCACAGCTTTCAAGCTAAATCTAATTGCTATAGTCCTTACAGACCTCCCTGGCCCTAGGCAGTATTGAGCTAAGTGATGATCTTCATGTTTAGAAAACACAGGAACCAGTCCCTAGTAGTGCACTAACAATATGACTGAGAATTATCCATCCATGCCTTAGTTTACCTTTGAAATAAGAATAAAAATTGCCTACCCTGATATATGGTCCAGAAATACAGCAAGGAGGTGGGGAATGATACATCATGGCCTTTGTACTATTGGGAAGCAATTTCATATATAAATTGAAAAGAAAAGAAGAGCGAAAATAGGTGTGTGGAATTAGTTATTCCATAAAATCGTTTTTAAATAAATCCAGGCAAGCCACGGTACATAACAAAATAAATGTCATTCGCCTGCTTTGCTGCAGACCTGTCACAAGCGGCTCCTGGCTCAGCTGCACAGATTCCTCACCTTCTGCAAAAAGGAAGTTACTCAGAACTTAAAGTAGAGCAGGCCTGGAATCTCAGGGTCATCTGGAGGGATTTGTTTTTAATTTTGGGCTGTCAATGGGTGAAAATAGGTAAAACTGACAGATTTCTATGTGATCAAGATTCTTCTGGCACAAGTAAGAGAGACCCACTCAAGGTAGCTCAGGTGCAATGATGAGGGCGGGGGTTGTTGTCATAAGAAACAAGTTGGATGAAAACCCAGGACAGAAAATGCAGCTGGGCCCCACAATGCACCAGGACCAAGATTCAGAAAGCTGTCCAGAGCCAAGGTAGAATGGAAGTATTTGGAAGGTAGCTGGCATATTTTGACACCACAGTGTCCCCCATGTCTAAACACAGAGTAGGCACTCAAATCACTGTTGGATAAGTAAATAGATTTGCTTTCTTGCATGCTCTCAAGTTAGACAGACTTTCATCCCTGCCTCTCTCTCCACCCCCATCATAATTAATTCTCTCTTCTCCCTAGATTGTTTTGTAATACTCCTCTATACACAGATCCAAGCACGGTTACCCTTAAAATCCTGAATTTATGTATCTTTAATTAAAGTAATTATAGAAATTGAGTGGCTCCCTCAGGACCAATTCCAAATTCCCAGGAAAAAAATCTGAGCTATCCAGCTTAGGCCAGGTGTCCATTCCTGATCCACATGACTATACCAGGGAAACGGTCAAGGTCAGAATAATACAAACATGTCTGCTGGGTCCATCCTCGTGGGTGGGTGAGGGCAGTCCTCAGAAAAAGAGGCATGACCTAGATAAGCATCCCAAATGGCATCTGCTGTCATCCACTTCACTCCTGTCCAAATGACCAAGGATGAAATCGTCCCAGTTGGATCGTACATCAAATCAGTGGATAGTAGAGAACACAAGATCCTGAGCCTTATCAAGATAGTGCTACAACGGGGCCAGTAAGTGTACTGCAGCCAGTCCTGGGCTCCCCGTTTCCACATGGCAGGCTTCCATCTGTCCTCAGGAAGGGTCCTTCAGCTCATCTGTTTGTTACTGTATCTCCAGTCCTGGAACAGTGCTTGGCACAGAATAGGTGATTGATGAGTGTATTGGCTCAGAGAATGTTGGATATTATGACCATCAGATGTACCCAGCCTTAAATTTCTGACCTATATGTGCTCATACACACACACAAAACTCATTGACAGCCACAGCCACTCACCCCTCCGATCTCAGAGAATGAGTTTGTTCTACATCTGCTCAAGGCCAATCCATCACCTGTCCTCTTAATCCCAGTGCCCCGTTCTCCTAGGCCTTGGACTGTTGCTTATGCCCTCTCCCGTATGCTTTGCACTCTCTCTCTCTCTCTCTCTCTCTCTTTCCTGACTTCTTCCCCTCAGCCTATAAGACACATTTATATCTCTCCCTTCCCAGAGTCTACCCTTGATGGGGAGAACTCGCATATCCACTTAGCCATTAAGATTCATCACATTTCACTTTTGCCTTTACACATTTGTGCACTGTTAAATTGGACATGGATTGACTTTGAAATTTAAAAAAGTTTCTCCCCGAAATCAGCAGACAAAAATATTGCTCACGTGGATCCTGCTCTTTAAGACGCCTTACCTGACTCATGCTGGCCAGCTAAGCGTCCCACAGGCCTGGCCTGAAACTAGAGTTGCATTTGCCACACGACCAAAACCATCTGTGTACAGGCCTATCTCTCCCCAGCTGTCAGCTCTTGGTGGGCAGGATCATGGCTTTCAAAACCTTTGATTCTCTAGGTCCTGGCACAGTGTCTGATGGTAGTAGAATGCCACTAAGAGTTTGTTGAATTGATCTCAATAATTGCATTTAAGCCAGGGAGAGGCACTTTATATTATCAGTCTCTTGGGGCTACATCGAATAGCAAAATAGAGACAGCACAACTAGGTGAGTAACTAGGTAAATACGTTGTTTTGGTGAATAACTCCATGTGTGTGCCCTATAATACGTGATTAGTCACTCATCCTTATAAGGAATTTTGTTGATATTTGTTATAGTTGCAATTTTTAAGGCAGTAATATCAAGCAAAAGAATCATCAAAGACTTTTCCTATGGTCACTCATTTGAAGACCTTTACATGGAATATGAAACAAAAAACTCTGAAATTCTGGAGTTTAATCTTAAAGCCATTCTCCTTCCCTAAAAGATCATCTTTTGAGGATAGATTTCTGACATGTCACTTGTCCTTTATCTCCTTCATTTCTCTGGCTTATTGTGTTGAGCATCCTGAATGATGGTGTTGACTGCCCTCCACCAGAAGCAACTCCACACAGGAGCAGTGGGATTCATCCACAGAGTACCATGGTCTCTGCAGACACTTTCTATTCACAGATGTGGGGTGCACCAGAGGGAGGAAGAGCAGGAAGGCCTGATGGTACCCAGGGTTCACAGTAGCAAAATAGAATTCGCCCCAAAAATGAAAACACTGCAGAATTTTGGTGATTTTTGATGTCAAATCTCCCTGATCTCTGACTTAAAAGGAAACCAAAACATTCCTTGAAAGAGGTCTGTAAGTGAATTTGGGCGGAGCAGAGCCTACTGCATACACTTAACAAGCTCTAACAGGAGAGTTAAAGAAAGGCAGGCAGAATCCTAAATGGAATTCTTCTTTCTAGCCTGTGTGTATATGTTTAGGGGTGGAGTGGGATAGTTTTATGTGCACCTGGGAATCTGAAAATATCTGCTTCCAATGGGTGTCCATGTTCTATGAGTTTGGGAGTCACAAGTGAGAAAGAATGAAATTGTATCATTAGGAAGAAGTGCATGCCAAAGAAACATTTGCAGATCTAATGATTCTTGACTACCAGAAGGCAGGAGTCATGTCAAGATTGTTCTTTCTTGTCCATCACACACATCCCTTCAATTTATTCTATATTTAAACTTGTACACCAGCTTCTCCCAAAGGACTTACAGTAGCTTTGTACAATTGGAATATTTTTTCCTCTTCTAATCAGTACTCAAACCCACAGTTTCCTTACTCCATGGAAGACACAGCCTTGGGCTTTAGAAGGGAGCCAACTGAATTGGCAAAGGCCCATCCTCACTGTGTGCATGTATGACAGCCATTTGCATTTTTCTAATTTTGGATTCCTGCTTCAGTAGGCACATAGGACATTCTTGAGGGTATCTTGGCAACCCACACCCATATTCATGCATGAAGGTGCCCAGTCTCAGACTGACTAATCCACTCATCTAAATTACACATGTCAGGTGACCATGGGATTTGCTGACTGTGTTCAATTAGGTGCAACTATGCACGGCTTTTCAACATCTCAAGTTACATGAAGCATATGTTAGAATAAATCGATTGACTTCTGCTGCTCAGTTTTGGCTCTGCTTCCAGAGAACTCCTGAGTGGGAAAATGGGATATGCACTCAGTATGTAGGATCCTTTTCTCTCAGCTGGACTTGAAGTAGAGAAAACAAAGAAGTTGAACTTAACCATGTCCCTCTGCGGTCTGACTCCCTGGAATCTCAAAGGGAAAAGAAGCAAAGGGAAAAGAGTCACACTAATAAAAAATTCTCTATCCATTCTTCTGAAGTTGGACACTTACGTCAATTTCATAGCTTGACTATTGTGACTAGTGCTGTAATGAACAAGGGAGTGTGGGTATCTCTTTGACACACTGATTTCATTTGCTTCGGATATATACCCAGTGGTGGGATTGCTGGATCACATAATAGTCCCATTTTTAATTTTTTGAGGAAGCTCCATGCTGTTTTCCATAACGGCTGTCCTACTTTACAATCCCATCAACAGTTTGTAATTGTTCCCTTTTCTCCACATCCTCACCAACACCAACACTTTTTTTTTTTGTCTTTTGATGATAGCCATTTTAACTGGAGTGAGATGGTGCCTCATTGTGGGTTTTACTTGCATTTTCCTGTTGATTATTGATGTTGAGCACTTTTCCATGAGGTGATAAATCTAACTGCCCTGATTATACAACACATATATGTACCGAAACATCAACTTTCGGCCCCATAAATATTTATGATTAAAATATGTCAATTTTTAAAAAATTCCCAATGGGATTGGAATGTGATTTTAAGTTTACCCACACTGATAGTCTCCCATGTGTTCTTTGATGCCTTAAATTCCTTTCCTAAGGAAGCAGTCATTACAATAGAAACTCAAACTGCAAATACCTGTGGGTGGGTCTAAGTTCCCTTCTTAGTGAAGGATGAGTCAGGCCACCACCTGGGCACCTTCCATGAAAAATCTGTGTATCCAGTGATTCATGTATGGACTGAGGAGCTGCGGGGAAGTTCAGGAAAATATGGTGACATCTGATGACCTGCAGCCCTGGAGACCTGGCCCATAGGTGGAGGGTGGAGGAGCCACAGTGCAACGAGAATAACAGTTCCCCTGTAAAATAATTCATCATAAGCAAAGAAGGTGTCTGCATGGTAAGACTCAGCCAATGGCCTGAGGCTGGAGAAGGCTAGTCAGGCTGAGCACCCTCAAGAGAATCCCCATGGCCCCAGGTCGTACTCAGGCACGGGGTGCCTTGTATTTGTCCTGGAGAAGAAATGGCCCTGAGTCAATTGCTCTTTCAGCTCCAGCCTCTGGCAGATGCTTGACCTCTAGAACTGTAACACTGTGGGGTTTGGTGAACCTAAACTGGAAATTTCTTCCAATACAGTGCAACACAAATTGCACTCTCCTACTATGGAGCATTCTCCTACTCTTCACGGTCTTGAAGTGGCAGGAGCAGCAGTGACCATGACCAACTCAAAGAACTGAGTAACAACCAGCAGATTCATGAACACTTAGAGCACCCCTAGGAATGCCTGGAAGCATTGTCATCTACAGGCAGACTAGTAAAACCCTAGAATCTCTGAATCTAGACAGGCAGCTTCATATTAATAAGACCAGACTGAATTGCCCTCACCAGCTCATGAAGACCAAGACATTTGGTTATACCTGAAAGAAATCATTACTTGTGTAACTCCATGTGTTATTAATGACTCACTCATATACTTTCCTATATGAGACTGGGACAGTCTTGGGATAGGGAGCATATCGGGCAATTTCACTGGCTGCAGAACTTTAATGGTGAATGTGAAAAAAGGTAGCCCTAGGTAAAAGGAGAAAAATATAGGAGGGGAAGAGGTTAGAAAGAGACAAGCTGAGACCTTTTTCATAAACCAATTCATAAATGAGAAAAATTGAAGCTGCCTTTAACTGTAAAGTCTAGAAAGCTCATTCTACCAACAAGAAGAATCCAGAAGGACCCAGTGTCTGTAGAATGGCACAAGCATTACCTCCTAGTTCCTTGCCTTTCAGTCCAAAACCAAGTTATCCTCACCCAGGAGCCAGGTGTTCCTCTCCCTCAGTCTCTCCTCCTCCCCTTTTCCCTCCCCCTCTTACTTCTGAGTCGAAGACCCCTTTGTGGTTGAGTTGCAAGTGTTCTCATCCCTGGAGAAAAATCAAATTATTCAGAGTTGGGCAGCTACAGAACAAACTTCATTCTTATTAACACTGACCACCTTGCATGGCATAACTTGATAGGCTTCTTTGCTAAAAGACTCTCTCCGAACATGGAGAGGAAGGGGAAGGACAAAGCAGCATGGTGTAGAGACACCATCCTTACCCTGTCAACAACAGGGACAAAGAGGGAGGAGGAGACAGAGGATCCCGCCTTACCTAAAACAACTAGGACAAGATCTCTGAGTCCCTCTCTTTTATTTGGTTTTTCAACTATAGACTCTACAGATGTCTGACCTACAGGCTCAGCCACATCAAGTCTCTAAGCTAATCCTGACCAAAAAGGAAGCCACTATCTGAAATTCACAGAGTTGCCTTGTCTCTGACCCCAACACCTAACTGCATCCCTGGCTTTCAGCCATGGTCCTCCCTCTGCCCCTTCCTTGATCTTACTTGATATACTTGCTCCTTGCCTCTCCTTGAGAATTGCTGCTGCAAGCCTAACTGCCCACCCTGCCCACTGCTTCCTTATTGATGCACTAACCCTGTCTTCTCTTTACAGAGAGTGGGAAACAGAGGGTTATACAGGTTGGGGCAGGGGTGTCTTGGCGTTCCCCACTTGGGTAACGAATTTGTCAGAGGGGAACAGAGGCAATGTGGCCAAGTGGGAGTCTAGGAGCTCAATAAAGAGGAGCCAAGAGCATGCCTGGGATTACCAAACCAAGTATAAGTCCAAAGGACCAGGAAGCCAGGAAGGAAGGTCAGGCATTGGGAGGTTCAGAGCCAGGTAGAATCAGGCTGGAGTAACCAGGAAGGGGAGAAGTCCTGGCATACTGCAGTGTTGTAGGGGTCCAATGACTTCAGGGAGCTGCCCAAAGTCAGATATTCCAATGTAACCCAGGCTTACCAAATTACCTGCTGCTCCCTCTGCTTTGAACGCCCTGTCTCACTTTTCTGTCTGAAGACTGACATCAAACAGCACCCAAATCTGTTGGTTAATCCTACAATGAACCTGACATGGACTTTTGATGTGCTATTATCACCGCATATTTTAATTATTTATTACTTTGGTTGGTTCTCTCCCTGCCCCCCATCCCATCAAACTGTCAACTACTTGATGTCAAAGACTGTCATCCCATTTTTAAAACCCATGCAATCACATCCCTGGCATTCAATCACATCACTGGCACACGAAGATTCTCAAGAATGAATGAATGAATGGAAATGTAGTAGATGGTGCAAGCATATCTCATTTAACTCTCTCCCTAAATCCCACTAAAACTGCGACAAGAGATTTCTAAAATGCAAACAAAAAACGTATAAACCTACAAAGATAGAGAAAATGAAAGAGACACAGCAAAAACAAAGCGTGACAAGCAGAAAAACAGATGGGAAAGTGAAATCTGACTTAGTAGATCTCAAAAGGTGACTCTTAAGTTAGCAGTGATGAAAGCCAGGACCCAAGTTGATTTACACGGAATATTCCAAAGGCTTCTACATTAATGGCATCAGATACCCTTGGAAGTGGGGGTGAAGGGGCAGATTCCTGAAGAGCTGTTTGAGGAGCAGTTAGATCCTAGTATCCTCTTTTCTTTTTTTTTTTTAATCAGTTCCCAGACAACCATGCCTCCCAGCCCCAGCAGATGCCTGAGGGCTAGTACAGACCTCTAGACTTACAGAACCTGGGCACAGGTTCTAAGTGGGTGGTGTATGTATCAACCAGGAACAGTGAGTGAAGGCAGAATGCAGGCTCCTCAGCTCGCTTCCCCCACTCAGTCTCCAGGCTGCTGGCAGCCAAGTACACACTCTCTGGGAGAAAACAAAAGAACCTTCTCTGGGAATCTGATAAGCCAAGATAAAGTCCTAATGAAGGCAGGCTGTGTAGTATCTGCATGTAGGAATCATGAGTCTCAGCGCTGACCAGGACCCCAGGTTTTCCCAATTCACAAGAGCTGCCTATGTGCAGTGAAGGGTCCACATCTCCTCAAAATATATTAGTGTTGCCTAATTTGCACTTACGCTAAACCTACAACTGAAAGTATAGGGGTGGCATAGAGTGCATGTGTACCAATCATATCTAGGACCAACTAAGATTCACGCAGTATAACCCTAGGCTTTCACAGCTCCAGGACCCCTGCTCCCACTGCAGGGGCGCATGCTGTCCCGCCATTCTCCTAACCCTAGAAAGCTGACACTCTGGCCAGAGGCCCCGGGCCTCACCTGGATGAGACCCCTCATACCACATCCAGCCACAGTGACAGCCTGGGGAGCTGCTGGGGAAACAGGGAACACCCACACCCACAAGGTGACTAATGAGCCATCACAGACAACACTGAGACATTAAGGTGCTGTGGCCTTCTACCCCAACCCCAAAACGTGAGTGGCATCATGGCATATGAATAAACAAGGTCTAGTTTAGGTAGATTAAAGAATTCCATATTGAATAATCTTTCTGAAAGGTTGGTTGATTGTCACAATATTACATAAAGCCAACGGAGGGAATAGAGATATTAGACTCCCATAGCTCATCCAAAGGCCCAGGCAAACAGCTGGCCTAGACTGACATAGACTGTCAGGCCTAGCCAAAAGACTGACACAGAATGTCTCAATTGGCAAGCCCCTCCCAGTCAAGTCATCCTACAGTTGCACTTCCCAAACTATACACTAAGGCTCCCTAAGGCAGCACAGTGAACTCACAAGAGTACTGTGGAATATTTTGAATTTTCAAAGAGAACACAGCAATTTCTGTTACTTATCATACCAATTATTACTATATATTTCTTTGTGCCTAACTACCTAATAAACAGAATTATTAGGCATTTTGGAGGGTCTAGAGGTGCTGTGAAAAGACGACAGAGACTCTAGGGGACCCATGGACAAGAAAGTTTGGGAACCATTGCCCTAGCGTGAATTTCCCCGCTGGCATGCCCATCCCACCGTGCAGGGCTTCCAGTCAGCTTTTTCTCCCCGTTCTGAAATCTGAGAAGATAACTGGGCATATCAGATGCCTGAGGAAGGCTTCTAACATGAAATACAGAGATAAGAAACACACACGCGTGCGCGCACGCACACACACACACATACACACACACACAAAGCAACATGGGAAAAACAGACTCTGCATGAGAACACTTCAGGAAAGGAAAGGAGGGGGCAGGGGCAAGGAGGAGAAAAATCACTCAGAAGATTTCTAAGAATTGCAAAATGGTATTCTTTCCCTTCTCTCTTTAAGCAAGGGAGTCCTTTGCTAATATCACATACACACATGAAATCACATTGATTCAGAGTATAATATCTGATGGCTGCAAAATCCTAGTCATGATCAGTGCATCTCTCACTACCTCATTCAATCCCTGACACCCAAGCTCATCTTACCAGGCATAATAATGAACTAAGACTTGTATCCAACTATTTTCCAGGGTGTTTCCCAGCATATTGGAAATGATCTTTTTATATTATCTGATGGGCTCTTATATGTTAACACAAAAAGTTCTGTCTAGGGAGAAATTCCTGTAGCATATGTGTACTTCCCAATACAAATTTGGTCTTTGAGTCTTATTTAAGCCTTCAACATAGTTCTACAGGTTAAAAAGCAACAACAACACACAATAACAGCAATTCATGACCATATGAACATAAATAACATTCTTAAAATCAAATATGCCTTCTCCCTGTCAAACTACTCTCATTATTTTATTTTAAAATTCTACTTTTGTAGATTAAATACTATATCTATCAGGCAATTATGGGTACATTTTTGTATTCTAAGAAAAACGAAAACAAAAAACTAATGTCTATAAGAGGGTCATTTTGCTCTTTAGTTTTTTCACAGAATTGGATTAAATCATGGCAATTAGTGTAACGGAAATGTTTACAGCAATCTCTGATGGCAGTTCCACTAATGCAATGATTTAGCTTAAGCCCAGTAAAATATGAACATGTATCATTAGGATGAATCAGAATCAAAAGCAAAGCAACTTTTAGCTTACAGTAATTCAACATACATCATCTCATCAGCAATGCCAACTATAAAATTAAGGATATACAATTAGTCAATCAGACGGTTCCTGAATTAATTAATTAAGCGCAGAAAATCAGCAAGACAGGACTACATCCAACAACATACTTCCCCCTCTTAAAACAATCCTTTCCATTCATTTTGATCTCGTTATCCAATAAACACAGGACTCAATCTTCCCCTGATGGTATTAGTGATCAAGACACCTCCCAGATCAGCCACCAGTTTAGTGTCCCATAAACCTACCCTCCAAGAGGTCACTTGGCTTTGTTCCTACAACTGAGAATTATTCACTTTACTGTCTGCCTGGCAAAATCGCATCTCCAATAATCCTCAAAGGATCATTTAACAGTTGCCAATGGAAGTATGTGAAGAAATAGGGGTAAGCATACTCCTCCATTAGGAGGAATAAGAAGAAATTCAGTGAACTTGAGGCTTAGATTTTAAGACAAGGAGTATTTCTGGAAATACAGAAGAACATTTTCTAGTAATAAAGGAAGTAATTCATCAGAAATGGATAATAATGTCCCTAATAACAAGGTTTCAAAACATATTTAGCAAAAGTGAACAACCAAAGGGTCATATTGACAATTTCACAATCATAGTTGGGGCATGTAACATCCTTCTCCAAGTAAATGCCAGAAAAACTAGATTTAAAAAAAATACACTAATGATATAGAAGATCTCCAGCTCTATCAACCAACTTGATCTAACTGACCCTGAAAAAAAAAGCCTGACAGTTTCTTAAAAAATAGACATATATCTACCCATTGACCTAGCTAGTTCACTCATCGGTGTTATCCAAGTGAAATAACAGCATGTTTACAAAAAGCCATGTACAAGACTGTTTTGGTAGCTTTAGTCATAATGGCTAAAAACTGGAAAAGGCACAGGTATCTGTCAACAGGAGAAGGCATAAACAAATTTTGATATTTTTATACAATGGACTATTGCTCTGCAATTAAAAAGGAGTGGACTACCGACACATAAAACAACATGGATAGATTTAGGTGAAAGGAGCACATACTTATGTGATTCCATTTATATGAAGTTCTAAGACAGGAAAAACTAACCCATGGTAGCAAACCATCAGAATAGTGATTGCTTTTGAAGTGAGTGAGGAAATGGGCATTTTCTGAAAGGAGGCAAAAAGGAACTTTTGGAGGTGATGATAGTGCTTTGTATCTTGAGAGGGTCTTGGCTTACACAGATACCTATACTTGTAAAAATCCAGCAAATAGTACACTTAAAAATCTGTGCCTTTTAGTGAACATAAATGTATGCCTTAAAAAAAACCCATAAATAATTATTGAACTGTAATAATATGCTGGCTGAAATGTTTTAGAATGAAATGCATTGATATTTGCAACTTACTTGAAAAGGCATTAAAAAGTAAGACGGATTGATTGAGAGCAGATAGAGGAATGAAGAGATATGTGATAAAGCCAGAATTGTAAAAACCATGGAGTCTAGGTGGTGGTATATGAGTATTCAGTGTAAAATGTCTTCAATTTTCCTGTATGTTGGAAATTTTTCAATATAAAATGTTGGAAAATATGTTATACATGTATCTTTGCTGGTTTAAAATGTATAATAACAATATTATACAAAACACAGAAGGTGGTAAATGAAGTTCAGGGTCTTTGAATGAAGAACACCTGAAGTTCAGGTGTTCTCGGGTCTTTGCACGGTTAGGAGGTGATAACAATGAAATTCACAATAGAATGAAATAAGTCAGAAATCTATATTGATTGTTCTAGGGTAAGCACTAACAGAGTCATGGAAGATACATAACTAATGATGGGGGCAGGATTGTAAAAAATTCACAATTAATTTTAATGAAAGTAAAAAAGGAGAGAGGGAATCTCAAAGAGCTGAGTTAAATAATAAATCGTAAAATGATAGGTATAAACCCAAATAGAGCAATATTTATATTAAAGTAACTAAATACTCCAATGAAAGGACAAAGTTGGTCAGACTCCATTTTTTAAAATCCTTACGTTGTTTGTAAAAGAAATGCCTTAAATGTAAGGACACATAATGGTTGTACGAGAAAGGGTATTCCAGACAAGCAATCAAAAGGAAGTGATGTAGTTATAATAATATCAGACAAAGTAGATACTAACATAATAAGAATTACTAGCAATAAAGAGTCATTTTATAATTACAAAAGAATTAATATACCGGAAGAATATGTCAACTTAAATTTTTTTGCATCTAATATTATAGCTTCAAAATATGTAAAGCAAGAATCGTTAAAACTAAACAGCTATGAACAAATTCACAATTATAGTGAGAGATTTTAACAGTCCTTTCTCAGGAGCTAATAAAACAAACAAACAAAAACGGTTAGGGATATAGAGAATTAAAGCAACATGAATAAGCAATCTTAATGTATTGAGAATAGTGCAACCAACAACTGCAAAATTCAAATACTTTTCAAGTGTGCATGGACTATTTACCAAAACTTACATTTACCTGGCCATACACATATCAAAATAATTTTGAGAAAATTGAAATGATATACATCATGTTTTCTATCCACCATGGAATTAATCTAGAAATCAACTGCAAACAGATAAATTTTTAAATCCCCAAATGTTTAGAACATAAGCAATTCACTTATGAAAAGACTGTAGGTCAAAGGAGAAATCACAATGGAATTAGAAAATATTTTGACTTAAATCACAAAAATACGACATATAAAAACCTGTGAGATCCAATTACAGCATACTTAAGGGAAAATTATATTGCAACAATTATCAAGACAAAGTGAATCTTGTTCGCAGATAGATGAATAGATCAATGGAATATAATAGAGTTCAGAATCAGACCTACACATGAACAGTCACTTGATTTATGACAAAGGTGCTCCAGCACAGTGGGAAAATTACGATCTTTTCAATAAATGATACATGGCCAGCTGAGTACTATGGCTCATGCCTGTAATCCCAGTACTCTGGGAGGCCAAGCCTGGGGGATCCCTTGAACCCTGTCCCTACAAAAAAAAAAAAAAAATTAACTATCTGGGTATAGTGGCACATGCCTATAGTCCCAGCTACTTGGGAGGCTAAGGCAGGAAGATCACTTAAGCCCAGGAGGTCAAGGCTGCAGTGAGCTGTGATTGTACCACTGTATCCAGCCTGGGTAACAGAGTGAAACCCTGTCTCAATTAAAAAAATAAAAGATACATGGCCAGCTAGAAAGCCATACAGAAAAACAAATTAATATTTAATTTTGACTCACTAACTCACACCTCACATACACAAACTTCAGATGGATTTTAGTACTAAATGTAAAAATCAGTCAATAAAAGTTAATCTAAAAGAAGACAGTATAGTAGGATATCTTCATGTTCTTGGTGTAGACACCATGGTAGACATGAACAAAAAACAAATTAAAAAGAAAAAGATCGACAAATTGGAGTACATTCCAAATAAAAACTTCTGTTAATCAAAAGACACTTAGAAAGGGAGAAGATATTTGCAACAAAAATATCTTATGGGCTCATATCCAAAATACATAAAGAATTTCTACAAATTAACAAGAAAAAGACAGACTACTCAATTTTAAAAAGCAGGGGTGAAAGACTTATACAGGTACTTTCCAAAGAGGATATCCAAATGGCCAATAAGTATATGAAAAAGTACCCAACCTCAGTAGTCAGCATGGGAATGCAAGTTAAAACCAGAATGCTATATCATTGAACACCATGAGGCTCAAAGGAAAAGAGATGACAAAACCTAGTATTGTCAAGGAGCTATTGGAATGCTCAAACATCTCTGGTAGGAGTGTAAATTGTCACAACCACTTTGGAAAACCGGCAGTATTTATTAAAGCTGAAAATATGCCTGCCTCACAAAACAGCAACCCTTTCACTAGATACATGTCCAGCAGAAGTACATATGAGGATCAGAGTCATATGTACAACAATATTTATAGGAGCTTTATTCATGATAGCCAAAAGTGTTCAACAACAGTGCAATGAATAAATATATGGTGATATATTTATATAGTGGGATACTGTGCCAAAATGAAAATGAACAACTACTGCTACAACAGCAGGGATGAATCTCACAAACAAAATGTTGAGCAAAATAAGTCACATACAAAGGAGTACATAAAATAAGATTACATTCATATATGAAGTTCAAAACAGGCTAAGCCCATACACCAACAACATCCAATCCAAAAGCCAAATAAGGAATGCAATCCATTCACAATTGCCACAAAAAGAACAAAATATTCAGTAATACAGCTAACCAGGGAGGTGGAAGATCTCTACAATGAGAATTACAAAACACTGCTCAAAGAAATCAGAGATGACACAAACAACTGGAAAAACATTACATGCTCATGGATAAGAAGAATCAATATCATTAAAATGGCCATACTGCCCAAAGCAATCTACAAGTTAAATGCTACTCGCACCAAACTACCAATGACAATCTTCACAGAACTAGAAAAAACCATTTTAAAATTTATATGGAACCAACAAAGAGACCAAATAGCCAAGGCAATCCTGAGCATAAAGAACAAAGCTGGAGGCATCACTTTATTCTACTTCAAACTATATTACTGGGCAACAGTAACCAAAACAGTATGGTAGTGGTACAATGGAACAGAATAGAGAGACTAGAAATAAGGTCACACACCTACAACCATCTGATCTTCAGCAAAGCTGACAAAAACAAGCAATGAGGAAAGGACTCCTCATTCAATAAATGGTGCTGGAATAACTGGCTAACCATATGCAAAATATTGAAATGGAACCCTCTCCTTACACCAAATACAAAAATCAACTCAACATGGATTAAAGACTTAAATGTAAAACTTAAAAATATTAAAAAAACAAAACAAACAAACAAAAAAACCTTGAAGATAAAGATAACCTAGGAAATACCATTCTGGACATAGGAACTAGCAAAGATTTCATGATAAAGACACTAAAAGCAATGGCAACAAAAGCAAACATTGACAAATGGAATCTAATTAAAGAGCTTCTGCACAGCAAAAGAAACCATCAACAGAGTAAACACACAACCTACACAATGAAAGACTTACAAACTATGCATCTGACAAAGAGCCAATATCCAGAATCTATAAGGAACTTAAACAAATTTACAAGCAAAAGACAAATGATCCCATTAAAACGTGAGCAAAGGACATGAACAGAGACACTTCTCAAAAGATGACATATGTATAGCTAACAAGCATATGAAAAAATGCTCAACATCACTGATCATTAGAGAAATGCAAATCAAAGCTACAATGAGAAACCAACTCACATCAGTCAGCATGGTTATTATCAAAAAGTCAAAAAATAACAGATTCTGGTGAGGTTGCAGGGAAACAGGATTGCGTATACACTGCTGTGCAAATTAGTTCAGCTGTTGTGGAAAGCAATGTGGTAATTCCTCAAAGAACTAAAAACGGAATTACTATTTAACCCAGCAATCCCACTATTGGGTATACCAAAGGAACATATATCATTCTACCATAAAGACACATGCATGCATATGTTCACTGCAGCCTTATTCACAATAGAAAAGACATGGAATCGATCTAAATGCCCATCAATGATAGACTGGGTAAAGAAAATGTGGTACAGATACACCATGGAATACTATGTAGTCATAAAAAAGAATGAGATCACGTCCTTTGCAGCAACATGGATGGAGCTGGAGGTTTTTATCCTATGCAAACTAAAGCAGGAATAGAAAACCAGATACCACATGTTCTCCCTTATAAGCGGGAGCTATACAATGAGAACGTGTGAACACAAAGAGGAGAACAAGAGACACTGGGACCCACTTGAGGTGGGAGGGTGGGAAGAGGAAGAGGATCAGAAAACATGCCTATCAGGCACTATGCTTAGTATCTATGTGATGAAATGATCTGTACACAAACCCCCATGACATGAGTTTACCTGTATAACAAACCTGCACATGTACCTCTGAACCTGAAATAAAATTAAAAAAAATAATGAATAAAAGGAAAAAAAAAAACAGGCTTAGCTAATCTAGGGTGATAAAATAGCGGTGGTTACCTTTAGGCAGCAAGAGGAAAAGGCAGGGGATTTTGGCTTCTAGGGTGCTGATAATGTTCTATTTCTTGATATGGGGTGGTTACATTGGTGTGTTCACTCTGTCGAAATCAATTAATCAATACAAAGTTACTTTTTTGAAAATTTAGTGGAATATTTTAGAAGAATTTGACAATGTAATTTTAAAAGTTATGTGTAAGAATTATTAGTGACTACAACCAAAACTTCTTTAAAAATAAGGGTAAGTAGAATTTTTATCTGACAAATATTAAAACCAATTTAAAAACAATAATTAAAACAGTGAAACATTGGTACAAGAAGAGACAAACCAGCCAAGAAAACAGAATAAAAAGTCCACATACATCATTTTCTGTCCATTAAAAATAAAAAAAATTATATCAAAGAAAAAACAAAAGAAATTTCAAATGAAAAATTAACAGATTTAATTACATTTAAAGTTCTGTACACAAATGGCACATTCAGCATTTATTATTTTAATGTATAAAGATATCCCAAATCATGGGAATGTAAAATAAAGCACCGCTTTAAATAATAATTTGACAATCTTTGGTTAGAAGGGAGGACAACATGTGCTATAGACTGAATGTATGTGTCCCCCCAAAATTCATATATTGAACCCTACTCCCCATTGTAAAGATATTAGAAGGTGGGGCCTTTGGGAGATGATTAAGTCAAGAGGGCTCTGCCCTCATCGGATGAATGCCCTTCTAAAAGAGACCCCAGAGAGCTCTCTCTCCCCTTCCGCCATATGAGGACACATGGAGAGGACGTCTATGAATCAGGAAGCAGGCTGTTACCAGAACCAAACTGTGCTGACACTCTGATCTCAGGCTTCCAAACTCCAGAATTACAAGAAATAAATTTCTGTTGTTTATAAGCCATCCGGGCTATGGTAGATTGTTATAGCAGCCCGAACAGACTAAGATACTATGCATATTCTGTGATCCAACAATTCCACTTCTAAATACGTACTCTAATTTTAGCACTTTACTCAAGGATATATAGACAAAATAGTAAATATCTGCCAATAAGGGAATGAGATAAATAATCTGATACATCTATAGAATGGAATACAACAGTTAAAATGAATGAACTAGACATATATGTATCAACATAGGTACCTCAAAAGATAATGTTGAGTTGAAAAAGCAGGATGCAAATGAATATGTAAATATTATATCAATTATGTACATTTTTAAAAATCTTCCATATTGTTACAAGGTACATACAAATGCAGAAAAAAAGCATTCAGCCAGGCGTGGTGGCTCATGCCCATAATCCCAGCACTTTGGGAGGCCGAGGCAGAAGGGTCACTTGAGGCCAGGAGTTCAAGACCAGCCTGGCCAACATGGTGAAACCCTGTCTCTACTAAAAACATAAAAATTACCTGGGCATGGTGGTGCATGCTTGTAATCCCAGGTACTTGGGAGGCTGAGGTAGAAGAATCACTTGAACCCAGGAGACAGAGGCTGCAGTGAGCTGAGATCACACAACTGCACTCCAGACTGGGCGACAGATACAGACTCTGTCTTGAAAAAAAAAAGAAAAACAAAAAAAGAAAAGAAAAAAGCATTTGAACACCCATAGGAAATGTGTATATCAACTTCTCGAGAGTGGTTGCTTTGAGAAGAAAGAAAGGAGAATAGCATGAGAAAAATTTTAACATTATGTTAAATATTTGATTTGCTTTTAGAAAAACAGGTGAAGCACACATAACAACATAATCATTTCCACCATTGTTAAATTATTTTTGGTATACTTGAAATATATTATAATTAAAATAAAATAAAAAGGTCTACAAATCAATTTTAAAAAGCACAAATCAGCCTTCTACACTTCAATAGAAAATAGGAAATCAGGGAAGAATAAAGGCACCTCACAAAAGAAGAAACACACCTGAACAATGAATGGGAAAACATTCATCATCTCCCTGGTAATAAAAAATAATTACAAATTAGAGTAACTTTTTTGTTGTTGAAAAAATTTTAATGATAATATCACTCTTGGCAAAGGAAATATGTGCTGTCTATACCGCTAGTAAAAGAATTTATCTTTGCGTGTGTGGTGGTGGGGGAGGTAATTTTGTCATGTGTTTTAAAATCTTAAATATATTTGTACAATTTTACCCATTCATTCCACTTCCTTGATTTTTTTCCTAAGGAAAATGTCTGAGTTAAACACAAAGATGTTCATTATGACAAGGCTCATCATCTTAAATAAGCTAAATGTCCAGAAATCAGGGGTTAAGTAAATTAGTTCATATCCAAAAGATGGATTCTATACAGCCTTTAAATATCATACTGTAAAAGAATTATCAACGCAGCTGGATATCATGACTCATTCCTGTAATCCTAGCACTTTGGGAGGTCAAGGCAGGAGGATTGCTTGAGCCCAGGAGTTCAAGATCAGCCTAGACAAGATAGCAAGAGCTGTCTCTACCAAAAAAAAAAAAAAAAAAAATACAAAGATGAGCCAGGCATGGTTGTATGCACCTGTAGTCCCACCTACTAGGGAGACCGAGGTGGGAGGATTGCTTGAGCCCAGGAGGTCAAGGCTGCAGTGAGCAATGATTGTGCCACTGCATTCCAGCTTGGGCAACAGAGTGAGACCCTGTCTCAAAAAAAAAAAAAGAATTCGACATGAGAAATTATGACATTATGTTGTGAAAAACTTATTATAAAAGTATATCTTCATTATGATCCTACCATATATATACATGTTGTTATTTAGGTGCATTTTTTTTAAAGACAAGCTCTCACCCTGTCGCCCAGGCTGGAGCACAGTGGCTCATTCCAGGTCACCACAACCTCCACCTCCCAGGTTAAAGGGATTCTCCTGCTTCAGGCTGCCGAGTAGCTGGGATTACAGGCGCTCGCCACCACACTCGCCTAATTTTAGTATGTTCTGTAGAAGTGGCATTTCAGCATGTTGGCCAGGCTGGTCTCAAACTCCCAACCTCAAGTGATTCGCCCACCTCAGCATCCTGAAGTGCTGGGATTACAGGCATGGGCCACCACGCCTGGCCCTACAAGTGCAAATGTAAAAAGATAATTACCAACATGTTAACAGTGTTATCTCCACATGACAGGCTGGGATAGTTTCATTTTTTTCTTTATACTTTCTGTATTTCCAGTTACATTGACATATGTTATTTTCATAATCACTCAAAATAATATTTAGCCCTCATTTTTTACGTAGCAATTTTACTGGCCTAAAAATGTGCATTATTGGTCTGATATTTTAAAAAATCAGAGACCAGGATACCACTAAATGAACACATGACCAAATCACAACAAACAGCTTGATGTTTAGGTTCAGAAACCAATCCGTACAGGTGTTTCTCGGTCCTTTAATTTAATCAGCAAGAATTCGTTAATTAGCACTCTTTCCAAAGCAAACCTGCATTTCATTGTAAAGATGGAACAAAACATCCCCGCTTCCACTGCCCAGGAGCATGTAATTTAGTGTGTCCAGGAAAGCTCAGAATCTGGCAAATTTATACACAGCAGGTACATGCCGTAGCAAAGAAGTATTAACAGAAAGTCTAGGAGACCTGGTTCCATTCTGAGTTCAGGCCCCACTGAAAGGAACTCTGCCCTGGCCAAGGTTACAGCATTTCCTTACAGGACCTTAGGACCAGAACCAGCAGCAGAGAGAGGAGCAGAGTTTGAGGACTGAGCGAATGGAATCTCTCTGGGGGACAATCTGGGTAAAAATGGGCAAAGAAAATGCCCTCTGACCACAACCAAAATGACTAGGAAGAGCCCAGAAAATTGGGGAATGAACTGAATACCCCTTCCTCACCAGGGAATACCTGAGGATTTTTAAAATGCAGAGCCACGGACTGCTAAAAGCCAATTTAGAAGAGTAAAGGAATTTACCCAGGGTCACACAAGTTGGTAAACAGGTAAGCTGAGATCAAAACTCAAGGAGGTGACTCCGAAGCCTGTATTTCTCCCGGTTGTCCAAACGCTACCTAATAAATGGAGAAGGTAGAGTCCGATGCACCTCATTCTTCCAGCTCTATTCTGCCATGATACCATATGAAATACTGAAGGCTGCACATTATCTGTAGTATTACTCTTTGAGTATCCTAAATGCCAAAACACTAGAAGAAAACATGACTAAACAATACCCAATCAAGTTTTTGTAAAAACAGACAAAAAAAATGAAGAAGAAAGAAAGGATAAGAGAAGGAAACCAAAGCAGAGTTAAAAAGTGTAACTGATCTAACCAAAGTCATGCTTTAAGACCCTGTTATCAAAGCACAGAGGGGCCTCCAATTGCACAACATCGGGAGGCATTGTTCATTGTTGTTCATCTCCCTTAGAGTTGTGCAAGCCTTACAAATTGGTAAATAAGTTGAAATAATGCAAGTGTGCATCATGGGAATATTTCTCAAATATTTGCTTATTCCAAGAACATGTAACATGCAGATAAGAGAAACAGAGAAGAAAGAAAGGATGACATAATTTATCTTATCGGGGTGCCTGCTGGAAGAAGTATTACATGAGTTTGCTCCCAAAGTAGGGAAGCCACCACTTCCAAAGCCATTTCATGACACTTTGCTGGATATATTAAAGGACCTACCAAACTGACAAGAGTTCTCTCCATTGAGGACAAATGGCCAAGATGTGATTAGTGATGTTGAGCACCTTTTAATATACATGTTGGCTATTTATGTCTTCTTTGGAAAAATGTTTATTCAGGTCCTTTGCCCATTTTTCAGTTGGGTTATTTGGTTTTTTTGCTATTGAGTTGTTTGAGTTGCTTATATATTTTGGATATTAACCTCTTATCAGTTATATGTTCTGCAAATATGTTCTCCCATTCAATAGATTGTCTTTTCAATCTGTTAATTGTTTCCTTTGCTATGCAGAATCTTTTTAGTTAAATTCAAACCCATTAGTCTGTTTTTGCTTTTGTTACAAATTATGTTGTGCTTGTGCCAAATAATGCATAATAATGCCAGAAAATACAATGGCGTTCTTGACTACCAATCTCACCCCACCATCACCATCACCAACACCATCACCACCACCACTGCCCTAATTTCATTCCTGTCCCTGAAAGTAAACCACTGCAATTTCTGGCATATACTTTTCTGGACCTTTTTAAGTATATTTAAAAGATACATGTACCCATAAATATATAATTATATGGTTATATCTTTTACATGAATAGTGTCATGTCATACACATTTTTCTTCAACTTTTCTTATTTGTTTAAAAATCTATCTTGGAAGTCTTTCAATGGCAGTACATACAGGCCTATTGCATTCCTTTCAACTGCTGTGTGGCTAACACTCCTGCATAGCCTGTGACATCAGAGTTTGTTTAACCGCTCCTCTGCCGCTTCCAATCTTTCACTACCACAGTAATAATACTGCAGAGTACTGCAGTAATGAATGTTCTTGTATATAGAACTATGGGCACATGTCCAAGTCTTTCTTTGGGAAAAATGTCTATATATGGAACTGCTGTAAATTACCACAGTCTCAGTAAAAATGATCATTCCTCCAAGGCCACACTTCTTCACACCTCACCAATCATAAATGAGAGTGTCTATTTACCTAACCTTCACCAGCACTGAACAGTATTGGTGTTCCAATAAGTTCGGTGGGCAAAAATAGCACTTCACTGTTTTTAACTTTCATCTCCCTGAACACAGTGAGGTTGAGCAGTAATTTTTAAGTGTGTGTTTCATCTGTAGTCTCCTATATTTTATTCCAGTACTTTGACAGGTTTATTTTTCTAATTAATTCCGTGATCTTCCTCAAGTTTAACTGCTGCATATTTTGATATGAGGGAATATTTTAATCTTATTTTCTTTTCCAAATAGGCAGTCAGTAATCTCCCTATCATTTATTGCAGATTCCCTTTCCTCTATCCTGATTTAAACTTTCACCAAAAAGTTTTCTTAAGTCTCCATTTATCATGCATCACTTTCAGAACTCCCTATTCTCTTCCATTGATCTACTGTGATGCTAAGAATTGTTTTAATAACTAAAGCTTAATTGCCTATTTAATATTTAATAGGGTGACATTGACTATTTTGTACATTTTCTTTTCCCAATGAGTTTCAGAATCAACTTGACATATTTGTCAAGAAATTTTCATTAGGATTTGTTTAGGTTTTCTTTTCTGACACTGTTGGACTTCTAAGTTTTTTGTTTGTTTTGTTTTTATTTTTGTTTTGGGATGAGCACATATTCAAGTCACAGCTGATGTGACTTCACTGCATTGTCAGTTAACTACTACCTTTAACCACAGTACAAAGAAAATCATCATTTTTGCTAGATATTATCCAAAATTCACTCAATTATCAAATTATCATAGGCCATCTTGTTCAGCTTCCTGGATCTACATTCTGCAATTAACTTGCTCTGTAAACAGATAACGAAATAGTTCATGAGAACACTATGTAGGTTTCTTAACTGTAGTGGGTGACTGGTAGACATGCTTCAAGAAATTTCCAGTCCCAAACCATTTCTGTAACGGGCTCTTTATCTTGTTTCAACCAAAGCAGCTATGTTTTGGGCTATTTCATGCACAAGGGTTCTATATACAATTTTATTTGAAAGCAAACCCTCCTGATGAAAAAAAATGTTTTGAAAATCACTGTGTTGTAGCATGAAACTCTGAAAACAACAGTCCATTTGTTTAAGGCTGGAAAAAATTCAAGGCTGCTCACTATTAATTTGAAAACAAACAAACAAACTGCTGGCTGGGCCTGAAGAAACCCCTGGGATTCACTTCCTTGTAGAGGTGTGTGGCCTGAAACCTACCATGTCTCCTCAGCCTACTAAACTAAGCTTCACCCACAGCACCTGTCCTCTTAGTTGCCAAAGTCTAAAAATACCCCTTAGTCAGCAATATAGAGCTTCTGCATTATAAGTCTTTATCAGAGTGCGGCTTCCTATCCAGAGCCTGTCAAAAGTTTGGCTGCAACTAATGACATTTACAGAAGATTGTCTAAGGACTGTATAATCTACACATTCATCAAGGGCTCTCAAGATCTATCCTTGGATGGAATTGGACAGCCAAAATGATAAATATTTTGACCTGGTAAATTCTGCTCTAAGAGAAATCACCTTCACCCAACTAAATAATATGCTCTAATTTTGATTTAAGGTCATTCAAAAAACGGGTTGAGAATGAATAAATCACTGAATAAATGAAAGGACAATCAAATTTAAAGAGAATCTACTTGGCAACAGGAAATGATAGGTTTTATTACTATAGGTAGTTTTATTAAAAGTGTATTAGAGGCCAGGCGTGGTGGCTCATGCCTATAATCCCAGCACTTTGGGAGGCCGAGACGGGCAGATCATGACGTCAGGAGATCGAGACCATCCTGGCTAACACGGTGAAACCCCATCTCTACTAAAAATACAAAAACTTAGCCTGGCGTGGTGGCGGGCACCTGTAGTCCCAGCTACTTGGGAGGCTGAGGCAGGAGAATGGCGTGAACCCGGGAGGCGGAGCTTGCAGTGAGCTGAGATGGTGCCACTGCACTCCAGCCTGGGCGACAAGGCGAGATTCCATCTCAAAAACAAAATTAAAAACAAAAAAACAAAACAGACAAACAAAAATAAAGTCTATTAGAAAAAGAACTAATAATCCTAGCTTTTTCTCAATTCTAATATATAATGCACAGGCAAAATAAAGTACAATTAGAAGACATACCTCCGCATTTGTCAGAAAGTTTAAGTACTGCAAAATATGCATCCAATGTAGAACTATTCTTAAATTAAGCATTATTTTTATCCCTAATAGTGCAAGATGCTAAAACTTCAGAACAAATGTTCACTACAAAGGGCTTGCTTTGTGCCCAAAAAAGTGATTTAGTCACTTTTATGGATTATTTAAAATTATGGATTTTGTAATAGTAGATGTAATGAAAATGTCAGGCTAGATTGTCTTTACAGCTTCACATTGAACAACGGCATTTTTTTAACTAAGTCATATAAAATGACAGGTATGCAATATGACGGTTCCAGGATCTGTCCATTTCTCTCACCAGAATTGAAGAGTTTACTAACCACTTACTATATATTTTAAAAGGTACTTTATGGTACTCCTTACACAGCTTCAGTTGAAAAAAAGTGATTTCCCTATATACGATGGAAGTAAGGAAGGAGAGAGAAAAAAAGAAGAGAAGGAAGGAAAGGAAGGAGACAGAAAATAAAGAAAGAAGAAAAAAGAAAGAAAGGAAGGAAGAAAGGATGGAAGAAAGGAAGGAAAGAAAGAAGGAAGGAAGGAAACAAGGAAAGAAAGAAGGAAGGTAGGAAAGAAAGAAGGAAGGAAATGAAGGAAGGAGGGAAATAAGGAAAGAAGGAAAGAAGGAAATAAGAAAGGAAGGAAATAAGGAAGGAAAGAAGGAAGGAAGTAGGGGAAGGAAGTGGGGGAAGGAAGAGGGAAAAGATTGAAAAGGAAAGAAGTTAAAAAGAGGCAGGGAGAAAGGAAAAAAGAAGACAGTCTTTTTGACAGTATAAAACATTATCTTCAGGGATACTCTATATACCATATGTTCAAATGGGATTTCTATTAAAGTATTATAATATTCTAAAAATGATAGAATCATTGGCTGGAAGGCTTATTTCCTAGAACTTTCTGTGGGTGAGAGAGGAGGCTCCACTCTCCATGTTACTCCCAGTAAGTGGGACCAGTAAACAGCTGAGTGTTTCTACACTTTGCTACGACAGTTCTGTTTTAGCTAACTTAGGGGAAGTGGCAGGAGGCAGGGGCAAGTATTATTGTGTTTGTGCACCTCTCTGGGCACTAGTCCAAGACTGGTTGAATTTTGGGGTTTGTTATTATGCATAGTCCTCTAGATTTTTAAAGGAGGATTTTTTAATATTGCATTAATTTAGCATTAAATTTTACTAGACTATGAAAAAGGAATTTCTCTGTAGAGCAATGCAAATGTTTTATATGAGCCATTTTGTGCTTTCATTCAGTTTAAAAAGCTAATATCTAACCATTTCTGATATATATTGGGCCTGGATATCGTTAGGTGTTCACAGAACCCATCAGAGGAATCCCAAAGTTCTTGGTCTCTGGTCTCTCTCCAGCCCCAGAAATGGACACGAGTAAACCACCTGCTCATGGTTGGATGCAAGCACTGACAGGGGACACATAAATCTAGAGGCTCGGGGGTTTAAGACATTTGGCACGGAAAATACATTAGTGACTCTCTTTTATCATAATGTTTGTGTCAATATCTGCCAGGGGATTTTGGAAACATCCTAAAACCAAAACTCTTCCTAGCACGTGGCTGAGGAAATGGACATTCAACCAATCCTGGCTCTGAAGGGTGACAGAAACACACCAACACATTCAATTCATCATCCTGCCTGCTTCCCGAACATTTTTAGATTCATGAAAGATGGCTGCGAAGTTTCCAGGAGAAGAAACTGCAGATATTAAAGGCCCTGTGGGAAGCCTCCCGCCAGTCTCTTTACTGCCAAAAATCTCTGAGCAAGACCTAGCAGGTGGATGAGGGACTCTGCAAGACAAGTTTATCCACGTGTGGCAGAAGATATTTCATTAGCAAAGTTTATTGAAACTGGAAATTAGCTCGAAATTAGCTCAGTATGAGATATTGAGGAAGTGAAATCAACCATAGCTGAATTTTTTTCAAGGAATAATGATAAATCTGTAACAAAGTCAGAATCTTGACTTATGTCATGGAAAGCACCTGAGCCCACTTCGGTTCCACCTCAAGAGTTCAGCAAATCTTCGAGCTGCTTTAGTCTGCCCCCTCATCCTGTAAATCAGAGAAATGAGACTCAGAGCAGCCAAATGATTTGCCCAAACTTTCCCAGCTAATTAGGGGTTGCACGAAACAAGAATGGGGATTTTCTCTGACATCCATAACCCCTCTTTACATCCAAGGCAGAGTTCAACACTGCCTCTTTATGTGGTCCCCACTCTACACAAATGCCAGTTATAGTTCCTATAGAGCTGAATTTGCAGTTGTTTCTCCATGTCCCTAGGCCACAAGCCTGTAAAAGATAGGGACACGTTTTTCCACCTTTTGATTCCAGCACCTAGCATAACACCTAACATGTACTACCATTATCAAGTAGTACAAATACTTCCAGCAGCTAACTTTCATGAGCCCTCACTTCATACCAGTCCTGTGCTGCCTCCTTAATGCAGTACTCATTTGGTCCCCACAATATCTGGCAGAACCTGGGCTCTTTTTCCGGTCTGTCTGATCACTCAATCAATCTTCATTCAGTGAGTGAATGAATGAATGAGCCTAATGTCAGATACCATGCACTTGTCCCCACTTTAGCTTTTCCATTTCATTAGTGTCTAGGCTGGGAAAATAAAGCCATCGAAGCCTTTCATTTCTGTACCATAGAGTAGAAAGTTATGTCTGTGCAGAGTATGACTGGGCAGTTTACTGGGGCCTCCCTGCAATCTGCATCTGGAGACTGCTGGATCACCTCCATGTTTTAAGGTGTTCAAGGTATTAAAACACAATACAAGCTGAAGCAAGGTTACAGAAATAACAGGATATTTTAAATGTTCACTCTTGGCAAGGTAGCCCTGTGACTACATGTAGCCTCATTTCAAAGTAATGTGAACATGTAAATTTCAAGACTCTTCATAAATGTGAGCCCATAAGGTCTTCTGGGCCCACCTTGTGATAAGCCCCCACTAATCATAAATCCACTCATCCTGATCCATTGGTGTAGTTGTTGTTAAAACTGTTTGCTAATTGTTCCAGCAAAGCATTTACTGTACAAATACCTAGTAATCACTAATTATGTTAAATAGTTATTTCGTTCACTGTTGGCATTAAGCCAACAAAGGAAAATACTTTTCTATCACGTAAAGTCACCCTCTACCTCACACCCATTTGGCAAAGTAGAGTTACAGGTGGTTGTCTCTGCAGAGGTAACAAAGTAATAATGAATATGCTCAACTTCCTTCTCACCAGTTGCAGAGGATGGTACCAGTGGAATAATGATAAATCTGTAACAAAGTCAGAATCTATGTCACAGAAAGCACCTGAGCCCACTTCGGTCCCACCTCGTGGTGAGTTCAGCAAATCTTTGAGCTGCTTTAGTCTGGGATTTTCCCAGCTACAGGGAAAATTGCGATGCCACAGCCATACACAATACGCCATCCTGAGTATTCAGAGACACATCGTTACAGTCAGGGTGTGCAGAAGAGGGTTTAAGTGCTTACGACTATATGAGGAAAACTCTTTAAGATGCAATTGCTATATTAACTTCTAATTAATCTGAGGATTATTCGGCAGTGGCAGGACCTTCTTGCAGGTCAATGAAGAGTGTGTGAATTATCTTCTTACAAATTATTATTTGGAAAAAGTATTTGTTACCCACATTTTCACTTTGGGTCTCAAAAGTTGGAGTCGATCTGAGTATTAGAAATTCTAAGTCTCATCAAAATTGTAACTAAGTTGAATTTGTGTAAGTCTTCTACAATATTTTTCATCTATAATTCTTCAGAAGTATAACAACAATTTAAAAAGTTTGTGATTTTTCAACTTTTGATCCGTGTCTACCAAAGAGCTGAGAGATGCCATTCCAGGTTTTATATTCCCAGTTCTAACCCACTTATTGTAATTAACCTTCACCCGCTAAAGTAGAACAGCTGAACGGTGACCCACATATAGAAGTGCCTTTTCTTATGCGAACTTAAACAGCACTTGGTGCTTAGCCTACCCTTTTACCAGAAGGAGCACCCTAGCCTCAAACCATCCATTTATTCATTCAGCAAATATAATGAGCACCTAAAGTGTGCCAGACACATCAAAAAATTACTAATGGTACTCTGGATTGAAACTGATAATGCACTTTCCCTTGGAAATATTGTCACTGCTGTTATCGCTGTTACACTCAGGAAAGCAGAGGTCCTGGGAATATTGTCACTGCTGTTATCACTCTTACACTCAGGAAAGCAGGGGTCCTGCCCAGAACCCAGGACTCAGGGATTCCCGTGCCTTGGAGTCTCTTCTGGTGCCTGGGACAGGCGAAGGCTGGCAGTGCCAACTGGGAAGTCACTCTGAGCCTGGACTAGGACCTGTGTGAGTCCCCATCCATGTCTCACATTCTGGCAGCTCTCCAAACTTTCACTGCTTCCCCACACTGTGCAGTCAACCAAGTGCCCTAGGGAGCTCCAGCACTCAAGCCTGTGGGGCCACCCAGGGTGCAATGGCTAAGCCCTGGTTCTGAGAGGGCAGCCTGGCCAATGCGCTGTCTCTGCTGGCCAATGTGGCATCTATTTCGTGTGATCAGAAGAGACTGGGCATCAGAATGATGCTCATACACTGATTCTGAGTGACTCAAATTGCTTATATAAGCAGATGTCCCATGAGGAAAAAAAAAAAAATGACCAGGGACTCCCTCATACCCTAGGGGCAGCTCTGGTGATGAAATCAATTCAATGTTATAAAAGCAGGTTAGGTGCCCTTAAAATTTTAGCATAAGGAAATGTTTTCTGATTTTCAAACAACTAATTTTCAAATGAATTTCTAGAACCCAATCCATCCTAAACTGGAGACAGTCCATATTGCTATACAACATAAAACTCACTTATAATGACAGCCATTGTTCCATGACATTATCCCCCTAAAGCCTCTTGGAAACAAGGCAAAGGAAGCACCAAGTGCATGTTTCTCTGTCTTCTTTGTGCTTTTCATCCTTATGCCTCACAATACCTAACCTAATATATCGCCCATAGTAGACACTCAACAAATATTTGCAGATCATCATTTTGAAGTAGAAAGTCATCACTAGATATTTCCTTCAAATAGCAAATGTTTATAAGGTGCTTCATAACTGAGTTGAGACTTTTTACTAACAAAACAAAACAAGAACACTTACATAACAGATGAGGATATTTTCTTCAGGAAATTCTTCTGGCTTCATAGTCTGTCGTAACTGCCAGTGTTTTTCTTATAGCTCAACAGTAACAAAAATGACACGGCCATCCATAGCACCAGAGAAGATTTTTAAAAATAAAAACAAACAGTGGAAAAATAACACACAAATCTCCCAAAAATGATTCAAAATCTCTCTCACTCAGGGGAAGAGTCTTTCCATCCCAGTCTCGCTCTTCTCCCAGTGTCTCTCTGACACACACACATGCACACACATGTCCATGTGCACACCACTTCCATTTGACTGGAAACAAGAAGACAGTGTCAGGGTATGGTTTAGGTCAGTGGGAGCCCAGTGAAAACAGTCAGCTACTTCCAAAACAGGCGTGGTAACATGAAAGGTAGGAGCCACTTCCCAAGCCAAACAGAAGCTGAAGTACTGGCTCAGTTAACTGAATATTTCAGTCACAAACTTAACCAGTGAAAAATTCTCAGACTCAATATAAAAACCAATATTTAAAGAATGTTGTATGTACATATTTGCCATCTATGCATGTATCTATGAAGACTGTCTAGCAAATTTGCTGTATCTCCTTGTGTCAATTTGGTATCTTCAGTCTGCATTCATATAGAAATATGTATTAAGCAAGCTTTGAGGGTTCCAGCAGGGGGTATGTTTAAATACAATATCCAGTTCTCTTGGTGTATTTGAATACGATTTATTCAACCAAGGTTAAGTACATGTCAATGATGGTAAAACATCATTTGTCAATAACATTCCACAGTCTCCACGAAGTAAATGAACTCTACTCTTCTTGACAGCTCCGTGGCATCACTTCAAGAGACTCTTCCCAAACTGAATGTTTACGGCCTATTTTTTGAAATATGCTACACACGGGTTTAACAAAGCAAAAACCCCAGAAACAATGGAAACACACCTGGCTGAAGGATCAATACCCCTCCTTTGGGGCTTCTGCAGGTCAGTGTTCTCACAGTTGAACTGAAAAGATGAAAACACTGACTAGCTCTTTTCCTTGCCAGAAAATGAACAGTTGCCATTGTCTGGTGTCTACACAAAGAAAGTCCACCTTGCTGTTCATAGGGATGAGACCAAAAGGCTGTGTGCAAACTTAACCTTTGTTGAATAAATCATATTTAAATACACCAAGAGAACTGGATACTGTATTTAAACATACCCCCTGCTGGAACCCTCAAAGCTTGCTTAATACATATTTCTGTATGAATGTAGACTGAAGATAATCAAATTATCCTCAAGCAAAAAAAAAAGAAACTAACTTGAATCCTAAACCGTATATCTGAGAACACGCTCCCTGTAAATCCTGGCTCTGTCTAATTTGCCTATGAAAGGGTAAGCAGTGGGTCAAATGTCCAAGTTTGGTAACTTTCACAATCACCAACACTGGGCTCATGTTGCCTCTATCGGTGTCATTCTCAGTATTCAATAATTTGAGTATCCTTCTAATGAAGAGACAGAAGCCACTGAGGAGTCACTGTAGGTTACAGGCAATTTCCAAATGGCGGTCAGGAGGCTGGCCCATTGGCTGGGGATACCACACTGAGCAGCACCACTGTTCGCCTGAAGTGGAAAGAAAACCACGTGCTCACGCCCAGGTGTTCACCCTGCAAGATGGGACTTCTGAGGATGGTTGTATTCTTGGGCAATTCCACCGACAGCGCCTCCTCTTCAGCCACCCTCAGGTTACTTCCACCTGACATCTGCCTCCGTCCTTCTACTCACTGCCTCAGGAAGGTAGTGCCCCCTTTGGAGTGCCATCTCCTCCCTTCTCTCTGCAACATAGCTTTAAGAGCCCTTCATCCTCACCTCCAAGATTTTCACTGCATCCTCATTTTCTGCCTCGATTTTGGCTTAATTTTCAAGAATCTTCTATCAAATCCAGCAGTTCCAACTCACAATAAGGCTTCAAAGCAAGGAACAAAAGTATGGCATATTTTTGATATTCTGTCAGATCTATAACCAGCTCCAGAAATGTAATGGAATTCTCTAAAATAGATACACTTATTTCATGTTAACATAAAGAAAGTCTTCATGAGTGGTACTGTAGGCTGAACTGCATCCCCCCTAAAATGCGTATGTGGAAGCCCTCACCGCCCCCCTTGTGGTGGTTTGGGAGACAGGGTCTTTGAGAGATAATTAGGTTTAGATGAAGATATGAGGGTGAGGCTTTCATGATGGGATTAGTGCCTTTATAAAAAGAGACACCAGAGAGTTCTCTCTCTCTCTCTCTATCTCTCTCTCTAACATGTGAAGACACAACAACAAAAATGACACAGCCATTCACAGCACTAAAAAAGATTTTAAAAAATAAAAACAAGCAATGGGAAAACAATGTACAAATCTTCTTAAATAAAAATCTCTCACTCAGAGATTCTTTTCATCTGTCTCTCTCACACATACTCACAACGCATGCGCGTGCACACACAGGAACACCACTTCCGTCTGACAGGAAACAAGAAGACAGTGCAGAGGGTATGGTTTGGTCAGTGGGAACCCTGTGAATATAGTCACTTCCAAAACAGGCAAGAAGGCCACCACCCACAAGCCAGAGAGAGGGCCCTCACCAGAACCCAACCGTGTTGGCATCCTGATCTGACTTTCAGCCTCTACACTGCATTCTGCTGCGTAAGCCACCAGGTCCCTGATTTTTTTTTTTTTTTTTCTGGCAGCCTGAGCTGACTAATACAAGTGGCTTTGATGGAATTGTCCCTAAAATCTTTTCCAGCTCCAAATTCTTTGAATCTATGTGTAATTAATAAATGTCTTCTTGTGTTGGTGTGGGCAGTAGATGGGCAGGGGTGAGTGAAATTGTTAGGGTTAGATAATCTTAAAAAATGAAATAATAAACTATCAAAACTCTCAAAGGTGGCAAAGCCCTGTTCTGAGACTTATCAGATGCAAGTTCTATCTTGACCCCTCCAAATGTGAGTTCTCACTATTAGAATTTTCTGATTGTCTGGCCAACCTTTCGATGCTTTGGTTCTGAAACGTAAGTGGCCCCTTACCTAAATGCACACCATTGATAAACCAAAAAAACAAAAAATCCTGCTTCTTGGTATGGTATAAAATAAAAACGTAACTTTTCTCAAATCTGTGTAAGTTACAGTTTCAATTAGGTAAGCTATTAAAATTTTCAAGGTTAGTGATGGGCTACTAGGGTCCTGTGTTAGCTTGGATGATAAAACTAGAGTGGGCCAGTTGTGGTGGCTCACACCTGTAATCCCAGCACTTTGGGAAACCAAGGTGGACAGATCACTGGAGGCCAGGAATTTGAGACCAACCTGGCCAACATGGTGAAACCCTGTCTCTACAAAAAAAATGCAACAATTAGCTAGGCGTGGTGACACACGACTGCAGTCCCAGCTACTTGGGAGGCTGAGGAAGGAGAATCGCTTGAACCTGGGAGGTGGAGGCTGCAGTAAGCCCAGATGGCGCCACTGCACTTCAGCCTGGGCAACAGAGAAAGTGACTTTGTATTAGAAAAAAAAAAAAAAAATCTAAAAAAAAGACACCTAGAAGTGGATCACTTTGACTTCAAGAGATGGTGACTGAGCTCGATGCGTTTCCATGCTAGGGCTGCTTTCTCATCTGTTCTGGAAGTTTTCCCTGTCCTCTCCTCTTGACCCCATGCTATCTGCAGACCCACACTCATACACCCTCCAGCACACCCTCGAACTACTCACACACAAAAGTGTCTGCAATCTATAGAGACAAAAAGCAGATTGTGATTACTTAGGGCTGAGGGAAGGGGGCAGGGAATTTGGAATGATAGCTTAAGGGTAAAGAATTAGCTGAAGAAACCATAGGGTGTCTTTTTGACGTGCATGATAAAAATGTTCTAAAATTGACTATAGTGATCATTGCACCTATCTGTGAAATCTGTGAATATACTAAAAACCATTGAATTGTAGGCTTTAAATGAGTGAACTGTGTAATATGTGAATTATATCTTAATAAAACGGAGTGAAGCCTGAATGTCCACGTTTGAGGACAGTGGACGAACCACAGGGGAGGGTATGACAGGAGTAACAGAGCTAAAGCCCTGCCTCATGGAATACACTTGACAGTAAGGAAATGAAGCACCATAGCCGAGGTTCCTGTGTTAGTTTCCTACAAGCCACCCTTTTTGGAGGGTCAAGTCACAGCATACGGGATCAGGAAAGGTTCTTTCACCTTACGCACAGTCAAACCCTCCCCCAGACAATGGAGTGCTGTATCAAAGCCACGCTCAGAATGGATTTGAGTAGCATAAAGGATCCATATAGGTGAAAGTGGAAGAGTGAATCAAGTCTTAGAATCCCGGAAGCGTGAAGCAGGCTCCAGGGTCCTGGGCTTGCCTCTCCCATCAGGAATACATTAACATGCAGATCCGGCAGAACGGTTTCCCCTAGTCCTTGCAACACACCTCCTGCCTGATTCCTATCCAAAATTCTAATTAATAGGAATCCATATTTTCACACAGCTCTGGCAGTTTAAATATGCAAGTGCCTATTCAATGCTCCAAAGACCCCAAGCACCCTTTCAGAGCACATGGCTCTATACAAGGGCTCCCGTGTCTGAAATGCAGACGGCGCCTCGCTGTCACCATCCTAACAGTGTGGCAGCTGCGCTCCCCAAAGCCAGCAAAGTGGGTCCTGTGTGTGCACGGAAGACATGCCTCAGCCACCATCCACCATCTGCCTGGCTGGTGGGTGCACAGCCTCAGCACAGAGAGACAGCTGCCCTTGACAATAGGAAAAACAGCAGCACTTCCTCAGCTCCTTTAGCAACAAGAAAAAAAATGTCTGCAGGAAGAATATGTAAAATTACTGCAAATTTCAGATGCAACTGCTATTATGCCTCCTCACAGCTAAATGATCACACGCAGTAGGATGAGGTCTGTTTAGCAACTGTAACAATTAGGCACATTTATATAGAATAAGGCACTAACAAGGCTAAAAGACTATTGTCCTGGACAAAGGGTGCCTCTCATAAGCTCTGCCATCATAAATGATACCTTTAAAAAAGCCTCTTCCTAAAGCCTTCTTTTAAGTAAAATGACGATCACTAATTACTTTGTTGTGAGCACAAACAAGAATTACTTTCTTCAAAAATTCTAACTAAATAAATTACTCCAGTCAAAAAGATGTACTCAATTAATTCTTTATTAAGGGCGTTGTAAAATCTAAGTGATTGTTCCAGAGAAGTTAGGCAGTGCCAGGAAAATACTTATCACTTAGATTAGTAATTATTTACTTAGAAAAAGTTTTAAAAAGGCTGGGCGCGGTGGCTCACGCCAATAATCCCAACACTTTGGGAGGCCAGTGTGGGTGGATCACGAGGTCAGGAGTTCGAGACCAGCCTGGCCAACATAGTGAAACCCCGCCTCTCCTAAAAACACAAAAATGTAGCAAAAATTTAGCCGGACATGGTGGTGGGGGCCTGTAATCCCAGCTACTCAAGAGGCTGAGGCAGGAGAATTGCTTGAACCCGGGAGGTGGAGGTTGCAGTGATCCTAGATCACGCCATTGCTCTTCAGCCCAGGCGACAGTGCAAGACTCTGTCTCAAAAAAAAAAAAAAGAAAAGAAAAGAAAACAAAACAAAAGGTTCTAAAAGTTAAAAAAGAAAGAAAAACTCAAGGCTGGGGCAAGCTGGCAGCCTCTGCCAAGGCAGGCATTCATCTTTTGCCTGCTGAGTTGGGGGCTGCCTGGAGGGTCTCAGGGAGTGGCCTGAGGGGGCCACACAGGGGCCTTGGAGGAAGGACTTGCTTCTGACAGGTGAGCAAATATTTCAGTATTGTAACCAGTATAGCTATGCTAGTGTATATGTCAGATGAACGAGGGGTCTAAATAGATAGGTCACATTTGGCTGTTTCCTTGAAGATCCCCTAACGTCCTCCACATTCTTATGCATGAAATCATGGGTTCCCTGGAACACAGACTACTGGGGGCTTTGCCCCTGGAGAGATTACTGAGGAAACTAAATGCATACATAAGCCACAGAACCTTCCTTAGATGTGTTATCTGAGCAAACACAAAACGATCTTAAAAATCATAATATACTTTACCGATTCTTGACTCTCCAGCTAGCACTGAAGAAATGTTCATTTTTTCAGCCTAATTGTTTTCAGACCACGGATTAGAATTACAGCATGAAAAGGCCGCTGTCATGTTCAGTATACATTTTTAATAGACATCTTTAAACATTTAGACAAAATATTATTTTTAAATGGCAATTCTTTAACTGGTAAATGTAATTATCTAACTTTATAAAGAAAAAAAAAAACCTGACAATCAAAATATTCTGTCTCTGCTTTACCGAAACACCTAAAATATCTTTTCAGCAAATGAGATGATTCTTTATTTTATGCTTTTAAAAATGCATTAGGGTAATTGCTCTGCAACAAATCACCTTCTCTTCTCTGAGCTTGGCTGCCACATCCCTCTCTTGTCCATCAATTGTGCACATTGTCATGATACCCAGATGATCACCAGGGGTGAGTGTCCCTAACAGCATGTTTATAAGAGTATTCAGTTGAGCAATCTGCAAAATAATTGTATTTCAATGGAGATATTATACTGTGAAAAAAATCTATTACATGTCAAGTGCCAAATGAAGCAGTTATAGAACCGAGACACATTTATTGGTGCTTTTAATCAGCGCAAATAACTTTGCAAGCTGATCATTTCATTGTTTTCTTGTGATTTTAATTTGCTTCTTTAATAACAGAAATATACTTTTCAACTAACAGTCATCACTTGACTTCTGAATGAACAAAACACTAGATTTTTTTTTAACATTCTGGCTCGTATCTCTATATGATTGGAATCTGTTTTCCCAAAGTCCTAGGGCAAAAAAAAAAAAAAGTACAGAAGCTAGTGTCCTTACAAAGGTTGTCCAGAAGTCCACATTTTCCTTAAGTCCAAAGAGAGACTGAGGGACCCTTAACCCCATCTGCTGGTGGCAGAAGAGTTGAGGAATTTTTGCTCCAGTGCATTTTATGTGTTCCTCTGTAAAGTTTAATGTTCAAGCAGGTTCTTTGCAGGCTTTGTATTAAATACAACGTGCTTTCTTTCAGCATGAGGGTCATCACTACCACAATGGAGGGTCCTGTAAACTACCATTCGGGACTAAATTTCAAAACGTACATTTGTATTTCCAGAAAATGTTGAGTATGTAAAGCAATCACTCTTTTAAACCTGAACATGTAATAGAAAGCCATAGACTTTCACTGTGACTTGCAATGACCTTGGCTAATCTATGAGCCCTTTGAACCTGCAGTATTGACGAATTCCTCAGGAAAACAATAGCTCACATTTCCTGAAGGCTGAGTGTGTGCCGGCTTCTGCTTTAAGTGCTCTGTAAGCATTCACTCTCATCATACAACAATCCTTTGAGATAAGTCCTATGATTGTCCCAGTTTCCTGATGAGGTGACTAAGACGACAGAGATTACACAGCTTGCCCAGTCACCTAACCAATTTCCTGAGGTGTCCTCGCTAGAAGCTCAACAGTTGTTTGCTGACAGCAACAAACCTGCTTAAGAGAATCTTCTACAAAAAAACCCAAAAAAACAAAAAAAATGTTAAGGTCTTGTTCATGCCTCCACTGTCCATCCAATCTGAATGATGGTCAAAGTCACTTGCTTGGGAAAGTCCAGCGTAACATGAAGTTATAGGGAGCTGGAGCTCCCAGGGTCTCTGGGCATCCTTTGCTCTACAGCTCAACAAGCCCTAGGCCTTGGGAAAGTTTTGAATAGCATCCCTTCCTCTTTCTGCCTTTAATCTTATTTGCAGAAAAAATCCATTTGAAATCCTATCCAAACCTCACAGTAGGATTTCCCTTTTAAATATCTGCCTGCCTGTTTTCCAAGCAGGAAGTGTGGCTAATCACAACATTGTGATTGGAAGAGCCCATAGAGGGCTCTCAGCGCCTGTGCTTAGCTCTGGTTACATTCTGCGTTCCTTGAGGCTCGAGCAAGTGAGGCCTGCCACCAGGAGGGTGCTTCATCTCCACTGTGCCCCCAAACCTGGCCCCGCAGGGTATGGAAAGAGAGGTGTCCTGCCTCTGGCCACCCCAAGTTACGGCCTCGGACTCTGCCGTTAGCCATACCTTCTCCACCTCCTGCTCCCAGCCTGCAGCCACGCAGTTCTGCCCACTCATTATCATTAAGCCTGTGCCATCTGAAAGGGACTAATTATCACAACCCCAGCCCACAGTGCAGTGCAGATCTTGGAAAGGACAGTGCTGACAAGAAGCCTTTCCAGAACAAAGAAAGTCACACAGATGCTAGACCCTGAGGGACAGCTGTCTTATGAGTGGTAGAGGGGTGTGTGTGTGTACATGTGTGAGAGTGTGTATGTGAGAGAAAGAACAGGTGTGAGTGTGAGTGTCTATGAAAGAACATGTGTGAGAGTGTGTATGCGTGAGTGTGAACAGTGTGAGAGAACATGTGTGAGGGGTGTGTGTGTGAGACAGAACTTGTGTGAATGTGTGTGTGAGAGTGTATGTGTGTGAGAAAACGTGTGAGAGTGTGTGTGAGTGTGAGAAAGCATGTGTGCATGTGTAAGACAGGCAGTGGGTATGAGTGTGTATGTACACACACTGCACAGTATGTGAGCCTGTGGGATGCATTAAGTCTGGAGAGGAGGAAGTTTTTTGCTGGAGAAATCATTAAGGTTTAGATCAAGAAGTGTCTTGGATCTCAAGAACTGTCTCAAGATCACAGGAGTTGTGTCTCTTTATAACCATAATATTGAGCACTGATTATATGCCAGACTGTAGAAAGTATTTCCCATGAATCCCAGCATGCACCCTATGAACTATGATTACTATTATCCCACTTTACAGGAAACAGAGACTCAGAGAGGTTAGGTCATTTCCTCAGTGTCACACAGCTAATAAATGATGGAGCTAAGAGTCGAATCGAGCAGTCTGACGACAGAGTAGTGCTCTAAACTCAATGTTAATACTTCATCTTATTCCTAATATTAAAGATGCTGTGTGCACTAATTACCACCATTTCACCCCTGGATCCAAATATTCATACCCATTTTCACAACAGCACAGGGTCTGGGCCAGAGATTCTCAGATGTTGGTGAACAAGAAACCACTTGGGGAGCTTGTTGGAACACAGAGTCTCGGTTACATCTCAGTGATTCTGATTTCTTTTGTCTGAGGACCTAGGAATGTGCATCTTCGACAAGCATTCCAGCCTGCAGTGAATTGCAGTGCTGAGATCACGGCGGTGTCTCTGTCCTTGATGAACACAGCATCGCCCCGCCTCACCGTTTCCAGCACGCTCAAGCAAGGGTCGTTGATGTGAAAGCACAAGACCAAAGCGGAAAGGTTGTCTTTTCCTCCAAGAAATTTGTTTTTACAATCCTAAAATTGAGGGAAAAAATTATCTATTTCATAGACTCCCCAAATATACCAAAAATAAAAGGCAAGCCAATTTATTTCAAGAGACTTTAAGTTCTGTGAGAGCAGGCATGGTGCCTGGCACTTACTAGACATGCAATTAAATACGTGTGACATATTTGGAGATGCTATGAGTATGTGTGTAGTATTTGGAGATGCTATGAATGAACAAAACCAATCTACTCAGAATTTTTGGCATTTCTACTAACAAAGAAATTTGAAATCTTTAAAGCAGAGTTTCTAAATCACACTATTGATATTTTGGGCCTGATCATTCTTCATTGTGAGGATCTTCTGTGCATCGCAGGATGTTGAGCAGCATCCCTGGCCTCTACCCACTAGGTGCCAGTAGCAATCCCTCCCTGCCCAAAGTCAAGACAACCTAAAGTACTGCCAGGCGTTGCCACGTTTCACTGGGTGGCAAAATCACCCCTGGCTGAGAACCACTCTTGCAAATAAAGCAAAAGTATTGAATATTTAATTTAGTTTCAAAAATTTCTGATTACTTTCAGATCATTATGTCCACTAACTAACATTCTAGCCTTCCCCCAAATAAGTATTTTTTTAATGGTCATAGAATTTCAGAAAACATTGCATCTCTTTTCAGGAAACTTTTCTAACAGGCTTTTGAAAAGAGATTAAAAGGGATAAAAATGTCAAATTTCAGAATGCCAGGAATAGAACACATGTCATAAGAGTTTTTAGAGAGGAAAAAAATATGGTATATAGAAAACAAAAGAAGTCGGAATAATACATGACTTCTTCTAGATGCTAGACAAATATTTTCAAAATTCTAAGGTAAAGTTATTTTCCATCTAGAATTGCATACTCAGTCCAGTATTCAATCAAATATGAGATCTGAATAATTTTATACTTGGACATGCAAATAATCAAAAAATTTACTTCTGGCCAGGCACAGTGGCTCACGCCTGTAATCCCAGCTCTTTGGGAGGCTAAGGCAGGTGGATCACGAGGTTGAGATCAGCCTGGCCAATATGGTGAGACCTCGTCTCTACTAAAAATACAAAAGTTAGCCGGGTGTGGTGGCAGGCGCCTGTAGTCCCAGCTACTCGGAAGGCTGAGGCAGAAGAATCACTTGAACCAGAGAGGTGGAGCTTGCAGCGAGCCAAGATCAAGCCACTGCCCTCTACCCTGGGTGACAGAGTGAGACTCCATCAAAAAAACAAAAACAAAAAAAATTTTACTTCCATATGCCCTTTCTTACAAAGCTCCTGGAAGATATCCTTCAACAAATGGAGAGATTCAACAACAACAACAAAAAAACATGAGCTCCAGGGAAGAGGATATCTGACATGGACAGAGGATGTAGATGTTCCCCACACCCAAAAAGCAACCCTGTCCAAATCTGAGAGAGGGTGAGGCCCCCATGACGGGAGTCTGGGGGAGGAAAAATAGAAATGATCAAGTGTTTGCAACTGAACAGATCATTGATAGACATTGATTGACAGATTTGTTAGTAAATTTGGAGAAATGGTAATGATATGCACTTAGAACTGAGCAAGTGAAAAAAGGGCAACTATTTACTTCAGAAATAATTGAGGAAAATAATTCAGAAATACTTCAGAAATAATTGAGGAAAAATGATTGTGTTACACCTTTTGACTGAGCAGTGAACAAGATTTGCGCAGTCATAGCAATGCAAACACTGGGTTTTTTTTTTTTTTTTTTGAGACAGTCTCGCTCCGTCACCCAGGCAAGAGCGCAGCAGCGCAATCTGAGCTCACTGCAACATCAACCTCCCAGGTTCAAGGGATGCTCATGCCTCAGCCTCCCGAATAGCTGGGACTACAGGCGCCCACCACCACTCATGGCTAATTTTTGTGTTCTTTGTAGAGACAGGGTTTCGCTGTGTTGGCCAGGCTGGTCTCAAACTCCTGGCCTCAAGTGATCCACCCACCTTGGTTCCCAGAGTGCTGGAATTACAGGTGTGAGCCACGACACCTGGCAGCACTATTAATTGAATTAAAATCATGATTAAGTATATACTATGGCTTGAATGCATCCATTCCAAATTCATGTTGAAACTTATCCCCACTGTGGTGTTATGAAGAGGTAAGGCCTTTTGAGAAGTGATTAAGTTATGAGGTGCTTGTGAATAGACTAGTGCCTTATAAAAGTGCTGGGGGGAACTAGCTTAGGCCCTTTTCTGCTCTTTCTCTCTTCTACCATGTGAAGACACCTAGACAGCGTCCTCTATGAGGAACAGCCCCTAAACCTGCTGGCACCTTGATCTTGAACTTCCTGGCCTCCAGAAACGTGAGAAATAAATTTCTATTGTTTATGAATTACCCTGTCTCAGGTACTTTGTTCTAGTAGACCAACTAAGACAAAACATCCAAAGAATGTGGGTAAGAGAAGAAGGAGGGTAAGAGAGCTAAATTGTTACCTAAGACACAAAAAGTCCATAGAGAAGGACTAAAACGTGAAGTCTCAGTATGTGCATATTATTTGGAAACAGTATGTGCAGGTCAATGCCATAAGAAAGGATTAAGAGAGTTGAAAATGGTTGCCTCTGGAGAAAAAGACTAGAAATGGGGGGAGAAGAGTGAAGGACCACTGCTGTTTGTTAGAAGCTTTTTTCTCCTTGATTGTTTAACTGTGTGCACATGTTACCTTCATAAAAGCAAAGGCTGTCTTAGAGGTCTGGTAACTGAACTACTGTATAGACATGACTCTGGCACCTGGAGCACAGTGAGTGCACTGACACCAGTAGCTGGGAGGACTATGATTATGGATGCTCCAGTGGGCCTTGCCATGTGCCTGCTCCTGCCAGCCAGTGAATGGCTTCCTCTCTCCTGCTCCCTCTGTCCATGCAGAATCAAGTGTTCATATTAGGAACAACATCGGTGCATTGTTTGTGGGGCTTTCTCTCCATTTTCACTTCCATCACCTACTAGCCTTCTTGCTGACATTTGCTTCGGGGCTTTCCTGCCCCTCTGCCTGGAACACCTGCCTGCCTGATGTTGCCTCCCAGACGTGCTCATCTCTTCCTTCTTCAGCCCCTCTTGGCATCTTCTCCTAGCAGAGGTCTTCCCTTGCCATCCCATCTAAAAATAGCAACTTCAACCCTCTGTCTACTCTCTCCCCTCGCCCTACTTTATTTCATTTCTAGCACTTATTACTGCCTGAAATATTGGTTTACCTGCCAACTCCCTCTCTCTCGATTGATTATAAACTCCAAGAGGCAAGGACTTTGACTTTGCCGCTATATTCCCAGCACTAGAACTATGCCAGGCACACAGTGAGAATTAAATAGCTATTTGTTAAGTGGATGGTTGATTGAACAGGTAGAAGGATGGATGAATGAATAAATGAATCATTTAATACCCTCATGCTATGAATTGGGTCTCAGCCTAGAGCTTGTGCAGTTCTTGGGTTAAGTAATTTTCAGGTGGCCCCAGATTATTTCCAGAGACTGTTTCCTCTGTCCCTATATCTACCGCACCTGTCAAAGCCTGTCCTTCCCCCCTCTTTCCCTCTAGCTCCCCATATTTCTTCTAACTGCAGGTATCCATGTCTCTCAAGTAGCTGGGACTCATGCATATGCCACTGTGCCCAGCTTGCAAAGCACATTCTAGAATCTGTGTGCCATTCACCCTCTCATTCTCAACTTGCTGTATCTAGCTTCAGCTAAGTAAAGGCTTGTGAATGTTGTGGGGATGGCATTCTAACTATGCTTTCTTAGAGTCTGTGTTCATCTACCTGGCATCCATTAACTATGGGGCCAAACTAAGCCAAAGTTGCTTCCACCTCCCTTGTGATCCGGAGCCCATACTCTGAACCACTTCCTTATCTAACTCACACACCACCCAATACTCCCCCTGCCCTAAATCAGCCAGGGCCAGGCACTAGACAACTGGAGACCACCGCCATAACCCAGAGCCCACTGACACTATTCAAACTAGATAGTCCTCAGCTGTTTTTCCTGCCGTGCCTTGCCTTTCCCATGGAAATTCCATTAAGGGTCTGGCCTAGTTCTTCCCCTTACACCAGTTCTGTCTCCTAACCAAACCTTGGTGCTGCCCTAGGTGGCCCTGTGTGGCATGGCATGCCCCTTCCTCTCGGGGAATGTAAGTAGTACCAGTCTTCTTTCAATGGCATTGGCCTCTCTGTGTTGTCACTCAGTCACCTTCATAAGTTAAAACCCTGCAGGTACAAATGAGACACGATGGTGCAATTTCCTGGGGCCTTTCTCTCTGTCAAGTGCACCTGCATTCTTTACTACATCTCACCAGCAGCTGTTCTTGTCTCATGCTCTTAGAAACCTGATGCCCAAGGCTTAAAAGCTATCTCAGGCCAGACGCGGTGGCTCAGCATGTAATCCCAGTACGCTGGGAGGCCAAGACAGGCAGATCACCTGCGGTCAGGAATTCTGCCTGTCCATTCACCAGTGCAAACATAGTGCACTGTAGTGTGCTATGTTTGCACCGGTGAGTAGCTACCACGCTCCAATCTGGGCAACATAGTGAGACTCATGGCTTTAAAAAAGGTTTTAAACGGGCTTTGTGCCATCTATTAATTTCTATCAGCACCAAAAAATAACCTTGAAAAACATTCAGTGGCGTTAACAAGTACAAATATTTTATAATTCATATCTTTAAAATTCCTTTAACAAAAGCACATGTACTATATAACTCATAAGATTCAAAAACTATACTATAGACTGCAGGGAAGTGTAAAAAGTCTAAAGTAAGGTGCTCTTTAGAAATTGATGGAATTCAGGCCAGATACAGTGGCTCATGCCTATAATCCCAGCTGCTCAGGAGGCTGAGGTGGGAGGATTTCTTCAGACCAGGTGTTTCAGGTTGGCCCGGGCAACATAATGAGACCTCATCTCTAAAAAAAGTAATTTTTTAAGAAATTGGAGGAATTTTATTTCACAAAGAGCATTAGAAACATCCCTTTTAAAATCAGAATAAATAATTGTATCAAATTAGTAACAATTAAGGATCCCAAATCATAAATAGGCAATTAGGCCCTGCTCTAATTAACATGGGTCATATCAATATAGACTGTGAAATACAAAAAAAAGTTATAATGAACTTGGTTTTACATATTTTGGTTTAAAAATGAAGGTTACTCTGTCACTCCCTGATGACGTTAAAATATTTTTAGGAAAACAACATCTTTGAGACTGAGTATCTCTGCTCTCGGTGGTCTCAGCAATGCTCAGAGATGTCCACTGAGTCTCATTACTATCCCAGTGTTACTTCCCATTTGTGAAAACTGATGCCCGATAAACCAACAGGCATTTATTGGGCTGCACTGGGGTCATCTTGAAGGTTATTCATCTTTTGGCCCCTTGGACTTTACGAAACACAATGGAGCTCTAAGATGATAAGATCTGGATGAAGAACTGGTATGACATGATGAGAGAAAAATTACGATCTTAGCTGGGTTTAAGTAACTCATCTAGGGATCAGGTGGGCTGCAATCCTAGGACAGAGTTTCATAGGAAATGAGTCTCAGGCCAGGACCCAGTGACTGGACAGGTCTTAGGGAATGGGCGACCGAGTCTGTCATTTTCCCAGGAGGGAAAAAGGATGCTTTGAAAGGGAGAGGGACGGTCATGAGCTGGTGGCCTGGGTGGGAGAGGCCAGAACACACTGGGTCAGATGAGGCCTTTGGCTTGTTATGATAAGTAATAGGGAGTTCTAGAGGGATCTGGGTGGAGGAATGGCCTAAAAAAGCAGCACTTGACCCAGACTGCTGTGAGGTCTGTTTCATTTACAGAGAAGGTTCTTAGAAGAGTCCAGGCATAAGACTAGAGACCACAGGGAAAAGGACAACCCATGGACACATTTTAAAGAATAGCCCAATATTCTAAGTGATGACATTGGGTGTTGGGGCATGGCGCGTGTACCAGATAGTGGTTAACACCATGGGTCATGGGTTCTGGGAGACCTAAGAATCCCTGCCCCACCACTTACAACTGAGTGACCTTAGGTACACTGATTCATTCTTTCACCTGAGAACTGGAACAACGGCACCTGCCTCGTGGGGTGGGAGGTTAGGGGAGGGTGGCGGTTGTGAGGGCTAAAAGAGGGACCTGTATTAGCAGAGGGTCTGATGCATAGTAAGGAATCAGTAAGTGGATAATAATATCTTTGATTATTTAAAATTTAAAAATTAGTATTAAGAGAGAAGACTCACTATAATTTTCACATTTCTGGGTGAGGAGATTGGGGCACGACAGATAGAACGGGGAGAGAAACTCCTTAGAGAGCTGGGCAGTGAGTCCCAATGAACTGAGACCCAAGTCAGGCCCCAGCATTTGCGAAGAGGTTCCTAGGCAATTAAAACACCACAGTTTAGATCTGGGCACAGGAAGAGAGTTCAGAAATGAAAAGTACTCTTTTGGAAATAAAATATTAGGGAAATTGTTCGATTTTACTTCTAACCTGTGTCTTGCAAGACATTGCTGAAAAGAATTCTATGGAAAGCGTGTTTTGCTCTGTGGATTAAACTTAAAGAGTCCTGTAATTTAAATTAAAAAATAAAAACAGGAAAGAAACATTTCTGAAACTTGATCATACGGTCCTGAAACTGACCATAGTTAGAATAAATGATTGAATAATTTCTGATTTTTTCTGGAGGTGTTTTTCTGTCTCTGGCCTTCTCTAATAAAAGTTTGCAATAGTCAGTTCTCAATTAGCTTTGTTAATGGAAAGGAGCAGTGACATAGATAAAAACAAACTACAGATAACATGAAAAATGATTTACTGCCACTCAGTTTCCCTCAACCCCCAACCTCTCCCCTTCTCAAATCCCTCCAATCAGCATCTGCAGACCCCCAATGTGTGGTGTCAGAAGGAGACTGTGGGTCACACAGATAATCCACTCAAGGGTAATGGATTTGACTACAATTTAGCATTGATTAATTATAGTGTCCAATTTTAATTCAGTGCTATTCACTAACTAATTAGATAAGGATTTTCTACGTTCTATTTTTGCCTCAGAAAATTCTAAGCATAGGTACTTTAAAATTAGCAGTGCTGTTGAAATTTAATAATTATTTATCCCCCATCTGACAATGAATGCTGCTGTATGAGGGTCAGGAGACCTAGCTTCTTCCCAGCCCTACCCATGGCAGGGACTCTGTGGCACCAAGTAATCAACTGCACCCCTCTGTGTTGTTTCCTCGCTTATAAAATGAAGGTTGGGCAACGGGCTGGCTGAGGTTGTTTCCAGGGCTACCATTCCCATCTAGGTCATAGTTATGATGCATATCTTGTTTTTAACATTTGCCCTTAGACTTGTACTCATAAATTTATGGCAGTGGGTGCTAGCCAGGAGCAATTTTGTCCCTAGGGGACATTTGGAAATGTCTGGAGATTTTTTTTGTTGTTGTGACTTGGGGTTGCAGGGAGTCAGAGTGGTGTGTGATATCGGTATCTAGTGGGTAGAGGCCAGGGATATTGTTAAACATCCTGCAATGCCCAAGACCGTCCTCCACAACAAAGAATTATCTGGTCCAAAAGGTCAATAGTGCTGAGACTGAGAAACCCTAATATATAAGAAGGTATTTGACGTAGGTCAGTAGTCTAGGAATTATCCTAGTTGAGAAGATAAATAGAAATTTAAATTATGGGAATCAAATATTAAATTTGAACTTACAACTGAAGTACCAAAAATACCATAAATATAAAATTTCTAAAGTGAGGCACCAGACCACCAGGTGGAAATTTCAAAGAGTTATAAAAACTGAGCAGCCCTAAAACCAGCAAGAAGGATATAAAAGGGTTGAAAGCATGAATATTGAGAAAGGATCAATGAAAAGTATCTTTCGGCAGCAGGCTGCTGCCCTATGTGACTCCTAATCCCACTACACAAGTGAAAGAGTTCCCTGGGGATATTTTGAATTCTGCTCCTGAGAGTCTCCTGGGAGCGAGGAAACTCCAAAGTCTTTGTGGAGGGGAAGTTCTAGAAAACAAGGGATGAAAAGAATGCAGCAGCTAGAGGAAGAGTCTGCTTGGTCCACCTCCCGGGCCTAAAGTTGGAGAAACCCTCAGGAGAACTTCTGAAGGGCCCAGCAACAGCCCCACAAGAGAAAGATTCACCTGTGAGCACCAGCCAGACCCAGACAGTGCAAAGCCATCTCTCAACCACGCCATTCACATAAGAGCTTCGCTCTAGCCTTTTTCTTCTCCCCTTCGGGGCTCTGGCCCCACAGGAACAAGGAAGAATGTAGAAAAGCAGAAAGAAAACCCACCATCTTTCCTTCTACAAAGGCAGGTGGCCTATAAAAAACAGGCTATAGCTGGGGCAGGGAAAGGAGGTCTTACTTTTAAATATACATTGAAACATTGATTATATATTAGACTGGAATTCTATTTCTAATTCAAGACTGTGTTTTGGCTTAAGTGGTTAGTAGGACTTGCTACTCCTTAAGTGACTAGAACATTCCTGAAATCTATCCAGGCTTTCATTCAACAGAAAATCCCCGCACTGAATACATTTTAAAGAGCACTGGAAGTCAAAAATAAGTTTCATTCAAATTACATCTTACTCCTTACGCTTGTCAACATACCAGTTATATTTTCATTCTAGAAATGTAATCAAGGTTCCTTGTGAGCTATTTGCCTAAAGCAAAGAAAGAAAAAAAAACTTGTTAAATATTCTATTTAAACAAGATGCTAAAACATAAAAACTTCTGAGTTCACAAAATATAATTTTTTGGTTCCTAAGAATTTAGGAACCAAATTTTTATTTTTAAGGCTAGCCAACTTAAAAATTTTTAATTAACTTTATTGAACTTTGCACTCTGAGGAAGAAACAATATCTCACGTCTCTGTCATTAGAGTCGAAGCTCTCCAAAATTATAAACTCCGCTGTGAGTTCCCAGCACTTATGGCCAGACTTTGGTTATCTCAATCGTCAAAATTTGACATTAATAACATTGCCATATTGTTTGAGATGATGTATTTTCAGCTATTTACATATATTAAGCATTTCAACTATTTTGTTAACTATAGAATCCTCATACACTTAAAAACAATGAAACCCAGAATCTCATATTTCATGCTTCTGGAGTAATCTCTCCTAGGTGTCCTCAAAGGCACAATCGAGAGGTTTGAGATTAGTAGAAATGCCATTCACAGATGGAAAAATGATTTTGTATTTATTTCATCTGCAACCATATGTAAGTCTTCACCTAGAGATTTTTTTGAAATTAAATGTTACTACTGTTTCTTTTTTTATGCTTCCCCCTAAATGATTATAATTGAAAAGGAGAATAATAAGTGACTTTTGAATATTTCCTAGGGCCCCAGGATCTTATGTTAAATGTGTGGTCCATGAACCAGCAGCTTCAGCATGACCTGAGAGCTCATAACCTCGTCTCTACAAAATATACAAAAAAAAGTTAGCCAGGCATAGTGGTGTATGCCTATGGTCTCGGCTACTTGGAAGGCTGAGGTGAGTGGATAGCTAGAACCTGGGGGATGGAGGTTGCAATGAGTTGAGCAACTACTGCACTCTGGCCTGGGAGATGAGCCAGACGCTCTCAAAACAAAAAAAAAGAAGAAATGCAGAACCTCAGGCTGTTCTCCAGATCTACTTAATCCAAATCTGCATTTAAACAAGATTCTTAGGTGATTCTCAAAAAGCATTCACATTTGAGAAACACTGATGTAGACCACAAATGAAGGTCTGCAACAATGCTAGATAACAATTTAACCCAAGACAATCCAGTGGAAATAATATAGGTAGGATGAATTTATTAGCATCAATAAATAAATCCACAGCAGAAACAAAGTAAATCCATAACAACGAAATCACTTTTAATCCAAAGAGAGTGCAAGAGGCTTTTTAGAAAGTGCCATCCATAACCATAATCAATTTCCCATGGAAACAGAACTAGAATTCAGTGTGTAACTCACAGAACTGTGCTGGCCAACTACTGTATAGGACTCACAGTTTTTCTAATAATCCCAACTGACCGATCATTGTCAACACTTTGTGTCCCTTTTTATGAGCTCCTAAACCCATGGACAAGGTCAGGAAGAATATTTTTCTTTTTATGCTGGTGGGTGATACCCACAGCTGTGGTTCTTAATCTTTCCCACACATTTTAGATTCAGTTAACAAACTTCCCACAGTTCTATGCCTAGGCTGTAGGCCATACCAGTTAAATCAGAATCTCCAAGGTTAGGACCCAGGCATCAGTAGCTTTTAAAAGTCTCCAAGAGATTACAATGTGCAGCCTAATTTGGGGACCAAAGACCTATACAAATCAAACTGAAGGAGTTGTTTGACAATTATAGGGTGTATTTATCAAAAGAAATAGCTGGCCGGGCACAGTGGCTCATGCCTATAATCCTAACACTTTGGAAGGCCAAGGTGGAATTCAGGAGTTCAAGATCAGGCTGGGCAACATAGGGAGACCTCATCTCTACAAAAAAAAAAAAAAATTTTAAATAGTCGGACAGGGTTACACACACCTGTGGTCCCAGCTACTTAGGAGGCTGAGGTAGGAGAATGGCTCTGGCCCAGAAAATCGAAGATGCAGTGAGCCATAATTGTGCCCCTGCACTCCAGCCTGAGTAACAAAGCAAGGGCCTGTTAAGAAAGAAGAGAGAAAGAGAGAGAGAAAAGAGAGGGGAGAGAAAGAGAAAGTAAAAGAAGGGAGGGAGGGAGGGAAGAAGGAAGGAAGGAAGGAAGGAAGGAAGGAAAGAAAGAAAGAAAGAAAGAAAGAAAGAAAGAAAGAAAGCAAGCAAGCAAGCAGGCTAATATTCAGAACTTATGCCCCCTATTAGACTTGGCAGGGATGGAGTAGGCATAGCTGTCTACACTAACATAGTAACTCCCTCTCCCTGCACTTATCACCCTTACTCAGATCTTCATCATCTCTGAACTAGACTACATTTTGGCCAACCATACTCTATGTTACCCATCTCTCTACACTGCTCCCCCAACCAGCGGATGGGGGTTAACAGACCATGCCCCTCCCCTACTTAAAACCCATCAAAGGCTCACCATGGCCTACCTCTAAGTTCCAAGCCCCTTAACCTGGCAACACAGGCCTTCCATGGTTTATCCCATGCCAACACCTCTGCCTCCATCTTCTGCTCTCCTCATCTCCAGGCTCCAGCCACTCTAGCCAATAGCACACTCCACTTCATCAAGCCACTACATGCCCCTGGGCCTTGGTCCATGCCTTCTCCTCATTTCTTGAACTGGCTGCTTCCTCACATCTCAAGGTCCCAGCTCAGGGATCACTCCTCCAGGAAGCCTCCACTTTCCCCACCCAACTCCCTTTAAAAGCTGCTTTCGATAGCCCTCCTTTGTGCTACAAAGACAAGGGGACAGCACATGAACAGCGGTGAGAAAGGATGATAGGTTCCGAAAAAGCAAATGAGCTCATGATTTCAGGGGCAGGTGAGAGATTGGTGCAAAAGAAATGGGAGTCTCAAGTAATAACCACCTTGTGTCTATTATAAAGCAGGTGCACACAGTCAGGTGGCGGCAGGCTTTCTAAATCATGAGAGCTTGGATTGAAAAACAGGCCCAAGTCACTTAAGGGGAGAATTTCCTCTGCTAAAACAACAAAAACTACATTACTACTCAATTTTTCAAAAACTAACTGAAGGGAGATGAATTCCTAAACTTTGGATGATAATTAGACTCTATATGGCTCTACTATATATATATATAACTACCATCTAACCATCTTTACAACTCTCAGACTGTGATGAAGTTTTAGAAGCACGTTGGTTTGGGTTACCACCTATGTCCAGGAATCTCCTAGCATGGGTGATTCTTACCAAGGCCTATAGAATAGGAAAAGAGGGCTATCATAGTAATCTGCTACCTAAAACAACAACAATGAAACTACCCAGCTAGATAACAATGCTACCAGAGCCACATGGACTGTTTCCAGAGCTGTGTGTGTGTGTGTGTATGTGTGCGTGCGTATGTGTGTGTGTGCATGTGTATGTCTGTGTGCACATGTGTGTGTGTGTGGGTGTGTGTGTGTATGTGTGTGTGTGTGTATGTGTGTGTGCATGTGTGTGTGTGTGTGTGTGTGTGTATGTGTGTGTGTGTATGTGTGTGTGCACATGTGTGTGTGTGTGAGTATGTGTGTGTGTATGTGTGTGTGTGTATGTGTGTGTGTGTGTGCGTGTGCATGCCTCATTAATCACAATTTTTTTTTTTAGTCCCTCTTCCAGTTGTTTCAGTTGAAGTATAGGAAATAACTAATGTTTATTGTGCACATATTTACACACTAAGTACTATGTTTGGAGTATTTTCCATATATTTTCTTGTGTCATTTTTACAACAACCTTGTGAAATAATCATGATTATCTACTTCTTGCAAACGAAGAAACTGAAGCTCAGATAGCTCAACCAGGGATGAGAGGTAGGTAAATGATGAGAAATCACTTAATGGGTACAATGGACATTATTTGAGTGATGGATACACTAAATGTCCAGATTTCACTATATCCATGTATCAAAATTGCACTTGTACCCCTTAAATTTATACAAATGAAAAGAAAGAAAAACATAGTTTAAATAAGTTGCCCAAGATCACAGTAAGATACTAATAAGTTCCATAAAGCTACATCTTTATTGACAAAATAACAATGATAATAATATAATAAAAGAGAAAAAAGGACACAAACTCCTCCAAAAATTTATGCCAACTTCCAAGCAAACATGGCAACACATATATAAGTAGCTAACAGTGTGAGCTTCTCTCAACAGAGTGTGAGTTCACAAACAGCTCTTAAAGACACCAGTGAACCTCTGACTGCCCATACTCAACCAACAGAGGGTTCCCATGTTCCTATTTCCTATCAGGGAATGTAATTTCTAACAGAGAGCAGAGCCTGAAAAATAAATACAAAGCCAAGGATATTCTAGGTAAGCACTAAAACATAACTTTTTAAATGTCAATTATATAGATATATATTCTTCAGAGATCAGACATTTCTCTTCATCTAAACATGTCATTATCAGACTTCTTTCCTAGAAATTGCCTTTGCCCTGGAAAACATGAACTTAGAAGTTGCCACAGAAGAGCGTGCATAGGATTCAGACCACAATATTTCAATAAAATCTCTCCTCATCACCCAAGCCCATGTTTCAATATACAGGTTTTTCAAAAGCAGGTGTCTCATACCTCTTAGATACACTTTGAAAAACGGAGGAAAATCTCATTTGTATCTAGTTTTTAATTTATTATATTTTTATTTATTTTTATTTATTTTGAGACAGAGTTTCTCTCTGCTGCCCAAGCTGGAGTGCAATGGGGCAATCTTGGCTCACTGCAACCTCCATCTCCTGGGTTCAAGCGATTCTCCCACCTCAGCTGGGACTACAGGCGCGTGCCACCACATCTGATTCATTTTTGTATTTTTAGCAGAGACAGGGTTTTGCCATGTTGGCCAAGCTGGTCTCGAACTCCCGACCTCTAGTGATCTGCCCACCTCACCCTCCCAAAGTGTTGGAATTACAGGCATGAGCTACTGTGCCTGGCCTGGACCTAGTTTTTTAAAAGAAATTACTAGTGAAAAACAAAATAAGTAAAAATTAATAAATAAACGTGCATCTCAACTTGTAGTTTGAGCGCAGGTTGACATTTCAGGGCTGACATGGCCTATGTGTGGTGATGACTCTATTATGTGCATGAACCCATTCATGTCTTCTGGATATGGTATCGTATCCCATTCATCACATTAAGAATTTAGCAGCTGAAAACTCCAGATACACTGAAATTGCCTGGCCAAAGAACACTGGTCTTACAGGATTAAAATGATAATCACACTCCAGAGACAACTAACAGTGAACTCAGATTAAAAATAATCTCTTGACAATGGAAACCATGCTAAGATTTAAGAGAAGATCAATCAAGGAGCTACCTGACCCTAATCTGAGGTCTGTATTCGTTCACCAAGGTTCACAGTTACCTGTTTCCATCCTGGCTTTAAGGAAAATGAACTATGAAAAAATAAAGTAAAATAAAACAAAATGTTCCTGAATAACCCCTGATACCTGAGAAGACCACCACACTTCCATGTTGTGTGAAAGGAGCTTTTTCCAAGGTCAATCTGAGCTTTACTATACAGATTGTATTTATATATAAGATACAAGCACTTTTTAAACTGTCTGAAAATACTGGTAATCTGAAAACTATGACTTGCTTAAAATCATACACTCTGTGATGTCTTTTCAATAGTCCCTGTGATCTTCTAATATGGGGAAGTGGTTTTTACCAAGCTAACCACCAGCCTTGAAATACCTAATGATGCCCTGAGACTGGAGGGAATCATTCCAAATTGCTCTAAATTGAACTTCCCATGGTAGGAACAAAGGGTGACACTTAACTCAAGGCCAACAGCCATGGACCTTGGGGGGTCTAATTTTCCACTCAGGATTCCAGTCTTGGGAACTTCAGGATTTTAAAGTACAGTGTCTCAATCTGGCATGCAGAGTGAGCTTGCCCGTTTACCCAGAGAAAGAGCCCATGTGGTGGTTTTGTGATTTCCCTGAGATTCCCCGTCTTTGCTGGAAGCTGGAGAGCTCCAGGCTAGAGATGGAGCTAACTGGGGAAATGTCAAGTCGCTTTCCCCCGGTGTCATCATTTATTTACACAGACTCACCCTAGATGTTAAAGTGTTCTCCTTAAATATAAGCTACCTCATTCTCAAAACGCATGTCATTCTCAAAACGCATGTCAGCCCTCTACACCAGACCTATTACAGTAAATCATGAATAGTAGAGCAAATCGACTTCCCTCTGGGAAGAATCATGCTTTATTAGGATATTTTTTGGTTGCAAAAAATAGAACTCCATTTGAGCTAGCTTAAGCAAAGGAAAGGTATATTATAAGAATTCTGGGAGCATCTTAAAGAATACAAGAGCAGTTAAACAGCCAAGCTTCAGGAAGAGCAAGAAGCAGGAGTTGAGACATTGTTGAGAACTCTTCAAGTCTTCTTATCTCAGCATCTGCTTCATTGTTTCCCAGTCTTCCCGGTGGAAAACAGCCACTGCCAACACTTGAATCACTGCTGAGCTCTCCATTTAAGACAGCATCCCGGCTGACTTGTGTGCAGAAGTACAGGTTCTGATCCGTAAATCAGAATTCCATTTTCCCAAAGAAAGAATATGACCGACTTAGCCTGGATCAGATGCCCACCACTCAACCGATCAATTGTGGCTAGAGGGAAGGGTCATTCATTCAAACATGACTGCCCCCACTGAAACAATGGGATGGGAAGATGAAGAAGGAATAAGGTGGACAGACTTAGCAGACAAAAATACAGGAGGCCAGTCAAATGTAAATGCCATGTGAACAACTAATCATTTTTAAGTATTAGCATATCCTCTGCAGGGCCCTGCTGAACCATAAGATATTAACTAATATAGCATAGAAAAGATTTCCATGATTTAAAAGGCTCAGGAAACACTGGGTAACATCTATGCATTCATTGAATATTCAAATTCATGCCTACTATGAGCCAGCCTCAAAATGCAACAGAAGATTTCCCAGAACTTTCAATGGTTCCGTGTGTGCTTTGATTCTCTGAGAGGGAAAATGGAGTAGACAGGGCTTCCCAAACTCATCTGACCAAATGCCTAGCGTTGCTTAGAACCCAGTCTAGGAAGTGCGGACATAAGGCAAAAGAATAATAATTATTATGATTGGCTGGGCACAGTGGTTCACGCTATAATCCCAGCACTTGAGGGGAATCACTTGAGACCAGGAGTTTGAGATCAGCCAGGGCAACAAAATAATATCCCGCCTCTACAAAAAAATGAAAAAATTATTAGGTTGGTGCAAAAGAAATTGTGGTTTTGCCATTATGGCTACTCAGGAGGCTGAGGCAGGAGGATCACTCAGTCCCAGAAGTTCAAGGCTGTAGTGAGCCATGATCACATCACTGCACCTCACCCTGGGAGACAGAACAAGACCCTGACTCTTCAAAAAAACTTATTATTATAATTATCATAGATTTTACATACATAGAGAGAGAAATAGACAACAAGAGAGAAGAATTATTTCAATTGGCAACCAGCTCCCAACAATTCTGGAGGTAGCCAAGTGGAAATGCACATTCAGGAAGATCTTGGTATGAGCATTCTTGATAAAACTCTAAGGCCTCAAGCCTGCATCTACCAGTTCCAGACCTGATATTTTGATTATCCAATAGACATAAGCTAACCCTAAATTTTACAGAAGCTATTTGATTATTTTATTGAGGCCATTTTAGCCCCTTTTCATAGGACTTCTAGTCCCTTTCTGATACCTGCATCCCCTACCAAAATCACTATTTGCATATTGCCATATGAGCCAGAAAAGAAGTTCCGATTGTGGCCAGTGACACTGCCTATAAGAAATGGCAACAAATCGTACCAGCAACATGAGTAACTAATGGCTAAGCATTCCCCAATCATAAAAATCACCTTTTTGAAACTGCTGTCTCTTCAATACCTTTGACTTCACCCTGAAGTGCCTCCCCTGCTGTCTCTGGTTTTGGGCTTTCCCCACTGCCCACTCTTACTCAGCACTGTCTGTCCCTTTAATATGTCAACTTATGCTTCCATGACTGTTCCTTCTGAGGGCTCTGAAATGCCTCCAAAGACATAAAAGCACAAATACAATCCAGTTTGAAACAACCGTACCATGTATACCTCTTGAACCCGGATATATCCATTTTCAAAATGTACATGTATCATGACAAGTATGCAAATAATCAAAACATGAAATTTGATCCAGTTTATAAGATTCACAAGGATTAGGTATTAGTGATTTAGACATAGTTCACTGAAAATTTGAAAATTGGAGGTTTGATTTTTTTTAAATTATTGTGAATGTTTTTAAATGTGTTAATGGTTTTTTTGGTTATGTTAAAAACAAAGAAAGGGAAGAAAGAAAGAAAAGAAAAAAACGTGTATGTGTGGGGGTCCTTGACTTCTATGAAAAGTTATGATGTCCAGAATTTGCTTCAAGATAACCCAGGTGGGTGAGTGAATGGATGGGAGTATACATGGGGCAGGATGGGCTGGAGGTTAATAATTGTTTCTGTTGAATGTTGGTTCCATGGGGGGTTTAGTGTTATTCATTATATTGCTTCTGTTAATTTTTATGTATATTTCAAAATGCTTTTCTGAGATATAGAAAAAAAAAAAGTGCTTTTTCTATCCCCACTCACCCGTCAACACAACAATGTGACACCAGATTTGGGGAGGAGATGTCCCCACACACTAACAAAGCCATTCTGCAGGGGACACCAGTTAGGTATCACCTAGCACAATTCAATTCTGACACCATCTACCTAGAAAGGGTGTCAGATCCCACAGGTTGAGGGCTCAGTCCCACAAGATTGTTCCCACTTTAAATACCAATCGCAAGTAGTAGGTTGTGGCCTGAACTTCTGACCCACCAGCATTAAATTGGGATTCCCATCATCCCCCACCTCCAGTTTGATTAATTTGCTAGAGAGGCTAACAGATCTCAGGAAGACACTTTACATACATTTATCCATTTATTTAAAGGATATTACAGAAGACACAGATGAACAGACAGATGGAATAGATAGATGCATAGGACAAAGTATGGGGGAAGGGGCGTGGAGTTTCCATGCCATCTCCAGGCATGCCATCCTCCACGAACATCCAAGCATTCAGTAGTTTGGAAGCTTTCTGAACCCACTCCTTTTGAGTTTTTATGGAGGCTTCACTAGGTAGGGCATGATTAATTACATCATTGGTCATTGGTGATCAACTCAACCTTCAGCCTCTCTCTTCTTCCAGGAGGTCGAAAGATGGAGCTGAAAGTTCCAATCCTCTAATCACATGGTTGGTTCCCCTGGCAACCAGCCCCCATCCTGAGGCTACCCAGGAGCCCACCAGGTCACCTCATTAGAGCAAAAGATGCTCCTATTACCCAGGAAATTCCAAAGGATTTAGGAGCTCTGTGTCAGATGCTTATACCACTAAGAAAATTACAAAGGAAAGGTCTTAGGAGCACTTTTGTTTTGAGGGTGAAAAACCAAATATCAGAACAAAAAATTCCTCTAGTGCCCCTATCTACAAGGCCTTTAGGATTCTGTGCCAGGAACAGGGTGGGGGGTGGGGAGGGAAGGACAGAGACCAAATAAATATATGTTTTGCATTATATCACAATATCATAGCTCCATAACAAAATATTCAAAGTAAATAAACAGGTGGGGTTCACTGATCAGAAGAACTTGGAGCTAGAGAATGGAAATTCTGATACAACAGCTCTGCCATTGTCCTAGATGAAATCTGAGCTACCAAGTTGAAAGAAAGCTTGAGAGGTTATCTTTTCCCCATTGTTCCAAGCTGTATCCTGTAATGCTCTCATTTAAGTATTTCTGCTCTGGTGAGATCCTCTTTGCTCTGACTCCACACCAGCTGAGCACAGATGTTCACTCCCTGTGTTAGGGAATGTGCACCAGGTCTTGGTTTCTGCTTATGCAGTCACTCAAGAAATAGACATCAAGTACTGAGTCTTTTTCCATGCTGTCTGTGGAAACCTTTGTTCCCCTCTGCTGGACGTGACAAATGCTGGCTGTTGCTCTGAGGCTGAGCTTTCTGTCATTCTCACACGAGCTCTCTCTCTGGGTTGCTGCAATCTCCATTTTCTCATGCTGAGGTGACAAGAGGTGCTCTTCAAACTCTTCTGGCAGAGCAAGTGCCTTTCTGAGAAGAGCACAAACTTGAAGCAGAGCCATCCCTCAGAAACCACAGATGCAGTGACGGTTCCTATGGGACAGTTTAAATATCTGACAGCAGCAGCCCAGGAACGCTGAACCCAGCATCATTCACTCCACCAAAACAAGTTTTGAAAGCAATTCTGGTTCATGATTAGGTCTAATTTACTACCTGTCTGTAAGGTAGGTGTTTGGGAGACATTAAGTTTTAATGGAAAGAGAGTACATCCTGTATCAATCCAGTTTCTTGGTTTCAAACCATAGGCACCAATTCTGACTGATTTAAGCAAGGTTAGAATTTCTTGGAAGGATGTCTTAGTAGCTTACAGATTCTCCAAAAAAGCTGGGAAACCAAGTTAACAAAACAGGCAGGAACAGAGAAGCAAAGGTTCCTGGGACCCACCTAAAATTAACTGCCCCTGCATTTAAATACCAAAACCTCCAGCACTGTTGCAGACACTGGTCCTAGGTCTTGTCATGGTCCCTGCTTCATCACTTCACTCACTCCTGATTCAAGTCCAAGTCATGGGCATCTGATAGACTAAGCCCTGCCTTCCAAGTAGGATGGCAAAGGAGTGTCAGGCCTTTTCTGCCTCCATGCTGGCTTCTACACACAGGCGTCAGTTCAGTGAAACACTAATTTCACATGTGTTTTCCTATGATGCTGAGCAGCTGATCTCCCGTGCCCTTTGGATGTAGATTAGACTCCCAGACTAATGCAGAAGAAGCTACCCTGGAGGTTCTGTAGAAGACTGTCTACTGTGTGGAGGGAAAGCCTCCTTCTTAGGGCAAAATTAGGGCATATGAGCAAGAAGAATGCTAAACTGTTATGCTTCAGAGTCTCAAAGGGGCTGCCTTCTGTAGTCATCACTTGTCCCCTCCTCACCTGTGAACTTCTAACATTTGCATTCAATGTTTATTACACAATCATTTTTTATTGCAATTTTTCTTTCATTGACAAGAAAATGATGAAAGAGAAGAGCAAGGGGACCATGGTGATAACCTGCCTTTTTCAATCCTTCTCCAAAATAAAGAAGAAATGAAAGATATTTGCTCACCCCAAAAACAGTTCAAGAGCCTAGATCCATGGGCAACTGCCTTTCCTGATTTGGAAAGAAGATCCCTGCCACTCGCCAATGTGGCCAGAGAGCACAGTGGCAACACAGGCTCCTGGCTGCACACATTTGAATTCTCAGTCACCTTTGCTGCCCTTCTGGCAGACACCACACTCACACACAGCCTGGACACAGTTATTATAATGAGCCCGTGCTTACTTTGTAAGATCATCAAGAGTTAAACCAAGCCTGAACTCTTCATTTGTAATATCACACAGTTCACAGATGGAATAATCCATGAGTGTGTCTTGGACTACTTTAGAATTAAACTTGCAAGTTTGGAATATTGAAGCACACCTGAACTGCCTGTTTCCAGTTCCCTTCCTCATTCATATCAATGATCAATGTCTCTGTGTCTGCATTTATAGCTCTGCTTGACCCCCTGCCCGACATGTGTAATTTGCCATGTGGTATATTGCCTTAGTGCAGCTCAAGGCTGTGATGGGTAATCTCACTTCCCATAATTGAGGGCGCTTGTTTTCCCCTTTGGCAATGAGGAGAGCAATTGGAAATCCTGCTGAATCCACAGTTCCTCCTAGAACCTGAGCTGAAAGTTACAGCCACTTACTTTTTCAACCTATGCTTTTCAGGGATAAGTCAGGTGCCTTAAAATATAAAGCAATATCCAAATAGGCCCAGACCCGCACTAATGTTAAACAAAACATCTGATCAGACTCAAAAATCAGGAAGCTGTCAAACACTACTTGGGTCATGTCAGAAAGACTCAGGACCGGGCATGGTGACTTACACCTGTAATCCCAGCATTTTAGGCGGCCAAGGTGGGAGGATTGCTTGATCCCTGAAGTTTGAGATCAGCCTAGGCAACATGGCAAAACTCCTATCTCTACCAAAAAAAAAAAAAAAAAAAAAATTAAGTTAGCTAGACATGGTGGCACATACTTGTGGTTCCAGGTACTTGGGAGGCGGAGGTGGAAGAATCCCCCGAACCCAGGAGTTGGAGTGAGCTGTAATTATACCACTGGACTCCAGCCTGGGTAACAGAGTGATAGACTCTGTCTCAAAACAAAAGCAAAAACAAAAAAGACTCAGGCGCTAACTTGAATAGGCTCTCACTGATCAAAGCTGACACAATTTGAGTATAAGAAAAAATAATAACAGCAAGAGATTGAATATTTAAATCCATGAGTTACAATGATAGGAAAAAAATCACCATCACTAATTGATCACATGCAGGGGATGCTAGGAAACCAACTCACTATTTTTAAAATTGACAAACACAAAGGTAAATAATTGAGCATTTATGTCTCTTTTCCCATTTAAACTGTACCACTGATAACCAAACAAGTATGTGAAGGAAAATTCCTCTTTACAGTAGTAGTCTACCTTAAAAAAAAAAAAAGAATATGTGAAAGAATAAGAAAATTATCACTTTGGAACTTCTAGTAAATAAAGACATCAAGGCAATAATCATCAGTGGCTGCTCAGGTCACAGAAACACAGCCACACATCACGTGCCTTCTGATGGAGGAACCCATCATTATCTATGAAGTAGTCTTGCCAAAAAAAATTAAACACAAGTTTGCTCAAGTTTGCTTCAATTTACCAACTTACAGAAAATAAACAAGTAGGCCAGGCACAGTGGTTCACACCTGTAATCCCAGCACTTTGGGAGGCCAAGGCGGGCAGATCACGAGGTCAAGAGATCGATACCATTCTGGCCAACACGGTGAAACCCCATCTCTACTAAAAATACAAAAGTTATCTGGGTGTGGTGGCACGCGCCTGTAATCCCAGCTACTGGGGAAGCTGAGGCGGGAGAATCACTTGAACCTGGGAGGTGGAGGTTGCAATGAGCCAAGATCGTGCCATTGCACTTCAGGTTGGGTGACAGAGAGAGACTCTCTCAAAAAAAAAAAAAAGAAAAGAAAAGAAACAATTAAGAGGAACATGTTAAATGACATCTTAAAGATAAAATCAGTAAAACTCAGACTTTGGGAAATACCACAGACCAAGCAACTGTATTTCTTCAATAATAGCAACAAAAGTTGCAGATAAAAAAGAAACCCAGAGGGACCTACAGAACAAACTTACACTTGTCCATTTACCACCAAAATTGGACAAGGAGTGTCCCAAGAGCCACCCCAGCAGACCACCTGGGTGCCAGACACATCCTCCTCCATCCCCATGTGTAACAGCATCTGTGTAACCTTCTCCTGAAGATCAGGGCCAATTCTCAGGATAATGACCCTTCTTCTTGCTTGCTGGTCCCTTAGCACAAGGAGCTACAAATGTTCAAGCAGCAGTTGCAGTCTATAATTCAATAGGACTCTTTCCGTGTCCCCTGGAAGAAGTGTTTCCCATTCAGGAATCTGAAATTCTAAACCAACAGAGCCCAGAGTTGCAAGTTCAAGAAGCACAAATTCCCCAAGTGAATAAGTAGGAATGGCAGTGAATGAAACCAGCTCCTGATTCCTTCCTTTGGTTTCCAAATCCATGTGTTCCTCCTGTTGGAACAAGGAACCATATCACATGTACTACATCCTCAAGGATGATGCCCAATTTTCACAAAGCATCATCTCTGAGCTAGCACTTCAGCTGTGTCTTTTAAAGGCTATTCTAAAATGTTATTAGGCCAGCAGTTTCCAGGGGATGAAATACAAGATACAACCAGAGGACATCACTGTCCTCTGGGACCTTGTGATCATGTAAGTTAATATTTAATAAACTTTAATATATGTAGCATATACTATATACTATATTATATATAATATGTATAATAACATATTATATATATTATATAATATATACTATATATTATATATAATGTATATTATGTAATATTATATATAATATATTATATTATATATAAATAGATATATAATATATTATATTATATATAAATAAATATATAATATATTACATTATATATAAATAGATATATAAAATATACAATATATTATATATAATATATTATACATTATACTCTATATTATATAATATATACTATATAGTATATATACTATATCTAGTACATTTATATATATATATATAATATATAAATAGATATCTAATATATAATATATGGAACAAGGAACCATATCAAATGTACTAGATATAGTATATTTTATGGTTCCTTGTTCCATATAATATATATTATATAATATATAATATATAACAGATAGAACTAATAGGATGTATATAGCCTGTATCCTAGAACTAATAGGATATATATTATATAAATAATTATATACAATTATAAATATATATTATAAATACATATAATTAAAAATAATAAACTCCCATCTGGGAGTTTATTAGATATTACATATAATTATATATTTATAAATATATATTATAAATATATAATTAAAAATAAACTCCCATCTGGGAGTTTATTAAATATTATATACAATTATATATATTTTATATATATATATATATCCTATTAGTTCTATCCCTCTAGGGTACCCTGAGTAATACAGTGGGATCTGTTACTTCTAGGACCTGAAGAGATATCCCAGGTGTTCTGATTTCTTCTTTGTGGTGCAAGATGCAATAATTTGTTCTTTATTTTGGAGGTCATATCTTGGCATCACCCTGATCACTGGAATCTTTTAAAATTTCACTTATATGGCAGGATCCTAACCTCCCAAAGGTTTATTTTCCACCCTCTGGAGTGTGTGTATATTTCCAAGGCCTCAAATGTCCTAGCCTTGATTGCTTATCGAGTACAATTAACATGATATAATTAATAGAGTGAACCAATGTGATGTTCTGTGAGATGTCCAGATGGTCCTGATCTTGTTAAACTTGATTAAAATGGAGGGTGCAGACAACGAACATATTCCTGGAGCAAAGTTGTAAATGTATACTGTTGCCTATTCCATGTGAATGAAAACTAATTCTGATAATTTGTTCTAGTAGGGATTGAAAATAATGCATTTGCTAAATCAGTGGTCACATATCATTTACCTAAGGGCATGTTCATCTGTTCTAGCAAAGATATGGAATTTGGCACAGTGCCTTCAACTGGGGTTGAGTTTGCACTGATTTACTATCATTCTTCAGGATTCTTCTGATTTTTTGAAGCTAGATTGATAAATTAAATATATGACAGGGACCACCACATCTGTGTTCTTTTGACCTTTAAGGGTAGCACTAATTGTCAACATGACCGCAGAATATAGTTTTTTATTTACTATCTTGACTACAGTGGGGTTGAAGGAAGTGGGTAGTTTCAGAAAATTCTACCTGGTCTTGCCAACCAAAATAGCTCTTACCCTACAGGCCAAAGACCCAATGTGAGAACTATGCTAATATCAAATATGTATATTTCAATTATATGAGGTAACTATTGGACCCTGTGTCTAGTGATGTTGAAATATCTGTATATTTTCTTCTCTCCAGTGCATAGTTACCCAGCACACAGTTGCCCAAGTAAATGGCTCTAGGTCTCTTTGGAAAAGGGCTGGGGAAATTATTACCATTTATACTTCTTATGATGTTTCAGGGTCCTTTCTACTAGAAACCCAGATTCCTCTTCAATAAATGTGTTCCAGGTTGGGAAATTAGCTCAGATCCATTCAGAAACTGCACAAAGGATCATGACTGTTTTTGGGGGCATCTTCAGCTTCTTGATCATCCACTCTTGATATATTTTGATGTCTTAAACTGGGTGGTATCCTTGTTGGTTGGCCCTTTTTTACATATTTATTTAGCCTTCCCATCATTCTCTCTGCATGTCAGGATCCCTTGACTACCCACTGTGACCTTACCATTGATTGCAATTGCAATCATTGCATGCACAAAAATTCAAGAGTTTGGAGATTATCAACCCAGATGTCTTCACGCTATTAGTCAGGGTCCCATTCCTTTCCAGTCAGGGCCCTAACTTTAACATAGCAGTCCTGCACTGGTCAGGAAATTTCATCTTTGGAGCTTGGTTACTCTGATGATTACACCTTGGGCCTGGTCCACAGCTTTTGCTATTCTCCAGTTCTAGGAGTTGAGAGTTCCCAGCTGGTGCAAGATAGCCTTTCTATTCCTATATCAGTCAGTCATTGGATGTGGACTGCCCTGGGGAGTGGTGGGACCTTGGGGATGTGGTTTTTATTATGGATAGAATGTTTGTGTCCCCATGAAATTCGTAGTTTGAAATCCTAACCCCCAGTGTTATGGTATTAGGAGGTGGCACCTTTGGGAGGTGACTAGGACATCAGGGTAGAACCCTCCTTAATTAGATTAGTGCCCTTATAAGAGAGATCCCAGAGAACTTTCTCACCCCTTATCACTTGAGGACACCGCCTGGAAGATGGCCATCTACAAACCAGGAAGTGGACCTTTGCCAGACACCAAATCTGCCAGCACTTTGATCTTGGACTTCCCAGCCTCCAGAACCATGAGAAATAAATGCTTGTTGTTTAAGCCACCTAGTCTATGGTATTTCTTGTTATAACAGCCCTAATAAGCTAAAACAGCTCTCTACACTTGAGGCTGCCCCTAAGGGGCTGACAGCTAAGATTATCTGATGACAGCACTCCCGGCAGCCAGGACAACAAGCCCTTCACTGAAAGGGAATCTAGTGGAAGGTGGGGTTGGTGGGAGGGTGCATCCCATTGTCCTCCACACTCCTCTTTCCTTAACCCTGTTTGGATCCCCCCAGTTGTGAGTATGCAGTGAAGAGAATGGTGCAGGCTTTATCATTTGTACTTTAAATACTTGTTCCTTCAAGGTGCACAAATCATTTACAAACATGCCTAAAAAGTCTCATCACAAAAATGTCACTTTTTCCAGCAATTGACTTTTTACTACTACTGTTTACTAAACAAAACCTTTTAAAGGGAATTGGACATGTGCATAATGAGATGTTTGTTATGATTGCCATAATCCTGGGCACACCAAAAGCTCAGCTAATATAGAAAGCTGGCTTTATCCATTGGGCGTTGTTATTAGATCTTCTGGGATCTCTTCTCATTGCAGTACCCCAACACTCTTTCATTTCTAAATCATCCGTCTAGAAAGAGCTGCTTTGAAGGATGTGGCAACATCAACCTATCTTGACAGCTGCAGGGCACTAACAATGTGCTTTTCATATAAAGCAACCACTGAATTCGACGGATGTGCAAAGCTTGCTCTCTGATGGCGACTTTTAAGATACTTGCTATGAATGACAATCAGCCACCCAATCTGTCAGAAGCTTGACCTCACAGGCAGACAGCAAAGTATTTCCATTGAGAAGATATTCTCTGCTTACCTGGCAAAATGCAGCTTGCCCTGAGTGAAGGAAGAGCAAGGCAGCTGGCGGGGTGTGTAGCAACTTTGGACACATCAGTAGCTTCAGTACGTCCCAAAGAAGAGAGGAGGTTGAAGTTCTGATTCAATCATCTGTGGCCCTGGAGGATACATACACTCTGTGGAGCATTCCCGTGGCTGAATTAGACCCTGATGGGACTCAGGATGAGCAATGCTGCTCTTGCAGAAGACGAGTGTCCACTTATTTGAGGTAGTGATTACTTATGAGCAATTGGCTAAGTGCAAGTCACTGTCTTGATGCACCTTGCATCCAGGACCCTCCCCTTCCCCCAGCCCATCTGTCTGCTTAGGATTGTCACATGCTGACCTTATTCTTTGTTAGTATAATTCTCATACCTCTCATTGACACAGATAAGTATGCTAACCATATTGTGTTCCAACTTCCTTTGTATAAAATTCTAACATCATCTTCCCAGAGTACTTGACTATTTCTTGCCACTTGTAGCATAAGGGAAAATGCTATACCAGTGTTCTCCATCTTTTCTGCACTTTTGACCCCATTCATCTCCTTGAAGACTTCATAATTTCCTTTTCTCTAAAATGAGGGTATTGGGTTAACATTATCCCTAAAATTCATTTTTGCTCCAAATTTCTATGATGCTATAATTTTTCATTATTCTTTCTCCCCAGTAATATCGTTATCCAAAGCTGTTACTTTATTATTTCACAGAATTCTTTATAGTTAGGGTCACAGCATGCTTCTATAATCCAAGCACAATATTTGTAACAGAATTCATTTTGCAGATGCAATGTAAATGTATAAATATGTGATCAGAAGATTGTAGGGTAACAAGGTAAAATCTAATGGTTTTAATGTATCATACAGCATTTTACAATATTGCTACACAATATAATGTATACTTCATGAGTTCTTGACAGAATTTTAAAAATTTTCTGACACTGCTTTTCAGATTGTTTAAGATGTTCATTAACTCTCTACTACTTGAGAATAATCATTCCCACATGAAATCTGTGCCCTCAAATCAGACTAATTTTAATCCTATTTTTATCCAAACGATGTGTTTCTGCAATATGTTAATAGGTGGGCTATAAAAAAGGATTTTATAATCAAACAAATATTTGGGAAATGCTGGGTTAAATAGAGTTAAATAGGTTTTTACTGCAGGACTTCTCAGAGCCTTTAATGTACCAATATGCCCTTTGAAGCGATCCCCTTCCCAAACCTTTTCACCCAAACACCTATGTAACATCTAGTGAAGCAGTAGCCAATGAAATACAATTTAGAAAAGGCTGCCCCGGGCTTCTTTGATACATACCTTGTGCTCCAATGTAGAATTGTATTAAAACTAACAAAGGAGGATAAAGGGATATCTTTTGAGATTTTTCTATGTGTCTGCCTTTGCCCAATCTCTGAAGTGGTTAGATTCTCATCCTGACCATGCCTCTGGGGGTTCCTTCCACGTGCTGCTTTTTTATTTACTGTTGTAATTATACTTATGAAGAGAGGGAGGATTGTGAGGAAGAAAAGGAGGAAGTAAATAAGAGAAAATGCTTTAACCAAGTTCCTTTGATGTTAAAAGTGATGTTGAAAACCAGGTTAGTGTCATAAGTAAACACTTTTTATTTAAGGAAGCATTTATGAGTCTTTTCCCCCTCTTAAAGGCTAAGCTTATTAGTGAAAATGATCATAAAATGATTTTAAAGGCTACTAAGTGGATTTGGAACAGTCGATGAATATTCCTCTCTTAAAAACCGGGATGTTCTCCAAGTTTTCATAAGACATAATTTAATTAAGCTTTCCTTTCATGTGCTGCGTCTTTCGGCATTTCCACATTGCACACACGCAGTCTTAGGGCCTGAGAAGAGCTAACACTCAGCTCTTCTCATCCCACACCTCTTCTGACATTCCAGAGGCAGCGTAGCTTACTTGGGAAGACGTAGAATGCTTCCTCAGGCTCCCAACATCTAATTGTCTCTGAAGCTAGATTTCTCTTAACAATTGGCAGTCATTGTTCATTCAGTCAACATACAAGAATAGACAGATGATTTAAAACAGTTGCTGCTCTCAAGGAACGTGGAGTTCAGCTACAGAAGCCCAACTGGGAGCGAAAGGGTATATAAAAGGAGAATAGTCAGTTTTACCGAGTAAGGGTTCCCAAGAGGGCTTCTTGGAGGAGGTGGTACCTGAGCTGAATCTTAACAGTATTTGCTTCGTAGACAAAGTAAGGCAGACGCATTCATGGGAGGGAGTGCAGCCTGAGAAATCTCACAGAAGCCCATGGCAACCTGGCACTGTTTGGGAACAGCAGTTGTTTGGATGGCCGAGGCATAGAGCCACAGTTGGAGTGAGAGACAGGTGGGACTCCAAAAGGTAGGTTCTCGACTTCATTCTAAAAACAATAGGGAGCCATTCAAGCACGCAAAGCAGGAAGAGACAAGTAAGTTTCGCATGCAGAAGAGTTACTGTGGTGCACAGATCTGAAGGCGGCCCTGAAGAGGCAGGGAGGGCCATGGGAGGGCACAGGAACCCAGCAGGGGGATGGCAAGGACCTTAGTCATGGCGGCAACAATGGGACTGAAGAGGAAGAGAGAGGGACTTACCGAGAAGGGAAAGTAAAGGACACCCATGCTCTGCTTTAATTGGCCTGTGGAGAGAGGCCTGGGGGTTCTAGCGTGGCTGAGTGGGAAGACATTGGTGTCTTTCACCAAGATAAGGAACACAGGGGGAGCAGTCAGTGTCATGGGGGCAGCTGAGAGGGAAAAGAGCAGAAACATGTCGGCATTTCTGAGTGTGAGGGGCTAGTGAGACCTCCAGATGAAAGAGACAAAGAACTGGATGTGTGGAACTGATACTTGAGAGAGCTCCAGGCTGAAAATTGTGATTCTCAGATTGTCGTTGTGTGGATGAGTGGCTGGGTGAGGTAGCATGAGGCAGTGGTGCACTCTTGAGCCATTTCTCTATCACCTGCATGATCTCCTTTCACAGTCACTTACTACTTATTCCATTATATGACCAATGCTTTTCTGCAAATAATCTCCCATTTTGCTTAATAAAATTTATTTTTTAAGGAAACTTTATACCATTACTATAAATTTTTAAATATCATTTGCCATTAATAGAAAGTAAATATAAAAATAAATACATAACATTTATGTAATAATATAACCTCCCTTATATATAAAACACACAATGTGGCCAAATTACAAAAAGAAGCAAACAAACCCCCAATCACAGTGAGCGATGTTGGCGTATTTCCCTCAGTAATTGATAAATCAAACGGATGTAAAAGTAGTAAAGACATAGATTTGAATGCCAGTCATTCTTTTCAAGCAAACATAGACCATTTTTTAAAAAAATCACCACATACTAAGCCACAAAGCAAGTCCCAACTATAATGTAATAAAGTTAGAAATAAATAACAAAAAGATTTAGAGATCTTTTTAAATTTCAAAATAATGTATGGGCCAAAAATGATATCGTAACGGAAATTACAACTGAAAGACAATTATCAAAATTTATGGGATAATGCTAAAGCAGTATTTACACAGAAATACATTCTATTAAACTAAAACTATAAAAGAAGAAAGATTAAGAGTTCCTGCACTAAGAATCTCATCGAGAAGTTAGGTGGAAGAAAAAGGAACAAACAAAAACAAAACCCCAAAAAACCCTCAACTCAGAGAAAGTAGAAGAAAGTAACAAAGATATGGGCAAAACTTAAAGAAACAGACAACAACAAAAACAAAGAAATCAAAAGCTGGACAACTCACAGACTAATAAAATAGAAAGTTTCTTGAAAGATGAATAAGAAAAGAGTTCTGCTACAAATAAAGGCATTAGGAATGGAGGCGAGTAAGGACATACCTGTATACAGAGACTTGAAAATAATAACTTTATACCAATATCATTGAAAAATTAGACAAAATGGATAATTTTCCAGAAAAAAAAAAGATATAAAATAGACAAAAAGAAGGAAAACCATGAATGGACCTAGGAGAATCACATAATTTTAATTAATAGTTTAAACATACACACCAAATCATATACAAATATAATTCCTATACATCACCAACAATCACCTAGACAAAGTAAATTTTCAAAAGTTGGATTACAATAGCAACAAAGCACTTAAGATATTCAGGAATAAATCTAACGAAAGAAATACAAGGGAGAGTTATCTAACTTTAACAAGGGATATAAAGAAAAGCTATGTAACATACATCAAGCTCACAAGAAAGAAGACTAGATACATAAAGATGATGATTCTCCCCAAATCATTCTATAAGCTCAATGTACTTCTCATCAAAATCCTAAAGGAACATTTCACATAACTTGACAAGGTGGTCTTGAATTCAGGAAGAAGAGTAAAGAACAAAATTTGCCAAGAAAAAATTAACTAAGAAGGGAAGTTCATCATGCAGGAAAGATTATTGTAAAATCTTATTTAAATCAATGCAGATAAAGACAAACAAAAAGACAGAAAGCCTAGAAACAGACTCACGTATGAAGAAGAAAGTGGTATAGGCCCAAGGTGGCACTACAAGTCAGTGGTAACAGGATGAACCGCTCTATAAATGATGCTGGACTGTGGTCTATAAAACTAGATTCTTACCTCATCCCGTAGATTCAATCAAGGGTAAAAAACAAAACCGGAACTTTCAGATGCAAACCTGTGATTCATTTATGACATCAGGATAGGAAAAGATTTTTTAAATGTAAAGCCAAATCACAATTCATAAAAAAGCTATTGTTATATTTGACTACCTTTTCTATTTCTATTTCTACGGCAAAAAAAAAAATACCATAATCAAGGTGAAAAAATAAGCCACAGAACAGAAAAAGACATTTGTCTCCCATACACAGCTAACGAAGTATTAACGTCCAGAATACTTACAGAACTTCTACAAATCACTTAGAAAACACAACATTTAAAAAAAAATACACTGGAGGCTGGGCGCGGTGGCTCAGGCCTGTAATTCCAGCACTTTGGGAGGCCGAGGCGGGCGGATCACAAGGTCAGGAGATCAAGACCATCCTGGCTTACACACTGAAACCCCGTCTCTACTAAAAATACAAAAAATTAGCCAGGCGTGGTGGCAGGCACTTGTAGTCCCACCTACTCCGGAGGCTGAGGCAGGAGAATGGCCTGAACCCAGAAGGTGGAGCTGGCAGTGAGTGGCGATCGCGCCACTGCACTCCAGCCTGGGTGACAGAGCGAGACTCCGTCTCAAAAAAAAAAGACACTGGAGATGAACAGGAAATTCACAAAAGAGGATGTCCAGATGCCCAGTAAACATAAGAAAATGTGCTTAACTTTTCCATAATAAAGGAAATTAAAACCTAATAATAATAAAATACCATTTCAATTCATCAGGTTGGTATAAATTAATACATTTATATCAGCTGTGTGAATACAGACATGGGGACAATTAAATTCTTCTGTATTGCTTTAGGGAGTATAAATTGGCACAAAGACTTCGTAAAACAATTTGGTAATACTTAGTAAAACTGACAATGTGGCCGGGCGCGGTGGCTCAAGCCTGTAATCCCAGCACTTTGGGAGGCTGGACGGGCGGATCACGAGGTCAGGAGATCGAGACCATCCTGGCTAACATGGTGAAACCCCGTCTCTACTAAAAATACAAAAAACTAGCCAGGCGAGGTGGCGGGCGCCTGTAGTCCCAGCTTCTCCGGAGGCTGAGGCAGGAGAATGGTGTGAACCCGGGAGGCAGAGCTTGCAGTGAGCTGAGATCCGGCCACTGCACTCCAGCCTGGGCAGCAGAGCGAGACTCCGTCTCAAAAAAACAAAAAAAACAAAAAAAACTGACGATGTGACTACCTCATAACCAGAAATCTACTCTTCAGGAATCTCGGAGAAAACATGCACTCAAGGTGTGTGTGAGGACACTTGTTATATAAGTTTGTTATAAGAACCGAAAAAGTGGAAGTAAACTATCATTGGAACTCAGAGCACGACACTCCAAAGTACAGTGCCTTGGCATACTGAGTATTTTAAGCTGGAGGAATTTGAGAAAACTGCAGAAGCAAGAAGGTCACCACTTTCTAGCCTTCTTCCGCCTTTCTCTCTTGAAGCAGACCATAAAAAATTTTCTGCCTTACCTTCCCCAAAAGTAGGTCCTAAGACCCTCATTCCAGAGAGGTCTTGCCCTATACCTAAGACCCTGAACAAACAGGCCTTGCTAACTTCTCCACAGTTTATTACCCGAGATCAGATCCTTCTGCCCTCCAATTGCACTTCTGCACTTCTCTCCACAAAAATATGCAGTTTCCTCAAGGTCTCTGACTCTTCATTTCTAAAGGCTCCTGTGTCACATAAAACACTAAAGAAATTTGTATGCTTTTCTCTTGTTAATCTGTTTTTTTGTTACAGGGGCCTCAGCCATGAACCCTGTGATGGGTGAAGGAAAGATATTCTTTCTCCTCCCCTGCATTGTTATTGGAAAAATGAACAAATCAATTGGTGTATTCAAACATTTGAACTCAATAGCGCTGTTAAAAGAAATTATCTATCACTGTATATTTCAATATGGAAAAATCTCAAGTACATTTGGAGATTTTTTGAAGAAAAAAAAAGCAAGTTGTTCAAGAATGCGTTCAATATGTTGCCATTTATTTAAAACTTCAAACCCCACAGGAAATACTGTCTCTACTTTTCAGTATATAGCAATGTAGCAGGTACATCATGTAGGAGGATACTGGCTATGGCTGGTGCTGTTGAGCCCCCACCCAGACTCTCTCCAGACTCACTGTTTCTGGATACCCTCGTTCCTCGCTGCAAACACCTTCCATTCTGCCTGCAGGCTGCAGGCAAGGGCCCAGCACCCTCACAGGGTAGCCTGAACTCCCAGGGAGTTTACAGCCAATTACAGCGGGAGTTGGCAGGTCAATTTCCCAAAACCTCCCCAGCTCTCAAGTAGAACAACTCTGAGGTCCTTCTACACAGCACCCCAAAGTCTCTTGTGGACTGAACTCGTTGCCCACAGAAATAACCAGCCAGTTACCGCACTCTGCACTGGTCTCCTGCCCCACTCGGCGCCATGATAGGTCTTCCTGGGATCAATTCTCAAATCAGCTTCTTGCACTCAAATCCTTACCTCAGGATCCGCTTCTGGTAAATCTCAATCGAAGACATGTACCAACATCAGAAGAGGGGCTATCTCTACAAAGGGCAGAAGGGGAATGAATCAGGAGTACATTTTTGCCGTATTTATATGTTTTACTTATTTAAAAACAGAGAAATATGAAGCAAATATTAGTAAAATGTTAGGATAGTGGATTCTTGTGTGTTATTTTTAAGTTGAGAATAAAAAATTTTTAATGAAGTAAAAGCTTGAATCAATAAAAAAAAACACAGAGAGCCTGCCAGGATTACCTCTAGGGTGTCTAAGATCTTCAGTGACTATTTTTTTTTTTTTTGCGTTTTAATTTAAAAATATTATAAAATACATGAGCCATGTGATGCAAAGTGAGTTATCAATGAAGATTTAGAATACTAGGTAGAGAAGATGTGTGTGTGTGTGTATATATGTGTGTGTTTGTGTGTGTATGTTATTGCTCAATCAGGGCCTGAAGAGATTAATGATAGTGTCCAGGCACCATTTCTTTTCTTTTTTTTTGGAGGAGGGACAGAGTCTCACTCTGTCACCTAGGTTGGAGTACAGTGGCACCATCTCGACTCACGGCAACCTCTGCCTCCCAGGTTCAAGTGATTCTTGTGCCCCAGCCTCCCAAATAGCTGGGACTGCAGGCGTGCACCACAACATCTGGCTAATTTTTGTATTTTTAGGAGAAACAGGATTTTACGACGTTGGCCAGACTGGTTTCAAACTCCTGATCTCATATGATCCACCCGCCTGGCTCCCAAAGTGCTGGGATTACAAGCATGAACCACTGTGCCTGACTCAGGCACCATTTTTTTGTAGTTTTTATTGTCAGTCGCACCAATCTTAGACAGTTTTGTGTCTCCCTTGCATTAAGAAAGATAGCAATGGTGTTATTACTCAAAATGCATGGCTCTTCAGAACCTGTTTGTGGTTTGCAGTTCTCTCACACCACTTTAAAAAATTCGAAACTGCATGACCTGCATCATCTACCACAGAGACCGTGAATATCAGTTTCCAATAACTCCTTAAAAGCTGTCACAGTGCTTCACTGACCATGACCACAAATGAAGTCTTACCCAGAGTATGTAGGAAAATGCAAACAATCATTCATTTTCGGGTGGAGTCTGTTTACCATTGGAATTCTAGAGCATAAAGGTAGAACATTACATCCTACAGCCTCATCTTGTACTCCTTAGGCCAAGTTGCAGCGGGAAGGATAAGTCAGAGATGTGACTGTGGGCAAGAAGAACTGTCCCGCTAGTGCAGTGAATGTCCATTCCTGGCCAGCACGGCTTAGATCAGCCAAGGGGAGCATGACTTCGCCCTATCCATATGAGGCAAGAGACAACACAACATTGGTTGGAAGAGTCCACTGGTTTTCGAAAACAAGTCTCAGAACCCTTGGAGCTAAGCACAGCCACCCCTAGGACTACCTGATATGTGGCACAGAGCCTCTGCAGGAGTTGGAGTGATTCCTCTTGGTGCCAGCAGCAGGGGCCACATAGAGGAAAAGATACCTGCCACCACCCCTGCGGGTGCCAAGGGGCAGAAGAAGCGCCACAGCTAGAGCCAACACACACAGCAGAAGTCCAAGAAGTCCACAACAAGGGACCATCAGTGATCCAGAGCCCAAAACACATCCTCAGTCAATGTGATGTTATCTTGTAGACTAGGATGTTATGTTCGACTGTCACCCAGGCTGGAGTGCAGACTAGAATATGACTAGAATATAGATGTTATTTTTTTATGAACTAGGATCTTTTTAATGAGTGAGGATGTCCCCATATCAACATGTCAGGGTCATTCTGGCAGACAATCACATACGACCCAATGAAAGAACAGCTACTGTGCTAATAAGCAAGAGCACCCTGTTTGCCAGCATGACCTCCTGTAACCTGAGTCCAGCCATAGGACCACAGGCATGAGGCGTGGAGCCCCTCAGGGCATCTGGTCAACCCCACAGAAAGGGTAGAGGGTCAGAGAGAAACAGAGGCCTATGCAATCCTGGTCCTGGTTCATGGCAGTCCTGCTGGCCGATTGGTCTCAGGCACCACAGCAGACCTCGAAATTTTTGGGGAAATCACCCAAGACACAAGCCCCACTGAGGTGGGAGGCATGAGATAAGGGCACTTGTCCCTGTCTAGGGGTAGAATCGTGCCCTGTTTTGTTCTCTGTACTTGCTTTATTCATATCCATTTGGTATTAAACCTTGATTGGGAATTATTTATAAAGGATTACATCATAAACTCTTTCTGTATCAGTCACAGACCCCAGTATGGTGCTAGATTCATTCCAGAGGCCCAGGGGGTAACTACTGACCCAAGGACTGGCCCAGGGTCTTTCCCTGGAAGCAAAGAATCAGAGAATTGCTGATTTAAGGGTGAGATATGTGAAAACACCACACAAGAAACTGATGTTGAATCAACATTTCCCCTTTGCACATAAGCCTCTGGTCCATTGCGCAATCATCAAACAGCTCCCCCTCTTTTTTAATCTTTTTTTTTTTTTTTAGATGGAGTCTTGCTCTGTGGCCCAGGCTGGAGTGCAGTGCCTCGATCTTAGCTCACTGCAACCTCCACCTCCTGGGTTCAAGCAATTCTCCTGCCTCAGCCTCCCAAGTAGCTGGGATTACAGGTACCCACCACCACACTGGCTAATTTTTTGCATTTTTAGTTGAGGCAGGGTTTCACCATGTTTGCCAGCCTGGTCTCAAACTCCTGACCTCAAGTGATCCACCCACCTTGGCCTCCTAAAGTGCTAGGATTACAAGCATGAGCCACTGAGCCTGGCCAAACAGCCCCTTTTATAGCAACTAGGACTCCAGCTCCTTCATCTACCTGATTCTGCACATTCTAAAATATCTTTTTAGCAACACCAAAGCATATGGATATTATCTTGTAGGGTAGGATTTTTTTAATATTCTGAAAAATTTTCTGTATTTTTGTACAAATAACATACTCCTCATCCTTTTGCAGTGTGTGTGTGTTTTCTTTTCCACTAGCCTTTAGCAGGAAAGCATTAGAACAATTAATTCCTTTATCCAGCCCTCTAATTCTGTCTTCTACTCTCAGTCTTCTGGCCAATTTAGCCTTTGCCTCCCATTTTGCCTTTTCTGCATGAAACAGCAATGTTTCCACTTTCTGAGTGTCATTTCATTAAATTTCTAAAGCAGGAATTCTGCATCCCCAAATTAACTCTTGTCTGGGGGAAGTGTAAATGGCTTATCAGTGCATAATGTACTTTGTCAAAAAAAAAAAAAAATTCCTCACCGTAATGTATATTTCCTCCTTGTTGTGCTTGGGGGCATCAATTAATGTCAGCAGCCTGACAATTCCCTGAACACATTCCTTTGACTACAGATGCTAGGGTGACATTTTCTGACATCCGGGCAACGTTTTCTGCACGTGGCTCACTCCTCTTGCCCTTGATTTCCATGACATTCTTGTACTTCCTTCCTCATTCCCTTCTCCTTCTGGGCACAAAGAGTATAGCAGGAGCAGATCCTCAGCAGACTGGAAGCCCCGTGGTGCACCTTCCTCTGTTTCTTTCTCTCTCTTCCTTGCCTATAAGAAACTTACTCAAGCTTGAAAAATGGTAAAACAATACTATTTTAACCCTTTCTCTTACGTTCTTATAGTTGCACAATGATTAGGCTTTTAAAGAAAGCCTTCAACCACATAAGTTTCCAAAAATGACAACTTCAGAATTAGAGGCTGAGATTTTCATCAGGGCTTTCTTTTTTCTTTTTTTGAATAAGGATTACATGATACCAAAAGGACTTCCATTTTCAAAGGAAACACATGAGATACTCTCCAAGAGCAGGAGTTGGGACGAGACAGATCTACCCTGAATGAGTTAGAAGTGATAGGTTGACCTTCAGGAAAATAAGTCTGATTCACTTTCTTATATTCCATAGACAGAAACTGTGCTGAGGCCAAAACTGAGAAAGGAGTTCAGAGGTGGGCTGTGGAGAAATAGTATAACCTAAGCTCACGGGGGAGCTCAGGTAGCATTTCTTGACTCTAAACTCCCCACTGGCCCCAAGCATTCCAAAACCTCCTCCCGGGAGCCTGTCGCCAAATGCCACATAGGCAGGTGCTCTGCCTCATCCTGTATCCTCACTGTCTCCTTCTATTTGGGATGGCAGTGGCAACCCAAGATACAAAGGCATAAGTGATGCCCAGTGGGAAAACCTAACATATCCTTTTCAGAACATAAAATTGTTTCCTCACTGCACAGCCCTATGTGTCTTGAGATGGATAGAAAAACATAAACCAGCCAGAAAGAAACTAAAGGGAAATGTCACTAGAAATAAATGGAGAGAATTGTCTTGCATTCCTACAGAGTTTGAGTGAGAAAAAAAACTATTGCTTGTTTATAGGAATTTGACCTTAAGCTACTGAAAAGAAAGATGCAATGGGGGTCATGAGTGAAGGAAATGACTTTTTCTTAGATTTTTAGTGTCAGTTTTGTAAATGGGTCAAGCCAAAGTAAGCTAAGAGATCAGTAATTTGACTTTTTTTCTGCCCAGGAATCAGCTTAGTCTCACTGTTTTTTATCAGGCTAAAGTCTTACCCCAGATAAAAATATTGTTGCTCTTAAGATAAACTTGGAGAAGAAGGAGAATGGGGACCTGGGAGGATTATGGTGTTAAATTTTCAAAGCCTTTCCCTTTTAGGCACAAATCTAGTTAACATTTAAAGGATGCTTCAGAACAATCTTTCCAAAACCAAACCAGGAGAGACACCCAAAGCACCCCCTTAGGTTGGCAGTCCTAAAGGGATTAGAAGCAAACCCAAGAAAAATCTCCGTGGTGATAAATTGCACCAATGCCTTCACCTTTAAGCCCCAGTTTAACTTAACTCCTGACTATGAAATAGCAATTTTGTAATACAGAAACATAAATATAGTCTGAATGCTAATAAAACATTTCTTCCATGCTTTCCCTAACTTCATAAACCTAGGAAGAGATCTCAGAAATTTTACCAGGGTAGTATTCTTATGAACACAACCTTGACACCAGTTCCTCAAGTCCCAGGTCGAACAATGTCCAATAGTATCTCCGAATATGTTTTTGCTTTGATATTCCAGAGTGCTCGGATACCTGGAGCACATCTACATAGATGAGCAGAAAAAAAAAAAAAAGAATTCTAATAACAATAACAACTGCATCCTATTCAGTGATTGAAAACTGCAACTATGTTTTCCAATCTCCTCTCAGTGATGGAAGTGTCATCATGTGGAATGAAAAACCATGGATTATAGTCCCTGTGCCCATATGCTTATGAGGTCCTGTTTGCATCAAGCCCAAAGATGACTTGATTTTTAAATAGGTTTCTGAACTCCTGCCTGTAAAGCTGCAAGACACAAGATATTTATTCAAGGAGAGTGCTGTAAAGGTGAGGCAGGTGATCCATAGAGACCCTACCATAACTTCTCCCGAACTGCCTGCCCTTCATTAAACATGTTCCATCTCATGAACCGTGAATCATTTCATTTTTAAGTACTCTTTTATTTCCTTTAAATTTATCTAAAACTTTATTAGATTCAACTGGCACAGTCCTGACAGACAGCCTGCATTCATTTTAAACCTTCCCAGCGGAGAAGCATAAAACATTTAAAATCTATATTTGATCTGACAACAGCAGCACAGTGTTTGACTTAGAAACAGATTAGACATAATTGAAGATAAAGAGGACGTAAGCACCACTCCCATTTTGGTGAAGTGGGCTTTAAATTATCAGATTCATCCAGGATACATTACCGAGAAACATTGAATTGTTATCTTTAGACAGCCTTTTCTAAGAGTTTACAATTTATCAGTTCAGTGAAGCTTACCACCAGCTTGTTATCAGAACAAAAAATGAAAAATCATTCGGTTCAGAGCACAGAACCGATCTCACCTCAAAAAGTACACATTTCCTTCTGATAACAGACACTTCATTGGACAGCCAAGGGGCCACTTCATGAACAACATTTTCAGGTCCTTCCACTTCCCAGGTCATTCCTGAGTAGTCTGCAAACAGGCATCATTTACCAACAGGATTCCCTGTCATGCCCCGCCTCCATTATTTAATTAAACAGGACAATGTGACCCACACGGTCACAGTCACCCATGGGAGCTCACACACACACACACACACCCCACCCCTTGGCTTTGCCAGAGTCCTCTTCCACCTTTCTCGTTAGTAGTGGAGCAGAACTCATTATGCAAAGCAAATTTACAAAATTTAATTAATGAAACTTAAATAAGTTAAATTTGATACAACAGCATGCCATGTTTTTGTTTGTTTGTACAAGAAAATCAGACTTTGGAACAAAAATTAGGGCTAGGCATGGTGGTTCATGCCTGTAATCCCAGCACTTTGGGAGGCCAAGGTGGACAGATCACCTGAGGTCAGGAGTTCAAGACCAACCTGGCTAACATGGCAAAACCCCATCTTTACTAAAAATACAAAAAATAGCTGGGCGTGGTGGCACTTGTCCGTAATCCTAGCTACTCAGGAGGCTGAGGCACGAGAATCGCTTGAACCCAGGAGGTGGAGGTTGCAGTGAGCCAAGATCGCGCCACTGCACTCCAGCTTGGGTGACAGAGTGAGACCCTGTCTCAAAAAAATAAATAAATAAATAAAATCAGACTTTAACAAGACCAGATAATTTCATTAGGAAGCAAGCTACAGTGCATGAACCTGTCTAAGGTTACTTTCTTCTTAATACTCATTTTTTTTTTTGAGTATTTTTATTCTCAAGAGTATTTTTACTCATTTTCAATGTTAAGACATATAAATACTTTTATAAGGCATTGAATCTCAAGTTTTCTAAGGGCAAAAATAAGGAGGAAAAGAGGGGAGACATTGAATTATTTTGGAAAAATTGAGGGTCTAGCTAAATCATGGAAAGCCCAAAATCCTTTCAATTAAGCCCATTTTGAACTTTAGTTTTCAATCCAAAAGTTCCTGGTGTAGGAAAGAAATAATTTTTATAGCAACTAGAATTCTAGTCTTCCTTTTCTATCTTTCTTTCTGGGGGCGTCTTGTTTTCATTCTGCCAAATTTTAAAGATTGAAAGAGGATCTAAGGCACTTTAGAAACCTGTTTTCCGACAAATATTACACCCGGCACAGTAGGTATTGAGGAGGTATTGGTGGAATTCAATGCTTAGTTTAATGGCTATCAGGCTTTGATTTTACCATCTCCTATTCATACTTTAATCTTTCTCTAAAGCACATTGTTTTGTTTTCCATGTTACTTTGCTCCCTGGGAATATTTTCTAATTAGAAAAACCTTGAAGCACTTTGTGATTCCCAAATAATTCAAATTAAATAATCAAGATTTAAATCAGGGAAAATCTTCAAGACATGAGAGTTAGACTGTGTGTGCAAGAGGCCGGGGTGTGGGGGTGTATGTGTGTTATTAGGATAGTCACTTGAGCTGAAAGTCAGAAAGAATTTTTTTTAACCATGTAAGTCCTAGAAAGCAGTTTTCTTGGCAGGGAAAGAGCACAGATTTGGGAGCCAGACAAACCTATATTTAAATATTCATGCTCAGCCTTTAACCAGCTGGGCAACTGTAGGCCAATTACTAGGCCTGGTTTCCTCTTTACCTGGGAAAAATACCTTCCTCCAGACCTGTCCTGAGGTTTAAATGAGGTCGCATCTGTTGAAAAGCTTGGTGCTATGTAAACTCTAAAATACACAGATAATTTAGAGCCTTATGTCCTATACATACAATGTTAAAAATTGGGGTTGTATTCCCCAAATGCCTTTGAATAATAAAAATATCAAAGTGATCAAACAAAGAAACACAAACACTTTAAAATGTTTACATAGCACAAAGGATTTTACAAACATGTATTTAAAATGTAAAAACGAACTCAGATATCAAACTCCTGAAATCACCATTGCAAAATAAATATCTGAGACAGTGTAAGAAATCTGATTTAACCAGCTCCATCTTGCTTCTAACCACCAAGCTCTCCTTGTTCATTTTTGGACATAGGCCGAACTCACTTTGGAAGGAACTTAGTTTACAGTTTAAACCAAAGTGATAGCAGCCCTTTCCCAAAACAAATCCCCTTCTTGCCTGGGGACTAAACTGCCTTTGTAGGACTAATAAATTAGCCAAAAGATTAGAAATTATGGTTTAGGAGTCATGCAGCTGGAGGCTACAAGATTCCAACCCTCCCCAAATTGCTCCTGGGGATAACATCACTATTATAAAACCTAAGATCGGTGCTTGAGATATTTTGCAGACTGGGCACTTGATGGATCAGCTGGCACCACACGGGATGGATAAACTGGCTCATCTGATCTTGTGGCAGCCGCCCAGGAACTGATTCAGGGCAAGAAGACAGCTTTGAATCTTTACGATTTCATCTCACCCAACAGTCACCCAACAGATCAGCACTCCAGATTCACTGTTCCCTACCTACCAAATTATGCTTAAAAACTCTGATCCCTGGATGCTCAGGGTAACTGATTTGAGTAATAATAAAACTCCGGTCTCCCACACAGCTGGTTCTGCATCAATTACTCTTTCTCTATTGCAATTCCCCTGTCTCAATAAATTGACTCTGTCTAGGCAGTGGGCAAGGTGAACCTTTTGGATGGTTACACTCCCATTATAACTTTTCCTTTTCAGGGAGTTTTCCAGGTAAGCTGAAACAGGGGGGATTTTATACAATACAGTGAGTTTGGAAAGTTGCAATCTTCTTCCATTTCTGGAAATCCTGAGATTCTCAATAGCTCTAATGACTTTGGGACTGCATTTAACTTAGAATCAATAGTCTGAAATGTTTTCTAAACCTATCTTATATGCATGAGTGATTATAAAAGTCTTTGATGAATGGTGGTAAATACTGAAAGAAGAGTGTCCTTGGCAAATTCATATTCTTCAAGGATCTCTCACTCTTCCATTTCAGTAGGTTCTTATCACTATACCACTGATTCTAACCACTTCCTTTTTCAAGGATGCTGAAGGTACAGAAAGTTCTTTTCCTACAGGAATCAAAATATTCTTTGTTATCACTGAAAACACATTCTTTCGATGTCTCTGGGACTTTGTGCTTCAACATAGAAAAAAATACGCTTGCCAAATTTGATACTTAATTCTTTAGACATACAAATTTGCTGTATCCAGTCACAAATCCATGATTTCTGATCACTCCCCCAACCTAAGCTCTCTTCACTTCCTTCAGATGTTCCCCCCCCTTCAAAATCACATTCCCAGGCAAACGCAACAACTAGAAATTGCAGGCTAGCTCATCAGCTTCCAAAGCCAACCGAGGGTGATGAAACTATCTTGCTTTGTTTCCACAGGAATGGATTCTCTTGATGTTTTCAGTTTATCTTTTTTGTACATATTTTCTCTTCTTAAATATATTGAAGAGTATAAATAATCCCAAATATGAAGCAAAAAAAAAAAAAAAACAGAGAGAGAGAGAAATACTCAGACACAGATTCCCTCTGTGAAGGCAGGCTCAGACTGCAGGCTGTATCTTCAGAATCCCTTCCAACTGGCATGCACCCTTTGAGTTTTTACTGGAGTCAAAGCAGCCCTGATTATGAGGTACTAATTAAGTGGCCATAATCTAAGCGCAGCCCAATCTTACTTATTTTAAGGTAATAACTTGCTTTTTTGTGAGTGGCAAGCTGAAGGGACCATTTTAATGAGTCTTTAGTCATGCATACATGATGCATAAGTAGGCCCATTGTTCTCAGGAAGACTGAGGTAGAATAGAAACCCAAAAACCCAGACTTCAGGGTGGGTGGTTTAGTATCCTATTCATAGTGTCAGTTGGGCTTCTTAGCAGGACTCTTCTATGGAGTCTCAGCAGGACTATCCTCCTATATCCAGGTTTAGACTGCTTAGAGCCTGGGACATATTGGTGTCTTTTGTGTCCAGTCATGTTCTTAAGGGAAGCTGAGACTTGAGGCTGAACTATCAGGGATTTTGTAGGCCAGATCCCCTGTTCCTCTGACTCTGGGGACACAGTGAATCCCCTGGGCTAGCCTCGGTACCGGCCTGCCCTGGACTGGATGAATGGTGTCCATGACAGGGTGTTATCCAAGCCTGAACAAGCTGAATTTAGGGAACTGTACGGTGAACTGTATCTGGACCATTGGAGATTCCCTCTGAAGGGAACGGATCCATCACCACTGTCTGTCACCCAGAAGCAGGAAATGAATGGACGGATATTGGAGGAGGAGAGAACAGGTCCTTCCTTGGACTGCAAGTTAATTGGACTCTAGTTCTAAGTCTCTGGGAGTGCCCATTGGCGGAAGGGGTTGAGTTGTTCCCAACATTGGGAAACCTGTGAGGATTATGAAGGAAGATTTTGGCTTGTGAACTTTCAGAGTGGCACATTCTAGTGTCAGCTGTGACCCACTCTGTTGTCTGTTACCCCAAGCCTTCAGGGAAAGAGCCAAAAACCATGACCCAACCTGAGGTACTCAGTGGCATGATGGAGGGCAGGAGGCCCACCCCAGGGCTGGAGTAGCTGGGTGCTGGACGTGGACCCATCTAGAGTGGCTGTCGTGCCACCAGTAGTATGCTTAGCCTTCAGGCTAAGAAGGCTACGCAGAAGATGAATAAAGGGACTGGTTCCCAGGAACACTCTGTATGGTTATCAGGGGCCTAGGTTCCTGCCAATTTACAGTGATAACTGAGAGGACACTTTGAGGGGAATTCCTTTCTGGAAAGGAGGCTAGTGGCAGCTCATCCTGTGTTAGTCTGGGTATAAAAAGGATGAGTTATTTCATTTTGTCATCACAAAATGGTTAAGTGTGACTTGGGTTCTGATGGTTACTGTGGTGTCTTATTTGTGACTTAAAATGTACTAAAATCAGGAGATCACCTATAAAAGGCATACAAGAAATATTTGTTCTTTTTTTTCCTTTCTCCAAATTCAGATAGATCTCCTTTTCTGAGATTAAGGAGTAGAACCAAAAGGCCTCTATCCAAAAGAATGTTTATAAGATAGTTATATCAAGATAAATAATTACTTACAGCCTAGCACACATATTAGAAAATTTATCACTTATAATTTTGTTGGTATTTCTCATCCCTGGAAATAAAATGCCCTTGCCTTGAGTTAGCCACTTGCAAAGGAAAGTGTGTCTGTGCGTCACAGAATACTGTCTATTGACAGATCTTGCTTTTCACAGTAGAAAACTAGCTCCACCAAATAATTTTTTGTGCATGCCAATGCTTTTCACCAATATAGAAGAGCTCAGTGGAATATTTAGCCTGAGGACGAAAATATGAACAGTACATTCAGCCACAAAAGATATATGCCTTCTCAGAGGCCAGAGAAATAAGGAAGATGACCTTCTATATCTCTCCCTTTTCCATAACTCCATGAGTCTATTGCCAATTTTACAGCATCTCTGCTTAATTCTGATTTCATGCAGTTTTACAAGGTCAGGTGTCAATCAGTAGCAGCCAGCAACCAATTTGCTTGAAATCACTAGAGGCACACATCTGTCTATTTCTCCTTGGATTTCCTCAATTTCAACAAAGTTTTGCCCAGATCTCAAGTTCTGTTGTATTTACCCCTACGTGATAGTAAGGCTTATTCAAAGTGAGCTACAGTTTTCTAATAGATTCTTTTTTAGCCATTTCAGGGTGAGCTTTTCATAATACAGGAATAATAAAGCCAACTTATTTAGCAAGTTTCATAAACTGGACACATAGTTTGATTTCATTTTTGTCTTTTTAGTTTCATGGCTTTCTTGAGGTATAAGTGACATAGAATAAACTGCACTTATTTTAAATGTACAATTTAATAAAATGTAAGATATGTATACACTCATGAAACCACCATTACAACCAAGATAATGAACATATTCAACCCCCAAAGTTTCCTCAGATCCCTTTGTTTGACCTCATTTCTAACTAAGGAGAATATATCCATAAGCTCCTATTAGACTCTCTGCCTCAGAAACTCAAATTGCTGAGAAACCTATTTCTGAGCCTTATTTGACTTTTATTTTCACACGTTGAATAAATACACATAATTCATTGACAATACATTCATAAATGAGGGTACATGAAATCTGTCTTCCAATTGCATCTTAAAAGAACATATTTTCATAGTAAAGTCTATTTGTCCCAGGAAGCATTAGACTATTTGAAAGATGGAAATGGAAAAGTGAGCAATCATACTTAGAAAAGTCCCTGGTTTTTATCTCTTACAGGTCTGCAAATTTCTCAAAAGCTAAGCTTTAGAAAAATTATAGATTTCTGATGTCAGAATTGTAGCCTCCATCCTCCCTTAGTCTCAGTGACAGAAGTGAAGCCCAAACCTCAGTTTTTACTCTGGGGAACCACATTTTATAACAGGTCTCTAATTGAATGTTATTTAAGAATTGCTTGATAAAAATTCTAACATTAGAGATAAAGTCATGTCAACAGCACTGTTAATACTATGGTACAAAGATTTTCCCTTCTCTGGTCTCTGTGGCAACTAGATTCCTCAGTTCCCAGTTCTGCTGCTTACTAACTGTGAGAGCCCATGGCTAAAACATTGAACAGCTCCTCAGTTTCCTCATCTATTAAATGGGACTAATGATAACAATAAGCCTTCTAGGAAGATGAAATCGTAGGCACTCCTTTAATGTTCATTGCCATTATTGCACCTGCATTGCTTTTTCTAGTCATACTACATGCTAGAAGTAAGAGATAAAAGCCTCAAATTTCAGTATTACTGACATTCTGGAGAAAGTATTTAATACACATTAATCTTTAGTGGAGCTAGCCATCTTTTTACGCATCTGGACATCTGCCTACAGCCAAGCGGTATGTACTCTTCCAGCTCATTTTAATTTGGGACTAGAAGAAAGGACACTCATCTGCCAAAGAGGAAAGTTCCTTCACAGCCTTAGCTTTTGAAGCTAAGGAGAAGGAGCCGGTTGTACAAGTGGCCCCACCCTCCATTGGAAGGCTTCTGTTCCGGACACTTGAGTTCTCCTCCAGGACCCCAGGGAGGCAGTTTTCTAACTACCTTTGAAATGTCCCCATGGGGTCCAGCGCATCCTCTGTAGGTAGCCCTGGAAAAATAGAAAAGCCTCCCAGTTGGAGCAGCTCTTTTGGAATGTTTTTCGCATTGTATATTATACTGGTAAAAAGTTTAATCCATCTTAGTTCCTGGAATTTATCCTAAGGAAATCATTCAAAAAGAAACAATTGGCCTGGCACTGTGGCTCAGGCCTGTAATCCCAGCACTTTGGGAGGCCAAGGCAGGAGGATCATTTGAAGTCAGGAGTTCAAGACCAGCCTGGGCAACATAGTGAAACCCCTGTCTCTATAAAATAAAAATTTAAAAAGTTAGCTAGGCATGGTGGTGCATGCCTGTAATTCTAACCACTCAGGAGGTTGAGGAAGGAAGATCACTTGAGCCCAGGAGATCGAGGCTGCAGTGAGCTAGGATTGCACCACTGCATACCAGCCTGGTCAACAGAGTGAGACCCTGTCTATTTTTTTTTTTTTTTAAGACAGAGAGAGAGAAAGAAGCAGTGAAAAACAGCATACATTAGAAGGTATACATAACATTGATGCTAATAGTAAAAAATTCTCAACAACCTCATGCAACATCTAAATTTCGGTACATTCATGGGCTGGAATATAAGGCAGGCATTTTAAATTATAAATATAAAGACCACGTAGAAACAGAAAATGTTTCGGCTGCAATATTAAGTAAAATAATAGCTTGATTATTGCACATGCAATCTAACTTCATAAAAATAAATATAATATGACAAAGATGGAAATAAATATTTTTTTAAAATCTATTTTTATGTTCCAGTAGGTGACTATTTTGGGAAAATGCTGAAACCGGATTTTTCCTCTGCTCTCACACCACCACCACAATTATCATCAACACACAAAAAGGACTTCCGTGACCAAATGTCCGCAGGGTTTTCCCCACACACCAAGCAGCAGACCCCAGCTGGGTGTACTCCAATTCAATTTTGACACTATTCACCTGGCGATAGTGTCAGATCCCACAGGTTGAGGTCTCAGTCTCCAAGACCAACTCGCTTCAAGTTGGGGCACCCATGATCCCCTCTTTGGGTTTGATTAATTTGCTGGAGCGGCTTACGGAACTGAAGGAAACAGGTTACTGGTTTAGTCTAGAGGATATTCGGATGCAGATGAAGAGGTGAACAGGGTGAGGTATGGTAGAAGGGGTGTGGAGCTTCCATGACCTCGCGGTTTGAGCCACCCTCCAGGAACCTCCACATGGTCAGCTATCCAGAAGCTCCCAAACTGTATCCTCTTGGGTTTTTATGGAGGCTTCATTACACAGGCATGATTGACAACTGTGTAGCAATGTGACTGGACAAAAAGCACATGATCTAAACTCAGCAGGCCTTGTCTGTTCAGACTTTCCTTGGCCTCTCTGTGTAGCATCCCTTCCTCTAGGGTATGGGGCAGGACCCTCTCTGGAATGAGGGTCTTATGAGCCACAATCAGATTAGAGTCCTGTCTTGGGCAGGTGCAAGGAAGGCAGGAGAAGATCAAAGAGAAAGAGATTCTGTTTCCTGAGGCCTGCTTCTGAGGCCTACAGAGCCCCAGTATTATAACAAAACACTCTAACAAGGGTTATAGGAGTTATGAGCTAGGAACCATGGACAAAAAGCAATATATATAATAATATCACAGTGACATTTTTCTCTTATTTTCCAGATTTTCTGTATTGTTTTTATGTATTTTTTAATGGTAAAAAAGATGGTTTGCCAGATAGCTTTAAAAGAAATCATCAAGTCCAAGATGCTTTCTATAGGAAAGAAAGCTGTGTACTATTTTGTGGAGTTTTTGCTTCCTCATTTAGCTAGATATGTGATGGATAGCGGTACCCCTACACCAGAGTTTGCCTGTTAACTCAAAAGAATCCTTCACAGGAATAATCTCAATTGTGAGAGATTCATAAGTGCAGATGGGGCAGTTAAATGGCAGCCAACTTGGCCCCTGGAAAAAGGGAAGCCTGGCAGATCTGGCTCTAGGCATAAATGGAAGTCGTTCTGCAACTGTAGTAAAAACAAAATGATTTGGGGGCGTTACAGACTGTGTTCAACTTTGTCTCCTTGGGGTAATCAATCAACCCTCCTTGGTTCAGTTCAAGTCAGTTTACTTTTCTGACCCTCAATTTCTTCATCTGTGAAATGGGAGTAACTATGATTATGACTTCCTCCTCAGAAAGTCCCAGTGAGAATTTTAGTGAGTTCACTATACTAGTTGCTGGAGATAAAATGATGAGTAAGACACCAGGCTCAAGAAATATACTGGGGAAGAGCATTATTATCAAAGGGTGCAGACAGGAGAAACATCGCATGCTGGGGGCAATCACTAGCAGGTCTGTATCAGGGCACAGCAGATTGTAGCAAAACTAGAGAGGCGGGCAAGAGACAGACCCATAAATCCCATACCATTAAACTTTACCCTGCAGATAACAGAGCCACTGAAATATTTTATGCAGAAGAGTGGTGATATGGTTTGGATTTGTGCCCCCATGCAAATCTCATGTCTAATTGTAATCCCAGGTATTGGAGGAGGGGCTGGTGGGAGGTGATTGGATCACAGGGGCAGATTTCCCCCTTGCTGTTCTGGTGCTAGTGAGTGAGTTCTAATGAGACCTGGTTGTTTAAAGGTGTGTGGCACCTTCCTCTTCTCTCTCTCTCTCTCCTGCTCTGCCATGTGAAGATGTGCCTGCTTTCCTTTCCCCTTCCACCATGATTGTAAGTTTCCCAAGGTCTCCCCAGCCGTGCTTCCTATATAGCCTGTGGTACTGTGAGTCAATTAAACTTCTTTTCTTCCTAAATTACCCAATCTCAGGTAGTTTCTTATAGCAATGCCAGAGTGAACTAATGCAAGTGGAAATTTCATTTTGCATTTTGTCGAGAACACTCTGGCAGCCCCATGAAGGATAAGGCTCAAGGAATAGAAATCAATTAAGAGGCCACTGGGTGCTCCAGTGAGAGATGATGGAGCTAACAGATTCAAAACTGAGCCCTTGGCCAGACACAGTGACTCAGGCTCATAATCCCAACACGTTGGGAGGCCAAGGTGGGAGGATCACTTGAGTCCAGGAGTTCAAGACCAGCCTGGTGAGACCTCATCTCTACAAAAAATTTAGAAAAAAATGGCTGGTGGCCGGGCGCGGTGGCTCAAGCCTGTAATCCCAGCACTTTGGGAGGCCGAGACGGGCGGATCACGAGGTCAGAAGATCGAGACCATCCTGGCTAACACAGTGAAACCCCGTCTCTAGTAAAAAATACAAAAAACTAGCCGGGCGAGGTGGCGGGCGCCTGTAGTCCCAGCTACTCGGGAGGCTGAGGCAGAAGAATGGCATAGACCCGGGAGGCGGAGCTTGCAGTGAGCTGAGATCCGGCCACTGCACTCCAGCCTGGGCGACAGAGCGAGACTCCGTCTCAAAAAAAAAAAAGAAGAAAATGTCTGGGCATGGTAGTGCACACCTGTGGCCCCAATACTTGGGAGGTTGAGGTGAGAGGATTGCTTCAGCCCAGGAGGTTGGGGCTGCAATGAGTCATGTCTGCCCCACTGCACTCCAGCCTAGGCAACAAAGCAAGACCCTGTTTCAAAAACAAAAAACAAACAGAAACCCTTAATCTCCTCCCTGTCCCTTCCCACTGCAAACCTAGTCCTCAAGCAACCTTCCCCACCTTGGTGGCAGTGATACCCTTCCAACCACTCCCTGTCTACTCATCTCTCATATCTCGCAGCCCCTCCCTCAGCAAATGCTCTGGTTGGTTCTACCTTCAGGTTATAGGCAGAATCCAGTGACTTCTCATCATTTCCACTGTAAGCCAGCCCTATTTCTTGCCTGGGATGTGGAATAGCATTCTGACCATTCTCCCTGTTTCTGCCTCTTTGTCTTCAGTTCACCTTCAACACAGCGGACAGGGAGATCCTTTTAGGACTTGACAGTCATGCCATTCCTCTCCCCAAACTGTCCACCTTCCCCTTCACCCTCCTTGCTCCATTTTCTTCTGAGAACTGATTACCTAGGAGCACACTAGGTACTTGGCAGATATATATTTGTTAAAAGAATGATTAAATGATTAGGATCATGGTCTAAGGTAGTAGAAGAGGGAAACAGTAGGAGAAGACTTGTTAAGAATAACTTGGGAGGTGAAATTGACCAGATTCGGTAACTGATGAAATAGTTAGAATGGGGAATCAAGACGACCCCAGGTCTGTCACTGGGCACTGGGATGGGTTGGTGGTGTCATATCCTGGTCGAGGGAGCAGAGGCAGTGGAGCAGGGATGAGATATGGGACATCCTGAGTAAGGGGGCTCTGTGGGCTGTTCAAATGCAAACATCTGGGTACAGAGGTCACAAGGGCTCCCCCTGCCCAGCTAGACTTCCCGTTGCCTGGTTTCCAGATGATGTCTGGAGAAAGGCAAACTCCAGATCAAAAACTAGGGTACCTAAGAATGCCCCAAGCCTACTATAAGGTTGTCATTACTTTTAATGGTAAAAACCGCAATTTACTTCTGCATCAACCTAATAATTAAAAGTCCAGATTTCCCACCCTGTTGATTCTGATTCTGTAAGAGCTGCAGGGAGCCTAAGAATCTTCATTTTAACTAGGGCCCAGGGGATTCTAACGCAGATAATCCACAGGTCTCACTTTGAGAAACACTGACCTCAACCTCTCTCACTTTGGTCCCATTGATTACTTCTAGCTGTCTGAAAAACGTATTTACATTCCTATCATTTTGTTAAGTCAGGACATTGTCAGGTGGAAACACCGACGCTGATTAACATGTAAACTATATTCCTTGCATGTATCTGATAAAGAATTTTATAACATTATATGTCATAATTATAGAATGCAGTAGCATGTTCCAGTGAGTTACACGTAATTATATTAAAGCAGTATTTAGAGCAATTATATCGTTTGTTGAACTGTAATTTCATTAAGTGTACAAACCTATAATGGATTAAATTCAGAAACACTGAAGTTTTACAGTGGCTCCCCTTGAAAATATTAAGGAGATATGGGGTTTGTATCATTCTGCCAAGTCCCAGTTAGGGCCTAAACACAATAGGGAATGAGATGCAATTTGCCTTGCACAACCCTTTTGGTTTTGTCCCACCCCCTCCCCTAACTCCATAACTCACACCTCCCCTTCTGTCGCCATCAGTCATGAGCTCCAGTCTCCCTGGGCCTAAACCCCCCACCTCCCAGACACCCACAGCCTCTCTCTGCCACACTCTTCATTCAAAGAAAAATACAGTATTTCATTCTCTCAGAGACTCAGAGGTCAAATTTTGGTATGTTTTTTTTTTTTTTAATAGATTCATGGCAAGAGAAACATTCCAGATATTAAAAGCGTGGACAGTGAGGCCCATGGACCGGCAGGATCAGCAGTCCCAGAAGCTCCTTGGACCTGCAAGACCCTCTGGCCCACCACAGCCCTACTGAACCAGGATCAGCCTTTAAAAAAGAACCCCATGCAAATTTGAGAAGCCCAATTCAAAAATCTAGACTACAACCTGGTCTACCTTCCTAATGAGGAAACCAAGCCCCAAAGGCATGAGCTCCCTGGCCTAGGGTCTCACAGCTGGTGGTTAGCAGAACCATGTCAGAGCAAGAATAAAGGTTTGACTATTTTACTAACTATTGTATTTTACTGATAGCTACACTTGGGCACCAAACTATGTGCTTTACATACAGTATCTCTTTTAAGCCACTCAATAGCCCTACAAGGAAACTATTCATGGTCTCACATTGCAAAGCAAAAACTAAAAGTCAGAGATGGAAACTTATTTGAGGTTATCGTTAACCTCAATACCAGATCTTTTCAACTCCAACATCTATGTTCCCGAAACAGTGCTTTTTATTTCTAACCCATGGGAAGACAATGGTTGGAAAGTCAAGCTCATGAGTCATTTCTCTGCCTTCAGAATCTATGCATGGCCCTCCCAGACCAGGGCCAGAGGGTTAAAAAGCTCTTTCTCCTGAAGGTAAACTGTTAAACCTCTTCTTAAACCCACCCTCTATTATTTTCCAAATAATTTACATTGTTTCCTCACATTGCTAAGCCTTCACTGAGCTGAGATGCAGATGCTCCAGTTATCTTCAGACTGATTCGGCTGCAACTTCCATGTGAATACAGAGTTCCATCTTAGGACCAATGGGAGCCCCATGCACTTAAGTGTGGGGACCCTGCAGAGAGATTGAGATCTGCAGTTGAAGATAATTCCACATTTGTCTTAGTTTATTCAGGCTGCTATAACAAAATACCATAAACCACATCCTTATGGCTTATAAGCAACAGATATTCATTTCTTACAGTTCTGAAGCCTGGGAAGTCCAAGATCAAAGCACCAGCAGATTTGGTGTCTGGTGAGGACCCATTTTCTGTTTCTGGTTCATATAGATGCCTTTGCACTGTGTCCTCACATGGTAAAAGGAGTGAGGTCACTCTCTTGGGGCTCTTTTATAATGGTGCTAATCCCATTCATGAGGGCTCCATCCTCATGACCTTATCTCCCAAAGATCCCACCTCCTAATACTATCACCTTGGGGGTTAGGATTTCAACACATGAATTTTGGAGAGATAATTTTTTTTTTTTTTTTTTGAGACAGAGTTTTACTCTGTCACCCAGGATAGATTGTAATGGCGCAATCTTGCCTCACTGCGACCTCTGTCTCCTGGGTTTGATTGATTCTCCTGCCTCAGCCTCCTTCAGTAGCTGGGATTACAGGTGCCCGCCACCACACCTGGCTAATTTTGTATTTTTAGTAAAGATGGGGTTTCACCATGTTGGGCAGGCTGGTCTCAAACTCCTGACCTCAGATGATCCACCTGCCTCAGCTGCCCAAAGTGCTGGGATTACAGGCATGGGCCACCACATCCGGCCTGGAGAGATACAAATAAATTCAGATCATACCACCTTCCATGTTGCTTTGGCAATGGGTTCTCCCGTCCACATTTCCATGCTGGAGTTCCTTGAAACAATCAGCACAACTTCTTCTTGAATAGGCAGTCTTAGTTTCTGTTTTTATACTGAACTACTTAACCCCTTTCTTTCCCATGTGTATTAGTCAAGGAAAGAGAAAGAGAAAGAGAACCAATGGGAAGGATGGATAAATAGGTGATAGATACATATATACAAACAGAGGTGCTCTATTAGAAGAATTAGCTCATGTTGTTATGGGGGCTGAGAAGTCCCATGACAGGCTGTCTGCAGACTGGAGAAGTAGGGAAGCCATTAGTGTAGCTCAATCCAAGTGCAAAGGCCTGAGAATCAAGGAAGTCAGTGGTGTTGATCTGAGGCTGAAGACCTGAGAACCTGGGTGTGTTGCTGGTACAAGTCCCAGAGTTCAAAAGCTGGACAACCTGGGGATCTGATGTCCAAGGACAGAAGAAGAAGGATGTTCCAGCTCCAGGAGAGTGAATTTGCCTTTCCCCTTTCTTTTTGTTCTGTCTGGGCCCTCAGCCAAGTGGAAGGTTCCCATCCACATCCACATCGGGTGAGGCAGATCTTTCTATTCAGCCCACTGATTCAAATGCAAATTTCTTGTGGAAACACCCTCATAGGCATACCCACAAATAATGCTTCACCAGCCATCTGGGCATCCCTTAGCCCACTCAGGTTGACACACATCCCTCAGCATTCTACATCAGCTTTGGTTAAAATTTCTGATACCAAAGGGCCTATGGTTTCTATCTTTACCTGTTCTCCCCACTGTAAGTCTTCTTTGTGGTTCTATTCTTGGTAATCCGAACTCATTCACATTCGTAATCTCATGTGAAGCAATACTCAAGAACTAGCAATTTCAGGTTCTATAATTGCACAGCTTCTGCTCCTGTGAATCTGAGGCCAGCAAACTTGACGAATAAACTAAAATAAAAAACAGAAAGAGGCCTGGCGCGGTGGCTCACGCCTGTAATCCCAGCACTTTGGGAGGCCGAGGCGGGCGGATCACAAGGTCAGGAGATCGAGACCACGGTGAAACCCCATCTCTACTAAAAATACAAAAAATTAGCTGGGCGCGGTGGCGGGCGCCTGTAGTCCCAGCTACTAGGGAGGCTGAGACAGGAGAATGGCGTGAACCAGGAGGCGGAGCTTGCAGTGAGCCGAGATTGCGCCACTGCACTCCAGCCTGGTGGTCAGAGTGAGACTGTCTCAAAAAAAAAAAAAAAAAAAAAAACAGAAAGAAAAAACATTCAGTTCCTTCTAATAATCTCCAGATTCAAGAACTGATTTGAGGGTCAGGCGCAGTGGCTCATGCTGTGTAATCCCAGCACTTTGGGAGGCTGAGGTGGGTGGATCACTTGAGGTCAGGAACTAGAGACCAGCCTGGCCAACATGGCAAAACCCCATTTCCACTAAAAATACAAAGATTAGTCAGGCCTGGTGGCACATGTCCATAATTCCAGCTACTCAAGAGGCTGAGGCAGAAGAATCTCTTGAACTCAGGAGGCAGAGGTTGCAGTGAGCCGAGATCACACCACTGCACTCCATCCAGGTGGATAGAGTGAGACTTTGTCTCAAAAAAAAAAAAAAAAAGAATTGAGCTTGAATTCCTGAATAATCCATAATATTCTGCAACCTAGCCTACTATTTTTAATTTACTATTAACCTTTGCCTTCCTCTGAGCTTTTTTTTTTTTCCCACAGTAATTTTTTTCTTTTTTTTTTTTCTGAGACAGAGTCTCATCCTATTGCTCAGGCTGGAGTGCAGTGGCGTGATCTCAGCTCACAGCAACCTCTGCCTCCCAGGTTCAAGCAATTCTCCTGTCTCAGCCTCCCAAATAGCTGGGACTACAGGCACATGCCACCATGCCCAGCTAATTTTTGTGTTTTTAGTAGAGATGGGGTTTCACCATATGGGTCAGGCTGGTCTTGAACTCCTGACCTCAGGTGATCCACCCACCTCAGCCTTCCAGAATAAATATTTAATTTGATGTATTTTACATGAAACAGTTACTGGAGATAAATAAAGTGAGAAAAATATGAGGGTAATTGGAGGGGCCAACCAAGAGTGAATGTTTGTTGTTCGTTATTTCCGAAAATACTTGTGTAAGTACCCATATCGCCCCTCCAACTCTTAGTGTGACTCCTTCTCAGGCTTGAGCTATTTAGCTTGTCCCTCTGACTTCCTTCAAATGCCCTGTGCTACAGTTCAAATGCAGACCTTAAAACATATTTCTAAATTATAGATAATAGTTGATTGTAAACATAACAAGAGATTTATTTGTTGTTTGTGATATACTTAAGCATATAGAGAAGAATTACTTAATTTATGCTGTGTCTGCAAGGTACCAAAGCAGGTAAAATCCAAAACAGTCAAGTTGATCACTTAGTGTTGTACAGATGCACAATAGGTTACTTAGCCGAATTCAACTCCTCTTTTTTTATCTATAACTTATCTGAGTGAAAAAGATAGTAGTCTAGTGATGTTTTCCAGGGTAAAGGTGACACCACATAATGGAAAGCTCAGTTTTTTTAGCCTTGGCATTTCTTTCTTTCTTTCTCTTCCTTCCTTCCTTCCTTCCTTCCTTCCTTCCTTCCTTCCTTCCTTCCTTCCTTCCTTCCTTCTTTCTTTTCCTTTGAGACAGGGTCTCACTCCGTTGCCTAGGCAGGAATGCAGTGATACAATCACAGCTCACTGCAACAACCTGAGCCTCCTGAGTATCTGGGACTGCAGGTGTGTGCCACCACAGCTGGCCAAATGTTTTAAATTTTTTTGTAAAGACAGTGTCTTGCTATGTAGCCAAGGTTGGTCTTGAAATCCTGGGCTCAAGTGATCCACCCATCTCTGCCTCCCAAAGTGCTGGGATTACAGGTGTGAACCACTGCACCCAGCCTAGCGTTCGCTTTTCACAAGGCGGGGCAACTCCTCCTGAGAAAGCAGAGCTACTCCAAAGATCTCTGCTGCTTCCAATGTAGATTTTCAATGATTTCAGATCTGCATAAGAATGTAGTTACTGTTTAGGAGAAGCCAGCTCTCATGGACGAAACTGTCTTTGTGATCCTCATGATTTTCCTTGAACAGGCCCAGTCTCGCCACATGGCATCATTTCCTCCTCACCTGCAGAATCGTTGTGACTTATGGCTCCTCTGATTGCACCTGCTTTCACCAGCAGCCCTGGAAGAGAGCTCTTCTGCGTGGATGAGAGTTGAGAGACCTTGGTTTCATTACTTGTTTAAATTGGACCCTCTCAAATGAATGTAAGCACATAATGGGGGAACTACACTATAAGATTAAAAGGAATCCAGCTGTTAGCAGAAATGGGTGCCTGCCAGGTTTATCCACCAAATTCTTTTCACTTGATGTCATTAAAATAAAATCTGAGTTTTAAAATGAAAATTTCTCGGATTGATATGAATTTGTCTCATTAATTTTACTAATATAGCCAGTTAACATAACAATTCTAGCATACAAGGAAATGAGAATAATACGAAAGCAAAAATAAGGGTAGGGACTGGGCACAGTGGCTCACACCTGTAATCCCAGTACTTTGGGAGGCCAAGGTGGGCAGATTACTTGAGGTCAGGAGTTCAAGACTACCTTGGCCAACATGGTGAAACCTCGTCTCTACTAAAAATACAACAAAAAAATTGACCGGGCGTGGTGGTGGGCACCTGTAATCCCAGCTACTCAAGAGGCTGAGGCAGGAGAATCGCTTGAACTCAAGAGGTGTAGATTGCAGTGAGTCAAGATCACACCACTGCGCTCCAGCCTGGGTGTCAGAGCAAGTCTCCATCTCAAAAAATAAATAAATAATAAAGGTAGGGGCTTCTTAATTCTTTCAGTCAGATATCCTCACATTAATCTGTAAAGGACAAAAAATTGGACTTCACTTAATTTGAAAAGTTATCTCCATTTAAATCTCCTTTGTTTATTTTGTTGACCACCTCCTTTGTGCATTTCATTTCCTATCTTTGATTTACAAAAGGTTAAGGGCTGGGTGTGGTGGCTCACGCCTGTAATCCCAGCACTTTGAGAGGCAGAGGCAGGCGGATCACGAGCTCAGGAAATCGTGACCATCCTGGCTAACACGGTGAAAGCCCATCTCTACTAAAAACACACAAAATTAGCCAGGCGTGATGGCGGGCACTTGTAGTCCCAGTTACTCGGGGGCTGAGGCAGCAGAATGACGTGAACCCGGGAGGCGGAGCTTGCAGTGAGCCGAGATCGGGTCACTGCACTGCAGCCTGGGCGACAGAGAGAGACTCCGTCAAAAAAGAAAGAAAGAGAGAGAGAGAGAAAGAGAGAAGGAAGAAGGAGAGAAGCAGAGACGGAGAGAAAGAGAGAAAGAAAAGAAAGGAAAGAAAGGAAGGAAGAAAGAAAGGTTAAAAGCCTCATATTTCAATAAACATATACTGATTGGCTACCTCAAGGCAGCCTGCATAACTATTGCATTTACACCCCACAAGAGCAAGGATTAGAACCTCTATTTTCTCCTTCCAAGTTCACAGACTGTTCTATTAAATCTTTAAATCTTTTTTAAATACCCTGTAAATACATAGAACATATTTAGAAGACCATGAGTCTCCCTTGCCTTGTGGTTCAGGGCCCCGTCGGGGGAAAGTAATATGGACTATCTCCTGGAGATAACCTCTCTTTTTTGAGTCCCTATCACTTATGCCCATATAAATCTCTTCTGGATGCTTTAGTAAAGCAGTTAAAATAGAAGAGATTTTAGGGCTATTGCTTGGCATTGTCCAGCTGCCCACAGTCCCCCAATCAGTACTCAATGGGCTGAATTTCCACTTCACGTCTTCAGCTCAATCTTTTCCTATTTAATCAATAAATTGCTCTAACTCAGTTATACTAACACGTAATATGAGAAAATGCCAACAGTTAATTAGGGATGAGCCTGTGAAAACTTGGGGGAAGCTACATGTTTCAATTATATTAAAGAACACGTAAATGCAATCAAATCAAATGGATAAGCATTGTGTCAAGTTTTTACAAGAAGAGAATTGCATTTCACATGCATGAAAGCAACTCTCTTGTAACTTACAGAATACGAGATTAAAAATAAGCACATAAGAGAACCATTAAAATACTTATTATTTGAGTTAAATTAGAATTCTGTGAGGATAGTTTCATCAGATGATTTGTATTATTTTAATTTCCTTTCACAATCAAATTCAAATTACTCTACCTGCAGGTTACATGGTTAAGCAGAGCTCCTTAAACATCAAATCCCATTTTTTGTAACATTCATCATGTATTTTTAAAAGGTTTAATATCAACTTGAAACTAGCCACTAAATATCTTCTGATTTGTAAAGTTATCAATTCCCTCACATAATATTTCATAGATGTTGATCTTAAAGGAAAAAGGGGAAGACAAGGAAAGATCTCTCAGAGGCAAGAGCTTTATATCTCAAAATATGTTATGATTTAACAGCTGTCCTGGGAATTGAAAAAGATGATGCTAGACTCAGCTAAAATTCAATACCTGTTCTGTAAAGTGTGCTAACTGCAGTATGGAATTCTGACACTCATAGTCCGCATGCAATTCTAGTTCTTCAGCACTAAGAAAACGCTCATGGAGAAGGAACCGCTTCATGAATTCAATTTTATCATCCATCCATAAGTAGCTGTATTTCTTCAAGTAGCTTTGATACTTGTGAACATTAATGGTAATTGATTGCACCCTGCTCGGGATTTCCTGGTGCATTTCCTCTGGCATATCCATCTGAGCCATGTTCTTTCCTAATGGAAAAATAAAATGGAAAAACGTAAGTGGAGCCAATGATTTTTCATTTAAAACCATGAAGAATTAGAGGTAGACTACTTCAAGCCAGACTGCCGCCGTCCAAATTCCAACCAGTACCCCGTTAAGTTTGAGAGTTTATTTTTTACGAGAGTTCTCAAGGTGCTGTATGTTAATGAAGTCTTTGTAAAGATAATCACACTCTAAGTACAACAGATGATCTTTTTATTTAAGGGAATAGATTGTGAATCACTTGGTAAAGTAGAGAATTCTTTTGGAAAGTGAAAAATCACCAACTTACTTTATCCTTCACAGACTCTGTTGGTTTTCTTAAGACCAGAAAAATACACAACTGAGGCTCTGTATAAGTGGAAAGTGGATTTTTTCACCATGAACACTCAGGAACCAGCAGAATTAGACATCAACGGGTGATCAATAGAAAAGGTGAAGGTGAAGACTTCCCTCTGACAGTGTCGTCTCCTTACCACCTAAGGAGCTCAAGGAAGGCAGAAGAACCCCATTGTCCCTGTTTCCAAAGACCTCTCTGATGTCTTTACTATAAGCAGCTCTGCCTTCAAGCAGCTAGGGACTGATTTTATGAGGAAGATGAAGCCAAATGAGAGGTGATTGCTCATGGGTGTGTTGGCCATGGGATCATTGCCTTACAGTTCCTACTTCTTCTCTTGGCTAGATACATACCAAACCAATCAATGCCTATAATCAATTTGTATACTTTAGGTCTCCATTTTCATGTTTGGTTCAACCTTATGTCATCTTTATAAAATAAACAGAGTGAAAAAAGTTATAAGAGAGACTCAAGTATGTTCCCAAAAAATATACCATTTACCCTAGAGGTTGAAATATAATCAGTTATTCAAAACTTGCATGCTATGTATACAAGACACTGTGCCAGACTCTGGAGATTAAAAAAAAAAAAAAAAAAGAGACCAGGTGTGGTGGCTCACACCTGTAATTCCAACAATTTGGGAGCCTGATGAGGGAGGATTGCTTGAGTCTGGGCAACACAGTGAGACCTCGTCACCACAAAAAATAAAAAAAATTAGCTGGGCATGGGGATGGACACCTGTGGTCCCAGCTACTCAGGAGGCTGAGGTGGCAGGATTGCTTGAGCCTAGGAAGATACAACTGCAGTGCAGTGAGCTATGATCATGATCATTCCATTGCACTCAAGCCTGAGTGACAGAGTCAGACCCTGTCTCAAAAAAAAAAAATAGTTAAAGCAAATTAGAAAGGTACAAATAGCATGGTGAAAATTTGGAAGACAGAGATAACATTCAACTAGTGAGGTATGGAAAGAAAGCAGGTGAAATTCATGATGGCTTCATGGAGAAGGCAACGTTTTAAAAATGGGTAGTATTTGGACATATGAACATGAGGGAATATAAACAGAAATGTAAGTTATACCCCAAGAGTTTTAGAGTGCTTTTATACATATTATTTCACTAAATCCTTACCTCACTCCCATGAAAAAGTTTGAGCAATGTGGCCAAGACTGGCTAGATTCCCCTAAATCCATTTTTTTCTTCCTTGCATTTGGGTTGGAGCCATGTTAGTCTGGTCAGTAGGATATGGACAGTAGTGAAAGATGCCACTTTCAAGCCTTGTCAGCAAATGCTATGTGATCCTCCACACTACCTCATCACTTACCAGCCAACTTAATGCAAAAAATCAGCACCAGAGAACTACAAATAGACCTTGTAATATTGCTGCACCACAAACGAAATGTACCTGGGAATTCCAAGGCAGTGCTAACAGTAGACTTGCTCTCCTTACCACACACACAGCCCTGCTCCCCCTGACAACTTTAGGAAACAAATCTCTATTGTGCTAAGGAAACAGGATTTGGGAGGAGTTGGCTATCATACCAGCATTAAGTACCCTGACTGATACAGGAATTTCACTTTATGGTGAAAATTCACTTTACACATGAGAAAAAGGAGGCTCACGGAGAAAAGAGCATGCACAACATGAAAGTAGGAAAGTGGCCGGCATGGTGGCTCATGCCTGTAATCACAGCACTTTGGGAGGCTGAGGCAGATGGATCACTTGAGCACCACGAGCTCGAGACCAGCCTGGGAAACATGCCAAAATCCCGTCTCTACTACAAATACAGAAACTAGCAGGGCATGGTGGTGTGTGCCTGCAGTTCCAGCTACTTGGGAGGCTGAGGTGGGAGGATCACTTGAACCTGGGAGGTGAAGGCTACAGTGAGCCAAGATTGCACCACTGCACTGCAGCCTTGGTGACAGAGTGAGACTCTGTTTCAAAGAAAAGAAAGAAAGAGAGAAAGAGAGAATGAAAGAAAAGAGAGAAAAAGAGAGAAAGGAAAGAAAGGAAGGAAGGAAGGAAGGAAGGAAGGAAGGAAGGAAGAAAGAAAGGAAGAAAGGAAGAAAGAAAGAAAAGAAAGGGAAAGAAAGAGTTTCTGTTCTCCCATTCTGCGTTTTTCAAACATCTACTAATTTTTCAAAGTCCAGTGTAAAAGTCACCTCCTTAGTTGGACCTCAACAGCACCCTTCTTGTTGTGATGATTGTGATGTGATGTGGCAGAAATGGGAAAGGGTTGGGATCCAGAAGGGAAGGGTGTAGACTTGGGGTTCACTTCTTACTAGCATGACCTAAGCAAATGGCTTCAACTTTCTGAGTCTTTTTCCTCTTCTATAAAATGGATTTAACCATCATTATTTCACAGGACCATTATGAAGACAAATTGAGATGAAGAATGAAAAACTATCCCTGGTACAGAAAATGTGAAATAAATATTTGTTCCACCTATTCTATAGCCCTTCATTGTTCTACTCACTCATAACTGTGAACTCCAGAAGAGCAGAATCCACACTGCGTTCATCTTTATAGTCTGCACCTAATACTTAGGAGGTGTTTTAGTTAAAATTAGGTAGGCTGGGCACGGTGGCTCATGCCTATAATCCCAGCACTTTGGGAGGCCAAGGCGGGCAGACCATGAGGGAGGCTGAGGCAGGAGAATGGCGTGAACCCAGGAAGCGGAGCTTGCAGTGAGCCAAGATCGCACCACTGCACTCCAGCCTGGGCAACAGAGCCAGACTCCGTTTCAAAAAAAAAAAAAAAAGGTAAATTTGCATTTGGCCAAAAACAAACTAACTAAGGAGACCCTACATCCACAGAGTTTTTCTCTCTCATTAAAATCTAGGGACTACTAAGAATCCAGGGCTGCTCAGACAGTTCCACAGATGAGTCAGAATCCCATACTCCTTCCAGCTTTATTGCCTGCCACTCTAAGGATGTGGCCTTCATCAGCATTGTCTAAGATGGCAGATGGGGCTCTAGGCAACATATCTGGATTCCAGGTAGTATAACAAAGGACAAGGGCAGGGTTCTCCCTGGAAAGACATTTCTGGAAGTGCAACCACTTCTGCTTACATACCTTTGGCTAAAACTTGGTTGTATGGCTCCATCCAGCTGCATGGGAGGCTGGAAAGTGTAGTCTTCAGTCTGTGCCTCCATATACCCAATTAATATTCAAAGTCCTATTACTGAGGAAGAAGACAGAATTTGATGTTGGAGGGACAATGAGTGGTATCTGCCCTATTACACACATGACTATGCTTTGGGAAGTTGGTTCTGGCAGGGATGTGGAGGCAAAAGCTGAAAGCCAGGAGGAGAGTTGGGACACTCCAGTAACACTGACAAGAGCTCCTCTCGTTGAATGAGTACTGCATGCCAGACCCCGTGGGGTGCACCTTACCCACACCGGCTAATTTGTCACTTCAACCTCTCAAAGCACATTGGAGTTCAGATTTTAGCAGGCCATTTATTCCAACTTGGGATTGTTAGGTAACTTAAAATGGCCATCATTACACTTCATGATGTTGTGGATTGGAAATATAGGCTGGGCTCAACTGGGTGAGCCCATACAGCGATGGTGTTCTCTCCAAAAAGTGATGGCGTTCATCTATTGTGGACTCACCTAGAGGATTCCAGGCGGCCTCACTCACGTGTCTGGCGCCTTGACAGGGCTGGCTAGGAGCCTGGGCTCAGCTGCAACTGTTGACCAGATTGCCCGCCCATGGCCTCACCAATGTGGTGGGCACAGAAATCAGACTTCTTATATGGCAGCTCAAAGCTCCCAGAGAGAATATCCTGAGAGACAGGAAGTTGGAAACCTCAAGTTTTTTGTTTCTTGGAGGTCTGGGCCTCAAAACTGGTACAGTAACACTTCTGCCATATTCTATTGCTCAAAGCAGTCCCAAAGCCTGCCCAGATTCAAGGATGGGGGCAAAGACCCGGCTTCTCAATGGAAGGCAGGTACAAGTATTTGCAGCCATCTTGAATTCTCCACAGGTGACATGCATTTAATCAGTATCCAGTAAATGTTTGTTAAATGATTCACAGGTTTAGTTCAGTTCTAGATCCTGAAAAATAACACAAATGAGAAAGACATTGAGTGTCTGGAGTTTCTAGAACTTAATTCCTTTCTTTTGAAAAGGAGTTCAAAATGAATACACAAATTTAGGACACCTAATTTGATTGTATATTAGCAAAATAAAAGTGGAGTTTACTTCAAAACATGAAGGAAGAACGTGAACCACTATTCTTCCCCATTTCCTATACTGTAGCAACAATTGGAATGGGTTGATTGCTTTTTGGTATTACCTGGGAATTCCTCCAAGATCCAAGCTGATTACTCCCTTCTGTCCTAGAGACAGGAAAATAGCCAAGTAAGAGTGAGTTATTGCCTAAATATAAGCTTCCTTGGCAAGTCTTGGGTGAAGGAGGTAAAAAGGTAGTAGCTGGAAAATATCCCAGGGAGAGTCTCATTTTTTGAAAGAAAAGCAGCACCTGACAGGTGTCTTTTCCAAGGCATCTAGCAACTCCCTTTACAAATGAGGCAGCACTGAAGTCTTGGTGAGATGTTCTCTCCTGCTAGTGACATTTTTATTGACAGCATGGCCCTAACAAGTTTGGAAACTCATCTCATTGTCATTCAGGACGAGTGAGGCCCCAAAGAAAGGGATGGAGTTAGAGCTGGTCTTGAAGTTTTCCATCAGATGCTGGCTCTAACTGATACTGATATGAACCCTTGAGCATCCTGGGCAACCCACATAAAACCAAATAATTGCAGTGACAACTCCCATTCATCAAAATGAGACACGAGTAAGTTCTGCTTGTCCTGATAATGACTTGAAAATGATAAGTTAGTGAAAAAAGCACTTAGGAAGACTTTTCCTTTTCACCTCAGCTAATTGGCCACTTCATTTGTAAGGGAGCCTTGGCTTTCTTTTAAACTAGTTTTTCACTTCAGCTACTACAAGACTCTGCCTAGACTAGATAGCCTTAAATCTTTTCTGGGTGAGGCTAGACTGCACTAGTGTTAAGTTCCTTGAACATGAATTTCACACCCCCTCCATGCCATGCCTTGCAAGTCCTTTACAGGCCACGAAAGTCAACACTAAACAAATCCAATCTTGTAAGAGAAATGAATGTGGGCTGAAAGGAACTTAGCCTATGCATCTAATAAAAATCAATATCCTTTCCAAAAATATAAATATATTGAATAATATGTCTGCTGTTTTCACCTGAATCTGTAAGGGAAATTTCTGTGGTACCTCTACCAAAGGAAAATCAAGATCTAATGGCTTTTGCTTATTGAATAAGAAAAGCATGAAAAGCTACCGCTTATGTTTACAGAGAAGAGGGGCATTACTGGCCTATGTGGGAAGGACCAATGCAAATTTAGCAAGCCAGATAATAGCTGGGCGAATCTGACTTTTACCATAATGGCGGTGTTGCTCAAGCATGTGGCAGGCCTTGATTGGCTGACCTGTGAATAACCTTTTCTGACTGTGTAAATAGAGCAAACAAGCGACTTCACTGGCCCCGAATGAGTGATTAGAAGCAGTTATCCAGCCCATACTTATATTTATACAACTCCTTTGCGAAAAATCTCCAAGTTTGCCTTTTCTCTCTCACAGAGTGGTAACTTGACCTAAGTTCTGTCCTTGTGGTAAAGGGCACGACTTGAAGGGACTTTCACCCGAACCAGCTGTACGCTGCTCGAATCCTTAGGAGTTAGTTAACTCAGACCATGCATGCTTTACCATCCAGGCAAGCAGACCCCCTAACATATTCCATCTCAAGGAAAAGAGGTCATTGCTCAATCAGCGTGGCTCTCACAGAGGCAGCTCCATATTGCCGTTGGATTTCTAGACTTGGTTGTCCTGATCTCAACTGTGTCCAGGTTTACAAGAGATTTTTCCACAGCACATCAAAACCTGCCAAACCAGACTACATTGTGTGGCATGGTGGGATGGCTAAGGGTGGGGATTTGGCACTGAAATTGCATGGGATGGAGCCAGGCTCTGCTACTCCCTTGCCATTGTAACTTGGAGTAAGTTACTATCCTTTGTCTCTTACTTCTGCATCTGTAAAATAAGGAGCATAATGGTTGTGGGGATTATGAGAAAATAACATATAAATGGCTTTCCGTAGTATCTGCATATGGTAAGGGCTCAAGAAATATTAACTATCATTATGATTTCAGTTGCCAGCTCATGATCTTCACTTTGGTTGCCAAAATGGGTGGGAATGGGAGTTCCTAATTGCAAGATGCTCTTTCACAGTCTAATTTCACTCAGTGACTAAATTCAGGCCCTGATATCAAAACAAAAATGTTTTCGTGGACAATAAACATGAAATATTCTTTTATTAACCACATTTTTTGCCCGTTGAAGTAGAAAATAATTCCTCACAAAAATAACTTAATTTTTTAAAAGCACATTAAAATCTGGTTGTAATAATAACCCAAGTGCTCCTCCTGTCCCTACACTTCATAAAGAAAAGAACAAAACCAAAGCAAAATTGAAAAAAGTGATGGGGGGTTCTCCTGAGGTCATGTCCTGCACACTGGGCTAACACACGTGTTCCACCAAATCTGTGTGTACAACATGTAATGAGGTGCAGTTTAACAATCCCGCTGGCAGGCAGGCTAAACAGGTCTCAATTCATCAACATTCTTTCATTGGAGCTTGGATTGAATATAGATTCAAACTGATTACCCAGGCTGGTTCAGCTCTCCTCCAGCTTTTCGTTCTCACCTACATCTGTCAGAGAAAATGGTCCATATTTATGTCGTGGAGAATTTCTCGTTTACGATACAAGCATGTCAAAACTTTGGGTATGTCAGGATCTTTCAAAATCTCTGCGTATTACACTTCCTGGGGAACAGCTGAAAGCTACACACATTCACAGTCTGACTGCTTTTAACCCTTCACACTGAGAAGGTGATGTCTTGTTATAAAGCAGGAGAGATTTCTCACACCGTATGAGAAATATTTACCATGACCATCAGCCGCTGCTAGCCTTTGAGCTGCTCTGTGAAAAGTGTGAAGGAGGGGAGCCAGGGGAACCGAAATTCAGCAGCCAACCTCTGTAGCAGAAAAGATTTATCCCTTGGAAAATGTAGACTATCACTGTAGAGAGCCACCTCTTAATGGCTTTCAACTCTGCAGAAATTGTTGTCAGGGAGACTGAAGCAGGTGCTTGTCATGCAGAGGCCATCTTGTCAGTTTGCTCGGCCAGAAAGAGGACTTGCTGCAAGTTACTGGTTTCCACATCCCATTTATCCAGGCTCCATCGTAATCGATATGCAATCGAACATACAAAAGATCTGACCTTGCCCATTAATGATAGATTTGCAGAGTGGGCCAGACAAACCTCACAATCAACTCTCAAAAAAAAATGCAGACATCTCTCCCTGGAAGTGGGGTTGTTGGCACAAAACGCTGTGAATTGTTCCATAGTCTTATGCTTCCTTTCTCTGAATCCCTATAGCACTCATTATCCGTACCACACAATTTAGCACTTGATTATATACTGTCTCGTATTGTTCTCTAATTGTTTCTCCACCCAGATAAGAGGTGGAGTTTCTTGAAGACATCATTTTCCCCCCTAACGTGATTTCTATAATTGTCTGGAGCTGCTTCCCTTAAACCTCTGTCTAGTAATTTTTCTTCCATCATGGTATGGTCTTCAAATCCACTTAGATGAGGAGAAACAAAAACATCAGCCACCACCCCCAGAAAAACACAACTAATCGAAAAATAAAGAGCACCTGCACACATTATGCACACCTAATCATGTGTCATATGGAGAAAATATTCCTATTGATAAGAAATTCAGGGAACATTTGTTTCGACAGCCAACGAACATGTTAGCCTCGTACTAGCACACACTTACAAAAGTCTCTTCACTCTTCTCTGTCTCCCTATCCTTTTCAATGGGGAAAAAATAAAGTTTTTAAAACAATGACAATGCTATATCCTGAGGCAGGGCTCCAGCTTACCTCTGGATTGAAATTAGTGTCATATACTCCACACCCATTGCTCCGGGAATTGGTTGCTGGAATGGCATCTGCAGAAGCAATTAGCACTTCTGTTTCTAGAAGGAATATAATACAGCGCCCCCTATCATGGCAAAAACAACTGTTTTCAAGTGCTTTTGGAAAACCAGATTTTTTTTTACCCAGACATTTTGTGAAGGATAGAACCAGCCTCTTCATGAGTTCCTTTTGAAGTCTTCAGGGTGGGCCCATCCTTCAGCTGCTCCTAGATGACATCTATGGCAGCCCTGGCAAGCTCTCCACGTGCCCTGAAGGACCAGGAAGAGGGTGCTGGGCAGGAGACTCTCTTGTGTCTCTAGGGATCATTCCAGGTTCTCGCTAAGTTTCTGTGCAACGCACTCCTTCAAAAGGGGGAAATTGGGCCGGGCGCGGTGGCTCAAGCCTGTAATCCCAGCACTTTGGGAGGCCGAGACGGGCGGATCACGAGGTCAGGAGATCGAGACCATCCTGGCTAACACGGTGAAACCCCGTCTCTACTAAAAAAAATACAAAAAACTAGCCGGGCGAGGTGGCGGGCGCCTGTAGTCCCAGCTACTCGGGAGGCTGAGGCCGGAGAATGGCGTAAAAACCCGGGAGGCGGAGCTTGCAGTGAGCTGAGATCCGGCCACTGCACTCCAGCCGGGCGACAGAGCGAGACTCCGTCTCAAAAAAAAAAAAAAAAAAAAAAAAAAAAAAAAAAAGGGGTAATTGTTTCGTCACAAAATTCCCTGCAGTTCTCTGTTTTCACAAAGGATTTGTAGACAGGCAGGCAGGTATCTCAAGAAGAATGCCCATATCCCCATCTTTTGGCAGAACCACACATTTAAGTGTAGCAGAAGAGTGAGGCTTTATACTATTTTCAAAACTCTTCAAAGAAAGATAATTCCATAACCTCCTCCCAGTCCATGGTTCACCAACTGGCCACATGAGACAATTACTCTATGTACTGCATGATTTGTATTTCAACAACATGTGTTCAGGTTGCTCCGCCTGCCTCCTTCTCCCATCAGGCAGGACCAGGTAAAGGGCAAAATGAAAATGCAAGGTCACTTGTTAAAAAAAAAAACAAGTGTGAAGACTTTCAAGGTGGTGAGAGCAGAGCGTCAAGCCCAGGATGGCCCCATCCCAGGATGGCCCCATGTGACTGGCCTCAAGGGAGACCACGGAGGGTATGGGTCTGGCCCTTGCAAGTCCCTTTTAGCCCATCTCTGTCATATCATCTTTTCTTACTTCTTCATAGCATGGTCTTGTTTTTGTTGTTGTTGTCATTTATTTGTAGCACTTGCCAGAAGACTCCTACCTGTGCCTGTCCTTTAATACATAGAATCTTCTTGCTTCAGCTCAAATCTTCTGGTTAAGAGAAGCAGATACCCCTCTATCTACTTTAAGAGGGGCTGACTATGGGACCTGGGCTGGACCAAGACAATTCCTGGAACAGTAAGTTATGTGCTCTCTCTTTCTCTCTCTCCTCCTCTTTCTCTCTCTCTTCCTCCACTTTTCCGTTGGCTGAAGCTCTGTTCTGCTAACATCAGCCTTTCAGATTACCCCGTTGCTTTCTCCTCATAACTTTGGCCTTCATATGGCCTCCTGAGTCCTGACTGTGCCCCATGACTTTTCAGCTGAAGATCCACGGCTAACACCTCAATACTCTTTAGTCCAAATTCCCAAGAGTGGTTCCAAGTGACCCAGCCATCTTCTTACACTAGGTCACAGGTAGCTGACCAGGCCTGTGGATTGGCTACCTCTGGATCAGATGTCATTCTTGCTCCAGCTAACTTTCACTTGGAGGAGGGATTAGGGCATATGATACATCATTTGACCGCCCAGGGCATGTGAGCAGAGTAACTCCATTAAATAAATGAGTTTATGGAGGGGAAGGCATCTTATATGATTGCTTTACAGTGTTCAGTTCTCTCAATTCCCCCAGCGGGGTGGGCATTATCATTCTCATTCTGTGAGTATGGAGCTTGAGGACCGGAGACTTCACGCAACTTGCCCAAGTTCCCAGAGATGACAAGTGTTTGAGGTAGAAGTCAGGCACAGCTGAGACTGCAAAACCCCTACCTTGAAGCTGTCTCCAAAACAGAGAGGAACAAAGCAGAGGGGACCTAAAATGCTTCTCACCTGCTCAAAACTCAAAACTAGACCTGCCTCTTCATACACAAATTCCAGAGACGAGTGTATCAGTTTGCTAGGACAGCCATAACAAAGAAGCAAAGACTGGGTGCTTAAATAACAGAAGTTTATCATCTCATGGTTCTAGAGGCTGGAAATCCAACACCGAGGTGCCGGCAGTGTTGTTCTGAGAGCTGTGAGGGACAGTCTGTGCCAGGCCACTCTGCTCAACTTGTAGCGGACCGTCTTCAGGCTCACAGGGTGATCTCCCTCTGCATAGATATGTCTATGGTCTCAGTCCACATTTCTCATTTCTCTTTTTTGCTTTTCTTTTCTTTTTTCTAAGGACACAGAGTCTTACTCTGCTTCCCAGGCTAGAATGCAGTGGCGTCATCTTGGCTGACTGTAACCTCCACTCCCCAGGCTCAAGCAATCCTCCCACCTTAGGCTTCTGAATATCTGGGACCATAGGCACACATCACCACACCTGGCTAATTTTTGTATTTTTTGTAGAGACAGGGTTTCACCATGTTATCCAGGTCTGGTTTCAAATTCCTAGGCTCAAGCAATCTGCCCAGCTCAGCCTCCCAAGGTGCTGGGATTACAGGCGTGAGCTACCACATCTGGCCCAAATGTCTCCTTTTTATAAAGACACTGTCATATTGGCTTAAGGCCCACCCTAATAACCTCATCTTAACTTGATTGCCCCCGTAAATGCCCTATTTACAGAGGTCACACTCTAGGTACTAGGGATTAGGGCTTCAAAGTATGAATTTTGTAGGACACAATTCAACCCATACCAGTGAGGGAATCAAAACACTCCTCACATTCCTGCTCAGTGATCCCACTTCTCATTCTTAGTATCAGGGCCAGGGAGGCAAGAGGCAGCAAAGGCACAGACACCTGCCAGCAGCCTTCCTCAGCACCAGAGTGCACAAGGGCTGTTCTTGCCTTCCCTCACAAGGCCCTCCTGCCAGCCTCATGCATCCAGCCATCTCAGCCCCACCTAAGCTTTCTGTCTCTCCACCCAAGCCTGCTCCTCAGCCTCCATAGAAGAGCCTGGCAGAGCCAATGTCCAGCCACTAGTTCAGTCTTTTGGCACAGTTGCAGAGGCTCCACGTGCTTAGTTGTGCAGGACTCCCTTTTAACACATATCACCTTCCCTGTTCAGTAGGATAAGCAGACTTAAACTGGGGTTCAGGAGACAGCCACACATAAGGTGTGAATTGAGGATGTGCAGAGGTTTGAACTGAGTCTAGAATATATCAACCAGGGCATCTTCCCCCGACATCAGTGGTACACAGAGCAGGGAAGCTGAGGGGAGAAGAATCATTAAGACTTTGACATAGGTTAGCTAGTGCTATGTTTTGAATGTGTGTCCCCTCCAAAATTCATGTTGAAACTTAATCCCCATGGTGGTGGTATGAAGAGGTGGGGCCTTTGGGAATTAATGCATGGAGTCCTCATGGATGAATTAATGCCCTTATCAAAAAAGCTTCAGAGAGAGTTTGCCACTCTTCCTCTTCTACTCTTCTGCCATGTGAGGACACAGCATTTGTCTCCTCTGAAAAATGCAGCAACAAGGCACCATCATGGAAAAGATACTGGCCCCTCACCAGACACTGAGACTGCCAGCCTGGATTTTGGACTTCCTAAACTCTGAATCTGTGAGAAATTAATTTCTATTCTGTATAAGTTGCCCAGCTTCAAGTCTTTTATTATACAGCACAAAGACCACTAGTGTCACCCTTAATGGTTGACACAGGGTTTTAGACCTAAGGCTTGGTTCAAATTCCAATTCTGCCACTGGTTGTGTGGCCTTGGACACATTTTTTAACCTCTCTGCTTCATCATCTATAAAACAGGCATGATTCTACCTTGCAGAATTATGACAAGGATTATGTGAGGTGATATGTGTAAAACATTAGCACTATATCAGGCAGTTAGTAAACATTCAACAAGTGGTAAACACTATTGTTGTTATTATCATCACCACAGATTGTGCCTAGAACCTATCTATCTCCATAACAAGGTTATTTCCTGCCACTTCCTAAGTTAACTTGCTTCAGATTTATAGAGAATATCAACTAAATTTGAATAAGAAATCTAACAGATGAATTGTAAGTCAATAGACAGTTAATCTATTAAGCAAAGATAATAATTCATATCTGGGAAACAATTACTGAGCATCTCCCATCTGCCAGGTATATTTTAAGATATTAATAAAACATATTTCTTGTTTATGGCTGAATAATAGTCCATTGTGCGTGTGTGTGTGTGTGTGTGTGTGTGTGTACAATGCATTTTCTTACCTCTTTATCCATTCAGCCACTGATGGACATTTAGGTTGTTTGTACAAACACTTTAGTTCACAAAATGCTTTCACATGTATTATCACATTCGGCCTTCACAAAAACTGGTATTGTCTCCGTTTTACAAATGATAATATAGAGTCAAAAGGATTAAGTGACTCACTTAAAACTAAAGCCAAGAGTTTATATATATATAACTCCTGGGCTCAAGATATATACATATATCTTCATATATATCATCTTAATGCTGGCACTACACAGATATTTTCTATACAATGTATACATATGTATATAAATATACATATATACTATACCTATGTATTTATAAAGTATACATACAAATGAAAGCATATATATTTATATATTACTTTTATATAAACATTTATAATTTACATATTTATAAATACAAACATGCAAACAGCACATACTCTACATATAAACATTTATTCATATGTTTATAAATATATGTATATATTAATATAATACTACATATTTTACATATATAATCTTAATGCTGGCAGTACAATTTCTTCTATAGCAGTAACCAGGAAAATAGTCTTGAGAAGTCTGCTGGGTGAGGGCAGGATGGAAGGAAGCAAGAAAAACAAGAGAAAATAAAACTGTTCTGCATAAAAAAACCAATAGCCATTTGCAGAAGAGATAACCGAAGAGAGATAATAGCTAGGCAACATGAGCAAGCAGATAAAGGTTCTTCAGAAATAGGAATCTCTTTTAAAAATTAAAAATTTTAAAGATTTTTGCAAACCTCCTCCAATTTCCTAAAACCTTTTTGTGTTTGTTTGCTTGAGACTATGTCTTGCTCTATTGCCCAGGCTGGAGTGTGCTGGCATGATCTTGGCTCACTGCAACCTCCCCTTCTGGGACTCAAGTGATTCTCCTGCCTCAGCCTCCCAAGTAGCTGGGACCACAGGCACACACCACCATGCCTGGCTAATATTTTTGGTATTTTTTGTAGAGACAGGGTTTCGCCATGTTACCCAGGCTGGTCTTGAAGTCCTGGGCTCAAACCAGCAGCCCACCTCGGCCTCCCAAAGTGCTAGGATTACAGGCATGAGCCACCGCACCTGGCCCCTAAAACCTTTTGAAATATCTGCTACATACCTACAAATTCTCGTAAGAGTGGGTTTTAGCAGAAATCCATGTAAAGAGACTGAAGCGTCACTTCAGAGTTGCTGTGGGACCTGATGAGATACTTGCCTAGCAAGCCCCAGAGGTAGATAGTTCAGCAGATTCAGGAGCTCAGGCCAGAGGTACAAGGAAAGCAAACAATGCTCCAGGATGCCCAGAGGTCTGGTCAGGGCAGAGGTGTTTCCTGCACAGGGTAGGCCATTCAATACAATTTCATTTGAATTGCAATAGACAGGAAATATCCACTGGCATCTAGATTTTAAAGTAATTTGGTACTTTGAAGAAAGATTGGGTATAAATGGCCTTTTGGGGAAGGTTTTCAGTTTGGAGTTTTATGTGGGGATAAGAAGCGATAATTTGAACAGGGTAACTTCAGGCCACACCTCCAAAGAACTTTCAAAGCCCCAGAGTTTCATTGCAAGGGTAAGATTAGGCAGATGGCTCTCATGACCAAGATAATTCTGGGCACTACTAAGTGGACAACTGCCCAGGAAATAACAAAGTGCCCAAATATGTTTTCAAATACAAAAACAACAACAACAACAAAAATGGGGCCGGGCGCGGTGGCTCAAGCCTGTAATCCCAGCACTTTGGGAGGCCGAGATGGGCGGATCACGAGGTCAGGAGATCGAGACCATCCTGGCTAACACGGTGAAACCCCGTCTCTACTAAAAATACAAAAACTAGCCGGGCAAGGTGGCGGGCGCCTGTAGTCCCAGCTACTCGGGAGGCTGAGGCAGGAGAATGGCATGAACCCAGGAGGCGGAGCTTGCAGTGAGCTGAGATCCCGCCACTGCACTCCAGCCTGGGCGGCAGAGCAAGACTCTGCCTCAAAAAAAAAAAAAAAAAAAAAAAAATGGAGCTGAAAGGACTAGAGCACTGGTTTTCAAACTCCTTTCTGCAATAGATTCCTTCACTCAAAGGAAATCTTACACACTCTACACAGGGAATTGCTCTGGTTGAAGACATGATTCCGGAAATATGAAGTCTCCTCACCAGAACCTGGGTAGCACTCTAAAACCCACATTTGGGGCCAGGGGTCAAATCAAAAAGAAAGTTTATTTGTGTATGCTGTTTTGATTTTTAGTTACAACAGACAAGACAAATCCTCAAAATTACTGCCTCGATTAATCTGTAGTGGAAAAACATCAGAATGTAGAGCAGCAGCTGGTGTTGATGGGGACTGACTAAGAAGGGGCCTGAGGAAACTTTCTAGAGTGATGGTAATATTCTATATCTTGATAGGGGTTCAGACTACATTTGTAAAAATGCAACAAATGTGTACTTCGGACTTGTATATTTCATAGATGTAAATGTTATATCCAATGGGAAAAGTTATAAGCAAATATTGAACCCTCGCTGATAAGATGCATGTTGAAGTGTTCGCAGGTTGTGTACAGAGGTCTGTAAGTTACTTTCAAACACACCAAAAACAAAACAGGGTGGCTTGACGGAAGGAGGGATAGATAGACGGATAGCGAGGTGACAAAGTATAATAAACTGTTAGCAGCAGAGTCTAGGTGGTTGGGCATACAGCTTTCAACTTTGCTGTATCTTCAATTTTTTCTTAATAAAATGTTGGAGGAAAAGGATTCTTATCTTTTAGAGACACATATTGAAATACTTATGGATAAAGTTACACGATATCTGGGATTTTCTTCAAAATAATGTGGGAGGAACAAGTGTGGGGGAGAATAGAGGAAATAAGATTGGCCAAGAATTTATAATTGAAAATGGTAATGGGGTACATGAGGACTCATTTTACTCTCTCTACTTTTGTGTATATGTTTGAAATTTCTGTAACAAAAAGCTTTTAGAAATGAAAAAAAAAAACTGTATTAGATATGCCTTTTAAAGCTTCTTCCTAATTCTACTTTGCAAAATATGATTAAATATTTTGTCAAAAAGTTTTTTAAAAAACAATAAACAGGCCAGATCCAACAGCTCACACCTAGAATGCCAGCATTTTGGGAGGCCGAGGCAGGAGGATCACTTGAGCCCAGGAGTTTGAGGCTGCAGTGAGTTATGATCATGCTATTGCACTCCGCCTTGGGCAACAGAGTGAGACCCCATCTCTAAAAGAAAAGAAGCAATAAACAATACATTTTTGCCTATAATGACAGGCTCTCATTTAGAAGATCAATGTAGCAATTATGCTTTCACCAAATTTATTTGACTAAAACTATGTTTAAAATGGAGAAGGCCCAGTTTCTGTTCTAAAAAGGTTTCTCACTATGAAGCATCAGGGAGGAAATTCAAGTTATTAAAAGTATCTGACTCTGGTTCCTGACATGGGTGCCCCATAATAAGAGAATAAGAAGGCTACAACTCTAGGTGTGGCTGCCCTGCCCACTTTACAGAGCACATTCTCTCCACCACCCACCTTCATGAACGCAACCAAATGCCAAGGAGTTCAGGGCCAGTCCCTGCACGGGAGCCTAGGTTTTCTGTCTCTGGAGTCACTGCTCTTATTTGTTTCCATACTGCCTTTCTAGCAAAATGCTAGAACTCTCAAGCCAAAAAGAAAAAAAAGAAAGAAAGAAAGAAAACACTTTTGAGATTCATGAAAATGGAATATCTCCTATACGTTTCCTATGAAATAAAGCCTAATTCAACGAAACACCCCCACATTCTGATGTTTAGCCAAACCATCTCGGGCTTTACAATGGGGCCAGAAATATGACAAGATCTGGCAAGATCTTCCGTCCTTCCTGCTTGCCATCAAAAAGAAAAGCTTCCCAGCCCCAGCTCCTTCCTCTCCGTACTCTCTCCCCACGACCCAGACTTTCTTATGGTGTTTCAAAACATGTCCTTAAGAACCTGGATAAAACCCAAACAATCAAGATTCTGGAAAACTGGAATGTTGTTTCTGAAAAATTTTAAACCTAGAAATAAATAAATGAGTGCCTGTGTGTTTGGTTTGAGTTTTGGATGAAAGCCCAAAATGACTTTCCTTTGCACCTGAACTGGTTTGCCCATGCCTGCGCAAGAAAACCACCTGTCCCTCCGTGGAAGTAGTCTTGGTTATTGTTCTGTGGGCTTTAAGCTTTTTGGTGTTTAATATTATTAAAGAGCACTCCTCTGAGGGCAAAAGATGTCCCTAGGCGACTTGATGGCTCAGTGGGCACTGGGTGGGCATGCAGTGAGCTGGGTGTCTCTCCCCAAAGCCTCGCCCTGGTAGGAGACAGCCGGAGGGTATGTGGAGAGAAAAATCCGGAGGGTTGTGAGAATCATCAGCGTTACAAAACGGAGTCACTAATGTCCAATCCTAACAAAATGGAGCCAAGAGGCCATGAAGGAGCATCCCCATGTACATATCCTATGACGGTAACGATACAAGGACTTCCTCTAAACTGCAATGTTCTAGGTAAGCTGCCTGCACAGCACACTTGCCTGCCACAGCCCTTGCCAACGCTTGCAGTAAGCCCCTGTAACCCATGGCTGTTGTTGTTTTTCAAAATAGCTAATGTGGACTTCCCTTTGTCTTTAAGCTTCCCCTTACCCCAAACACTTTGGATGTGCCTATGGTTCGCCATTGTGTATGTCCCGAATCGCAGTCCCCTCCTGTTCCCAAACAGACTCTTGGCTTCAGAAAGTCCCTCTCTCTGTCACTCACTTTAGGCTGACAAGGCAGTGTGGCAGCTGTCAGTGACCATCGGGAGGTGATGGAGCTTGCAGCTGCTGGTACGGCAGATGGCTCAGGGAAAGGTTTCCAGAGCCAGGCTGCCTTGGGTTAGGAACTGAGCTGAATGACCACGTTGAGCTGAATGACCTTAAGTAAGTGACCTGGGCCTCAGTTTCTCCATTTCTAAAGTGGGGATAATCACAGCTCATAGGGATCAAGCACCTTCCAAGCCCTGTTCTGAGAGCCCTATATTTCAGCTTTATGACAACCATATAAGTAGATGTATGACCATCCCCACTTAAAGGAGCTAAGGGAGTTCCTGAAAGTCACACAGCTGCTAAGTGTTGGAGGCAAGCAATCAGACTCCAGAGTCTGCTCGTTTAACCATCAGGCTCCCTCACCTGCCTTTTGAGACCACTGCATAATCATGATCATCCATAAGATCCTCTAGGACTAAAAAGGTATAAAGCAACCGTGGAAGGAGCAGGCCTTGTTCACCTAAGATTGCAGCAAGCATGAGCAACTTGCCCCTGACTAAGTTAGACACGAACCAACTTAGAAGAAGGACCAGGCATTGGGGTAGATGAAGGCACGGCCAGATCCAGGTAGGACACCTGCGGGGAGCCCACACAAAGTGCTTTCCACAGGGAGCCCAGTGATTGTCTGGAAAAATTACGCAATCTGGGAAGACACAGTAACCAAAAAGTACTCAGAAGCTAAGAAATTTGGTTTAGCTCTGTGATATTGTGAAATACATATTTGGTCTTCATCTCCAGAGCGTCTTTTGTATGCTAATGAGATGACTGATGGTTGGGAGCCCCTAGATTGCCTTAGGATGGGGACTGGCTGCCAGATAAACAAATAATGTGTTCAGAGAGTTGGAACTTTTAGTCCCACCCCCTAGCCTCAGTTCACCACCAGGGAGGGGAGTGGGCTGAAGGTTGAGCTGATCACCAATGGTCATTTATAATATCCATCATGCCTGTGCAATGAAGCCGCTACAAAATCCTACAGGACTGGGTTCAGAGACCTTCCAGATAGTGGAACAAATGGAGGATCCTGGAGGGTGGCAGGCCCTAGGAGGGCAGGGATTCTCTACACCCCTTCTCCCATATCTCGCCCTATGCATCTCTTTATCTGGCTGTTCATCTGCATTCTTTGTAACATCCTTTAGAATAAATGGGTAAATGGAAGAAAAGTGTTTCCCTGAGTTCTGTGAGTCACTCTAGCAAATTAATTGAACCCAAGGAAGGGGTAGTGGAAGCTCCGATTTGTATAGGGGACACCTGGGGCTTTGTAATTGGTGCATCTGAAGACTGCCCCCGTCTTGTGTGAACCTGTGAGATCTGACACCGCCGGTGGGTAGATAGTTTCGGGATTGAATTGAATTAGAGGACACACCTCTGGTGTCTGCTGGAGAATTGCTTGGTGTGTAGAGGAAAGCCCACACCTCTGCTGTCAGAAGTGTTGTATTGAGTGACTGTGTAAGAGAGGAGAATAGGAAAAAAAAACACTTTGGTTTTGGGATTTGTTTTTTTCCTGTATCCCTTGGAAGCATCCAACCCAGAGAAGGCTGGACAGAACAAACAACACAGGCAAAACCCAGAGGAACTGCTGCAATGCCATCTGGCTGAAAGGTTTAGAGAAAGGAGAATTAGAAGTCCAGGCCTGTTTGCGTTTCAGGCTAAAATTCAGGACAGTGCTCAACTGCTATTTCTTGAGTCTGTTCCTATCCAAATATTTGTAACTTGTGTAACAAGTAACAAGTCCCTAGAGAGACTCACAGTAAAAAGCCCTTTAAAGTGAAAGATAGTGTGCACTTATTTTAGTGAAGGCAACGAAGTAGAGCCAATGGGAAAAGATGCAGCTGCTTTGAAGACAGCGCCGAGAAGGAAGTATTTGGAAATCAGAGACACGCAGGCCAACTCCCAAGGGCTTATAGAATAAAAGGCAGAAACATATGGGAAGCCTGTTGAAGCTGCTGAGAGGACCGAGGGGATCTGGAGGACAGGCAGTGTTCTCTGGCTCCATGTGACCCCTCAGTGACACCCACAGGCCTGGAAATGTCTGCAGAGGCTTCACATAGCAGAGTACTGTGAGTTGGCCACGTGTACGATGAGCAAGGGTTGGGGGAGAGGTGGGAGGCTCTAAATAGTCTTTACCTTCCCCCTCCTCCATCATCTGTGAGTCCACACAGCCTCTGATAAGTCTCGGTCCTTTCTCTGTCTCTGTTCCTCTGAGGGAGACATGAAGGAAAGGGGAAGGGTTTCTGTATCTCTTCAAGATTAAGAGGAGGTGGAAGTGGGGCCTGGCAGGAAGTGAGGGGAGGGGCCGGGAGCTGACTCTGGCAATGCTCCCTCAAAGGGCGATGAGGAAGAAGTGGGAGATGCAGAGGATGGGTCCCCCGGCCCCCCTGCCAGGCGAGGCAAGACCCAAGACCCTCCCCCTCCAGTGCCCAGAGCCTACTCCAGCAAATTCTCCTGTCAGTGCCCAGAGAGCTGGACTTGATGAGCACACACCACCAACCTCGGACCCTTCGTCAGGAGGGACTTCAGAGAGTGAGTCCTTGTTCAGGCCCGTCCGCCTACTCCACATGGACGCCAGGGTAACTAGACTGAAGAAAAGGTGGGGAGAGAAGGCGGCCCCACTGCAGCTAGTGGAACATAATGGTTGAAGACCTTTGAGGGGCTAGATAGAGCCCCCCAGCTATGCCCACAGCAGGCAGTAGGAGACGGCCTCCGACTCTCATGACCTCCAGGGCAGAGTGACAAGACAGGCTTATCTTTGCTAATATCGATCACCTTGCATGGCTGGGCTGCAGGACCAATTATTAAAAGATTCTGCTCCCACCAGATGGGGAAGATTCCAAACAAAAAGGAGGAGTGACGTCAGAAAACTATCCTGCTGCACCTAAGCCACTGTTGGGGCTCAGAAAGCAATACCCAGAGCATGGTGCTTTGAACAAAGAGTACTCTGAACTAAAGCAGCAGCCTCAGAACCAAGATCTTCCCAACCTTCTCTGGCCCCCATCTCCCGGGCCTCTGCCTCTCCCGAAGCACAGGAAGAACCTCTCTCTGAGGTTCCCTTATCTGACTAAGGGGTGCTCCTCCCAAAGGAATGCAATTTCCTTAAGCCCTCTCCCTAGGATCTCATCACACAGGGAAGATTACTGTCGGGAAAAGTAGAGTTGACAGCACACCTGGAGTCCAGACAAACTTGGTCCCAGCTTGCTCTCTATTCTTTGGGCCCAGTCATCTCCCCTAAAAACCATTTGCTTTTCCTCTAGAAGTACCCATAGCCCCCCTTTCCACCTGCCCTATGAAGAGGGGTATTTAAGCTTCTGAATCCCATGGGGCTCTCGGGTCCTCACTTTCCTGTGATGTCCCCATGCATGTAATATATTTGTACACCTTTCCTCCTATTGATCTGTGTGTTTTCAGTTTATTTCAGCAGACTCAATTATCAAACTTCCACAGGGAAAAGAGAAGGTTCTCTCACCCCTATACCATGCATCAAAGTCAGCCTTTTGGCCTTCCCTTTATTTAGCAAAGGTCAAAAACAATGTTTTACAAAGAATAGTACTTATACCAAAGTTATATTCCAATATCTGGAATGAGGTATAAAGACAAGGACCAAATGAGATAAAATACAAAATACGTTGTGCATCTGAAGTGATCGTTTTTGTGTAATAAACACTAGTCATTTGGAACTGATTTAGAGATGATTGTACGTGATTTCACATTCCCAAAATACCTATGATTCAAGAGAAACATTAAAAAACACACACGGTCCATTTCTCTCTGTTACAAATGACTTGCTTGAGACCACTTTTCTTATAAGTTATTGCTAGAATTAGAAGAAGTAGAAATCTCAGTGAGAGTTGGATAAGCCTTCTCAGAAACTGAGTGAAGATGGATCTATAAAAGCTAGTGTGCAAACACCAAGACTCATGCACAGGCAAAACAAAACAACCAGTCAGCAAACACCAAGTGTTTACTCTGAAAAAAGCACAATGCACCACCAGGGCAGCAATTGCCTTCTTGGGAAAAAAAGTTCTGTCTTGACTCTATCCAGAAAATGTTCTTAATAATAAATATACATTTTCACGTGTCCATATTAATAATGTGGTTCAAATAGATTACTATAAAAAAATGCTACAAGTTCAATAGAACTTTTTTTTTCTAGAGACCGGGTCTTGCCAGGTTGCCCAGGCTGATCTCAAGGTCCTCGGCTGAAGTGACCCTCCCAAAGTGCTGGGATTACAGGTGTGAACCAGTGCACCCGGCCAGAAAGAATTTTTGAGGTTGACTGTATTTCTCCCACACCCATGAACAAAGCTCTGTGACCATTACTCTGCCTGAGAAAAGAAGTATATTATTTTCTATATAAGAACATATGATCTTAGGCTAAGCTGAAAGCAAATTGAACTTTATCGTAATAGAAGGCAATTGGCAATTTAGTGTAAAATTCAAGTGTCTGAGTTTTGAAGTCAGAAAACCCTGCCTATGGACCCTCTTCTTCCTCCCTGGATGTGAGACGCTAGGCATATCTCTCTTCTTGCCTTATCCACCTTCCCTGTAAAGGGCTTTACCTCATAGAATTGCTATCAGAAATAAGAGAGATACTTGAAGCCAGCACTTAGAGATTCTCAGTGAGATACTCAGATTAAGCACAGGCACTTATCTCACTTCTCTTCTAAAAGAAATAAAACAGACATAAACTCAGAAATTGTGTGAGAGACAAGAAGATAATGGGCAAGAAGTGTCAACAAATTTTAGGGAGCTAGGAAGTGGATAGAGGAAGGGTGACTGACTCACCAGAGTTTATTCAGAGAGATACGATAATGAGAAACAAGCTGAGTTGCTCCCTCAGAAGTCCAGAAAGATGTAGGGACTGAGGCTCCAGGGCCTAGGAGGACATGGAGCAGGAGCAGAATGAAAATGGGGGCTGAGTGAAAGGGTGAGGCAGGGGTGGATCTCAAGATTCCCTCCTGACCCCAAGCAGCCGCCAACTACCACTCTCCCATCTCTTGAGATAATCAAAGCAAGAATCCCTGGAGAAATTAAGACAGAGAGGCAAGAAGGAGGAGAGGGCCAGCTTTAGGGCCAACACTGGGTATCGTGTGGAAGGCTGCATGCTGAATGGCAGACCCAGGGCCGTTCCCCTGCCCTGCCCTGCGAGGCTGACAGCCGGACTGCAGTGCTTCCTCCAAACCCAACCCCACCCCAACAAAAGACCAAAGACTCATTTTTAGAGAAACTGAACAGTTTCAAAGAAACATCCCATATTTGGGTATCCCCTAACAAAAAAGCCAGCTGGCTATTCAACCACTACAATAGGAGGGGAAAAGAACCAGCCGTCAAGCCTGCGCACTCACTCAGAGCCCCCAATCAGCTTTCTAGTGCCTTATCTTTGACTATGATGGAGAACCAAGAATCACCAGAAACCTCCAGGAATATGCGACCTGTAGCGTAAACAACAAACAACAAAACAAGGAAGTGGGAATAAAGGAATTAAAGGGCTAGAAGCAAACCAGGGACCAAAAAACTTTAATCTTCAGAAATATAGAAGATAATGTAGCCGTGAACCAAGAACAGGATACTATTTTTCTTTAAAGAAAAGCCAGCCAGGTGCGGTGGCTCACACCTGTGATCCCTACACTTTGGGAAGCCAAGGCAGGCAGATCACAAGGTTAAGAGATCAAGGTCATCCTGTCCAACATGGTGAAACCCCATCTCTACTAAAAATACAAAAATTAGCTGGGCATGGTGGCGCACATCTGTAGTCCCAGCTACTCAGAAGGCTGAGGCTACAGAATCACTTGAACCCAGGAGGCGGAGGTTGCAATGAGCCAAGATCCCACCACTGCACTCCAGCCTGGTGACAGAGTGAGACTCCATCTCAAAAAAAAAAAAAAAAAAAAAAAAAACAGAGAATATAACACATGTTCTCTAGTTGGTAGCTATTGTTATTGTCATTTTTATTAACATGCGTTACCCCATATGGCTGCCCTACGTAAAGACACCTTTTCTCAAGTCTACTGCAGAAAGATTCGTTCACTGTCTATGCTCCAATTCTCTGAACCCCTTGCTGTTTCTCAAGAAGCAGGCCAGCTTCCAGTCCTTTCCACTTGCTGTCCCTCTACCTGGGCCACTGCATTACTGGATCTCCAGCAAGAGGTCTTCCTTACCATTTAACGACAGCAGGGCCTCCTACTCCCATCACTCTTCACCCCTTTGCCTCCTCTCTTCCATGGCACTATAGGAATTACAGGATTTCTTGATGGCCTTGTGTCACCCCTACTTCCCAGGAGAGCAGGCCCCAGCACTTAACATAAGGGCTCATATACAGTAGGCTGTCCATAAATATTTGTTGAATGGAGAGATAGATAAATTTTAAATATGTCGGGGGAAAAGGATGACTGCAAATATTCAACAGAGCATATTAACCATTTTTTTCTCTCCTCGAGAGGTTAGAAGAGCCAGAGACAGTGAGGTTTCCATTGAAGTTGCTGCTTAAAATACAAATTATAACTTGTCCTTCCATTAGTCTTCTGAGTTCTAGTGGAATAAAATATAAGCACCAGCATCATTTACCATGAAGATAACTGGACGTGCTGGGGACAAGTATATTTACAAAATGTAAAAATTGCTTTCTAAATTTAAAAAATTGATTTTAGGAAAGACATACATCCTGTACATGCAGGTCTTCCATTGGGCAGGAACTCAAATTCAGAATCTCCCAGTTTTTGAGTTTTTCCAAGGGACAGGCTCATCAGGAAAGCCTTTATTTAGCAGCCTGGGAAAATATTCTTCTGTGCTTTTTCTTTTACAATAGCCACAGGCACAACTAAACAAAAAGTAACTCAATTCAGGGTTTTTTGAAAAAAGTTTAAAAAAAAAAAGAAAGAAAAGAAAATGAAAAAATAGTTTCAAATTCTTCAGACAAATCTTTTAATTCAAGTTGATGTTCACAGGTAATAATTACAGAATCTTCACACTTGGAAGTCCTCAAGTTCAAACTCATTTTACAGAGGAGAAATGTGAGGCCTAAGGAGGTCATTGTCCAAGTTTACCGAGACTGCCATGACCATCTGGGGTCTCCTGCCTCCCAGGCCCCCCACTCTTCCTGCTCTGTCCCCGGCTGGCAGGAGTTGGCTCTCTTCGGAGCCCCAGTCCCCCTGGGTTGGGTGTTTAATAAGATCTGAAAGGAGGAGAACAGCACCCACCAGGGCCAAATGAGAAAGAGGGTCTGTCCTCAAGCAACTAACACTCCCAAGTGAGAGACAGACTGTGAGCTGGTACAGAAATAATATGATTTCCATTTCTCAGAAGCACTATGAAGAATAAAATAGGTTAATATTGCAAGAAAAACTGGAGTTGAGAGTGTGTGTAAAAGGGCTTTTCAGAGGAGGTGAGAATTGAGACCTGAGTGATGAGGAAAGGTCAGTTGTGGGAAGACTCAGAGGAAGAACGGTGAAGGCCTTGCAAGGAAACCAGCCAGGCACATTCGGGGCCAGGAGAAAGCTGAAGCCTAAGAGAGAAGATCCAAGACAAGATGGTGGCCTGGGCCGTGAATGGTTGAAGATGGCGAGAAGGATGTATCTTGGGAGTAGAACCAACAGGAATAACCAAAGGAGTAGATGTGGAGGTGAGAGAAAGAGAAGAATCAAATATAACCACTAGATTTGTGGATGGTGGTGCCACTCACCAAGATGGGCCATGCTTTGGGGAGAAAATCAACAGGTCCGTCTGGATGGGTTAAGTGTGTTTGTTAGCCATCGAGTAAGCCTCTGATTTTACTTCCATGTTCTCACTTTGTGCCCCTCTCCTTCCCTCCCTATGTTCAGCCATCTGGCCTTCTTTCAGTTCCTTAAACATGCAAAACTTATTCTTGCTTCTGAGCCCTCATACATGCCGTTCCCTCTACAAGAACGCTACACACCTTCATGACTTCTCCTTTTGATCCTTCAGGCCTCAGCTTAAATGTGCCTTCTTCAGAAAGGCCTTTTCAGGCTGTTTCAGAGTTAACTACATTAAGTAGTAGGGCAGTAGATGAGTCTGTAGAGGCCGTGTGCCTGCCTCACTTCACTAACAGAGGCAGGGTGTGAGCGTCGCTGTCCTGGGAGTTGGTCTTCGTTGTGTTGGGTGGTGATCATACTGCAAGCACTGTAAACCAGGCTGCATGTTTATTTATAATGAGGCACAATCTTTTCCAGTGATTGGAATACTGTCATCCATCCAGGGCTCCTCCATCCTGAGTTTGAAACACCTGGGAAACCAAAGTAAAAATGAGAAGGTGACTCAGTGGCCTAGGAGTTGTGGGCTCAGAAAGGGGGCAGTACTTAATTTCTGGCAAAACTGGTGTGGGCTGTCAATTGATCCATGACTAGCACTGATCACAGATTTTGTTTACTTCTTCCCAAGTTTTATGCTGAATAATATCTAACTTCTACCTGGTTGATGTCTGCCTTCTCTAACCTAATTTCTATAAATTAGCCTTTGTTTTGTCTTAAGTTGGGGGAAAAATATCTTTTCTAACTATCCCATCTAAATTAGGACCCTTCCCCTTATTCTCCATTACAGCACTCTGTTTCCTTCGAGGGACTTAGCATCATCTGTAGCCACTCACAAGTTTATTCTTCTCATCCATCTTCCCTACTGGAATGTAATTGTTATAGACTCAGCACCTGGCACAATGCAAGGCACTTAGTAAGTGCACCGTGGAAATGTGTTCAGATGAACAAAAGGAAAAATGAAAAATAGGATTTGGGTTTGCAAAAATGTACAGGGGCTTTTGGGAAGGGGCAATGCAGGTATAAAACTGGACCCATGAGGGTGTGGAGGAGAAGACCAGGAAACAGCCTGACTTCTGAGACTGCTCTCAATGGCCCTTCCTGCCATCCTGTTCCAGCCAAAGCTGCTCACAGGCAAGAGTCTCAAGGAGAAAGGAACAAGGCTTCACTCCCTGTGCACACTGGCTTCCCTGGGGACAGCCCATGCCACAAAACCTTTCTGAAGGGCAAAAGGCAGCCCAGACAGTTCTTTGTATGAGCTGAAGGTTAAGAACTGGACTGGAATTGCAATAAACAGCATCACAGAAGCCAACATTCCCCGTCTACATGAAGCAGTTTCAATTCATGCTAAAAGTATCCTGCTGCTAGAGTTTGGCCTGTTTTTTAGTAGACAATTTTTAAGAAGAGTTTTAGATTTACAGAAAAATTGAGAAGAGAACACAAAGTTTCCATATACTCCATATCTAGTTTTCCCTATTATTAACATCTTTGTTCAGCTTAATGAACCAGTATTATTATCATTAACTAAAGTCTATATGGTATCCATATTTCCTTAGTTTTTACCTTATGTCATTGTTCTGTTCCGAGATCCCATCCAGGACACCATATTACACTTTTTAAATTGTATTTTATTTTTTATTTTTGTGAGTACATGGTAGGTGTATATATTTACAGGGTACATGAGATGTTTAATACATGTGTGCAATGTGAAATAAACACATCATGGAGAATGGGGTATCCATCCACTCAAGCATTTATCCTTTCAGTTACAAACAATTCAATTACATTCTTTAAATTATTTTAAGATGTACAGTTATTATTGACTACAGTAACCCTGTTGTGCTATCAAATAGTAGGTATTATTCATTCTAACTACCCTTTTTGTACCCACTAACCTTCCCCACCTCCCCCAAGCCCCCTTACCACATCTCATTTAGTCTTCACGTCTCCTTAGGTTTCTCTTGGTTCTGACAGTTTCTCAGATGCTTTTTGTTTTTCATGACTTTCAGTTTGGAGGATGATGGGTCAGTTATTTGTAGAATGTTCTTCTTCTCTTGGGATGATGGGGATTTGGGAGACCACAGAGATAGAATGCCATTTTCATCACATTATATCAGGGGCATGTAATATCCACATGATATTACTATTGAAGTTGACCTTGATCACCTGGCTCAAATGTTTGTCAGGTTTCTCCCGTGTTAAGTTACTCACTTTTACCCCTTTCCATACTGTACTCATTGGAAAGAAGTTACTACCTGCAACCCACAGGTAGTGAAGGGGAGTTACACTCCCTTCCTTGAGATCATAGTATCTACATTAATTATTCAGAATTCTTGTGCACAGGAGATTTGTCTCTTCTCCATCTATTTATTTATTCAGTCATGTATTTATATTAGTATGGACTCCTGGATATTTATTTTATACTTGGGTTATAACTCAATATACTTTATGTATTTTGTTGTTCAAATTGTTCCAGCTTTGGTCATTGGAAGTTCTTTCAGTTGGCTCCTGTCTTTCTTTGACCTACCCCTGAGTCAATGTGGGGTTTAGTTTTGTTTTGTTTTAATCACTTTCTTACTTTCTGGCACTACAAGAGGCAACTTGTTTCTCAAATCATTCCTTTAGCAGGCCCTGACTTAAGGCAGCCTCAGAAGTAAGTAATTAAAAGAATGTCTCTGCCTTTTATTCATGGAAAGGGATATTTCTAGACTGTTTGGCTCCCTGGTGCTCACTTTGGTGAGACTTTTGCTTTGCCTCTCAAACAGAGGTCATTTGTCAAATGTCAAAGGACACCAGAAGCACTAGACTATAGGAAGAGGAGCACCAGTAACAGTCACAAAGATTGGGATTAGCTGTGGCCTCTGCACCAGCTGAGTGACCTCAGAGCAGGTCGCGACACATCTCTGAGCCCCAGTTTCCTTATATATTCCTTGCAGGGCTTTGTGAAGATGAAAAGCACAGTGCCGGGCCCAAGGTTGTTGCTTAAAAAATGGTTAACCTCGAAGGAGAAAGAATGAGAGCGCAGGTCCATTGTACTGGGATCTCAGGGCTGGAAGGAAGAACAACCAGCTTGCTCCAGCCTCTCCAAACAGCCAGGGCTCCATCAATTCCAAGCTGAACAAATGACTCATGAATTCTAATCCATTCTTCTAGTCTCAGCTTCCCTCCTTCATGCTGGGAGACCAAATTACAGTATTTTATTATTTTGTCTCTTTACTGTGTATTTTATTTATCTCTGTTGTGCTACCTAGTTTGGGCATTTTTTCAAAAGCCCTACTTGTTCCTACCTGCTATTTGTATTCCTGGTAAAACCATCAAATGCTACAGTGCACCTCTCCCAACTTTCAAGAAGATTTCTGTGTTGTATTCTTGCCATGCTGCTGGCTTCATTAGTTTGGAGCTGAATGCTGAAATTCCACTTATGGTTTGGATTTTGGTCTTCCCTTAGCATGTTTGTCATTTTCCAGACTAGAAATTCTGCTCCTGGACAAGTGGCTGTTCCTGGTAGTATCCACCAACCAACCACTAACCAAATAATGGAACAAGTCTTGATAAAATAGAGGTGGGTTGGATCAGACTTCTAATCCTATCTGAAACAGCAGTGCTGTGGTCAGCTGTCCACTGTGGACAGAGCCCCTGGTACACAGTGGAAATTGATGTCTGGATTTCTGGCTTTTCTTCACTAACTTCTAAGAGGTTGGAGCCACCTGTGTCTTATTCACTGCTATATTCCCACAGTGTAGCACAGTGCCTGAAACATAGGAATAGGTGCTCAGTAAACATTTGTTGAATGAATGAAAGGGTTTTTCCAAAAAGTGAACACTCTAGCTTTTCCTTTATGTCCTGATAGATGGAGAAGAGATGCTCTTTTCCTTGGTACAAAGATGGCTCCATTTTATGTGCCGTGCTATGTGGATTGTTTTCTAAATATTAATTTGAGTTAGAGTTTGGAAGGCAGTGCTTTTATAACAGTAGGGGCCCTGGAAAGGGAGATGAATTTGAATACGCATGTCCTCTCACCTCCTTCTCTCTTGAACACTCCCAGCCATCCATACCCCCACATCCTTCCAGGCCTGGCCCCTGCCCAACACCAAGATGCCTCTCTTCCCAGATCTGCTGAAACATCTTCCTTTAACAATAGTGGTTTAACAATAGTGGTAACCACCCCTGAAGTGCATCTCTAAGGACACCTCTTATACTGTAATCCTCTCTCGTCATCTCATCCTTTATGATGACTTCATTTCTCCTGTGTTCCTATTTTATCTTCCTAACCTTACTATAAATCCCTTGAGAACAGAGATTGTGTCTCATATTTCTTTATCGTTCTCTCTGTCCTGGCCCCATCCCTGGCCCATGGAAAGTTCTTTATAAAGTTATTCACCTCCAAGCCACTAATTCCTGATCGCTTCCCCCTTTCAAAAAAAAAAAAAAAAAGCTAAAGGACTTCAGGAGACCGAGATGGGTGGATCACATGAGGCCAGGAGTTCAAGACCAGCCTAGCCAACATGGCGAAACCCTGTCTCTACTGAAAATATGAAAATTAGCCGGGCATGGTGGTGCACGTCTGTAATCCCAGCTACTCAGGAGGCTGAGGCACGAGAATAGCTTGAACCTGGGAGGCAGAGGTTGCAGTGAGCAGAGATTGTGCCACTGTACTCCAGCCTGGGTGACAAAGCAAGAATCTATCTCAAAAAAAGCAAAGTAGATAAAGGAGGATGAAAAGAGACTGTTAGAAGAAGAAAAGAGAGAAGATGAGACAAGTCAAAGAATCAAAGATCATCAGAAAGAATTGAGCCAAGATAAACCACAATAATACATTAGGTTACATTGAACTGAAATATTGAGTTGAAAAACAAAAAAAAAATAGTCCTACTGAAAGGAAAAGGGCAAGAATTATGAGCCAGTTTAGCAATCCCCTCACTGCCTTCCTCACACACATTTCACCACAAAATAGTAGAATCCACTTGACACAATCTCCAGTGTACTCCAACAGTATCTCCTTGTACTGAAGGGTTTTTTGGTGGGGGAGGGCTTCGTTTTGTTTGTTTTTGGAGGTTTTTTTAAAACAGGGTATTGCTCTGTCACCCAGGCTGGAATTCAGTGGTACGATCATAGCTCACTGCAGTTTGGAACTCCTGGGTTCAAGTGATCCTCCCACCTCAACCTCCCGAGTAGCTGGGACTACAGGCATGCACCACCACACCCAGCTAATTTTTCTTATTTTATATAGAGACAGGGTCTCACCTTGTTGACCAGGCTGGTCTTGAACTCCTAGTCTCAAGCGATCCTCCTGCCTTGACCTCCCAAAGTGCTGAGGTTACAGGGGTGAACCACTGTGCCTGGCCCATTTCACTACTAAATAGTAAAATCTCCTTGACATAATCACCAATGTACTCCAACAGAATCTCCTTGTACTGGAGTTTTGTTGAATTAAATATATGTTTTTTTTAAATAAACAGACACTTAACTATCTGGAAAGCATCGAACCACAGGTTTTTCAAGCTGGGAGGGATATAAAAGACCAATCAAAGCTATAATTCTAAATCTAAGGTCCCATGTCTCCTTTCAAAATATGCGTGACCCTCTGGAAATGGTATGAAAAATCAAGTAAAGGCTGTGTAAACTTTTCTGGGGAGATGATTTATAAACTTTCTCAGAGTCTTAAAGGGGTCATGCTACCAAAAAGTTACAGATCACCGCTCTGAGTTAAGCCCTTGAAGTTACAGACCAGAAGGCTCTGACCCAGAAAGGTTAGGTCGTTTGCCCGAGGAAAGACAGCCAGGTGGTAAGAGAGCCAGAATTACAACCCGATTCTCCCGACTTCCGGCTGCCACTTGTCTCTTGCACTGACAGCTCCTCGCCTTCTTTTTTTTCACTCTAAAGAGAATTTCTTTGTGACAGTGTTTGCTCTTGCCGGATTTGACCTGTGGTGTGCTGGGTGCTTTGCTCTGTTACATTTTTAGTATCTTCTATTTGCCTGCTTTCCTTCACCCTAATGATGCCCACAGAGATGTAATTTTCTTACTTTGCTTTTTCTATTATCACCTTCTCTGGCCTTTGCCCACTCTCTTTTCTGCTACATATGGCATGCCTCTGTGTGCCCTTTGTCCTCCCACCCCGATTTTAAGAGAAGTATTTATTCCCGTGTTTTCTGTATTTGCCTGGATGTATTCTTACCGAGCTGATGGTAAGAGTCTTCTGTCTCAGCAGGGAGCTGTTGCTCACGGCAATTACGCCTGCTGTCTTCCTTTTCATTTTCCTTCAGCTCTTGATGAAATTGTGTTTCCAGAAACCCTATGAATTCTTTCTGAGACTCTTACATAACTCAGTGTATTCGGCCATTTCTTTTCCATCCATATTTTTTTGTTGTTGTTTGGTCAGCTGCTTGACTCATTTTCTCTCCAAATAATTTGGTGGCGATTTGATCTTCAGTTTCTCTCACGCGGTAGATGCCGTCCTGCATCCAAATGGGTGGCTCAAGACCCAGTCAGTCTGGGTTGGCACTTGTAGTATTAGCTGCAGAATATGCGTGTGAACTTGCCAGTTGTGTTGTTTGTGAGTCTGTTTTGTTGATTTTTTTGTTTTGGGACAATTGCTTGTTTGTTTGTTTACTCTTTGGGGAGAAACGAATGTTAATTTTGGGTCCAATCTTAGGGTTAAAGTTTGAAATGTGTCCTTTTACTCTAAGTTACATCCTTTCTACCTTTAAAGAGCGCACCTCTTAGGCAAATTCAACGTGTGTGTGTGTGTGTGTGTGTGTGTGTGTGTGTGTGTTCTGGGAATGATTCTAGAGAACATTTCATTAGGGCTGAAATGTGGATTTCAACATTCTCTATAAATAAATCAACACTTGAAGATAAGTTCTCAATTCCACTGCCTCCACCCCACCCAGCCTCAGCCCCTTGCCCTGTCCTACCATCCAGGTGATTCAGCCCCAAAGAAACACCAGTGAAATTAAGGCAGAAATCAGGCCCTTACATATCACACTAGCATTCAAAGGAGGCCCACAGAGTTATAGAAAGGGATTGGAGATGAGCTGGATGAGGGGGTGCAACACAGATAGCGACTCACAAATCTGGTGGCGCTTTCTTTGGGTTGTGGTACTGACTGAGAGTCAATGTGCCTTACAAACAAATGGGAGACTGATTAAATCTTTCTGTGCCCCTGGATCTTGGGACAAGGAAGGATCAAAGTCATACCAAGTCCCAGTGAATATAGGCAAGGGAGTCGAGGAGGGGTGACACTGAGTCTCTGCTATATTTCCTTTTTGGTTCCGAAGATAGGGCAGGATAGGTTCCACAAGGAGTTCATGGCGACCCCCACTCAGAGGCAATGAGGCAGGGCCTGGCATCCTTGGGCTGTTACTATGGCAACACATTCACTTGCATCACACTCGTTTTCTTCCATGTGCCATGGTACCATGGTGAACCTTGAACCCTGCAGGGGCTGCCATCAAAGTTTGATCAATGTGTAAACTATATTTTAGCTGTCATTGAGAACACATACTGGCAATGTTTATCAGATACAATCTTGAGCTGAATGGGTCACAGTATGCAGCCTGAGGTCTTGTACAAGTTTCTGCCAGAAGAAGGAAACAGCTTCATTGTAATGTCAAGCCATCCTGGTTCAGCTACCTCATCCATACAATGAAAAGATTCAACCTGATCACCCAGAGCAGACTTCGTTAATAAGGGCTAATTCGAGAAAAATAAACATGTCAGGGAGTGAGTGTGCTCATTTGTTCACTCAAAATGCTAATTGCTTTATTGATCCCCATGGCAAAAAGTGAATATTACAACAGTTACTTTGTGAATAGAAGGATATGAGTGAAAATGTAATCATTGTTTTGTTCTACTAAAATATTAATATCTGGGTATTTTTTAGAAGAAGCAATAAGGACACAAGTTTCTAATCTTTTAATCCTTGTGCTTATTTAATGTTGCACCTGAGAATTCACAAAATGCATTCGCCACCTTTATTTCATTTCTTTCTCCAAGACACCCGGAGAGAAAAGCACAATTGCAATCCCTATTTTACACATGGGAAAACTAAGGCTGGAAATAACTTTCTAAGGACAGGAAATGAGAAGTGGACCTGAAGCTAGAATTCCTTCATTACATACAATGCATGGTACATATGTGATTTTTCAATATTGTATAATGAAATGTAACAACATGTAGAAGATTTGCAAAGCTTAACCAATATTTTCCAGATGACCCAAGAATGACATCAGAAAATCATACACGCATAAGAGATCCACTCAAAGTACAAGATAGATCAATGCACTTTAATGTAACAGAATAGGAAAAGTTCATTGCTATGGTTTCACAGGTGTGTGTGCACCTTCTGGGATATTGGGAGTACTATCAGCCTCCACCCTGCTGTATATTAGGAACAATAGATGGGGGGCAGGGTGGTTACACCCCCTGTGATATTGAGAGCAATATTCTTCTCTTTTCCCTGTACAGTAGGAACTATATCACAGGGGTCTGCACACCTTCTGCGATATTGGGATTAATGTTATCCTCTCCCTCACTGAATGTCAAAAACAATATCACAGAAGGGTGTACACCCCCTGTGATATGGCCAGTAATATCATCATCTCTACCTTTGGATACTAGGAACAACATCACAGAGGGTGTGTACACTCCCCTGTGATATTGGGCATAATGTTATCCTCTCTTCCACTGGATATTAGGAACAATATCCCTGGTGGTGGGAGGTGGAGTACATTAAGAGCAATTTCACTGGGTGGGTGTACACCCCCTGCGATACTGGGTGTAGTATCATCCTCTCTTCCCTAGGATATTAAGAACAGTATCACAGGAGGGGTGTACAGCCACAGCCCCTGCGTTATTGGGAGTGATAGCATCTTCTTCCCCTCTCGATATAAGGAACAATATCCCAGGGTGGGTGTACATCCCCTGCGATATTGGGCATAATGTCATCATCTCCCAACGTGGATATTGGGCATAGTGTCACAGGGGGATGTACACCTTCTTCGATATTGGGAGTAATATCATCCTCTCCCCTCAGGATTGTAGGCAAAATATGGAAGGGGTTTTACAACTCGTGCGATATGGGCAGTAATACCATCCTCTCCCCACCTAGATGTGAGGAACTATATCACAGGCGGCTGTACACTTCTTGCGATACTGGGAGTCATATCATCCTCTCCCATCATGGATATTAAGAACAATATTACAAAGGAGGTGTACACCCCCGTGATACTGAGAGTAATACTAAGCTCTCCCCTTCGGGATATTAGGAACAATATCGCAGGAGGTGTGTACAACCCCTGTGATACTGGGAGTAATATCATCCTCTCCCCTGAATATAAGAAACAATATCACTGGAGCATGTACACCCCCTGTGATATTGGGAGTCATATCATTTTCTCTCCTTCTGGATATTCGGAACAATATCGCAGTGGGTGTGTACACCCCCTGCAATATTGCCACTAGTATCATCATCTCCCTCACAGGATGTAAGGAACAATATCACAAGGGGTGTACACCCCCTGAGATATTGGGGGTAATATCTTCCTCTCCCCGCTGGCTATTAGGAACAATGTCACAGAAGGGTGTACACTCCCTGCTCTATTGGGAGTGATGTCATCCTCTCTGTCCCTGATATTAGGAACAATATCACTAGGGAGTGTACACCTCCTGCAATATTGAGACTAATATCATCCTCTCACCCCCTGGATATTAGGAACCATATCACAGGGGTGGTGTATACCCCCTGCAAAATTGGAATAATTTTATCATCCTCTCCACATTTGGATGTTAGGGACAATATCACAGGGGAGGTCTACAGCCCCTGCGATATTGGGAGTCATATCATCCTCTCCCACCCAGGATATAAGGAACAAGATGACCGAAGTGATGTACACCCACTGCGATAGTTTCAATAATGTCATCCTCTACCCCCTGGCTATTAGGAATAACATCATAGAGGGGTGTACACTTTCTTCGATATTGGGAGTAATATCATCCTCTCCCTGCCAGATATCAGGAACAAGTCTATTAATTATTAATATTAATAAATATAAGAAAAATTAATAGTAATCATTGATAGTAATAATCACAATAAAGATAGCAAAAATACTGGTTAAAAGTGTTAATGATTATTAGTATTAATAATTAATAGATAAGATCACTATTAATAATAAAATAATGATATCAGCAATTAATGTTACTTAAATCAATACTGTGATGTTGGTAATAAAATAATAATTAATATTAAGAACTAATAATATTGTTAAATGACATTAATAGGAATAATTTCAAGCATGCATAGTCATATATTTAAAATAATTATCCATAATTAATAATGGTGTCCTATTAATTAATAGTATCATTGATAATTTTTAAAATCGATCATCGATGTTTAATAATTAATCATATTATTGCTCCTAATACCACAGGGAGTGTACACCTACCTACCTGTGATGTTGTTCCTAATATCCAGGGATGGAGAGCATGATTTTAGTTTTAATATCGCAGTAGTTGTACACTCACCCTGTGACACTGATCCTAATATCCAGAGGGGTAGAGTATGACATGACTCCCAACATAGCAATGAATGGACAGCTGCCCGGTGATATTGCTCCTAATATTCACGAAAGAAGCGTATGATATTACTCCCAATATCGCAGGGAGGGTACAGCTCTTCTGTGATATTGTTCCTAGTATCCGGAGGGGGAGAGGATGACAATAATTCCAGTATCGCAGGCTGTGTTCACCCGCCCTGTGATATTGTTATTAATATCCTGGAAGGGAGAGGATGATATTACTCCCTGTAGAGCAAGAGGCCTACACCCAACCTGGGATATTGTTCCTAATATCCATGGAGCGGAGAGGCTGATATTACTCCAATATGGCAGGGAGTGAACCTCCACCCTGAGATATTCTTCTTAACATTCCAAGGCCAAGAGGCTGATATTACTCCCAGTATCGCAGACATGAACACCCCCGTGTGGTACTCTCCCCCCCTGGCTATTACGATCCACCTCGCAGGGGAGTGAGGCACCCCCCTGCGAGGTGGGGAGTAATAGCCACCCCCTTCCCCCCGCTGGCTATTACAATCCACCTCACAGGAGTGTGAGGCACCAGGCTGTGAGTCCACCATGGACTCACGTGTTCCTGATATCCGGCAGGGAGAGGATGATATTACTCCCAATATCGAAGAAAGTGTACACCCCTCTATGATGTTATTCCTAATAGCCAGGGGGTAGAGGATGACATTATTGAAACTATCGCAGTGGGTGTACATCACTTCGGTCATCTTGTTCCTTATATCCTGGGTGGGAGAGGATGATATGACTCCCAATATCGCAGGGGCTGTAGACCTCCCCTGTGATATTGTCCCTAACATCCAAATGTGGAGAGGATGATAAAATTATTCCAATTTTGCAGGGGGTATACACCACCCCTGTGATATGGTTCCTAATATCCAGGGGGTGAGAGGATGATATTAGTCTCAATATTGCAGGAGGTGTACACTCCCTAGTGATATTGTTCCTAATATCCAGGGACAGAGAGGATGACATCACTCCCAATAGAGCAGGGAGTGTACACCCCTTCTGTGACATTGTTCCTAATAGCCAGCGGGGAGAGGAAGATATTACCCCCAATATCTCAGGGGGTGTACACCCCTTGTGATATTGTTCCTTACATCCTGTGAGGGAGATGATGATACTAGTGGCAATATTGCAGGGGGTGTACACACCCACTGCGATATTGTTCCGAATATCCAGAAGGAGAGAAAATGATATGACTCCCAATATCACAGGGGGTGTACATGCTCCAGTGATATTGTTTCTTATATTCAGGGGAGAGGATGATATTACTCCCAGTATCACAGGGGTTGTACACACCTCCTGCGATATTGTTCCTAATATCCCGAAGGGGAGAGCTTAGTATTACTCTCAGTATCACGGGGGTGTACACCTCCTTTGTAATATTGTTCTTAATATCCATGATGGGAGAGGATGATATGACTCCCAGTATCGCAAGAAGTGTACAGCCGCCTGTGATATAGTTCCTCACATCTAGGTGGGGAGAGGATGGTATTACTGCCCATATCGCACGAGTTGTAAAACCCCTTCCATATTTTGCCTACAATCCTGAGGGGAGAGGATGATATTACTCCCAATATCGAAGAAGGTGTACATCCCCCTGTGACACTATGCCCAATATCCACGTTGGGAGATGATGACATTACGCCCAATATCGCAGGGGATGTACACCCACCCTGGGATATTGTTCCTTATATCGAGAGGGGAAGAAGATGCTATCACTCCCAATAACGCAGGGGCTGTGGCTGTACACCCCTCCTGTGATACTGTTCTTAATATCCTAGGGAAGAGAGGATGATACCACACCCAGTATCGCAGGGGGTGTACACCCACCCAGTGAAATTGCTCTTAATGTACTCCACCTCCCACCACCAGGGATATTGTTCCTAATATCCAGTGGAAGAGAGGATAACATTATGCCCAATATCACAGGGGAGTGTACACACCCTCTGTGATGTTGTTCCTAGTATCCAAAGGTAGAGATGATGATATTACTGGCCATATCACAGGGGGTGTACACCCTTCTGTGATATTGTTTTTGACATTCAGTGAGGGAGAGGATAACATTAATCCCAATATCGCAGAAGGTGTACAGACCCCTGTGATATAGTTCCTACTGTACAGGGAAAAGAGAAGAATATTGCTCTCAATATCACAGGGGGTGTAACCACCCTGCCCCCCATCTATTGTTCCTAATATACAGCAGGGTAGAGGCTGATAGTACTCCCAATATCCCAGAAGGTGCACACACACCTGTGATATAGTTCCTAATATCCAGCGGGAAAGAGGCTGATTTTGCTTTCAATATCACCGTGGGTGTACACCGCCCCCAACCTGGGGTATCGTTCCTAATATCCAGGCGGGAAGAAGATGACATAGCTGACAATATCGAAAGGGGTGGACACCTCTTCTGTGATATGGTTCCTGATATCCAGGGGGTGAGTGGATGATATTACTCCCAATAAAGTAGGAACCGTACAGCCACCCTGGGATTTTGTCCTTAATAACCACAGGAGAGAGGTGATATTACTACCAATATTGCAAGGGGTGTACACCCCTCCTGTGATATTGTTTCTGATATCCAGGAAAGGAGAAGATGGTATTACTACCAATATTAAAGGGATGGACAGCCCCCATGGGATATTGTTCTAAAGATACAGGTTGAAAGAGGATGAGATTCCATCCAATATAACAAGGGGTGTACACCCCACCTGTGATATAAATCGTAAAACCTAGAAGAAGAGAGAATGACATTGCTTCCAGAAACACACGGGGCATACACCCACCCTGTGATATTGTTCCTGTCATCTAAAGGAAGAGATGATGATACTACTCCCAATACCGGAGAAGGTACACACCCCCCTGTGATATTGTTCCTCATAACTTGTGGGGGAGAGGATGATATTACTTCCGATATGACAGTGGCTTGACACCCAGTCTGTGATATTGCTCCTAATTTCCAGTAGGTAAAGTATGATGTTCCTGCCGAGAGTAGTGGGTGTACAGCCGCCCTGTGATATTTCTCTGAATATTCAGGGAAACACAGGACGACATTACCCCAAATCTCCCAAAAAGTGTACACTCTTGTGTGATATGGTTCCTAATATCCGGAGGTGCAGAGGATGGTATTCATTCTCCTATTGCAGGCTGTGTACACACAACCTGTGAAATTGTTCCTAACATCCTGAACAAAAGAGACTGCTAATAAGGGATACACATTGCAAGGGGGAGTAATTGGCTATTATAATCCACATTGCAGGGGGGTGAGGCACCCCCCGCGATATGGGGAGTAATAGCAACCCCCTCTCCCCTCCTGGCTATTATGATCCACATCGCACGGCAGTTCAGGACACCAGCCCTGCCCCAACCTTGACCCAGACAGTGGGTGTCATGGGACCACCTCAGGGTGGGTGGCAGCTCAGCTCTAAGATATCCCTGCTGCCAAAGACCAACTGTTCCTGCTAGTTTGAATCTGGCCACAGGGTCTCTGTTGGTGAGACAGATGACCATGAGGCAGACACCCTGAAATCTAGCACGACAGAGCTCAACGCCCCCATGAGAGGCACCATAGCACGCAGACTTTGCAGACATACTAGCGAAGGCCACAGCAGGCCCTGAGTGAGGAAAAATCTGACCAAGATCCTGGGGTCCTGCCACACAGCCCTTAAACCAGGGACTGGAAACTGTTTCCCTAAAGAGCCAATATCAGTATTTTCAGCTTTGCCAACTGATCTTTGCCTCAAGGATGCAACTCTGCCATGGCTGCACGACAGCAGCCTTCTGCAGGTGGCCTGTGAAGAGATGGGCATGACTGCACCCCCATAAAACTTTACTTATGGACATGGAAACTTCTCAGTGTCATGAAGTGTTATTTTTTTTATTTGTTCAACCATTTAGAAATGTAAAATCCATTCTTGATTCACGGGCCACAAGAGCAGGCAGGCACAGGCTGCCCCTTGCCGACCTCTGGAATGAGCTTAGAGAAGGAAATGACAGGCTGGGCCAGCGCAGCCTCTCACAGCAGATTCGCTGCAGGAGGGTCCTTCTTAGCCACCACTTCTCATCCTTCATCTTGGCTTCAAGTGCAGTTCAGGTGGGGAAAGAGAGAACAGAACTGGCCTCAGCAACAAGAAGGAAGGAGATGCAGGGTCAAGCAGCCGTGTGGATCGAACACACTCAACATTCACACCAAGTGGAGCAGAGGCAGAACCAGCCCAGGGGGGCCGAAGTGGAGGCTCTCTGGGGTGGGGGACCTCTGGGTGGGCAAAATTCTCTACCTAAAAGTCACATAGAAGTTCTACACAGCAGTAGTTACAGAAAACACACACTAAGAAAAAGGTCAAAATAAAAATAGGACACCAAGTTTGGCCAACCGGGTCTCACAAGCCAGTGGGTAAGAAAGCCCAGGTGGGCCCACCAGAGGAGCTGGGGGTGGGTTCCTGCCTGCAGGAGGCCTGGGATACCCCATTCCCACCAATGACGACCCAAGCTTTGGGGAGGAAGCTGTCAGAGTCACCAAGTGAGCTGATCAGAGCTGGAGCAGGTAAGGAGCCCTGGCCACATCCCCATGAGGGCTGAGAAGCTGGGGTGCAGGCACACCCCCAGGGGCAGATGCAAACAGTGGACCGTGGACCCTCCTCCTGCCCAGAGGATGCTCAGCTTCCAAGGGACCACCAAGGCCTGGAACCCAGGGACACACCACCTGACCATCATGCCCAGGCCTCCTGGACCAGGTAATGTCTACTACAGGCAGGCAGTCTGGGCTTGGGGCCAGGACAGGGGTGGATGGTCCTGCTAGGCAGGGCTCCTTCTCCCTATCAGCTGGGCTGGCTGCACTGTAGTTTTGGTTCTGGCAACATATTGCTGCCCACTTTGGCCACACCAGTCCCTGGCTCCTTGGCTAGGCCCAGTGCTGTCCAATCCACCTACACAGGCCCCACACACCCAGTGCCCACTAGGCTCCCGTCAGCCAGGAGGACCCATGCTCATCCCCTGAAGTGTCCGTGGGAGCCTGCATCCCACAGAGACCCAGGGCCAACCTCCATGGGGGCCTCTTGGTTGTGGTGGCAGGGGTGGGGGGGAGTTGACCTCCAGCCCTCCCATCCTGGCCACTGTGTTTTGTGGGGATCATTCAGTCCTGGGAGCTTCCTGGGGACCCCAGTAGGAAGAGAACAGGGTGGTCATGGCAGCCTCAGCTCCCAGGCTCTGGGCCCAAGTGCAACAGTCCTTTGGTTCTGGTTTGATCTGGGCGGTAACAACAGGTCATGTCATTCACACAAGACTTGGCTTCAATATAATGCATCAAGGGACTGTGGGGGACACAGATCAGCCTCCAGGCCAGTTACACCTGGTGGCTTAGCCAGTGCAGGCTGGGGAGTGGAAAAGCTGACCCCTGACCTCCCCACCTACCCTGCCCACCAGATGCCAGTAGCGACCAGGGATCCCTGACTTCAGGCAGAGCCAGGCAGCACAGTTGCTGCCTCCTTTGATCCTATCCCAGGGTCCACAGGGCCTGGAGAAACCTGGCAGGGGCTGCGTCGGGAGAATCACGCAGGGGGATGCCAAGTGAAGAATGTGAGGGACTGGATATGAGGGGCACTAAGGGCACAGGGTATGCTTCCCCTGGGGAGGTGGCAGTGGGACATACAGTAGCCAAGCCTCCACAGGTCCCACCCTGCTGCCAGGCACATGTGGTGCCCATACCCACCCCAATGGCTGCAGGAAGTTTCTTCATCAACAAAAGGGGAGGACGCACCCACCTCCACATAGGCATTGGTGCCCATACACATCAGAGAAGAAAATTCCTGCTGTGCCCAAGGTGTGGGGAAAGGGGCAATGTCCCCTTCCTCCCCATGGTAGATCCAAAATTACCTGCTCCTGCCAGCACCCCCACCCCCAACTCCACAAGCTGCTGACCTCCACCACAGTGCCATGCCACGTGCCAAGAACAGCTTAGCGGTACATCCCAAAGGGTGCTATCCTGGAGCGGCTGTGCTGGGCAAGGGACACGTTTCCTAGTCACAGAGGTTTTCTTTCTTTACCACTCACTGGCCCTGTGCCTCGGTTTCCCCCACTGTGGCACAGTGTAAAAATCCCATCTTGAAGGTTAGGAACCCAGAAAGGTCGCCACACCTGGTGAAATGGGGGGTGAAACTCCCTGCCTTGGACCTCTTGCTCCAGGATTGGTGTCCACTGGGACCTGGCCAGGCCAGCATCCTGGGGAGGGCTGCAGTCCCTGCCTGGGGAACCTTGCTCCCAGTTAGGGATCACTGGAGTTGAGGCCCCTAATGGATTGGGGGAGGCACAGGGGTAGAATGGAGGTAGCCTCATCATACGGGGCTATGTAGACCCCAGAAAACAAGCATTGAGTTCAGACTCTTGTCTGAAGCTGGCCACCTGAAAGTATTTGGGCTTTGGGGGTGTGAGGAGGGCCTGGGATCAGGGAACAAAGTGTTCTGGTTTGGACACGCAGGAGGTTCTCTGCAGCTCTCTCAGGTACAGGGTATGTTGCTAAGTAAAGGCTTTTAAAAACCCTAGGAGGAGGGGGCACCCAGAAGGGGCCCTGAAGCCAAGGCCAAGGTCCAGCCTTTCCACCTCGCCAGGTGAAGACATGCTGGAGGACAGTTCTCCAGAGTTTCATAACAAAGAAGAGAAAAAAGAAATCAAAAAGACCTGGAGGATAGGCAAGCTAATGAGGGCTTACTGGGATTACCCTGCCTAATCCTCAAAACAAGCCTTCACTATCTGTCCTCTGGGCCAGGTGAGGAAACAGGTCACAGTAGGACATTCAGATATCCAGGAGGAACTGGCTCCAGGACCCCACCCCACCATGGATACCAAAATCCCCAGATGCTCATGTCCCTGATAGACACTGGTGTAGTATTTGCACATAACCTGTACATATCCTCCCATGTACTTTAAATCATCCCTAGATTATTTATAACACCTTCTACAAGGTAAATGTTATGTAAATAGTTGTAATACTGTGTTACTTAGGAAATGATGACAAGAAAAACAAGTCCATACAGGTTTAGTACATGATCTAGCGCATATATTTTTGATTATTTTCAATCTGCAGTTAGTTGACTCCACAGATGTATAACCCAAGGACAGGGAGGCTGACTGTATATATAAAGCATAGAAATTGGCAAATCACCACCATAATGGAAGATTTCATTTCATCTCTCTCAATTATTGTTAAGTCAAGCAGGCACAAGTGAGTCCAGAGATTCTATCTCGGGTTCTGGCAGAAAAGAGATGCTACACTCAGATGGTGAGTATATATAGTATAACAAAGAAATATTCACAAAGAATGGGTGAGGTTAAGAGACACCAACTGAGGATGGCTGGAGAAACACATCCAGAGCTAGCAACAGGAGCACCAAGAACCCAGGCCAGGGAGGGGTCACCGACACCAATACAGGGAGAGCAGCAGCTAAAGGAGAGGGTGCACACAAACTCAGTGGCCTTAGACAGGGCATTGCAGTCTTTGCCCAAACAGCCTGGCAGGGCGGAGCTAGGGGAATGAGTACTCTGACCTTTTTCTCTATCACTTTCCAGTCTCCCACTGGGTGAGCCCACGGAAGCCAGAGAGCAAGGGCGTCCTTGCTACAGATCACACAGGCAGCCTGCTGATGCACAAGGCAGGATGAGGAAATGTGGAGGCGGGCTCTGGAGGGCAGAGGGAAAATTCCAGCGCACAAAGAGATGATCTGAACAACACAATGCACCGGTCTCCTTTTCCGGATTAAAAAAAGAACACTGGATCCAACAATTAAGGAATACACATTCCTCGCAAGCACACAACTAGAACATATACAAAAATCGGCTACAGTTCTAGGCCAACAAACAAGTCTCAGCAAAAGTTAAAAAGTCCGTATCAAACAGAACTTGTTCTCTGATCACAAAACATTTCAGTGGTATGGGATTAAAGTCAATAACAGAAAAAAAAATGCAGCCGAACCCCACATGTTTGGAAAGTTTTAATACACACTTCTAGTTACTCAAAGAAAAAAATGCAAACCCAGATAGACTCAGAAATGAATGATAATGAAAATACTGCATATCAAAGTTTGTAGATGTAGCAAAATAGTACATAGAGGGAAATGTATATCCTTAAATGCCCATACTAGAAAAGTTTAAAACAGAAGTAATAAGCTAAGCATCCAATTTAGATATTAGGAAAAATAAAGTGATTGTGTGAGTCTGTTTTGCATTGCTATAAAGGAATACCAGAGACAGAATAATTTATAAAGAAAAGAGGTTTACTTTGGCTCATGGTTCTGCAGACTGTACAGGAAGCATGGCACCAGCATCTGCTTCTGGTGAGGCCTCAGGAAGCTTCCAATCATGGCAGAATGTAAAGGGGGAGCAGACATGTCACATGGAGAAAGGGGAGCAAGAGAGAGAGGGATGGGGTACCAGTCTCTTTTAAACAACCAGATCTCATGTGAATTCATAGAGTGAGAAGTCACTCATTACCACAAGGATGGTACCAAGCATTCATAAGGGATCAACTCCCATGACCCAAACACTTCCCACTGGGCCCACCTCAAATGCTAGAGGCCACATTTCAACATGAGATTTGGAGGGGACAAACATCTAAATTATAATGGTGATAAAAATATGAAAGGAGAAGAGAACGAAATAGAAAACAAAGATCAAATTGAGATGATTAAGCCAAATGTTGGTTCTACAATTAGACTAATAAAATCTTTGTGATACCAATTTGAAAAAAAGGAGGGCTGGCATGGTGTCTCACGCCTGTAATTCCTGCACTTTGGGAGGCTGAGATGGGAAGATCACTTGAGCCCAGGAGTTTGAGAGCAGCCTGAACAACATAGTCAGACTCTATCCCTACAAAAAGTAACTTAAAAATTTAGCCGGGCGTAGTGTTGCTTGCATGTGGTCCCAGCAAGTCCAGGAGTTACAAACTGTAGTGAGCTCTGATCGTGCCACTACACTCCCGCCTGGGCAACAGGAGTGAGACCCCATCTCAAAAAAAGAAGAAAGAAAGAAGAAGGAAAGAAAAAGAATAACAGGGGAGAAAGTAAGAAAACACAAATTAAACATTGCATCTCTGCTTCTCTTTTCACAGCCTCAGACCCACATTCCCAACCTCCAGCCATCCTTTTTTTAGCTCTATGTGAGCTGAAAGGGTGTGTTTGAGATTAGAGGCTAAATGAGCAAAGTATGCATCTGAATTGGGTGACTTTATAGAATCTGCTGAGATTCTGCACACTCTACCATATCTTCTGACTAGCCCCTCTGGGCTCTCTGCTCCTGGGTGTGTATGAGGGTCCTGGCTGTGCAGAGAGCAGGCATTGCTATCTAAACAAGAATAACCAGAGCACAGGATGCTGAGCGCCTGAAGTGGAGGAATTGCTCTGACGCTCCTGGAAAAACCAGTGCCGACCTGGGAAGCTAATTGAGCAAAAGACAGAACTGAGCCCCGCGCCATCGTTTTATCTGTGGCCGGCTCTGTGCTTGCTATTCATAAGCCGTGTGAACGCTGCCATTCAGGTGGGATTTGGGGTGCTGAAGGGCTCTCCATTGCTACAGAAAATCTTTTTGTTGTGCTGTTTGGGGAATTTTCTTTTGCTTTTTGTATTTTCCATTTTTTTTTCTGCTGCTTTATAATACCTTTTCTACAGGGACCACAAATCCCTTCACAGTGCTCAGTCATCTTTGTAAAATGGAGGCCCATTTACACTTGCTATCTCAAGATGTGTGGACCAGAAATGAAACACTCACCCAAATCATCCAGACCCCAGGCTTTTATATTCATGGAAGACTGTGAAAGGTAAAAAGAACTGTGAACCAGGTGCAAAGAGTCATTTCCAGCTTCATAATTACTGAGGGGAAACGGTATTTCAAAACCATAGGCGTGGAACTGAGGTTGGCAGGGACAGAGGTGCTATAACACACATTAAATCATTGCAAACGGCACCATCCATTATAAATTAGTAATATCAACACTCTATTGCTGAATATGCTTTTAAAACGGAAATGTAGTCGTTTGTTTTCTCCCATCAAAAGCTGGTCGAGTCCTTTTGACTCTTGAAATGACGAGTCATTAATCTGCTGAAATGTTCCATGTAGTTAGAAAGAAATCCCTGCATTCCAATTTATTGAAAACTCAATTCAGAATTTAATTTAAAACATCAATATTCTTCATTCGGAGAAACATTCCCCAAATAACTTTTTGTTTCCAATTTTAATTAAAAGAACAGTCTGAGAATGGCATTTTCTGTTGCTCTACACGCTCATTAAAAACAAACATGGACTAAAATTGATTGATATTATCCCTTGTGGTAATGACTTTAAAATTCTCACTCTGGCCATTTATAATCATCATAAATAAGTAAAATATGTATCTCTACTTATTTAACCACTAAGGAAACATAACTCATTGTCCCCCAGTCATTTCTTCAACATATTAGAGCTCTGACTTGAAAAAAAAAAATTTCTGTTTTAATATCTGAGTATGATGAGATCTCCATGGACCATTATTAGTCTTTTCTACTTTTATCTTAAACTTAGATTACTCTTGCGTAGGCATAAAGCCACCTTCCATGCTTTTTAATTCTATGAACCGGAAATAAGAAACAATATTTGTAGATGATCTCTGAAATTGCCCAGTAAATACAGCTCGTAATGGTTTGACTGGCCTCCTCGAGGTGTGTGTCATGTTGGTATTTGTATTTCTACTATCTATCAAACCTAAGATATAGGTAAGGCAATAAATCTCTAGTCTAAAGCTTATTGCACAGGACCGTAATTCTTTTTATTTCTTTGTGAGAATTACCATAAGCAAAATCTGAATGTTTTCTTATTTCAATCTATTTTTCCTCTTTTGAAACCTGAATGTTATCCTTCTTAGAAACTGTCATGTAATTCCATGATGATTCATATTGCAAAGAGGTTACAAATACACATGCAGGCCTGCCTTTAGGGTACAAGGGGCTCATCTTATTTAAATTAGAGCATGGCTCCTATACAAGAACAATACTGAATTTTCAACCAAAATTGCATAAGTCTAGCATGTAAGTGATGTGTAAATGAAGTGCTCCCTGAACAGGCATTAAATGCGCATTAAGAGGGAAAACCATAACAGTCCATCATTTCAATGGTCCCAGCCCCAAAGTGCTTGAGTCACTTTGACACAACAGAGTGTGACAGCTTCATAGGCACTGTTTCAGGCTGCTGGGTCCAAGCCCAGTGGAAAAGTGCAAATGAAAATTGGCCCAACGAGTCACCGATGGCCATGGCCCAGGCTCTGAGTGCCAGTTGGCACAGTCCATCACTTTTCCAGACTGGGCTCGCCAACTTGATCCACAGGAGGGAGGATTTTACATGATTTTGCTCTAAGTAAATGATGAGCAACTGATGTGGAAGTAAGCCAATCAGATAACTTTAGGTTTGAATCCAAACCCTGGGCAATGGTTTCCAGGTACTCATCAAAGAGATAGGAACAGCCCCTGGAACAGCACAGAGGGAACAGTCTCTTGGGAGTTGATGTTCCAACCTTTGCCTCATATACAAAGGTATGTGGGGTGAATGCCTAAAAATTCATCTTCCCCTACAGGGATTCAGAATAAAAGCATTCTATCTTTTCTATCTATCTGTGTATTTTGAAAGATACACAGATATTAGCCCCCCATGAAACATGTCTCCCATGAAACAGTCCAACTTCAGTTATTACTGAAGTAATACATCCATTCATGTAGGACAATTGATCCAATGGTATTACAGCAGGGATGAGACGGCTACACATCCAGGACCTGCCAACAAGCCTTGAACATGATAGAAACTCAAAATTATATTACACAAGTCAACCTTGACTTATTTCTTAACTACCAAAGGTGGATTTGCACCATCTATCGATGCACTTTTATTCAATACCCTAAGCCTGCATTTGCACTATGTTTAGCTGGAATCGAGAATGAAATCTATACCACAGGATGCAATGTCATCATGACTTTGTGAGAAAATTACCCATAATATGGCCTCATTAGTATCCTTCTCCACTGATATCATCAGCCCACTGAAAATTCCACTTCTAGGTTATACTGTTGAAGAAACATATCTTAGACCTAATAATTAAGTATCTAAGTGTTGGCATCAAAGAATATATTCCAGGAAATAAATATATACATATACGTACATACACACGGCACAATCATCAGACCTCATATATTTTCCAAATAACCTTTTCTTTTCAAGAGAAATATAAACTTTTGCATTTTTATAACATTTCTTTTTAAATATGTGAATACCAACAATGTAATTTAACTTTTTCTTAATATTTAGGGTTGACCTTAGAAATATAAATTAATATTATCTCCTATAACATAGTGGTGCTCTTGAGGCCTGTTGATGTACATAAAACTCACCATTTTAGTTACACTGGCAGACTTCAGTTCAGGAGGAGGGGGTATCTGGTTTTGGCCACTTCTGTGAGCCTCCCTGTCTCCTCCCTGAATAAGAAGTTATCACTCCACCCTGCTGTCATGTAAACTTTTCTTCTCATCTCAATCCCTACCACATCATTGGGTTTTTCTGCTCCTAAAATGCTACTAGAACTGTTCATTCATTCATCTATTTATTCTACAAGCATTTAATGAGCCTCTACTATATGCCAGGTACTGTCCTGGGAATAGCATGAAACCAGCTCTTTTTTTTTTTTTTTTTTTCTTGAGTCACAGTCTTGCTCTGTCGCCCAGGCTGGAGTGCGGTGGCAAGATCTCGGCTCATTGCAACCTCCACCTCCCGGGTTCAAGCGATTCTCCTGCTTCAGCCTCCCAAGTAGCTGGGACTACAGGTGCCCACCATCACACCCGGCTAATTTTTGTATTTTTAGTAGAGATGGGGTTTCACCATGTTGGCCTGGCTGGAAACCAGTTCTAATGAAACCCACAGCTGATGGGTGGACAAGCATTAGTCAAAGAATCATGAGAATAAATGTAACATCACCTCGGAGAAACAAGAGGGATATGAGGCAACAGACAACCAGGAACTGATCCAGAAGGTCAGAGGAGACTCCCTTGTGATGGTTGAGCAGATCTCCTAAAGAGTTCACTGGTGAGGAAGGGTGTGAAGAGCATTCTTAGAGGGAAACACACGTTCCAAAGCCCTGTGGTGGAAGAGAACACAAAATCTGCCACATAGGAAGAGGAGCCCTGTGGCTAAGACGCAGCCTTTTGGTCTCCAAGAGCAATGGAAGGCAGTTCAAGTGTATAAGTGGGCGGTTGCATTTTGAAAGCACCACCTTGGCTGCAGAGTAGAGGACATTTTGGACATGGGCAAGCTTTACATCCAGTAGGAGCCTGTCGCAGTAAGTCCGGCAAAAACTATGGTGGCTTGGCCTAAAGACAGTATTCTCAGTCCAGGCTCCACAGAATTCTGTGAATTTAGGTGGGAAAACAAGCATATCTTTATTTTCATCAATCTCTAATTGAAATTTAGTATTTCCTTCCATTATAAATGTAGGCAGCAAACCACAGGAGTATTAACAGCATCTGTGACCTTGCTACTGAGAGAAATCACAGGTGTTTTCAGATCACATTACAGTTGCTGTAGATATATCAAGATATCATTTATACTCGGCCTTTCGCGGTGGCTCACACCTGTAATCCTAGCACTTTGGGAGACCGAGGCAGGCAAATCACCTGAGGTCAGAAGTTCGAGTCCAGCCTAGCCAACATGGTAAAATCTTGTTTCTACTAAAAATACAAAAATTAGCCGGGCATTCTGGTGTGTGCCTGTAATCCCAGGCTGAAGCAAGAGAATCACTTGAAGCTGGGAGACGGAGGTTGCAGTGAGCCGAGATTGTGCCACTACATTCTAGCCTGGGTGACAAAGCGAGACTCCATCTCAAAAAATATATATATATATGTATATGTGTATGTGTGTGTGTGTATATATATATATATGCGTGCCATTTATACTCACCACTACTTGAAAAATTACTGTAGTTGTTAGGCCTGCTACTATGTCATGTTACATAATGCATTTATAAAGAAGCACATATATTATTATAACTCAAAATTATTAATACTTTGATAACTATATTTTAACATAATTGGTTTTCTTTGTAATCCTGTGTTTTATTTAATGCATTTTAAAGCTTTATTCTTTCTGTGTTAGTTTGCCAAAAAAATTAAAAAGTAAAAACTTTACTTTGAAACGGGACACATGGGCTTCACCAGACGGCCGAAGGGTTTCATTGCAAAAAGTAGGTCAAGGCTCCCTACATGTGAAGAGGAGTGGATGATTTGAGAGCTTTATAGAAGGTCAGTGTGGCATGACCTCAAGGTGAATGGCTGCACTCGGATGAAGGGAAACAAGGTGCCTGGGAGAGTTTCTAGGGGTCTGGTTTATGCAAGTGGATGAGCAGTGGCGCCTTTAATCAAGGAAGAAAACACTAGAAGAAAAAGACCACAAGGACATCTATGGGTAAAGCACAAGGGCTTTACTCACTGAGCTCCGGGCATCTCATTTGGTCATTTTTTTTCCCCTCACTTTCTGGTTCTCAGCCAAGTTGCAGATAGTTGAGAAATATTGATAAGTCGGATGTCACCATGAACAGATATATACACACATAAACAGAAATCATTATTAAGAAAATTATAGGTTTCTAGTCACAACACAATTTCCAGTTACAAGGTATTTTTAATATTTACGAATGAAACCATTATCCGAAAGCTGTCTTTTCCTCTCTATTACAAGATTGCTTCCCAAGGGACTGCATTTCTGTTCCCAGAGGACACCAGTTTTCATTAAAACCTTGAAGGAAGCAATGGATGCCATCGCCCCCGTCTCCGTTTACTAGGTCCCAATCTCCATTCTATTTATTCAAGACTACTGCAACTCCTTCAAAATATCAAAACATCAACCCAAATATCCTCATTATTTCTGTTTCTACACAAGAGCAACATATTGACTTTGCCAAAACAATTAAACTTAAGCCATTAGTCACCAGCCAAACAATTCCCTTGGTGACTTCATCCAAGCCTTCCTCCTGCCAGCTGTCCCTCCTGCATCTGTCAATTCCTGGGCAGGGGAAGGGCTGCAAACAAGACATTAAATTCTGTGATACGTCTTCATTCTTGTTACCTTAGAATTTGTGGAAACCTTCTAAACACAAATTGATTCCAAATCAAGTTTTGAATATCAGAGTCAGGGAAATGAACTATTGATTTGCCCTCAGCTCTGCAGAACTCAATCAAAATTTTCTCATTTTCTGCTGTTTTTTTCCTTTTGCCTGTGGAAGGAATACTTCGGGCAAGAACCAATTCCAAGGCCGGTAGATGATGTTTGAGAAATAGTGGCTTTCCTTGCCCCTGTCATTCTCAGGTGTCGATGCACATATGGTGGCATTTTAACTTTTACAATGATTTTTTCTCCTTATTTCTTTTACCTACTCACCAGGCCCTAACTCTCTCCTACAGAAAAATCCTAAAGATAGTAAAACCATAGGAGATTTTCTTTTTAATACGCCCCATCAAGAACTATGATTTACACTATGCTGAGTGAAATCCATTGCAGTTGTCCTGCCTTCAAGTTTCTAGAATTTAATACAAACTTAAATATCTTACTGGATTAATGCATCCATTCAATGTTCTGCTGTTATTGTGATCATGTACTCAGACAAAAAAATTTTTTCAAAGGAATTATTACTATAAATCGGCTGCTTTGTGACAGAGCCAGTTCTGCTCCATAATAGAAAACATTTCAACAAAAACATTTGTATCAAACTGGTTGGTTTTTAAAGAACTTTTCCAGATTAAAGTCAGCCTGGCAGACTGGACTGCTTGGCAGTTGGACAAATTTAGCCAGGCTGCTAGACACATTTCTCAAACTTTTTCTAATTTCCTGTTACATAAGTAATATAGAGTAAACGTCAAGATAGGAGAGAGGAAAAATAATACAGCATCCTTATAAATATCTACCTTATTCAACTTGTTTAGTTAACAAAGCAAAACAAAATCTTCGTGTGTTAAAACTTGATCAATGATTAGCTGCAAAGCTTCAAAACCCAAACCAGCAAAAAAGAAAAAACAAAAATTACTGGCTGATAACTTGGTTACAGTAAGAGGAGAGCCTCATGCACAACTACAACCAGGGCCTCTAACACTGTCAAGGAGCTCTCTCCCTTTCTCTCATCCTTTCTCCTCTCTGCTTCTCTCTGCGGGCTGGCTTCATTCTTGCAGATCACCTTTATCTACCTAAGGCTACGACTAGAGCCACTTCTAAGTCATATTTTCTCAGCATCAAGACAAGAAAGTAAAGAAACTCTTCTCCCCTGCTACCAGCTTCTGTCCTTTAAAAATGGCAAGGAACAAGTCTACTGGGTCTAGTTTAGGACATATGCCCCTTCTCAGAGCAATCATTGTTGCCAAAGAATATGGTAGTCTAATTGGCTCTCCCATGCCAACCTCACACCCGGTAACAATCACAACACCAGGGAGTCGAGGTCGAAGTTTAAAGTGCAACTCCCTTTTGCATCCTATATTAGACCAGCAGTTTCCCAAAATAGTCTCAGTGGGAAGGGAGCAAGCTTAGAACACAAAACAATAAATGCTCACCCGAGGTATGTGGCAATCATAACTCTACAGTTTCTACCAGGTAAGATTTTGCCCTGCTTTGACATTTAAGATACCAGAAAGCAACTTAAATTACTTTATATCAAAGATGTTGTTTCTCTAATATAAAATTATAATTGTGTGACTTGTTAGCAACGATTCAACATGAAAAGAAATAGTTTTATAGTGACATTAAGTGAATATATTTTCTCCATTTCTAGTATTCTCTGATATTCAAGTACTAGGTCTTTCTGGACATAAAACAAAACATTAAAGTGTTTTCTCTTTCTCTCTCTCTCTTCACTTACAATAGGCCACACTAATAATTTTAGAGAGCCATGAATGATCTTTCCACATAATAATAAATGTTCTAAAATTGTTCTAATTCAGCAATATCAGCAGTGCCTAAAAGCTAAGTGATAATACCATAAACATGTTATGAGTGGAAATGGCCATTTCCTTCATCACGTACGCCTAACTGTGCAATCCTAGGAGCCAATAGAAAGGCGGCTTTTCCACTCAGTGTTGGGTACCTCAATCAGTTGACCAGAGGAGCTAGAGGCTAGCCCAGTGCCCCCCTTAACAGTGCTGCTGTCACTACTCAGGACCACTGTTTCCTTGCCTGTAAAACTGATAGGACTGGCCAGGTGCGGTGGCTCACACCTATAATCCCAGCACTTTGGGAGGTCAAGCTGGGCGGATCACTTGAGGCCAGGAGTTTGAGACCAATCTGATCATCATGGTGAAACTCTACCTTTACTAAAACTACAAAAATTAGCCGGGCATGGTGGTGTGCGCCTGTAATACCAGCTACTAGGGAGGCTGAGGCACAAGAATTGCTTGAACCTGGGAAGCAGAGGTTGCAGTGAGCCAAGATCGTGCCACTGCATTCCAGCCTGGGTGACAGAGACTCTGTCTCAAAAAAAAAAAAAAAAAGACTAGAGTAGATGAACTTTACAGATCTAAACTGTTATAATTCCAATAAAGAGTTTTGTTAATTTTGACTTTAAAAAATTAGAATTCTAGGCCGGGCACGGTGGCTCACACCTGTAATCCCAGAACTTTGGGAGGCCAAGGTGGGCAGATCACGAGGTCAGGAGATCAAGACCATCCTGACTAAAACAGTGAAACCCCGTCTCTACTAAAAATACAAAAACAAAATTAGCTGGGCGTGGTGGTGGGTGCCTGTAGTCCCAGCTACTCAGGAGGCTGAGGCAGGAGAATGGCATGAACCCAGGAGGCAGAGCTTGCAGTGAGCCGAGATCACGCCACTGCACTCCAGCCTGAGCGACAGAGCAAGACTTTGTCTCAAAAAAAAAAAAAAAAAAATTGAATTCTAACAGAAAAGAACAACATAGTTGTGACATAAAAGAGCATTTGCCAGGTGCCAGTGGCTCATGCGTGTAATCCCAACACTTTGGGAGGCGGAGGCGGGTGGATCACTTGAGGCCAGGAGTTTGAGCCAGCCTGGGCAAGATCCCTTCTCAATTTTTAAAAAATAAATAAAAGAAAAAAATAAAAGAGCCATTTTATCTTAATCTCTTACAATCCAGCTAGTTGTCAGTCTCTTGGTCATTAAATGGTTACACGGCCCCTTGCCACCTTCGGGGCTGGGTGTCAGGGATACAGATGAGCAAGCATGTTGCAGTCCAAGAGCTGTGGAGGGGAGACAGCGTGCAAACAGATCATGAAAGTGCAATGTCAAAAGCATCCTAAGAAGATAGTAGGCAAAGAACCCAGTGGGGAGGTGGCAAACCCTCCCCCACAATGACCTAACCGAGGAGGGGATGTTCAAGATGAGCCTAGAGCATCTGTACAGGTAGCCAAGTATGAGGGAAGAAAATCTGGGCGAGGGAGGAAGTATGAACCAAAGGAGCCCAGCAAGTTCTGAGAAAGGAAGTCTGGTCAGAGTGGGACAGGTGTGGGGCAGAGATGAGCGGTGAGGCCAAGGGACTTTCTCCTATTGACAGAGAGACCCACTGAAGGGCCTCCCACAGGAGCTCGGCACACACAGACCTGCCTTCTAGAAAGTCCTCTGGCAGCAGTGCAGAACGTGGATCAAGGGAAGAGTGGCCAAAGGCAGAGGCACTGAGCTATGGCAAAGCTCCTATATTCACTGAATGAGCCGATGAGGATCTGGGTTAAGGCAGTGAGTGGCAGGAGCAAGGGAAGAGAGGACGGGGCTGCTGAAGGAGGAGGAGGCTTTCTGCAGCCCAGTAACTGAATTACATTGATCACTATGGGGAGAAAAACTTTTCCTCTACCCTCCTAGGTTCAGTACCTGGAGCCTGTGAATTAAACTTTAAAAAAAAAGAAAAGAAAAGAAAAAGAGAGAGAGAGCGATGAATGGGAAAAAAGGCACAGAGATTTTGCTAATCTTTATGTGCATGAGGGTTCACAGAAGTGAAACTCAAGCAATTATACTCAGGGGCTTGTATACCATTTTAACAAAAAGAAGGGGGATTTTGGGGCTTCAAGGGATGATAAATCATAGGGAAGTAACTAGGAAATACATGGAAAACTAATGGAAGATAAAAACGGGCCAGGCATGGTGGCTCACGCCTGTAATCCCAGTACTTTGGGAGGCCAAGTCAGGTGGATCTCTTGAGGCCAGGAGTTTGAGACCAGCCTGGCCAACACAGTGAAACGTCGTCTCTACTAAAAATACAAAAATTAGCGGGGCGTGGTGGCACACACCTGTGATTCCAGCTATTCGGGAGGTTGAGCCAGGAGAATCACTTGAACCTGGGAAGTGGAGGTTGCAGTGAGTCAAGATCCTGCCACTGCACTCCAGCCTGGGGGACAGAGTGAAACCCTGTCTCAAAATATATATATATTACAATAAGGTCTGTTTACGCAAATTCATCTTCGGGTGGACTCCTCATCTCCGGTGATAAGAGTGGCCATTCCCTTCCTATACGGGGCGGAAGACAGAGGGCACTTTCACAAAGGGAAATTCGTGCTTTTAGGCAGATAAGGGAGGGCAGAGACTACTTCCCGCCTCTACTGATTTTCAATTGCCTTCCCTTCAAAACAATCCTCATGCCAGTGTCGGATGTTGCAGAGGTGTATTCTGATCTGCTTCAACCACGTGTGTGGTTTTTAGTTTAACCTTCCTGAGCCTTACTTTCCTCACCTCCAAAATGGGATAAAACTTTCCAGATGTGCAATCAAAATAAAATGCAACAATCCATTTAAACTACTCAAGACAACAGTAAGTGCTCAACAAACATAAACCATCATCATTTTTAAAATCATGCACTCTTGTCCAATCACCCCCAGGGGTAGGGGCAAGCCAAGCTGGCCAGTCCACCCCACATGCATATGAGGTCCTGCAGGCTGGGGCTTAGCAGGCGAGGGCACCCAGATGACCAGGAGTAAAGAGAGCCAGAAAATGAGGGGGGAAGTGTCCTTGGGGTGCCAAAGGCCAAAGCTAGAAAAGCCAAAATTTGTCCTCAAGGTTAGGGGACTAGCACAGAGACAGAAATAAGAAACAAGGAAGCTCAGGCAGATGCAGGAACTGAGTAGGAAGCCAAGAGCACACTGCTGAGAGGGAAGATCTGGAACATGCTCCTGTGGGCAGGGCTGAAGAGTCCAGGCTGGGGTGGTCCCAGTGGGTCTACTTGATTCAAAAGACAGGAAGGACCTGAGCAGACACCATTGACCATCACCCACCAGTGAGCTTGCAGACACCTGCCAACAAAGACTGGAGAACCTTGTTATAAAGATTCTTTCTACTTTCTAGAAAAAGAGAACATTAAACCTTCCCCCAAACCCCAAGGTAATAGGGGGAACATTCAGTACTTCTCATTGTTCCTCCCATCTGAAACTGAAGGTATGAGGGAAGAGATCACTGAACAAAATAAGAGCCTTTAACCGACGGACTGTGTGCCAAGCCTCTTTCTAAATGTTTTTCCTACATTATTCCTCAAATCCCCACAACCCTACAAAGTAGACACTGTCATCATCCCCACTTTGCAGATGAGTAACATGAGGCTTAGTGATGGTGAGTAATCTGCCCTAAGGCATCCTGCCCTCAGACCCCAGGCTGCCTGACATCAAACCACCCCAAGCACTCTGACTGCGCTGCTGAGGCGGAGCCCTGGGGGAATAAAAACCTGGACAGGAGGAAGGACCCCTCTTCCTCTGAGGGCGGAGGGGAAGTGGGCAAGGTCAAGTCTGGCATTGGAGAAGGAAGTCAGTTGAGGTCTGGTTTCTATGAAAGAGTTGAAAGGGGAGTGATCGTGGTGAACGCTAAGGCTGAGGATTTCCTGGAAGGGGTTGAGGCCCTGAGAGGCTGGGAGAAGGAGCAAGAGGGGTGCTGCCCTAATCAAGAAAGGGCTGCCCGGGATGGGTGCTGCTTATGAAGTCAGGGGGCCCCAGAGGAGGAGTTGGGGGTGGCGTTGACAGGGTCCAGCCCCAGAGCTCTGGCCTTCTTTAAAAGTTTTATTTTTAGCTGGGTGCGGTGGCTCAAGCCTGTAATCCCAGCACTTTGGGAGGCCGAGACGGGCGGATCACAAGGTCAGGAGATCGAGACCATCCTAGCTAACACAGTGAAACCCCGTCTCTACTAAAAAATACAAAAAACTAGCCGGGCGAGGTGGTGGGAGCCTGTAGTCCCAGCTATTCAGGAGGCTGAGGCAGGAGAATGGCGTAAACCCGGCAAGCAGAGCTTGCAGTGAGCCGAGATCCGGCCACTGCACTCAGCCTGGGCGACAGAGCAAGACTCCGTCTCAAAAAAAAAAAAAAAAGAAAGTTTTATTTTTAATTGACAAATAATAATTAAATACATTTAGAGGGTACAAGGTGATATTTCTATATACATATACACTGTGGAATGATCAAATCAGGCTAGTTAGCATATCCAGTACCTCAAATACATTTATTTGTGTTGAGAACATTTAAAATCCTCTTTTAGCTATTTTTAAATATACAATACATTATTATTAACTATAGTCACCATGCTGTGCAGTTGAACAATGAACTTCAGATGGTATTCGTCACATCTAACTGAAACTTTGTATCCATTGACTAACCTCTCCCCTTCCCCCGCACCCTCCCACTGCCTGCAGCCCCTGGTAGCCACCGTTCTCCTCTCTACTTCTGTGATTTTGACTTTTTTAGATTCCACATATGAGTCAGATCATGGGGTATTTATCTCTCTGTGCTCTGGCCTTTTTAATTGCTCACTTTGGGGGTCTGATACAGTATTTGGGGGCTCCATTCTAATGTCTGTCTGTAGAGAAGATGTGTGCTGGAAGCTTGCTGTTTGTAATGTGGCCCCGGTTCAGCAGCATCAACACCACCTGGGAGCTCACTGGAAATGCAGAACCTCAGCCCCACTGATCTTCTCAATCAGAATCTGCACTTTTAACAAGCCCCCCAGCTGATCCGTGTGCACATCAGAGCGGGAGAAGCATGCGCTAGGAGGCAAGGTACCCATCCCCAAAGCTGCTGCTCAGCCCTCAAAGTCACTAGAGCTCTGCAGTCTCATTGCCAGGATTCTCATCAAGATGTGAATCTCTGGGGAAAGAGAAAAGTGTCCAAGCCTGACTCAAAATCCAGCCATAGTCTATATATCAAATTCCAGATGAGGGACAACATGGGACAATTCCTTAACATTCTCTGAAAGGGATGGGAAGCTGATCTGAGGGTGTAGCTTTTGCAGGAGGTGTTCCTGCTGCATATTCCACAGGCTCTGGGTAGTGTTCCCACCAACACTCGGTCATCACTGAGCACCTACTATGCATCAGGTGCTCTCCTAGCTGCTGGGGATACCGCAGCAAACAAACCAGGCAAAAATCCCTGCCTCCAAGAAGCTTATTTTCTAATGGGGAAAGAAAACAAATTGAGTAAAAACACGCAGGATGTTTGTTGGTGTCAGTACCATGCAGGAATGTAAAGCAGGAAGGAAATAGGCGCTATCAGTGGTAGTCTGCACTTTTAATAGTGGAGCCCAGGTAGGCTTCCTTGAGAAGGTGACATTGAGTCAAGACCCAAAGGAAGTGAGGGAGCAAGCTAGACAGCGGGGAGTGTTGCAGGCAGAGTAAACAGCCAGTGCAAGGGCCCTGGGGCAGGAGTGTGCCTGGTTTGCATGAGGTTCAAGGAGCCCTGTGTGGCTGGAGAGGAATGAACAAGAGGAATAGGAGAGGAGCTCAGAGACAGCACAGGGCCAGATCTGCTGGGCCTCATAGACCATCATAGGAATTTTGCTTTTACTGTGAGTGAGATTCCAGGAGGAGTTGGATTCTGGACATCGTGTAGGTAGAGCCAAGAGGATTTCCTGGCCAGTTGAATGTGGGATGACTCCAGGGTTCTTGGCCTGAGTAACTGAAAAGATGGAGTTGCCATCATCTGAAATAGGGAAGACCCGGGGTGGAGCAGGCCAAACAAAATCCAGAGCAATAGAGAATGTTGCAAAACACTCAAGAAAAAACATGTCATATTATTATTTTATATGTTCTAGGAGCAACTGGGTTTTAGTTATAGTTGGAAAAGATAGTTAGGTGTTCCATCTTCTCCTACTCAAAAGGATAAACTAAACTATCAGATTACCAAGTCCAAGCCAAATGGCAACAGTGAGCTGGCACCAAGTACATCTGAGCTCGTACATGGCCCTGAACACTGCCCAACAGATACAATCTTGCCAACTGTGATGAAGGCTACAGGCCAGGTCTCACCATGAAGTCAGTTAGCACTCATTAGCCATCATGTTCTCTGCACACTCCCCACGTCTTGATTCTCTCAGAATGAACTTTTTTTTATTTTATTTTTTGAGACAGAGCCTCACCCTGTCACCGAGTACAATCCTGGCTCACTGCAAGCTCCGCCTCCCAGGTTGAAACGATCCTCCCACCTAAGCCTCCCAAGTAGCTGGGATTACAGGCATGCGCCACCATGTTGGCCAGGATGGTCTTGAACTCCTGACCTCAGGTGATCCACTCACCTCAGCTTCCCAAAGTGCTGGGATTACAGGCATGAGCCAACATGCCTGGCCTCTTAGAATGAATTTTTAATACCATTGGTGCTTGGCTTCTTCCATCCTAGCAGAGAAGAGCCTTTCTCTGCTTCTCGGGTCACCAGCATGGCCAGGGGACCTGCCCAGGGCACAACACAGCCAGGCTCAAAGAGTTGTTGGAGACCTTGCTGGCTCAACTTCTGAGACCCCTGTAACTAACCTTTGTGAAAATCGACAAAAATATGACAGGATCACCCAAATGTAAAAGCTGGTCATCCTCTTTTTAAAAATGCATGAATGTGTACTGTTGGCTGTATCCTGTACTTGCAGTGCTGGGATCCTCAAGAAGCATCGGTTTCATGATTTTACAGGTCATGAAAAAGAGTCTATAGATTAGCTAGAGGTACATAGCTGGTTAGCAGCAGAGCCTAGACAAAGACCCTGCCCTCTGATCACCTCTCAGTGGTGCCCCCAATACATGAAGTGCAGCTCTCTATGGTGCAGAAGTGTGCTAAGAAGTGGCCATGCCAAACTGTTCTTATAAAGACAGCTCTGAAACCTCTTAAAAACAGGGATAGTTGAGGCCGGGCGCAGTGGCTCAAGCCTGTAATCCCAGCACTTTGGGAGACCGAGACTGGCGGATCACGAGGTCAGGAGATCGAGACCATCCTGGCTAACACAGTGAAACCCCGTCTCTACTAAAAAATACAAAAAAACTAGCTGGGCGAGGTGGCGGGCGCCTATAGTCCCAGCTACTCGGGAGGCTGAGGCAGGAGAATGGCGTGAATCTGGGAGGCGGAGCTTGCAGTGAGCTGAGATCCTGCCACTGCACTCCAGCCCGGGCGACAGAGCGAGACTCCACCTCAAAAAAAAAAAAAGACTAGCCGGGCAAGGTGGCGGGCGCCTGTAAACCCCGGAGGCAGAGCTTGCAGTGAGCTGAGATCCGGCCACTGCACTCCAGCCTGGGCGACAGAGCGAGACTCCGTCTCAAAAAAAAAAACAAAAAAAACAAAAAAAACAGGGATAGCTGAAATTGCATGCGAATAGGCTTTGTATGGCTCTCTCTGGAAACATCCGAAGATCCTAATTCTTTTGATCCGTGAGACTTTCGGATAGCAATTTCCTCAGAACATGATCTCAAGCAGCCACATGTCACAGCACTTCCCCCAAGTGCTACTGAAATGTTTGTGCCATGACGCAGGAAGAGTCAGAAAACTTCCCATTATTATATTTGCTATTACTTTTTGTAATATCCTTAGAATATATCAATGTTGGTGACCACTACTTTCCAGCACTTCATCCCCCTGGCAATCTTTCTTGTTTCTTGGAGAGCTTGGCAGAGTCATCTTGGAACAGAGAATGTGCACTTCAGTGCCAAAGGAAAGGTGCTCTATGTGGCAGGCAAAGAGCCCAGAGGACATTCTCTGCTGGAAGAAGGAGAACATCCTCTCACTCAGCATCCACCTCATGGTGACTGGACCCCATCAGGAGTACTCAGGTTTACGAAGGAAGGTGGCAACTTTACCCTGTTAGACTGTGGCTGGTTTCCTTGTAGCAAGGTTTTAAAGTTGTTCTGAAGCTCTGAAATACTTGTATTGTCTCTCAAAAAATCTTTCCCTCCTCACTTCTAGCTCCATTTTTTAAGTCTTCTAGATCCAATTTTTAAAAATCCTCTTAGGAATTAGATGTACATGAACTGTGCTGTACTTATAAGTACACATATTTCTGGTGCATGAAGGACATGCTCAAGAAGTGTGCATTGGGTGAATTACTGTAGTTAAAGTTTTAAAACCCATATGACACTGAATGCTAGGGAGGCATTTTTTAAGTAGTAAGAAAAATAGTAATTGGTTCATTCAGCAAAACAAACCAGGACATGTTTGTTAAGCAGTTATCTTTTTCAAAAAATAGACTCATTGGGACTAAATTCAGCAGGTACCATCAATGCATTAACATCAGAATGGCCTCATGTGATAGGTAGATTATTTGCTTAATAATCCACAGGAAAACCCAAAACAAATAAAATGGTAAAATGTTCTAATCACTGCTTTATTTATTTATTATTTATTTATTTATTTACTTTGAGTCGAAGTCTCGCTCTCTCACCCACGTTGGAGTGCAGTGGCGCCATCTCAGCTCACCGCAACCTCCATCTCCTGGGTTCAAGCGATTATCCTGCCTCAGCCTCCCATGTAGCTGGGATTACAGGTGCATGCCACTGCGCCCAGCTAATTTTTTGTATTTTTTAATACAGACGGGGTTTCACCATGTTGGCCAGGCTGGTCTTGAACTCCTGACTTCAGGTGATCCGCTGGCCTCAGCCTCCCAAAATGCTGGGATTACAGGTGTGAGCCACCATGCCTGGCCCCCTGCTTTCTTTCTTTATCCAAAGATGTTGTAAATACATTTAAATGACAAAAACATTTGGAACACTGAAAAAGCCTTCTATCTGGAAATATGCAGCCATAAATTCAATGAGTTTACATACTTTGTGCCACTTTGCCCTCATGTGGGATTTTGATTATATGCAGAGTGCTTAATTTCTTTGGAAGAGATGCGTAAATGAAAGTTTCATCCCCACTCTTATATTTCAGCTCTCCTCTACCTCTTTTTGCGTGTGGTTGGTGGGGGGGTTACACAAAGTATTATGTCTGACTTCATATGGATATGCAATCAATATTAACCCCAAATAGCTTAAACAATATATTCTTCATAAAAAACAGGCCTTCATTACTCTTCATACTGTGAGTAAGCAATCACACACACAAAAAAGACAAATACTCTGACACCCTGCAAATTAACTCTGTCAGTTTCCAGGAGTATTCACCAAAACAATACTGTAGGAATCACACCGGCCTGGATTCCAGCCCCTTTCACACACAACTGATTTGTCCCACCTGGCAAAGGGCCAGTTTCATGCCAGACAATGACCTTCTAGGAAGACTGTGCTGTACTTATAAGTACGCATATTTCTGGTGCTTCACTATCCCTCCATCTCCTCTGTATTGTCAGAGGTTGTGCTAAACTGTTCTTTCGTAAGTCACCCCTTCAGCACTGCCTGGTGACCAGTGCCATGTGGCCAGTGAAGCCTCACCAGTGCTTGACTGGGGCACATGGTGAACTCCCGGCCTCAGCCCTCTTGCAGTTGGGCAGGGCATGGGGCTAGTCCTACCCAATGAGCTTCAAGGAAAAAGGAGTGCCATGGATGGGATAAAGCTCAGAAAAGTCCATGTGGGCTCCTCCAGAGCGATGCGGAGGCAACACACCCCAGACAGTGCAGCTACAAGGTAGTGGGGCCTCAGTTATCGTGGGAGTCTTTGTCCAGGACTGTGTGGAGCACAGCCCCCTGCCAGCTTCGGTGAAACAGGCAGCAGAGCTAGGAGTGAAGGCAGCTGTAGGGCTGTTTGTTTCTACGGTATTCTGATGAATGCGATGAGTTGGCGTTGCTCCTGAGACACCTGGACCAGGTATTTCCCCTGTAAAGGTTCTGCCCACTCTCCAGCAAGTCTACTTTCCTGCCACGGAACAGGTCACACAAATTTAGTTGCACAGACCCAGGATTCCCCAGGAGGTGCCTTCAACCTCAAGAAATGCCACCTTCCTCTAGCCCCGCCTCAGCACTCCTCTCCTCTTTCCAAACACATTTTTGGGCATTCTTGGAAGACAATTGCTGGTAATCCCTGTGCGGCCAGGACTCACTTCCAGGACCCGCCTCCCAGGAAGCCCAGGCGCAGACACCAGCTCCCGCAGGAAGTTCTCTTGCCCTCAGCCGACCCCCTGGCTCCTTTCCAGCCCCTCACTGAATTCAGTTCACTGCCAGCTTTTCTGAAAAGTACACAAAGACTTGCCTCCCTACCTATCAGAGATGCCACCTTCTCCCTCTGTTCCTAAGACTCATGTTTCTGCATTTTTCTCTTCCCCCTGTGGTAGAAGGAATCAGCCACTTTCCACTGGGATCCAGAAGCTGAAATCTGAAATCCAGTCCTGAGGTTACAAAGGACAATCTCACAGATTGTCTCGTCTGTTCCAACTCAGGCAATTTCTGCACAGATGCTTTCAGCTAAACTGCTTCCATGCTCCACTTCTGATTTTCCAGAATTTCCTTGTTAGTTTAAGCCTGTCTCCTCCTGTTATTTTTAGATTTGATTTTACTCCTTTTAAAAGGCCAGGGGTGGGGAGTTTTTGTGGGGATGGAAGAATTGTTTTCGTCTTTTTAATTACAAGCAGCTGACAAAGACAACTCAGTGGTGGAAAATGGTTGAGTCGAACGGCCTCTAGCTCCCAGTGCTGCATCTCCTCTATCAGCCGCAACTGAGCAGAGCAGCAACAAAGTTAATCAAGTGTCCTCTGCCTTTTCCAGAAGATGCATGTTATCTGAGATATCTATAGGGATTCCAACAGAATTGGAATCCTTCCCTTTCCATTCATCCTCATAGGTCAGTTGTTTTGTAAAGCCAGAAGGGAACGTCTGTGACTATCTTCATATTAGCAGGGAGGAGTCCAGCACCAAGGGAGCTTAAGGGAGTGACTGAGATGATCCAGCCTATTGAAGTCTCTAGTGCCCCCTTCCAAATACTGAGCCTGTCTTTTGAATCCACACTTCTCAGCTGACCTAATATTTAAAACAGACAAAAGTTCCTTCAAGTGAGGAACCTCTTCCTTATATAGTCTATTTCCCAAGTCCTAAGGAACCAGAGCGGTGTTGCATGTGCAAACAGTCAGAGGACCACTGGGCTTTCACTCATCCTCCCCTACCATATTGCTGTTGTTAACCTTCTTTCCAAACACTTTCTGCTTGTTTTTCTCTCTCTCAACCAAATGTAGCCCTGTGCATACTTCATGAGCTTGGAGGGTTTATTTTACATGCCTTTTTGTGAACTCTAAGACAGTATAATTCCAGATTTTCTTACAAGACTTCATTTAGTTTCAGTCTTCAAAGTCACATTATTAAATGTGCTTACAATTAGAGTGTTCCATAATTACATATCATAATTCAAAAGTCCCGTCTCTGCTCTCAGGTAACTCACATTCTGAATGGAACACAGCATTTGTTGTGGCCCTAGCATGGAATACAGTTTTATACTGGCAAACTCCTGCCTTCCTCCTTGTTCCCCCAGATGTAAGAAGGTCATGGGGTGGAAGTGACCAAATGAACTGATTACAAGTTGTCAATGGAACTAATTCAGGAAAGTCCTGATGATGATAAACTCAATGCACGTCATATGGCAGACAGAAAAAAACATGTGATCTGGAAACTCTGTCCTGCTCACCAGCAAAATTAGGACACTTGATTATAAAAGACAGAAACTCAACCCAAGCTAGTTGCTTGAGCAAAACGGGAAACTTATTAGAAGGTTCACACCCATCTGGAAGGAGGAGGTGCCACTGGACATCAGAGACGGGATCAGAGACTTGCGAACCCCAGCGCACATCATGCTCGCATGCTCATGTGCTCGCTCTCTCTCTCTCTTCTCTGCATTTCTCGGTGATTTAGCTTTATTTCCACCAGACTGGCTTTGCCTGTGTAGTGAAACTGGGAGCCAGTCTTCATTCCCCAGCTTAACCATCAGAGTAGGATTAACCCTTTTTCTGCAATTCCAGTTGCAAATCCCCTGAGAAATGATTCAGTTGGACTGACAAGAGTCAGGTGCCTATGTCCACTCATGGGTATTGAGAGCCTTGCTCAGATGAGGGGAGATCATTGAGCCTCACAGTCACTTCAGTTTACATCTACCCCAATATGTGGCAATAGGCAAGTTCCCTCACTCCTCTGAGCCTTGGTTTCTCCATTGTAAAATGAAAAAGTGAGTGAGTGGTGACAAAAATAATACCTTCTTCAAAGAGCTGTTGATCGTTTTACATAGATAACCAATGTCAAAGCCTTGGGCTAGGTTGGTACATGAAGCATCAATAAATGTTCATTTTTCTTCCAAGGTGAATCTTAAAGTCAAGGAAGAAGTTAGCACGTTAAAATGGAGAGGAAAATTATTTGAAGCACAGGGAACGGAATGGGAAATGCAATACAATTCCGAGTAAGAGGCACTACAGGAGTTGTTAAACGGAGGGTAATTGAGCCTTAAGTCATTCCCACCCATAAATCATCCACAAGATCTGTGTTCTAGGAAAAGGGGCACTAGCATTAGCTATTGGGAACATGGAATGTCAAGTTGACCAATTAATCTGTAGCTTATAAGACATTCTTTGCTATCGAGGGGAAGATTATTTCAGTCAAGTAGCATTTTAGGGCCAACATAAAAAGAATTGTAAAAGATATGGATTTTGATGAACTCTGAGGAGCAAAAGCTGCATTTGCTCATATTCCCTTGATAACTTTTTGGAGTCAGTCCAATGAGCATACCTGGCTACACAGTCAGATAACTTGAATTTACGACTAGTTCTACACAAATATTCCCTATGTTGTCTTCCCTCATACATCTCATCCTTAAGTTTTATGAAAGGAAAAACAGACTTCATATTCTGCATTTCTTAGGTAAGAATACTACACTGATGGAGTATTAAAATCAGCAGATTATAAAATTTCCAGTTTCCCTAAAGCTTTGCAAATTTAGTGCATCTACAGTTCGGCCTTTCTGCATTTGAATCAATTTGACACACCGACATCTGTTCTTGATAAAATAACATGAAATGTAGTATCTCAATGGTGGCACAGAATCAAACTCCACTCCCCTCGTGTTTCACATCACTTTCTTTGGTATTCCCCACATCATCTTCTCCTCCAGCTTGTAACGGACCATGACATCTATCAACTCACTAGAATTCACCTGCCCCAGCCTTTCGTTTCCCTGGGCACTCGTGGGCTACTGAGGGCAATGGCCAATGCTTCATCAGTGTGGGGGGTAGAGTCTTATCCAGTTGTCTCACCACTTTGTCAGCTTCATTCCCCTCCTTGAGCTTTGGCTTGACCCAGACCTACTGTTTCAAAGAAGTCTTCTCTTACTATTCCAGTGCACAGTCACATTCTTACCTAACACTTACTTAGATCATCAGTACTTTGATCTTAATTAAAGGCTGCCTGCTATTGCAATTTTATTTTTGCATTCCTATGTCTGGGACCTTTCTGTGGTCAGCAGCACCCAACACAAAGCCTAGCACAATGCCAACGCACAGCAGAGGCTCCACAAATACATGCACAAATGCAGACATGAACAGAATGCTTCCTACATGGGTTGGCGTTTCTAGTCTTTAGGAATTGAGTTGTATATCAGACCTGAGTCTAAAGACAGCAGATTTTGGCTCAACTCTGTCAGTTCTTCCTATAACAAATTGTCTCTTGGATCTGGAGAAGCTAAGATCAGCATATGGAGATAGAAAGAAACAGGGAGCCATGTAGAGATGGCATGGAGTTATGGCCAAGCATAGGGTGGGGACAGAGAAAGGAGATGAGCCAGCATACCAAATCCTGCTCCAGGAAGCAAGTGACCTGCATTCTGTCCCTGGTCAATCACTAAAAAGCAGGATCTGTAATACAGCAAAAGTCATCTAAATTCCCAAGCCCAAGAAAATTCATGGACATCTACCAATGTGTATACAGGTTCCCACCTCCCCATCAGAAGAACATTTCCTGCAGGGCTTAGAAAGCATCTATTTGAAGGTCTAAGGAACAGACCTATTGTCAGCCTAGCAAAAGACTTTCCAGCCCAGGAGAAAAATCACCTGCAGTCCTGAGGACTGCTGGAATAATCACAGCAATGTGGCCTGGGCCATTAAGACCACTGGCAGGTGACCCTCAGAATTAGGGACCAGCTATCCCCTCTCCCTTGGCACATTGGATACCTAAGCATTCCCTGTTCCTGAAACCAGCTTGACTAGAAGAAGGTGGAAGAGGGAGAAACTCCCAAAGATTGAACATTGACCAATAAGTGCCTGATCTAACTGCTTTAAACCAGAAAATATTGAGGTATATGTCTTTAGCTTTCAAATATAAATTCTTCCCCAGCCTCCAAACCGTTTGTTGAACAGTGTTCAAAAATAAATTGAGATCAATTATATTCTATTTTTTTAAAGGCCTATAATACTGACCAATATTCAGCAAGAGATTTATTGCTTTGCCTAACTCATTTCATGCCATCCACTGGAAGACCCAATAGTAATGCCTAGGGCTTGAGTGTGGGATGAAAAGAAGGGGAAGTCCTATGATATAAGGAAAGAATGCTTTCAGCATCGCTCTACTAATATGTTCACTTTAGCCTTTTGTTTTTCTCTGCTTGGTCAATACGTTTATTGTCTTATCTGAAAAAATCTTCATAGAAAATTGTTAAGTTTAGCACTCAGCAGACCTCAGAGCTCCTGAGCTCTAAGGAAGCCTGCCTGCTTTTGAGCTACCTGATCATTCTTCTGGGCAGGGAACAGTTTGGGAGACAGGTCCCACCTCTTCTTTTTAGCTTCTTTCTTGGGCTTCTCATAGACTGAATTCTCTCCTTCAGCAGCATGAGCTTTCTTATATCTCTCCTCCACCAAGTCTGGAGTTACACAGTTCTTTATGTATTGTGAGAACCGTTTCCTGTAAGCATCTTCATCTTCTATTAGATGATGCACATAATCTGCAACATTCTGACTTGTGATGTGCTTCTAATGCACTTGTGCATTAAATTCCTTGCCTTCAGAATCATATCCAGGGAATCATTTAGTACTTTGTGGGATAGACAAGCCTCCATCCACAGCTTCCAGGGCCCCAAAAACTTTATTGTCAGTGGTGGTTCTGGCAAGGCCTGCATCCAAATAGTAGGTGAAGGCATCAGGCTGACCATCAATGCTCTCCGCATCATATTCATCTCTGGTCACCTCCTCTTGGCCTTCCTAGATGGCATCCATGCCAAATGTGTTGAGAAGCCTGCAGGCCACTACGATGTGCTGAAGCATAATTTGTCAGGCCAGCCTTCACACCATATTTTGGTACTTTGTGTGCCTAAACTGCACAGACAGTCACATGCCCTTGCATACAGGCATAAGCAATCTGACAAATAATATCTCTGTTAGGAGTTACATGAACTATCATCCTGGATTTGGACATGTTGTACTTATTTTTATCCTGTATCACCAAGCGTTTCCAACCATAGTAATCAGTTTTACCCCTTCATCTTCTAAATTTCACTTGGTATCATTTAAAGTAGGCCTATTCCTGACAACTGTACCAAATGCCATCCTGAGGAACAGAGACCTATGTCTGAAGCTCGACACAGACCTGCAGGCCCAATATCACTGGGGGTGTTGGGGGGATCTTTTTGTCCTTTTAATTACCATCTAAACCACTGTCAACTCTAAATGTGAACATTTATTATTCTAACCTAGGCTTGTGTGTCTGGTTCCTCGCTTGGTGTTGTTTTAAGGTATTGGTTCCAGGCCCCCTGACAATAAGAACAAAAACATGCCTGGTTACCAAACAGTCCAGGCACCTTCCCTGGAGAGGCCAATTCAGCAGGTTAGAGTGGGACCCAAGAATCTTGGCTTATTAACAAGTGCCCAGGGAGGGTGGAGAAACGCCGCTTTAAGGCGGTGGTTCTCAAAGTGTGGTCCTTGGGCCCTCAGCAACAACATTTCCAGGGAACTGGTTACAAATCAACCACCTCAAACCTGTTAAACCAGAAAATCTGGGTGTGGGACTCAGTAACCTGGGTTTACACAGCCTTTCAGGGAATTCTCATATGCTTTAAAGTTTGAGAACCACTGCCTTCAGGAAATGATAAACAGGCAGTAAATAACAATTTATTCGCTTAACCATTCATTCATTAGTCCACAGCCCGCCTGTACCAAAAGACTCAGCAAGAATCTCTCCAGTGTCCTGGTGCCCCCATGGCATTAGGTTGCTGTGACCATCGTTCTAGACTCAGCCACACATTTAGAATCACCTGGGGAGCTTTTAAAGCTCCCGCTGCCCAGACAGCACCCCACACCCATCAAATCAGAACCTCTGAGCATGGGAACCAGGCATCTGCACTTGCTTAAGCTAACCAGGTGGTTCCAATGTGCAGACCAGTTTGGGAACCACTGTCAGAGCACCTAACAAAGCCCCTGAAATCAGACTTGCCAGAAAAAGTAACAATTACGACGCAGACAAGCAAGGGGGTAGGAGATCATAGAGAAGGCCCAGCAGGGAGCTTCCCTCATTTATTCACTACTGTGCTTCAAAAGAAGTGTTTAGAAGCAAGGCAGGGCGTGTAGGAAACTATCTTTTACAGGATAAAAAGACTAGAAAGGTTTCCCGGAAGTCACTGGGGAATTTGGAACACACCCTCATTCTCCTGAACGTGCCCCAAGACTCAAGAAGTGGATAGATTGAAGCAGGAAGGATAAAAGTTTTCACCTGCCCCTCTCGACCCTTCCTGAACACACTTGAGCACTACCAGCCCTTTAATTCACATCTCCCGCCCTAATGGGGCTTGGCAAACAGTGGCTGAGAGCAGGACTGGGTCCCAGGGTGCAGGATGATGGTGAAGGTGATAGTGAGAAAGAGAGTAGGGGAAGGGGAAGGAAGAGGAGAAGGAAAAGGAGGGAGCTCACCTTCCTGTGAGGTTCCCATATGCTAAGCCCAGGGCCTCAGTCATTTCACACAGCAACTCCATTTGGCAGTGGATGATCTGAGGCCACAGGACTTGCCCCAGGTCATTTCTGTGAGTGGCAAAAGCACTCTCCAGTAGAGACAGTGAATGCCCCGGAGGAATCAAGGATGTGGGGGGCAAGCAGGAAAGAGACTCTGAGAGGGGAGACACAGGAGGCCGCTGGGCCAGGCCCACAGTATAGTGAGGCCGTGCAAAAGTCAGCCTTTCCATCTACTTTAATCCAGGGGTGAGGTTCTGGATGGTGGGGAAGGAATGGAGGCTTCCTGTGGCATCCAGAGCAGCTGGGGTGAGGGAAAGCGCACAGGAAGCGGGCCTGGGGCAGTGGCCACGTAATGGCGCACATGGATGGATTTCCACATCCAGACAACCAATGCAGCTACATCAGTGAGTGTCAGCGAAAGGTGAGCCCTGGTTTCACCGGGTGCGGATATAGAGCATAAGGTTTTTTGTGGTTTCAGAGATTCATATCTTTTAAAAGCCCTTTGGCATCTTCCTTAAGCCTCATTCTTAGTGAGGTCCCAGATGTCTCAACTGGGCCACAAGCACAAGCATGTCTAACTGCATCCCTGAAGATGGGGCTCCCCCCCCCACTAGAGGGCCCATCCTGGGGGCTCTTTTTGAAAGCCAGTGCATATAATTGTTGAATAGGAAGAACCTGATGGATACCGTGGTAGGGAGAGCAGGGGATAAATTCCTAAAACATTACACAAATGTATCTCAAATTTCCCATCTGAGCTGCAAGAAATGCCCCAAAATATAACCAACAGGAGCAGCTCTTTGCTTCAGTGTTGCAAGTTTTCAGTCTGTTAGGCAGGAAAGCCTCGGCTTAGGCAACTTTAGAGAAAACCTCATTCAGTGAAGAGGCCCACAAGGTCAGAAGATTGGGGCCCGGCTGGGAGTCTCAGGAGAATACGGTGAAAACAAATCACAAGGCTGCTGCTTCAATGATGTAGATCAAATTGTGGAATAAACATTCATAAAGAAAAATATGGACTGATATATATTGTCAGGCAATACTATGACAAGCATTTTGCACAGATTTAAGAAATCAGAGCACAAGAAAGGGGAAGCACCCAAGCCAATGCTTATGCCAGGCAAAGGGTGAAAAATGATCAGCCAAGCGTTCAACCACCAGTTGATAGTTACAGGGCAAAGTGAAAACTAAACTGTTTGGTTGTGAAATGAACCTAGCACTACGTAGACCCCAATCACTGACACAGCATTTACAGTAATAACAGCCAACAATTACAGAATGCTCAAAAGTCCTTTGAGAAACAGTCAAATGAAACTCGCAGCATCTGCCGTGGGAAAAATGTGGAGGATATTGTCCACTGTATCACCCAGGTCCCCACAGGAAAGACCCCATTAAAAAATTTCTTCTTCTTTTTTTCTGAAAGCTGAGACAAGCTTTACTTCCCTTGAGGAAACAGTCTGTCACTCCTGAGCACGAAAGTTATGTCCTAACTGTTCATTTCTCTTTCTTTTTTTTTTCTTTTTTTGAAACGGAGTCTCCCTCTGTCACCCAGGCTGGAGAGAAGTGGCGTGATCTCAGCTCACTGCAAGCTCCGCCTTCCGGGTTCAAGTGATTCTTCTGCCTCAGCCTCCTGAGTAGCTGGGACTACAGGCGTGCACCATCACGCCTAGCTAATTTTTGTATTTTTAGTAGAGATGGGGTTTCACCATATCGGCCAGGCTGGTCTCAAACTCCTGACCTCATGATCTGCCCACCTCAGCCTCCTAAAGTGCTGGGATTATAGGCATGAGCCAATGCGCCCTGCCCCTCTCTCTCTCTCTCTCTCTCTCTCTCTCTCTCTCTCTCTCTCACACATTTTTTAACGGTTTTAGGAAGCTCACAGTCAAATCAAAATTCAAATATAGCATAGGTCTTGATCGCCTATACCATTGATCTCAAAATCACTTTTTAATCTCACCATCCCCATAGGGAAAAATTTAAGGACAACTCCCTACTAGATGTGTATTTATTTATTTATTTATAAATCATATACATGGCCAGGCATGGTGGCTCATGACTGTAATGATGGCACTTTGGGAGGCTGAAGCAGGCGGATCACTTGCATCCAGGAGTTTGACACCAGCCTGGGTAACATAACAAGACCCCATATCTACAAAAAAATTAAAAATTAGCCAGGCATGGTGGCACATGCCTGTAGTCTCAGCTACTTGAGAGGCTGAGGAGGGAGGATCACTTGAGGCTGAGAGGTTGAGGCTGCAATGAGCTATGATTGTGCCACTGCAGAGTGAGAACTTGTCTCTAAATAAATACACAGATAAAATACATGTACGTCTATTATTACCTGATATTTTAAAGCATAATATACACAGAGGCCAGGGCTCATTGTCAATGACTGAGGATGTAAATCCATATTTCAAAGGGTCTTCTAGGGGCCGGGCATGGTGGCTCACGCCTGTAATCCCAGCACTCTGGGAGACTGAGGTGGGCAGATCACCTGAGGTCAGGAGCTCGAGACCAGCCTGGCCAACATGGCAAAACCCTGCCTCTACCAAAACTACAAAAATTAGCCAGGCGTGGTGCCAGGTGCCTGTAGTCCCAGCTACTTGGGAGGTTGAGGCAAGAGAATCCCTTGAATCTGGGAGGAAGGGGTTGCAGCGAGCCGAGATCATACCACTGCACTCCAGCCTGGGCAACAAGAGTGAAACAGTCTTAAAAAAAAAGTCTTCTAATAATTTCAAATTGTTTTAATTTCTTCTTTCACACCCAGTTAGATTGGACTGTCATTACATTTACTTCTAATGAGGCTAACAAAGAACTTGTCTGAGTAGTAGGAGAAGCACCAGCTTTGCTATTTTCTTATTTGCTTGAATATAATGCTAGCATGTGAAGTGAAAGCAGCAGTTTCTGTGCGGAAGTAAGTTTCAGCTTGCTATCCTCCTTCTGTGAGGATTCACATAAACATGAAGAGTATAAGCCACAAACCCATGGAACCGGACGCAGGTGACATGAAATCAAGACCCAAAGGAAGTGAGGGAACCAGCTAGACAGTTGTCTAGGGGAAGAGCGTTACAGGCAGAGTCAACAGCCAGTGGAAAAGCCCTGGGGCAGGAGTGTGCCTGGTTTGTGGGAGGAACAAGGAGCCCCAAGTGGCTGGAGAGAAATGAACGAGAGGAGTCGGAGAGGAACTCAGAGACTTCACGCAAGGCCAGATCCCGCTGGGTCTCATAGACCATAGTAAATATTTTTGCTTTGGCCATGAGTGAGATGACAAGCATGAGTGTACTGCAGGATGCCACAGCCTGCCGAGAGCAGCCCAAGCAGGGAGGTGGCCCTGCCGGCTTCCCTGTGGTGTGGAGCTCCTGCCCCGCCTTCCTCAGGGCCCCGTGTCTTCCCTTGGTGTTGTGGGCTGGTAGAGTGAAGCATACGCCAGTCTCCATGTTAAATATGACTAAATCTTCATGCCTCTCCTTTTGGGATGAAGAGTGACTCTGGCTAAACATACCTAAACATTCTAGTATTAGCATATGTTTTCCCATACCACAGTTGAGTCTGTGGATACACACCACTTTGGAACTCACTATCTGTCCCTCCATCCATTTTTATGTTTTCCTGGTCCTGACTCGTCCTGACTTTGGGCCCTCACTCTTGAGTTTTATTTATAGTAACCATTATTTTTGCCTGGGTTCTCATTAAACCATTTATGGAATGGAAGTACATATTTCTACATGTTGCAAACAGAATGGATGCAAGAAACTGAATGAGGCTTCCCACTCTCAATGTCCATCTTGTTATTTTGCCTAATCACATATTTGGGAATCTGTAAGTTTGGGGTTCTTCCATGCACCTTTATCTGCAAACCCTTCAAGGTCATGTTCAGAGGAATAAATGAAATGTGATTATCCACTGCAACATGATTATCAACTGAGGAATAAATGTAACATGATTATCAACCAGCATTGATTATCAACTGAAACTGAAATACCTAGACTTTAAGAAGATGTTAAGTTGTATCAAAATAAAGATTAAGGCCAGGTGCAGTGGCTCCCACTTGTAACCCCAGCACTTTGAGAGGCCCAGGCAGGCACACAGCTTGAGCTCAGGAGTTTGAGACCAGCCTGGGCAATATAGGGAGACTCCCGCCTCTACAAAAATTACAAAAATTAGCCAGGCATGGTGTCATGCACCTGTAGTCCCAGCTACTCAGGAGGCTGAGGTGGGAGGATGGCTTGAGCCCAGGAGATGGAGATTGCAGTGAGCTGAGATCGTGCCACTGTTCTCCAGCCTGGGCAACAGAGTGACACCCCATCTCAAAAAAAAAAAAAAGTGCAAAAAACAAAATAAAGGTTAAGACCAGTGACAAAATTAGGATTAGGGTTAGATTTGGGTGACAAAAACCCTTAGAAAACAGTGACTTTAACACACTAGGTTTTATTCATACATGTACAAAAATGTCCAGAGGAAGGGTCTCTAGGGTTAGTCTGGACACTCCACGAAATTATGTGGGGTGCAGGCACCTTCCAGGTGTTCCTAGGATGTGATCCTCATTCCTGGGATTAAAGGTGGCAGCTAGATCTCCAACCACCATGGCCGCTTTCCAGGTGGCAGGGAAGGGGAGCAGGGGATATGATGGTGCTCTATAAGGACACCATCCAGGAATGCCCCACGCCGCTTCCCCCTACATCTCATTGGCCAGAATACAGTTCTCCAGCCATACTGGTGGGTGGGAGATGCAGGCACTAAAAATCAGGGAGAATGGTTACTGGGAGAACAACAAGCAGTCTCGGCCACATCTGCCTTAAAACTTGACATTTTCATTAGCAAAAGATAGGATCCCATATTAGAATTGCATTCAGTAGATTCTGACGCTAGACCATCAAGTTAGAACTGATTCTGATTTTGTATGTGTGCATCCATTCAAAGATTCATTATATATTACCACCGATGGGATATTTAAAATCAGAAATATCTTGGGAATATATTACACATGATAGAGGCCCTGAACATTATCTCTCTGTGAATGTACAGTTAGTATTATCCATGGTGTTTGGACATGACTGAAAGCACTTTTTCTGTCTGATAGAACCCTGCCATTGCTTTAGACAATCAGAAGCCTTCTTGATAAGTACATCGGGTTTTGCAAACCTGATCCTCCTTCAGATGCAGGAGGGAAGTCCACTGAGTGAATTTTGGAGGTAAGACTTCCGTCTTATAATGTGAACAATCACACTCTAGCACATCTGCATCAGAATTGGAAATGTTCCCTTATTCAATTTTCCTAAGGCAGTACAATTTCACTAGTGATTTTAACAGATTAAAAGAAAATCTCTAAAACAAACCCAATGCAAACCTAATAACGGCTCATGATTTCCCTTTTGAAGTCTCATCTCAGCCACTGCTATGTGTCCCCTAGAGACCTCACTGGAGAGTTGGTCACTGGGGTTTTGCAACTTTCCCATAGAACTCACTTCAACAGCTAGAGATGTGGGCAGATGCTGAGTGACAATTTTCCTTCCGTTGTGGAACATGAGTCAGGGAGGGAATTCACTGTGCAATGACACACATTTCACAGCTTTCAGGTGCCAAATGTTCAAAGGATAAAAATACCTCCACTGGCCACTCCCCAGAATAAGATAGGCAGTGCCCCAATCGTGAGCTCACACTGCACCCATGACTTCACACTCCAATTGGGAGGGCTGTGCTGTTTCCAACTAATCAAAGAGGGAGCCTAAAAGAGAAAGGTTCTCCTTCCCTGGGCCTTGTTCTCCCTCACCAAATCTGGAATACCTGCTCACTCAAGTTTATACGAATAGTTCAGGAATCAGAATCGTTCCATTGAGCTGAAAAGTAAAACGTGTTGGAGACGGGGATTGAATTAGCTGTGTGCTTCATGAGTGATGGAATTGCCATAGCAAGTGGTGTGGTTTCCAGAAAGCTGACAGCATGTGAGTTCATTTGCCCATCCCACGACCATTACCTCCGACCCATAAGGAAGGGAGGAAATCTCCGCCTCTGTTTTATATTTCTTCCCCTCTGAAGGGAAAGAAGAAAATGATAAAATCAGGAGGCTGCATACTGGCTAAGACATTTACATTTAAGCTGGACCAAGCACTCCCGTGTATCACAGGCAACAATTTCGCCCTAACAGAGAAATGGACTAAGTGACTTAATGGGTATTTTCCATCTTTAATTTCCATGATTAAAAGAAAGAGGTTGAGAGGGGTACATGTGGAGCCTATTGTGAGTTTGCCAATGAATCCTAATTTAGATCAAAGAGAGTCTATGTGACACTGAACCATAAACACCCTAGTGTGCGTTCCTTCAAGGAAGTTGTTAGTGTGCCCCCGATGGCTATTATGTGATACAGTTGCGCTCGATAGCCTGCACCCTTTAATTACTAATATAGAAGAAAATCCCATATAAGAGGGAGGAATGTAAATGAGACCTCTGCTCTTTTGAACATTTTATGCATTTGCCAAATTAAAATTTGCTGTGGACTTTGGTTTTCCCTGATCGCTGTTGGTAGTGATCATTTGTCTCATGGGATTAAATCCAACTTCCCAAAAACTATTTCCGATCAGTATGCAGATTTCAGATATTTATATGTGCTTTGCGTTGAGACATGAATCATCAGAACCAGACTGGGGACAACTTCTTTGAAGTTTTGAAAAGTATGGAAGAAATTCTCTTTCTTCTCTTTCATTCTCATCTTTCTGCTGATCATTGTTCAAGGGCAGGTTGAAGGGGCTGCAACTGAGAGAAGGGCCCCAGGATTCCAGAGGCAAGATGTCATACCACACTCATGCACTGCCTTCAGTTTTGTGCATGTAGCTTTTGTGCACAGAGGACGCCGCTTGAAGGACTCAGGTCTGGATCAGTAAGCGTGACTGTACTCACTTCAGTGGGGGTTGCTTACATTGAGTTTTAAAGCACAATTACAAGATGAGGGCAACCACAAACGTTAACTGGATCAGCACGATTTTAACGATACTTCCATCTTTAGGATTTTTCTGTCCTCAGCCCACCTGTAGAAAAAAAGAATTGACTACTCGGGAGGCTGAGGCAGAGAATCATTTGAGCCCAGGAGTTAGAGGCTGTAGTATGCTGTGATCACACCTGTGAATAGCCCCACTGTGCTCCAGCCTGGGACAACATAGTGAGATGCTGTCCCTGAAAAAAAAAAAAAATTAACAGCTTTGCACTTAAATTAGCAGCTGAGTGTAGAATCAGACCCTGTACAAAAGCAAAGATGCTTATTAGACTGAGTGACTGTGGAAAATGTTAACCATTCAGGGAGATCTGCCATGCCCAATACTGCATCTTGTTCAATAAAGCAAACTCCTTCTTTGCCATCTGTCTCATACTACAAAGAGATAATGATAATAAAATCATTGCTTAATGAGTAAACTAAGTAGATGATAATTCCCTAGTAGATCATATTGGTGTTCTTCTCCAAAGGCTGCCATATTCTCAATGAGGCAGAGAACACAGGGGAGAGCATGTGATTGTGCTCAGACGGGGATGCCTAAAATCAAAAACCAAGGCAGCATATGTCAGCATTTAAAGCCCCATCAAAGAAACATCCAACTTTTCAGCTGTAACCCAAATATAAATTTTCCTTACCCTGTCAATTAGCAGATTACAAAACTTCTGTAGCAGGAAGACCATTCTGCCAGCAAAGCCATAGTGTTTGGAATGGGTCCAGGTCAGACAGATGGTGTGGAAAGGGGGTGCAATGAGACGTTCCCTATCAGCAAAGTCAACTGTTCTTCCATGCAGCACATGCAACCTTTGAAAGGAGGAGCCACAAGGTGAAGTGTGTCTCCCACGCAGCTGGAGAAGTGTACAGATGTCTAGAGGCACCCAAGTGACACAACAAGCACAACAGTAGGCTGCCTTAGCAGAAGCATTTAGAAAAGAAAAACATGCAAAATATTCAATAACTGGAAACCTTATTCTTTGGCACCTAAAAAGTCCCCCCCACCCTAAGCTGATGAGCATAAAAAGCAGAGTCATATCTTCTCCAAGCATGATATTAGGGTAACAGAGAGTTCTTGACTTCTTTGGAATGCTGACTATGCTATGTACATACAGTCAAATGATATAACCATGGGAAGAACACAAAGGATATTTGCTATACTGTTATTAAATGTCACCTGTGCATGTCACAGACTATTTGTAAAACTTGTTCACTTATAAATAGCACCTACTCGGTTGCACAGAAAAGCTTGATTCAAGAGTGAATGATTAATAAAGTTATTATGCATAGTAACAACAGTCCACTGAATCTTAAGTTTTAAAATGAAAATATTGATGACAATTTTAACAATTTTTAACTTAAATTTCCTTTCATTGTGATCAAAGAAGCAAAGCTACTTCATTAACTTAAATATTTTTAGGCCAATAAAAGTGTCTTTGGGCTGGGCTTGGTGCTCACACCTGTAATTCCAGCACTTTGGGAGGTGGAGGCAGGTGGATTGCTTGGGCCCAGGAGTTTGAGACCAGCCTGGGCAACATGACGAAACCCCGTCTCTTCTAAAAATACAAAAATTTGCTAGGCGTGGTAACACATGACTGTAATCCCAGCTACTTGGGAGACTGAGGCACGAGAATCACTTGAACCCAGGAGGCAGAGGTTGCAGTGAGCCAAGATTGTGCCATTGCACTCCAGCCTGGGTGACAGATCAAGACTCCATCTCAAAAAAAAAAAAAAAAAAAAAAGACTCTTTGTTGCTGTCTCTCTAAATTAATCATGACCAGTCACTTGTAAGCACCAACAACACACAAGGTGCTTAACCTGTGTCAGCTGACTTAATACTCTAACCATCACTGCAAGATGGATTTATTGTCATCATTTTAGAGGTAAGAAATTAAAGACCCAAGAAAGAAGCCTGGCCATGCTCTGACAGTAACTCATAGCACCACTATTCTAATTCCAGGAATCTAATTCAAAAGCCTATTTTTTCTCCATTCCATCACCATGCCCCCCAAAGTGGGAGGTGGCTATTTGTTGCAAGTTCCAAGTCAAACTGTCTTCAGATGGAGAAGTACCAATTGATGATGCAGATCGATTGGCCTAATGCAAAAGGGCCGGTTGTAATTCAGTCATAATTCCAGTTTCAGCTAGCTCCAGGTGTTGGCTCGTGGTGCATAATTTTGCACCATGAAGTGTTTTGTGCCCAAGCACAAGCTGGAGTCCTACCTTGGGGTAGTTCCTCCTGAAGGTGTTCCTGCATGACCAGGAACCTGGGTCCACTTGGCCACCTGTCTTCTACCAAGTGAGAGCGATAGAAACACAAAATGTGGCTGTGGCAATTTTGACTTTCACAGTGCCCCTCCTCCACCAAGTCCTGAGTCTTTTTCTGCTGCACATTTTGCTCGCTCACCCACAGAGGCTTGGGGTGAGGGGACTCTCAGCTGAAATCATGTAGAGAGGAAACATTGAGGCCATTATCCTGACGATACTGGGTTAAATTCTTTTCAGCTGCTCGAGCAAAAGTGGACTCTGCCTTCATACAGAGGCTGGGTTTGCTTTGACACAATCTTGATCGAACAGAATAGGAGAGAACTCACATGTCACGCTCTGTCCACAGCAGGCCCTGATTAAAGGGAATAGAGACCTGGCATCACATTTGATGCTACAGAGATTTCAAAACCAAGGCCAGGTTGACCTGCCAAGCCTGGAGTGGAATTTTATGACTAGTACCACTGTTTTCACTTCAGAGTAACCTATAAGGAAGAGGATCTAATGATTAAAACAACAAGTAACTTGGTCATCAGTTTAAACTTTTCAACCCACGCCCCTACCCTATATCCACACCCTGCGGAGGAGGAGAAAAAAAGCACAAAAGCCTCATAGAAGTAACAATTGCTTATTTTAATGTTGGCAACTTATAACTGACAATTATGTTGTTAATTGATAGTTATTTCAATGAGTTGTCATCCATGTAGATTGTTCAGATTAGCAGTGTTGTTTTTGCATTGTGATTAAACCACTGGGTAGCTGCATAAAAACTGTTGTCATCTATTATAGATACATTCTAACATCTCAGAAGAAAAAAAGGGCCTAGCCCCTTTAAAGATACAGACCATTTTTAAAAGAGGCTGGTAGTCACAAATCTTGCTAAAATACGATTTTTAGCAGAATTCTAGATTAATGAAATGTAACATTTAATTAGAGAAATTCCTTTCTATGTAAATGAAGTATTATTTACACAAATGGCAGTAAAAGAGGGAGCAAACGTCAGCAGCGAGGTTACCAGGCACACCAAGGAAACATTCCTCCTGCCTAGAATGAGGCTGACAGAGACCCTAGGCTTGTCCTTGGAACTAACTCTCTCACATTCAGGACAGGTGGCCAACTACAGGATACAGCTGGTTTCTTTTTAGGACTGGAGACCAGAGCAAGTAAAATCCCACAAGTTTAGCCTGAAGGAAAGGTTCAGAATAAGTTGATAGTCCAAGACTAAATAGCATTTATTAACTCTACATATAAAAACAAAACAAAACCCTCTACTATATCTTACTTAAAAGTTTTCTATGGCTTTCAAATCTTGAAAAAAACAGATTGGATTTCTAAGTTGTTCCACTGTATAGAAGCTTTAAGCTGTAGTCATTTTATTAGCAATAGAAAAGTGATCTTGGACATCTGCTGGCAACAACGCCAGAAGCCCAAGCTGCCCCCTCCTAATCCATGGGGCAGTCTTGGCCACAAGGTGGCAGTTGCCCAAATCTTAGGCAAAGTGACCTATTGGAACTAAACAGTCTAGAAGATATGTCATAGAGTTTTAACATAAATTTGGATGAAAAGCATTCAAGTTATCAAGTTATTCAAACACCTATTTCCTTTTAACAAACCTGGCAGTCATTCTTGTTAAATTGGAGCAAGATTCCTTTTCATATCAACTGAACATACTTTTTGGTTTTTTTTTGTTTTTTGAGATGGAGTCTCACTCTGTCGCCTAGGCTGGAGTGCAGTAGCGTGATCTCTGCTCACTGTAACTTGTGCCTCCCAGGTTCAAGCAATTCTCCTGCCTCAGCCTCCCGAGTAGCTGGGACTACAGGTGCATGCCACCACGCCCAGCTAATTTTTGTAATTTTTTTTTAGTAGAGACAGGGTTTCGCCATATTGTCCAGGCTGGTCTTGAATTCCTGACCTCGTGATCCACCCGCCCTAGCCTCCCAAAGTGCTGGGATTACAGGCGTGAGCCAACGTGCCTGGCCCATACATCTTTTTAAACTGCTGTTTTGTGGGAGTTGCATCTATGCAGTATTACCTACACTTCTCCAACCCTCCACTCCTGATGTCCCCACAATATTGCTACCCCCGGCTGGGCGCGGTGGCTCAAGCCTGTAATCCCAGCACTTTGGGAGGCCGAGACGGGCGGATCACGAGGTCAGGAGATCGAGACCATCCTGGCTAACACGGTGAAACCCCGTCTCTACTAAAAATACAAAAACTAGCCGGGCGAGGTGGCGGGTGCCTGTAGTCCCAGCTACTCGGGAGGCTGAGGCAGGAGAATGGCGTAAACCCGGGAGGCAGAGCTTGCAGTGAGCTGAGATCTGGCCATTGCACTCCAGTCCGGGCGACAGAGCGAGACTCTGCCTCAAAAAAAAAAAAAAAAATATTGCTACCCCCTCAATTGGCATTGCCGTGCTACTGTCTCATTTGAGGATGCAGTGGATCTATGTGGGTTTACACTGCACAGAATTTTTTCCTTTATTCTGATAAGAGGATTCTTATTTTCTTTAGATAACCACTCCTCACCTACACTCTTCTCCGTGGGTTGGGTGGGCCAATCACCACCTCTGAGGCTCAGAGCTGGGCATGTATCTCAGGTCCAACCAGTCAGGTTATTCCATTCCTCTGGTCACAGTCAATATATTAGAGATAAGCATAGAACCCAGTCAGTCCAATAAGAACCCACCTCAGGGCTTTTTCTGAAACTTCTGGGAAAGAGAAAGGAAGCACTCTTTCTTTAAGGTGGGGAGAATATAAGCTTGGAGATGCTAGGCCAGCACATGGATAGAACCTGATGAGAGACAGGCTTTCACAGGACAAAGCAGAATCAAGATAGAGGAGTTCCTCATAGGTGCATAGGTTAACAATTGGAAAACTGCTTTATATATTTGTACTAGGGTTGAGCAAATAGGTAAATATATTGTAGATTAAGAAAGCCAGGTTTCTCACTATCAAAGAAAGAAATTAAAATCAGGAAAGGGGGGGAAGTCTAGAATGAACCTTGAGATTTGGGGATTAGAATTGGAGGTACCAGTATGAACTCATATACTGGGTTTTTCTCCCCAATATATACCCAGATAGATAATACAGAAATAAATACAGATATATGTATGTGTGCATGTATAATGGGAAAAATACATATATTTGCTAGCCATATCTGCTAAGCAGGCATAGATGCAATGACATCCCAGTAATGATGAGCACACCTACCAGTCAGATCTTGGGTTCTAAATACCATTCTCCAATAAAAAGAACTGGGACTCCTTGGAGAAGTGAATGAATCCATGGCTGGGGTAGAGAAAATATAAAATGAGCCTGTAATATCTCTTGGTGCTGTAAAGTAGGCAAGAGCTCAAAAAAAAAAAAAAATGATGAAGGCATATTAGAGAGCATAAAAGAGTTTCCCAAAGCAAAACCTGGAACCATTTGATCAACAGAATAAGTATTGCATTATAATACTGGAATAAAATAAACATTTATGGTATCAATAAATTTTATTTTTTCAACAAATAACTGAACAAATCAACAGAAAAGACACAGCTCTTCTTACAGAAAAAATCCAACTAATAAATGCAGAAGAAACGAGGGAAATAGAAAATTACTATTAGAAAAGTACAGTAAGAAATTTTGCAGGCAAGGTACGCCAATGGTCTCTAAAATTAGTGGGGAAATTTTTGAGGAGAAATAAGATAGTTGCATAGTCTCAAAGTATCTAATTCAAGGTATTTAGTAATGACAAAGGGTATGATAGCTTTCCATTGGAGAAACCTAGCAGACATCACTTAAGGTTAATGTTCTCCATAATATGATATGTTGACATTGTGTACAACTAATTTGATGGCCTCAGAAGCCTGTAATAATTCCTAAGATATTCTTAACACAAATGCATAACCTCAGGCTAATCATAAGAAAAGAGTAGACAAACCCAACTTGAAGGACATTCTACAAAATAACTGGCCACTGCTCTTTAGAAGTGTCAAGGTCATGAAAGGTGGCAAAGATTGAGGAAATGTCATTAAATGGAGGCCACTAAGGAGGTATGACAACTAGCGGTGACATGAGACCCTCGACTAGATGCTGGAACAGACTTTAATGGAAAAATTGGTGAAATTTAATATCTGGTTTTATGTATTGTACCAGTGTTAAGTTCTTAGTTTTGGTCACTGTTTTATTGTCATGCATGACTTTAATGTGAGAGGAGGCTGGGTGCAGAGTATCCAGAAACTTTCTTCACTATTTTGTAGCTTCTCTATAAGTTTTAAATTATTCCAAAAGAGTTTTTTTTTTTTTTTTTTTTTTTTTTTAATATAGAAGGTGAAAGTTTAGAGGGTCACTGAAGATTAAAGGGCAAGGAAAAGAAGAAAAGGGACCCAAGGACCTGATGACATCATATGAGCTTCTGAACCACGCTATGATGGCAGCTAATTTACTCCAGGACTTTCTGGTAGTTCCTGGACAAGGGTGCAAATAAATTCACTACACTTAACACAATACTAAATTTAGATAAGTATAGTAAATTCACAGGCCATTGAAAAGAAAGAAGGGGAAAAGTGTTCAGCCAGGAAAGCAAATAAGAGCTGCAATTTACAAAATGTTAGAATAGTGCCATTAGTATTTTTTTAAATGAAAGTTTGAAATGTTTGTAAATATGCCTCTTCAATTTGCCCAATACTTTTGAATGCCACTTTGGGTTATCAACTGAATTCACTTTTTCCATAAGTAGACCACCTACCTAAATAGTGTTTCTGAGAAATGTAAGAAAACTCAGCCCTAAAACATGATTCTATTGGCCATGCCACAGAACATGAAATTCACTGCATTCATCTCATTTTGGGTTAAGACCTCGCTCTCTTAAAATGTAAATGCTATGGTCTAATCAATAAATATTCATCTCAGTGCTCTCTGAAGGAGTAATATACTATTAACATATTATTAATCATTAGCAACTTAGCCCCAATTTATTAATCAAATTAATGTATGTCCCATGGTAGGGTCTTGGAGGGATGGGACATAGAGTGAGTAATTTTTAATGAATGACTAGAAGAAAGGAAGGGTCTGAAGTCTAAGAGACATGTGCTGACTCTGGGGATCCCACTCAAAGGTACTAGGGGAGAAAAGAAAGAGTAGCAGAGAGAAAAGGAGCAAGAGAAAAAACAGCACAGTGTCAACAGCAACCCTGCCAACAATACCTGTTCATAACTACCATTTTCAGGAATAATACAAGCATTCTTTATGGGACACACAGATCAGGGCCATCACTCAGTTATTCAGGTTGTTCCTGGACAACCTGTTACAAGTAATGACTAAATCCAGCCCAAGCTCCCTTTGCCAAGCTGCAAGTCCTGCAGGGGCTGCAGCTGCCCAGAGCAATGCCTTTCTCTAATTTATGCAAAAGTTTTGCAAGGGCAGCCCTTCACCAAAATAATTTTTAAGGCTTTTTTGCCCAAGGAGGAAAAGGGCATGTTGACATTTTCTGGTTATACAATCCTCTTCCACTTTGAGACTGTGACAAGAAACCTCATTGCCTTCCTCCTTGATATGGTTTGGCTGTGTCCCCACCCAAATCTCAGCTTGAATTGTAGCTATAATCCCCATGTGTCATGGGAGTGACCCCATGGAAGGTAATTGAATCATGTTGGGGGGTTTTTCCCATGCTGTTCTTGTGAAAGTGAATAAGTCTTATGAGATCTGTTGGTTTTATAAAGAGCAGTTCCCCTGCACATGCTTTCTTGCCTGCCACCATGTAAGACATGCCTTGGCTCCTCTTTGCCTTTTTCCGTGATTGTGAGGCCTCCCCAGCCACGTGGGACTGAGTCCATTAAACGTCTTTTTCTCTATAAATTACCCAGTCTTATAGCATGAGAACAGACTAATACAGTAAATTGGTACCAGGTAGTGGGGCACTGCTATAAAGATACCCCAAAATGTGGAAGCAACTTTGAAACTGGGTAACAGTCAGAGGTTGGAACAGATTGGAGGGCTCAGAAGAAGACAGGAAAACGTAGGAAAGGTTAGAACTTCCTAGAGACTTGGAGAGCTCAGAAGACAGGAATGTGTGAGAAAGTTTGAAGCTTCCTAGAGACTTGTTGAATGGTTTTGACCAAAATGCTGATAGTGATATGGACAATAAAGTCCAGACTGAAGTGGTCTCAGATGGACTTGAGGAACTTATTGGGAACTGGAGCAAAGGTAATTCTTGCTATCCTAATTTAGCAAAGAGACTGGCAGCATATTGCCCCTGCCCTAGAGATCCATTAAACTTTGAACTTGAGAGAGATGATTTAGGGTATCTAGCAGAAGAAATTTCTAAGCAGCAAAGCATTCAAGAGGTGACTTGGGTGCTCTTAAAAGCAATCAGTTTGGTTTGGAATTGGAACTTATGTTTAAAAGGGAAACAGAGCATAAAAGTTTGGAAAATGTGCAGCCTGATGATGCAATAGCAAAGAAAACCCATTTTCTGAGGAGAAATTTAAGTCTGATGCAGAAATTTTCATAAGTAATGAGGGGCCAACTGTTAATCGCCAAGACAATGGGGAAAATATCTCTAGGGCATGTCAGCAGCCCCTTCCATCACAAGCCCAGAGGCCTAGGAGAAAAAAATGATTTTGTGGGCGAGGCCAAGGGCCTTGCTTCTTTGTGCAGTCTCGGGATTTGGTCTTGTATCCTAGCTGTGGCTAAAAGGGGCCAACGTACAGCTTGGGACATTGCTTCAGAGGGTGCAAGCCCCAAGCCTTGCAGTTTCCACATGGTGTTCACCCTGCAGGTGCACAGAAGCCAAGAACTGAGGTTTGAGAACCTCCACCTAGATTTTAGAGGGTGTATGGAAATGCCTGGATGTCCAGGTAGAGGTATGCTGTAGGGGCAAAGCCCTCTTGGAGAACCTCTGCTAGGGCAGTGCTGAAGGGAAATGTGGGGTGCAAGCCTCCACACAGAGGCCCCATGGGGCACTGCCTAGTGGAGCTATGAGAAGAGGGCCACCATCCTCCAGACCCCAGAATGGTAGATCCATCAACAGCTTGCTCCATGTGCCTGGAAAAGCCAGAGACACTCAATGGCCAGCCCATGAAAGCAGCTAGGTGGGGGGCTGTACCCTGCAAAGCCACAGCAGCAGAGCTGTCCAAGACCACAGGAACCCACCTCTTTCATCTGTGTGACCTGGATATGAGACATGGAGTCAAAGGAGATCATTTCAGAGCTTTAAGATTTGACTGCCCTGCTGGGTTTTGGACTGGCATGGGGTCTGTAGCCCCTTCATTTTGGCCAATTTCTCCCATTTGGAATGGGAATATTTATCCAATGCCTGTACCCTCATTGTATAGGAAATAACTAATTTGCTTTTGATTTTACAGGCTTATAGTGGAAAGGATTTGCCTTGTCTCAGATGAGACTTTGTACTATGAACCTTTGAGTGAATGCTGAAATGAGTTGGGACTTTGGGAGACTTTGGGGAAGGCTTAATTGGTTTTGAAATGTGAGACCATGAGATTTGGGAGGTGCCAGGGGTGGAATGATATGGTTTGGCTCTGTTCCCACCCAAATCTCAGCTTGAATTGCAGCTGCCATAATCCCCACATGTCATGGGAGGGACTCAGTGGGAGGTAATTGAATCATGGTGGTGGGTTTTTCTCCTTCTGTTCTCATGATAGTGAAGAAGTCTCATGAGATCTGATGGTTTTATAAAGGGTAGTTCTCCCGCACATGCTCTCTTGCCTGCCACCATGTAAGATGTGCCTTTGCTCCTCCATCACCTTCTGCCAAGATTGTGAGGCCTCCCCAGCCACATGGAACTCTGAGTCCATTAAATGTCTTCTCTTAATAAATTATCCAGTCTCGGGTATTTCTTCATAGCAGTATGAAAATGGACTAATACATGCCTTAACTGTATATCCAGGCTACCATCACCCCATCGCCCTCTTGGTACTCAGGCCTGTTTTGAAGGTGGCAGGACGCAGAGCACAGAAGGCTCTCTAGCTCAGGAAAGAGCTTTAAAGCAGTCATCAAATTACCTCCAAAGACAGAGCTACTGGTGCAAACTATACTGATAATTTTTGTGCATATTGATATATTGTTTAGGGTGGTTAAAAGTAAAGGACAATGGAAGAAATAATCTGGCTGGAATACTACTCAATAAAAAAATCAAAACTAAAACATTGTTGTCCCCTGCTAAGTTACTTACTGCAAGAAAGGCTAGAGTCAAAGTTAGGGAAATTAAAACAAGGTAATTCTTCCTACTGCTTTCAGGACAGTGTTAACTGCTTCTGGCATATTTTGACCAGGAGAAAGTAGTAAATTAGCACAGTTTTCTCTTTAGAGCAGTGTGGATATATTAGTTCCTCCTATCATTTCACTAACACAGAGGCTCGAAGAAAATCCCACCAGCCTTAGAGAACATTACCTGGGGATAATAACCAGCAAATGCTTGGTTTTTCCCAACCTCTTTTCTGTAGCTTTTCTCTAGCTAGTAGTTGAAGGTGAGCCTTAGTTTAGGTCAGTGATTATCTGGTGTCCTCCCAAGATTACTGCCACCCCCAGAGAGCACCATGCACTTGTAGTGAGCCTGGATGAGAGCCCAATTTCCTCTCAGCTAAGCTTCAGAGGAAGCTTAGCAACCTTGACAAGCACTTACCTCCTTGGTTTTTTCTTCCAATTTTCCCAAAGACATAATACAGGTGTTAAATATAGATAAGGCAGCCATATAGGGGACATTAACTTGAGGCACCATCTGCTCTTAGCTCTGCTTCCCAAAGTCTGCTGCTGCCCAAAATGTTTGATTTGGATGAAGGTATCATGTCACCAGAGGGTCTGATGCAAGCATGTTACTTTAGAGGAACAGCACACTGTTTGTTAGCCCCTTCCCTCAATCACGCAACAAATACTTATGGACTATCCACTCTACTGAAACAGGTTCTCTCTGCCAAGCCTGAGGAATTAGTGCTAGGCAAAATAGAGACATTGAGTTTCCTGTCTAGTTTGCCATTCTTGCCTAACCAACTCTTCATCTTTGGCTTTTATCACCCCTCTGGGAAGTCTTCCACGAGCCCTACCTCTGGCTTGAGGAACTTCTCTTCTACTCTTCTGTAACATTCAGTACATAAGCCGTGGCACTTAGCACTCAAAAGGAACTCTGAGTTCCCAGGATTTCAAAGGAGGACAAAGATGAGTTTACCCATCTCAAAATCTCCTGTCATTTTCATTTCAGTTGTAAAAGATCACATAAAATAACTCTCAAAACATCATTCTTAAGCATTACTCAAAGGAAAGAAAAATTGATATGCAGTGCACAAAATGTGGAAAAATAAAGTCTATACTGCTCATAATGGTAAACGCAGTTGTGGGTCATGAATCTGATCTAAATCACCGAAATCCATAAACAGTGATAACTTGCTCATAAAACACCTCTTGCGAGACTTTCCAGAGGAAACCTTAGAAGGTAATGAAACAGCAGCTAATTAACTCTGGTAAAGCCTTGATAGGTTCTGCTTTATTATCTTAATTAGGAATATCATGAACACTGTCCTCACAGCACAGACACAATTGTCTTCTTCACCCAGCTTTCCACTCCTGACGGGCAAAGACCTAGAGCTCTTCTTGCCACCAGACTTTAATAGCCCAGATTTTGTCTTTGAGTTTTACAATGTACCTTCTTACAACTTCCTGCCTGTTCCTGGGTCACCAGATGGAATGATTTTGGCAAGCAGGTCCTATCATTGAGAATTAAGATTGTGCAGGGGCCAAGTCCCATGTTCAAACTTTTAAAACCAGACCTAAAAATCCTAGCAAAAGATGTAAAACCAAAGTGAAACTAAAGTAGAGGGGGGAAAAATTATCAAACAGACTCAGAAAACCTTTTCATGTTTAGTTTCTCTCATAAAATATAGAGTTTTGGGGAAAATCACAGTATCTTGTGTTCAGAAAGTCTCTTTTTTTTTGAGTCAGGGCCTTGCTGTATCACCCAGGCTGGAATGCAGTCGTGCGATCTTGGCTCACTGCAACCTCCACCTTCTGGGCTCAAGCCATCCTCCTACCTTAGCCTGCCAAGTAACTGGGTGGGACTACAGACATGCACCACCATGCCTGGCTAATTTTTTGTTTTTTGTTTTGTTTTGCTTTTTGAGACAGAGTCTCACTCTGTTGGCCAGGCTGGGGTGCAGTGGCACAATCTTGGCTCACTGCAAACTCCAACTCCCAGACTCAAGCAATTCTCCTGCCTCAGCCTCCCGAGTAGCTGGGATTACAGGCATATGTCACCATACCCAGCTAATTTTTGTATTTTTAGTAGAGATGGGGTTGCACCATGTTGGTCAGGCTGGTCTCTAACTCCTGACCTCAGGTAATCCGCCCGCCTCAGACTCCCAAAGTGCTGGGATTACAGGAGTGAGCCACCTTGCCTGGTCACGCCTGGCTAATTTTTAAAAAATTTTTTGTAGAGACAGAGTTTCTCCATGTTGCCCACACTGGTCTCAAACTCCTGAGCTCAAGTGATCCTCCCATCTTGGCCTCCCAAAGTGCTGGGATTACAGGCATGAGCCACCGTGCCTGGCCCAGAAAGCCTTTTGTACTGTTTCTGTTCTTTGCATTGAGAAAAGAAAAGAAAAGAAAAGAAACCCTGATGGTCTTGGCCCATGTTCCCAGGTTTCCCAGACCCATTAGCCATTCTGTAGTATCTTGGCATTTATGATCATCTTGAGCTCATGACAAAAGTAGAGAGGCAAATATTCAACATGGTAAAACACTTGCTAAGTAATGACAAATACCATTTGCACATCTCCAAATGGAGCTAATTTTGACAAGATAAAATAACTGAGTATGTAGGCTTCAAAATGACACATGCAATTTCACAAAATATTTCAAAAGAATATAGATAAATTCACCAATTACTAATAAAAACATATTATACTCAACTCATGGAGAGAATTGAAAAAAAAAAAGATTAAAGAAACAAACTAACTAAAACATATTAAGAGGCATTGTAGCCAGTGTAAAGTTAGAGGAGAATCTATGGAAACTTTGCTTTCTCTGGATTTTCCCCTGATCTTCTTTTCAATACGTACTCTGTTGACAGTATCTTTTAATGCGTAAGAACTGCTTTAATAATCTTGAAACAGGAAAAATAACTGGCATATGCTTGTAACAAAAGGTGTGTAGACATTGATGCTATAATTATACATCATAATAAAGGATATAATTCAATGTCCTAGAAGACAGCCGGCCTAAAAACATGTAGGAGATGATTTGGGACATCTTCAGGGACATAGCAATTTGGTAGTTGGAAAATAATTTAGGCAGCAAGCAATGTGGTCTGCTTACCCAAACCACAGAACAAATGCAATTAAAAGGAGGAATGGAAAATATTGTGGGTTTGACTAAAAAAAATTGGTTAGGAACTAGGAAATTTTTCTGACTATAATCTTCTCTTGTTACAAATGTAAGCATAGGGAAGCATCGATGCAAATAACATGATCCGTCCAAACCCTTCCTTTTAACCACCTGGTATGCAGACAAGTAAGAAAGACAGAGGTAAGTCTAGAACATAAGGCTGGTACATTTAGGTTCCTTTTTAATGAAACCTCATACTAGGTTCCGTGATTTAACATGCAAGAAAAAGAAGAAAAGAAAAAGACTTTTGAGGTTAACATTAAAAAAAGAAAGAATAGTGTCAAACAAAACACAATACTCCTCTTCCTTTTCTGCTACCATTGGGTTGCTGGAAAAATACCAGAGGAGATATATGACCGAGTGCGAGAGAAAGCCTCATACTCTCTAGTTTAATTTTTTTTTTTTTCTTTTTTTGAGACAAGGTCTCACTCCTGTTGCCCTGGCTGGAGTGCAGTGGTATGATCACAGCTCACTGCATCCTCCACCTCCATTGCTCAGGTGATCCTCCCACCTCAGCCTCCCAAGAGGGTGGGACTACAGGTACTCACCACTATGCCCAGCTAATTTCTTGGTTTTCTTTTCTTTTTTTTTTTTTTTAGTAGAGATGGGATTTCACTATATTGCCCAAGCTGGTCTTGAACTTCTGGGCTCAAGAAATCCTCCTGCCTCGGCCTCCCAAAATGTTAGGATTATGGGCATGAGCCACTGCACCCAGTCCCTGTACTATAATTTATTCTACTTGGCATTTCTTCCTAAAGTTCAAAATTTACCTGACATTTACCAGTTAACACAAGAATATAATCCCAAGGTCTTGAAAAAAATAATAATGTCAGCATAATAAGTAATACTTGTTTGTATTTTACTGTCTACCACCACCAGTGCTGTACTCAAAACTAGGGGAATCAGTTATCTTTCTTTTTTTAAGGTCAGGCTCCCCAAGAGAAGGTAAGTGAGGTGGAAAGTATATAAGAACCAAGGGGGCCCTGGCTACCCAGGTACAGTGGTGTGCACCTACAGTCCTAGCTTGAGCTCAGGAGTTCAAGGCTGCAGTGAGCTTCAATCACACCACTGCACTCCAGCCTGGCCAACAGAGTGAAGGTCCATCTCAAAAAGGCCCTGGTTGCCTACATGCAAGTCAGGAGCAAGTGGGGATATTGAACAGATTGCACAGATGTGCAGAATGGTTCTTTGCTTTGAGCTCAGGTTGCCTATTGCAACCAATTCATGTTCCTCCCATGTTTATTCTAGGATGGGAATTGAGAATAGATCCACTGTCCATCCTACTGGGGGCCCTTTCTGCTCTACGAGGCACAGTTTGTCTTCCCAATGGACAATTTGCTAGGTAGGGCTACCCCTCTCCTGGTGCACCAAAGGTGCACTAGAAGCAGTTCAGGCAGAAGGAATAGGATGAAGTGTCAACATAGCCATCAGGCATAGTAGGTGCAGTGCCTAGGCTCACAACACATTTAGGGGTCCATGAACATGTTTTTAATTTATTTTAAGATCAGGACAGTAATGAATTCAGCAATCCCATTCCTAGGTATATACCCGAAATAATTGAAAACAGGCATTCAAACAAGTGTTTGTACGCGAATGTTCACAGCAGCACTGTATTAGTCTGTTCTCATGCTGCTGATAAAGACATACCCGAGACTGGGTAATTTATAAAGGACAGAGGTTTAATTGACTCACAGTTCCACATGGCTGGGAAGACAAAGGAAAAACAAAGGGATGTCTTACATGGTGGTTGGCCAAAAACAAAAAAAAAGAAAATAGAGGTTGTTCAGGGGAGCTCTTGTTTATAAAACCATCAGATCTCGTGAGACGTATTCACTACCACGAGTACAGCACAGGAAAGACCCGCCCCCATGATTCAATTACCTCCCACGGAGTTCCACCCACAACATGTGGGAATTACGGGAGTTACAATTCAAGATGAGATTTGAGTGGGGACATAGCTAAACCGTATCGAGCACTACTCATAATAGCAAAAAGGTAGGAAAAAAAAACACAAGTGTTCATCACTGATGAGTGGGTAAACAAAATGTGGTAAATACATACCATGGAACATTATTCAACCACAAGAAGGAATTAATTACTAGTACATGTTACAATGTGAATGAACCTTGAAAACACTACATTAAGATTCCAGACACAAAAGGTTACATATTATATGATTCCATTTATATGAAACATCTAGAACAAGTAAATCCATAGAGACAGAAGACAGATTAACGGTTCTCAGGGGTTGGGAGGAGAGGCTTATGGGGACATGTCTGCTTAATGGGCACAGGATTTTCTTTGAGGTAATGTTTTGGAAGTAGGTAGAGGTAGTGCTTGCACAATATTGTCAGTGTATGAAATGCCACTCAATTGTATGCTTTAAGATGGTTAGTGGTACAGCATGGTGATTATGGTTAATAACGTATTGTATACTTGAAAATTTCTAACACAGTAGATTTTAAGTGTTCTTGACACAGAATAAGCATGTGAAGTAATGCATATGTTCATTGGCTTGATTTAGCCATTACACAATGTATAAGTATATATTTCAAAATATGCTGTACATCATAACTATGTAAAATTTTTGTCAATTAAAAATTTTTAGTGCTAATGGTTTATGTAAATTTCTCAATAAAAAAGAAACCAACCTAGATTATATTCATCTTTGTACCAATATAGTCATAATTTTTTTAAAAATATTTATGAAGAGGTCTATAAGGCAAAAGTGCCTAGGACCTATGAAAGTCGTAATGCAGCCCTAACCGAGAGCACAGGATGCAGAGACAAGCAGAATGAACCTGAGCCATCTGAGTGAGAAAGGGTAGTTGGTCAGAGCACAGCAAGTAAGGGACAGGCTCACGTGTGCGGAGGCTGGGGAAGCCGGCAGAGGCCCAGCCAGGCATGGCAAAGCCTCAGGATGTTAGGTGAACTGCCAAAAAAGAGGTTTTTTTTGTTTTTGTTTTTTTTTTTGAGACGGAGTCTTGCTCTGTTGCCCGGGCTAGAGTGCAGTGGCCGGATCTCAGCTCACTGCAAGCTCCGCCTCCCGGGTTTACGCCATTCTCCTGCCTTAGCCTCTGGAGTAGCTGGGACTACAGGGGCCCGTCACCTCGCCCGGCTAGTTTTTTGTATTTTTTAGTAGAGAAGGGGTTTCACCGTATTAGCCAGGATGGTCTCGATCTCCTGACCTCGTGATCCGCCCGTCTCGGCCTCCCAAAGTGCTGGGATTACAGGCTTGAGCCACCGCGCCCGGCCCAAAAAAGAGTTTTAAGGAGACTGATATTTTCAAAGATCACTCTGGGCTGCTGATTGGAGTGTGGACTAGTCGGAGTCAGGAAGAGTGGTTACGAGGAGCCCAAATTCCAGGATACTGCTGTAATCCAAGCAAAAAATGATGGCTCTTGCTCAGATGCTGGTAGAGGAGATGTAGAGAGATGCATGGCTTTGAGACACTTGGACAATCAACAAGATCAATATGGGGAATGGGAAGGAGAGGGCGTCAACATTAACCTTCCCCTTTCTGGCATGAGCATTGAGAAGCATATGATGTTATTCATTGAGATAAATACTGAAGGTCCAGGGTTAGGGGTAGACATTCAGAAATTGAATTCTGAACACATGAAGTTTGAGGTACCTGTGGAAGTTCCAAAGCAGGGGCCAAATAGGTAATTCAATATTTTACCTGCAACTCAATTGAGGAGTAGAGTGAAGATGGAAAACTTGGGAGTTGCCCATGTCTGGAGTAAAAGGAAATTCCCAGAACAAATGAGATCATCCAGTAAAAGAGTGCAGAGTGAGAAGAGAAATCAGCTCAGGATCAAGCCTGGGGAAAATTCGACATTTAAGTGCCATGTACAAGAAGAAAAGCTAGCAAAGGAGAGACAGAAGTGGAAAGAGGAAGAAGGAAACAGCTGCGCCATGGGTAGATATCAGGAAAGAGTCCACTTCAAGAAATGGAGAACAACCAACTGATGTGAACACTGAGGTCAGGCAGTATGTGAATCTTTAAATGTTAATGGGTTAGTGACAAGGAGGTCACTGTTGACCTTTTCAAGACCATCTTCAGTGAAGTGAAGGAGCAGAAACCAAATGGGAGTTATTTGAGAAGAGTAGGGGAAAAGGAAGTGAAAAGTGTGTGGGCAACTCTTTCAAGAACCTGATTGTGCGTGAGGAGGTGGCAATGAGACAAGCCAAACCCCGACTTCACTCACCTAGCTGCCTGCCCATGGGGCAATAGGGAAACTAAGGCAGAAGTAACTGCCAAAAGCAAAGGAGTTAGCAACCTGATGCTGCTAATTCTTAGAGCTCAATGACAAGCAAGGCCTAGGTCCTTCTGCAGCTGGTTGCCTGACAGTCTAGCAAGTTGATAGAACCCATGCCGTGACCCTGTTAATTTTATGACTGTTTGCAAAGGGACAGTTTTCTCTGCCCTTGTAGAGCAAAACCAGGGAGAAATTCAAGTTTGCAGTTTGCTCCCCACCAGATCTCACCGTTGTTGTGGGGAAAAGTCCTCAAGAACAAAGAAGTTGCAATCACACTGGGTCAGAGTCCAAAAAGCCAGCTTCAAATAATGTTAAGACTGTATACCACCTTTGGTGGTTAAGTACAGAGTGTTAAAAGAGGTCGCTCAGCACTGGCGCTGCAGGCTGAGTCCAGCCCCATGATGTTCCCGCACATTCTAGGACACCTTCTTTCTCCACAGCCATAGCTGTTAATGGCTCACTTCTTTCCTCCAAGGCTTTGCCCTCTGTGTCCTAAGTTTAAATTCCAGGATAGAGAAATATCTCAAAAAACTGTCCCTTTATCCTTTGCCAATTGAAAAAGAAACCAGCCCAGCAGCGAAGAGATTAGGTAACACAAGACCTTGGTTCTGGGTGGTGGCCACACCTACTATCGCTTTTGCTGTACATCATCAGTTAAATAATGATTTATAGGTCAGAATATTGCTTTAAAAAGTTGGTTTTGGCCAGGCGCAGTGGCTCACGCCTGTAATCCCAGCACTTTGGGAGGCCGAGGTGGGCGGATCACAGGTCAGGAGATCAAAACATGGTGAAATCCCATCTCTACTAAAAATACAAAAAAATTAGCTGGGCATGGTGGCATGTGCCTGGAGTCCCAGCTACTGCAGAGGCTGAGGCAGAAGAACTGCTTGAATCTGGGAGGTGGAGATTGCAGTGAGCCAAGATCACGCCACTGCACTCAGCCTGGGTGAGAGAGTGAAACTGTCTCAAAACAAAACAAAACAAAACAAAAAAAACAGTTGGTTTTGTGCATATGTTGCTGCCTCATAGTTTCTAGTCTCCATTTCAGGGTTGACTCACTGTCTCCAATATTGGAGTAGATTTGAGGAACACTTTGGTTAGAAAGATACACTCCTATCATCCACTTTTCTTAGTTTTTTCCTGCCCTGAATTTGGCTTATCAAGTGAGCCTCAAGCTTAACACTAGAGCCTGAGCAAGTAAGGCCCTATGTTCTTTCTTTGAAAGTCATAAAAGGTTTATTAGGTCTCCTCATGAATCTAACCATGTCAAGTAGACAAGGCCTACATGCAGGCTCTCCCAGGCTTGGGGCATGGTGCTCCAGATGTCACATCTGTGGATATTTAGCAGAGTTATACTGTAGCTCTTAGAGGATCATGTTTAAGGATAAACAAAAAACAAAAAAAAGTAGCCCTTCCCTAACACTGAAATAAAAGGAGTATGTTGTTAGAATGAAAAGAGTACAGGAAACTAGAGAAACCAGATAGATTTTTTTTTTTTTTTTAAAGTCAGAAAGGTGATTATAGTCAGAATGTCATCAGCTTCTCTTACTATAACCTTCAGGTTAGAAATTATGAAATGATCATTTCATCTTGAGTATCGGGTATACAACATGCACTCAAATGTTTGTTGAATAAATAAATGCCATCAATCCTGTTTTAGGTTGTATGAAGACAGCTGTGATACTTGAGATAATCACATAGGATTTGAAGCTAGAAAATCTGGAATCCATATTCTGACATCTACTAGCTGTGTGTTTTTGAGTGATACTCTGGCCTGCTAAGCCTTAACTAGAAATGGAGACAATGCCTATTCCACCTATCTCACCATGTCATAAGAATTGAATAATGTTATAGTTACATGTGAGAAAGAAAAGTAAATAGTAATAGAATCAGGACAGAGATGTCTGGCACCACCACTTCTGTTTAACATTAAGCTGTTGATTAAAAGTAGAGGCATAAGACTTGGAAATGAAGAGACAAACATTTTCTTATTTGAGGACAATATGACGGTCTCCATAGAAAGTCATATAGGATCTACAGGCAAACTATTAGAATATCAAAAGAATTATGTAAGATTATTAGACAAAATCATTTTATAAAAATCAATAGCATTTATATATTGCAGCATTGATCAATTTAACATTTAATTTTAAGAAGCCTATTCTCCAAAGCAACAACTAAAACATAAAGCTACATAGGAATCAGTGCAATAAAGGATGTGTAAGAATTTTCAGAGACAATCATTTATTTTTAAAAACCATTAAATACTTGAATTAATGGAGAGATACAGAATGATCATGGCTAGAAAGATAACATTCTTTCCCCAAATTAATCTATAGATTCAGTGTAATTCTAATCAAAAATCTTAACCTGATTGTTTAATTCTATGTAATCATTTAATCCTAAAGTTCACAGAAAGAGCCAGGGGTAAAGAACAGTCAAAACCATTTTGAAATACGGAGAAGGGTGGGCAGAGGAGACCTCCTTACCGGATATCAAGAATTTAGGATAAATGACAGAGGGCATTACAATCAGCAGGGAAACACTCGACCATTCAATAAACTGCTAAGACAACTGATTATCCATATGGAAAATAATGGACTTCATGCCATAAACAAAAGTAATTTCAAAGTGAATTAACAAGATAAATGGAAAGGCAAAATCATAAAATTTTTAGAGAAAAATTTGTATGACAGTAGGTAAAGAATTTCTTCAGAAAGACAGAAAAGCCACAATTCAGATACAATAAAACTTCTGCAAAACAACACACAAAACACCATAAACAAAATTAAAAGATAAGCCTTAGACTGAGAAAAGATACTATCAGCAATCTCTAAAATATATATAATATACATATAAAATAATATGTACCTGGGATTTATTAAGAATGTTTAAAGATCAATGCAAAAATTGCAAATAACCCCAAAAAGCAAGAGAGCAAAGGATTCAAACAGGTGACTCCCATCAGAGGAAAATGGATTATGAACTTGTAAAAATATGCTCAACCTCACCAGAATATAGAAAAATTAGAATTAAAGTCCTGAGTTATCATTTCACATCCATCAACCCATCATGTGCAGTAGCCTATATCCCCAGTTCTCGGATAAAATGAACAGCAGGGAAACAGCTGGACTTAAGTTTTTTTTTTTTTTTTTTTTTTGAGACGAAATCTTTCTCTGTCGCCCAGGCTGGAGTGCAGTGGTGCGATCTAGGCTCACTGCAAACTATGCCTCCTGGGTTCAAGTGATTCTCGTGCCTCAGCCTCCCGAGCAGCTGGAATTACAGACATGCGCCACCACCCCCAGCTAACTCTGTACTTTTTATACAGACGGGTTTTCACCACGTTGGCCAGCTGTTCTCAAACTCCTGACCTCAAGCAATCCGCCCGATTCGGCTTCCCAAAGTACTGGGACCACAAGCATGAGCCACTGCCCCAAGCCAAGCCTTCTTTTCAATATTCAACTCAAGAGAGCTGTCTACTATGTGAGAAGACCCCCTACAGTAAGAGACTATGAGTACCACCACACCTGGGCAGGGCTTGACTGAGAGCTAGAAGGTGGAACCACTGAGAAAAACATGCATTGTTTCTGCTACAGCTAACAAATATTTGATTATGCCTACTGGTACCAATTTTTAAATATACGCATGGCTTAGTTTTTCAGGTCCCTTTTAACTTTCTTACTTATACTTGCTTTTCTTCCGGATGAATCTAGAATCATTTTGTCAAATCCCAAAATTTCATTGTCATTCACTGGAAAAAAAAATCTGCCAAGGCAGGATTGGGAGGGTATGGAAAAAATGTGAACTATAAACTGCTGGTAGGAGTATAATTTGGTATGTATGTTATGGAGATCAATTTGGAAGTATCTGGTGAAACTGAAGATTAAGAATATCCTGTTGGCCACTGATTCAAGTTCGAGATACCTATCTCAAGAAATGCTCACATGTGCACAAGGAAATATGTCAAATATTTCATTGCAGCATTGTTTATAAGTCAAAAATTGGAAATAACTGAGATGCTCAAGAAGAAAATGGATACATTGTGATAATGAACTACAGCATTTAAATGAATGAGTTAGAGAAACATGTTAGTGTGAATACATCTCAAAAACATGAGTGGTAAAACAAGTCCCAGAAGGTTTTGTACAGAATAATAGCATTTATATAAAGTTTCAAAATCAGAAAAACAATCCTAGGTATGCATATATACATATAAGGATATAAAACCATTCTGACAAATATCAAATTCAGAGCTGCAGTTACTTAAGTGGGTAAATGGAGATAAATGAAATGAGACAGGGCTATACAGACTTCAACCATAATCATTCCCTTTTAAAAGAAAAAACATATATAGGTAAAAGTAAGATTATAAAAGCTGGATGACAGATACTTAGGTATTTATTACATTGTTTTCTGCATTTTTCTGTATTAATTGAAATGTTTCATAATAAAGGCACAATACAAATACTAGCAGTTAATACGGGCTGACAACTAGATGGATCAAGGTGAATTAACTCATTAATACACTATGAAGACAATTATTTTCAAGTGTAGGAAGAATAGTGATTTTTTCAGTGCTTACATTTACTAATACATAATATAGTATGTGCCAGGCATTATGGAAAGTGGTTTACATGCATTAACTTATTTATCTCCATAATCACTCTGTGAAGATGATGCTGGCATCAGTCTCACTTTATAGTGAGAGAACAGGCTGAGTGGAAAGATAAAGAGTGAAAGGTCACATAGGTGGTAAGCAGCAGAACTGGGAGACAAGCAAGCCCACGTGTGTTTAAGTCCCAAGCCTATGCACTTAATCACTATATTGTGCTATGAAAGGTTTCAATTTTACTAAATGAATAAAGATTTAAAAAACCACACAGAGTTACAAGGAGTAAACTTGAGAAAAATGCAGTTAACACAATCAAGAATTTTTAAAGGATCAGGGTGTGAGTAGGACTAAGTAATTGGGTATACCATAATTAAAAGGCCCAAATTTATTCTGAGTCCAAATACACAATGAAAATATACACGATGTGGTGTGAGATAGACACATAGGCTAATGCTGGCAGAAGGTCAATATTCCACAAGACCAACCACAGATAAAGATACAACCATCTGTTAAGAGGGTGTCCTGAAACTGTAGAGGGACTTCTCAGCCTTTTAATCAGTTTTCTTGGACACATTCTACCAGTGTTTCAAGGCCCACCCTGTCTGATTCATCCCAGCTCTATACTAAGTTCTGCCTCATCTAAACCTGACTCACTTGGCAGGCAATAAACGTGACTTTTTGTTGCTATTTCTCAGAATGGCAGTCCCCAACCTTTTCGGCACCAGGAACTAGTTTCGTGGAAGACAATTTTTTCATGGATGGAGGATGGGGGGGGCGGGGATGGTTGTAGGATGAAACTGCTCTCAGATCATCAGGCATTAGATTCTCTTAAGGAGGGCACTACCTAGATCCCTCGCATGTGGGGTTCACAAAGGGGTTTGCACTCCTATGAGAATCTAATGTTGTGGCTGATTTGACAGGAGGCATAGCTCAGGCAGGAATGCTCCCTTACCTCCTGCTGTTATGGCCTGGTTCCTCACAGACCAGGGACCAGCACCGGTCTGTGGCCCAGGGGTTGGAGACCCTTTTCTATAGGATCAAGTCTACTGTATCTCAGTTGTCTTAGTTGGCATTATTTGGTAGCAAATAACAGCCTACTGACTTGCTTAAGAAAAAACTAAGTTGGGGGGTCTCTCTGTAAGGTTTTAAGGCTATCTTGTGGATCCCCAGGAGGATGAAATGCAGACAGTGAAATGCAAGACACTGGAACAAACACTGCCAAATTATCAGGAATCAAGCAAGCCATTTTCTTTTTCTTCTGGGGTTGAATGTCATCTTTGCTTTCTCTGCCTCCCATATTATGTTCCAGATGTGACCTTCCAAGACATCAGTTTTCCAATTCCAAATTCTCAGGAGAAATCATCTAATTGGCTCAACTTTGACCAGATGTCCACTCCTTGTCTGATTTCTGAACAGCTCCTCATGGAAGGTGGCAGAAAGTAATGCTCAGAAAAGGGATGTAAGTTGGGCGGGTATCCTAAAAGGTCACTAAGCCAACACTTCCTGTATTTCCCTGTTGTCTATTAATTGGAGGCTTAGACTTTTTTTGTAGAAGGGTGGTGGGGAGAAATAACTGCATTTCTCTGATGGCCTTTCCCAACCTTAAAAACCACTTCGATGCTAAATTTTATCTTTCAGTCAAAATGAACCTGAAGATTCTTCGGCTGGTTTTTAGAAATGTTCAAATAGGATAGAATCTTACATAGGGGGTGTAATATCCTCAAGAAAATACACATCTATGTGCCTCAGTCTTTTCTTCTTATTCCATCCTCTTCTGATAGGGCAGTCACTTCAGACACTTTATCCACTATCAATTTAGGTCCCAACTGTTCTTTTCACATTTTTGCATTAGAAACAAGACTCCCCCTCATTTTGGAAAAATTAATGCACGAACCATAGTCAAACAATGAAAATTCTAAAACACTTCACTACAGAAAAATGGAATCTGCAGAGTTAAGCGGGGAGGAGGGCATTGGAAGGTTACCATTTGAATCTTTACCATAAGTCAGGCACTATGCTAAATTGCTTATATTTTAATACAACAATCCTATGAAGAGGGAGTAACTATGGTTAGCCTCCATGAATGATGAAAATCAGGTTTTAAGAAGGTAAGAAAACTATCAATATCACACATCTAGTATGTCTTAGAATAGATTTAGAAGAGTTAAAAGGTGAAAAATGGGGAGACGGGCTGAAGGAGATAGGCCTTCTCAGGATATCATTCTTAACATCAAAAACTGTATCCTAAACGTATTTAACACAATGAAGTGGCATGACTTATTACATGACAATATACATGACAGCTTTTACAGTTTTAAAAACATATTCATATCATAAAGACTTTATAACATCAAATAAAAGCAACAGGGAAAAAAACAACCTCGTATATCCTTTAGACTCCGATTTTGTTATGTGTATTAAACTCCACACATTTGGCCAGGCGTGGTGGCTCACGCCTGTAATCCCAACACTTTGGGAGGCAGAAGTGGAAGGATCACTTGAGCCCAGGAATTCAAGACCAGCCTAGGCAACATAGTGAGACCCCATCTCTAAAAAAAAAAATTAAAATTAGTCGAGCATAGTGATGCGCACCTGTGGTCCAAGCTACTTAAGGGGCCGAAGTAGGGAGGATTGCTTGAGACCAGCAAGTGGAGCTTGCAGTAAGCCATGATTGCACCACTGCACTCCTGCCTGGGTGACAGAGACAGACCCTGTCAAATATAGGGAAAAAACAAACAATAAACCCTGGACTTGAATTTTTTTGGGGAGGTGTAGGATCCCAAAAAAACTAGGAATCACTCATAAAAAAATAAATTCTTCTCTTTTGCAATTTGGTAGCCCCTCTTAAAATTTTATCCACTCTGTCCCTCACAAAGAACCCCCATCACACAACATACCACACTGTACCTTTGCAAACGCCATTTCTGCTGCTGAGTTTCCTAGACTTCATGCAGAATTCTCCCTCTTTTAGGTTTCTACAGTACTTTGCATCTGCCACTAATATATATTTACATCATATGCAAATCTGTCTGAACAAGGCAAAGGGTCAATGTATTTTTGTTTCAACACTAAACAAAATTGAGGTGATTTCATCAAAATATCAAATTTTGTACCCAAGATATCAATTAATTTGTTTCATGCTTATCGTCAGACAACAAAAGACTTAGTACTCATTCATGGCAGTAAGTTTTAAACATACTGTTTAGTGAAAAATAATTATTTTACAATGAAAACGATTGTTACCAGCTTCATATAATTAAAACTGAAAACCAAATTCTTTAACAGGTAGCATAACATGTCAGTTTATATATTTTAAAACCAAATGTGATTCCATAATCATTTATGCAACCCCAAATTTCAAATATTGAACACAATACAAATTTTTCAAAAAACAAAACTTTTGGATCTCGAGTAGGCAGTACTGGAATTTAAACAACAATTAAGAGCCTAAGGGGATGCTTGCTCTATTTTAAGTGATTGTAACACAGGAGTGTTTAACAGAACCACCTGAGCAGCTGTTTCAAAACACATATACACTCCATCCCCAGAGATGTTGATTTAGTAAGCTGAGGCGGCTACCAGGCCTATGGAATCTTTAAAATGCTCCCCAGCAATTTCTGATGAACAATACTGTTTCAGAACTATTTTCTATGAAATGTTTGACATGCTTTCAGATTATATGTTATGTGCATTTTTAAGTATCTTAAGCATTGTCACTATTTTGAAAGACCAAAGTTATTTACAGGGCATTTGACTTTCTGTGGTAGGTGTAGCTCCTTTAAAAGGTTGTGTGCTTTTTGGTTGAGTCACTTTTCAATAATTAAGCCTCAATCTATAGGAAATTAGATGCTCTTCAAGTGATTATTTTCTTAAATTAAAATTTGAGGTATACAGATAATCGAGTCCACTAAACGTTACAATAGGAACTATTTGTACATAAATATATTCAATATGCACTAACTCTAGCCTTTACAAAAATAAAGCAATTAACACCTATTAGAGTATACCTACCCTGAGAAATATTATACTTATATACAATATTAATAGATTTTATAACCAGAAAAAGTTGACATCAGAGCAAATCTTCAAATGTTTCCAGAGTATATTCAACATTTTAAAATATAAAAATAGAAATATTTAAAATTATCTACACCGAGGTTACATAACTTTGGTAAAAGTTCCAAAGTTCACTAATATATTCCTAGTGGGCACTAAAAAAATCTAAAAATTTAAATAATTTTCAAGACTACTTATTTTCTTCATTGCATTCATTCTCTATGAATTCATAACATATGCATGAATACCTATGGATTCAAAATACACCATAAACTTACTGTAAAAATTCAGTATTACTTACTTAAAACGTCTCTGCTATCACTCAAATGGTTTAATCTGACTTAATGGGCAGTTTGCTCAAATGAACCACCTGCTGCTCACTTCATTCTCTTCACATTAATCTTAATTTAAAAATTCTAAAAATTACCTAAAGGAGTTTAAAGATTCAAAATCTAATCCCTGTAACTTCAAAATAATTGTAAATTCTAGTGGTTCATTTATATTATTCCAAGTAGAACTTCCTATTTTACATCACAAGCTTAAGTCTCACATTTAGAAAAACTGTCCATGTTTATGCATGTCTAGAGTTCTCCAATGCAATCAGCTATTACAGACAGAGTCAGACTGGGCCTGGAAAACAGAAAATGGACATATTTACCCCCACTGTATACATGTGTTAATAAATTTGATTTTTACTTTAAAATATCTAGAATATACAATCACATTACTTTCTTCCTACTCTGCCTTTATCATGATCAAACACATGCAAATTCAAAACACAACTTTTTCAAGTAACTCCTGCCATGGTTACCAACGCTTGTCTTATCATTTTCAGGAGTTTAAACGTAAATATGGGTTTTCGATAAATCAAAATATTCTGCATTGCTTTAAAACAGGAAACAAAAAAATCTGCAAAATGGTACTGATAAAACTGATATGAATCAATGTGGGCTAACACTAAGACTTTTTTCCAAAAATTGTATTTAATAAGCTCAATCTTACTTACTGTAAGTAAAAAATTAGTAAATGACCAGTGTCTCCATATATCTCTTCTTCAAATAAACATGCCTGTTTACAATTCAGTGTCTAAAATCAAGAATCTAAAAATAAAAAGCCAAGCTGAAGAAAAATAAACCACCAACTCTTACCCCATACCACTGCAATATTTTTAATGCATAGGAATACAACAAACTCAAAAGAAAAAAAAATAGTGTTTTATTAACTACCACACTGTTATAATACACTTTAAACGTACAATAAGGTAGCCTTTAAATTTGAGGTGGTCTTAAGAATAACAAATGAACACAATTCCAAATTTTTGAAATAGGTGAACTGCTGCAGTTACAGGTATACATTTAGGAAAATTGTATAGCTCTTACAAGACCAGCAATGTAACTTTATTTTGTACATTTTTAAATTGAAAATATAAACAATAATTAAAAAATCAAAAGAAAATACAGCATAATAAAAAACATACGTTTCTCAATTAAATGTACTGGATACATATAAATTTTAAGGGAAGAAGCAAAAAAGGAAAATGATTGATATTTAAGTGCAGACTGACTACCTAGACAAAAAAAAAAAAAGACTTAAAAAAATACCATAAAACCTCTAGTTTTCTATGACTAATATCCATATGGTTGGAGTATCGTCACTATGGAAGTGATTTTGTTATGTTTGCATATGTTATACTTTACTGGTAATTTACATGATGGCTTTTAAGGCCCTGGGAGACATGGTTTTTGGAAACAAGATTGGATAAAAATCACTGCTAAGACGCAATACACCTTATTTTTTTGGTCCTCCAATAGTCAAGAAAAGGGATAATTCACTATAACATTCTCTTACCACCCAAATGCCTCAACTTATACATTTTAAACTTTTTCAAACATTGGTTATATTGCCCAACTTCGTTATTGAAAGAATATTAACAAGACATTATTTTGGCAAATTAAATCTTAAACATGGCTTTTCAACAGGATTTAAAAGGTGACTATCCCTAGAGTTCCATGTTAAAATGTAGTTTTCAAAATCTTACAAGAGTAATGCTTAAAATATTGTACATAGTTAACCTAATTAAAATAATTAGCTTCAAAATGACAAATTGATAAGCTAAGTAAAGCCTACACTATGTAACATTTGCTTGGAAACTTGATTTGTCAGTTATGCATAATAAAAATTCCAGTCATCAAGAAAATTACAAAATTTTTTATCATAACATGATTTCTTTCACCCACCAGCTTTTTTATCTTACAATAGATAAATACCAACATGTTCTCATTTTTACACTAAACCACACAGGATTGATGCATTTGGTTAGACTACCATTCGCATTGTTAAATTCAATTTTCTCTTTATATAACTTGGTAAAATTTCATTTCTTCTAGATTCCAAAAGTACCTACAAAACCCATGCAATTTTACCATTTTTAATATACTATGGAATATCATACAAAGTAAGGCATTTCAGTGTCATGTATAACCAAGTTACTGTCAATCCAAAAATTTTTGCACATCAATAAAAAGATATCTAAGAACTTAGGAACAATATTCTTCTCACTACTGTATAAAAATAACCACAATGAATAAGTATTTGTGTAATATTTACTCCATTGTCTCATTTCCAGAAACTGTGACAAGCTGTAAAGGTATTTCAGTGTTGGTAAGGATATCTTGATTGCTGGTGGCGGAAGTATTAACAGTTCCTATCCCTGAAACAGAACCTTGTTGAATATTTGCAAGGATAAGCGTTGTTCCTCCTGCAGTAATCAAAGTATCATCTCGCGCAGCTTCCACAGATGCCAGCACTGTACTGCTAGAGTGAATACCTTTTTTATTCTGGTGTGTTTTAATATGTTTGGCAAGATGGTCACTTCTCATAAAGCGTTTTGAACATTCTGGACAAACGAATTTCTTCTCACCTGTTAGGAAAAAAATTAAGTTACTTGGTTTTAAAAATTCAACTTTAATAGCTCAACCATTTCCCCTAAAACAGAAAGTCAGTCAATGCTGACAGGTAAGAATGGGAGCAGGGGTCTATTAAAACTGTATTCATTTTACAAGCTACCCCTGTCAGATTTCTCTTAGAGAATATTTCTCCTTAAAATAAATCTTTCATCTTTACTTTTTGATGAATAGCAAAATTCAAACATGTATTATATAATAGATGGATATTCAAATAAGACTTTAATATCTCAACTATGCTGTTTAAATACCTGTGTTAAGATGCCAGCTAAAAAAAAATCATCTATAACACACTTTAAAGTCTAAATAAAAGTATATTCTTTCACGCTATAACTAAAATACTAACGTGCCATGTTCATGATACTAAACCTTCAACTCTTAAATATGAATTAAAGCAACAGGGTATTTCTAGATTAAAGAAATGACACGACAAGTTTGAGATCCAAAAAGAATAAGTAATCCGTAGAAAAAATGAATCTGAGTAGTTGGGACTACAGGCACACACCATCACACCTGGCTATTTGTTGTCTTTTTAGGAGAGACAGGGTTTCACCATGTTGTCCAGGCTGGTCTCAAACTCCTGAGGCTCAAGGAATCTGCCTTCCTTGGCCTCCCAAAGTGCCGGAATTACAGGCATGGACAGGCATGCCCAGTAGCCTTACCTACTTTAATTGTCTGTTGCAGTTTCATATAGGTTCATCTCATCTCTCTACCTACCCAATGAGAGAGAGGAACTAAAACAATTAGAGCATCTGTGTACTACTACAGACCTCATAGGTAATTTCATACAATACTGAAGGGCCAAAGTAGGAGATGTGAAGCAATGTCAGAGATAGTTTATTCGCTTAACCTAATAGGGAACTTGGATTGGAATCCAGACGACTTCAAAATCCATGTTGTTCTCCATTTCACCATGCTTCTTCCAAGCTTTCTAGGGATTGTAAATACGTATTTTTCAATTTTCCAGTGTTGAGCATAGACTGATGAACACTGTAATCATTTACATGGTAGTAGGAGAAAACTAAGTCTCTAAGTTAATACTGTTAGGTTTCAGTGTAGATCAGTCATAGGTCCATTTCATTTAACAACCACACAACACTATGTAAAAATAATATAATGAGAGAAAGTCTTCACATCAACATTGCCTTAGTTATTCCTCAGTGAAATACCTTTCCCTTACCTCCGAGATACTAAAAACAAAAGAGAAGGTGAAATGCCCAAATATATCAGAAGAAACAGGAGTATTTTTTGTTAGTGTTAAGGAGAAAGAAAAGAATAGGATAGATGAAGAGTAAAAGCTGGTAACTAATTAAAAATGTTAACAGAATAAAAATAGCATAAATGTGGCTTAAAGCATTCAATAATGTCAACAAGAGCTACCCAAAGTCTACTTAAATAACTTTATTTTAGAAGATAAGCCATACTGACTTGTTCTTTGGAATCTGTGTTAAGATGGTGTTCCTAAAGGTAAAAATTGGATGTAACTCATTGTATTTTAAAGATTCAGTTCAGTAAGAAATGCTGATAATAAAAAAAAAAAAATGTCAAGGCAGTTATGTAGCCCTATAATTCATTTTTGTCTGTTAAAAGTAAATATTAGTAACCTGTATGTGTTCTTCTGTGCCTCTGTAATTCATCACTTCGAGTAAATCTTTTACCACAGTACATCCAGTTACAAACAAAAGGGCGTTCTCCAGAATGCCAACGCAGATGAGCTCTCAGATGTGAGGTCTTCCCATAGACTTTACCACATCCTGGTATGTGACAAATGTGTTGCTTCTTTTTCCCAAGATTGGTACCTCTAAAAAACACACACAGAATAATATATACCTTATATGAAAATATTCAAATGGACATTACCATTTATATCATATATCCCCATGTTGAATTTTAAATAGAAGACATTATCATTATGAAGTCAATCAGAAACCAAAACCATTTAAAATCAGTTTAAATGAAAATTTATGTATTTCAAGCATATACATTTTATATATTAACCTTACTCCAGAATTGTGATTGCTGTCCATATGTAAATATGCTCAAGAATTATGTAATTAAAAGGACATTTCATATGTAAAGAATGTACAATAAAGCTATTTATTCTTCTAGCAGAACCATTCAAATTCTATGCATAAGCCTTATCCAATTAATTATATAGGAAACTAAATGTGGTCTGTATTCAAAAGTCATGGTGTCAGATAATCAAAAATATATTTAAACCAAAGAATGAATGTATAACTGATCACAGGTACAATTAAAAGATACAGGAAGCTTTAGCAGACTTTAACATGATTTAAGAGTATTTATTCATATTTGTGTGGCCACACCCTGAATATACACTGGCTTGGAGAAAGCTTTTTTTAAAATCTAGCTAAAGCAATGGTCTGAACTCCCTTAGCATTAGATGAAATAAATACAAATCAAAATTATCTTTACATTTAAAATTCCCTTCATATTAACCATGTAAAAGCCAAAATTAGACACAAGAGATAAAATACAGTTTTCTCCACATCACCAAATTTGACATTTATTACATTTCAGTATTTAATACCAAGAACAGGGTTTAGAAGATACGAGATTAGATGGGTGAACAGAGGTATCTTAGCCTAAGCAAGAAGAAAACTTTTGATCCCAGAATTTGATAATTTGAATAGTATTAAACACTACAGAAAATGTTATTTCTCAACCTTTTAAAATAAATTTTAAAAAATTAGGCTAGTTACTGAATAAATTAGTTTTTAAAAAACATGACACTTTGGACAAAACAATTTTTATAAACTTTACAATGTTTCTGAGTTTTTTTTTTAAAAAGTACATTTAGCCCCCTCCCCAACTCCCCTCCTCCCCCAGTCTCACAGTTTAGTCATATCCTGTAAAACTTTCTATAGCCTGTAAATCCTCCTGTATACAATACACCTATCGTTTTTCAAATTTACTGGAAAAATGCATATTTCCCCACATTTATATTTTAATGTACTCACACTCAGTAGCATGTGAAATTGCCATAGGACAAACAGTGCTAAACGGTGCAGTGCTGGCTGTTAGATGCCATAGGTGTTCTGAACAGGGAGACATCAATGTGGGCTCCAGTAGTTAGAGAAGGCTTCGTGGAGGAGGTGGGTAGGATTTAGATAGAAAGGAGGGAAGGCATTCCAGGCAGAGGAATAGCATAAGTAAAGACAAGGAGGAGTCATGCTGTTGTCTCAAGGGCAAGGATGTCATAATCTAACACAATTCTAGTTTCTGCTCCAGTCCACCCCCAATTTCTACAACTCTCTTCAAAGAGCTGAGTTGAGTGAAACAGGTTTTTCTGGCTCCCTTGCAATGCCAAAGTCTCATTAACCAAAGCCAATATTGATTCCATTTAATTTAGATTTTTAAATTTATTTTATTATTTAAAAAGCCCTAAGAAAAACAGCAATGTTTGTGGCTACTGGTGTACAAACCAATTTTACGTATCGTGTTCACCATAGCAATTTCACAGAGAACCCAATTCAGTTCACTCGTGTATTCATTATTTCATGCCTCTCCTCTAAGCCTACCACTCAGGTCAATCAACGCGCTTTTACAAACTCAGAAGTGTATTTCACAAACTTAGCAAAATTTAGCATGGGAACACTAACAAAGCACAAGACTAACAAATTAACAGCAACAAATCTGGGTTCTCAAAGAAGCAAGAAGCTAGGGAAGGTATTTTTAACTGAATTATTAGGAGATAAGAAATATTTGAAAATGGGATAGGCATCTAAGAAAGAAAAAACATAGGGGCAGGGTTGCACACATATATAATTTAAGGAAAAAGCTCAACATCCAGGCCCAAAATTCTATTTAAAAAGAAAATTTGATTCAAGATAAGATATAGATATGGTAGATGTGGATTTACGGCATGTTATATGAAGGCTTGAAGGGAGAGAACTGAAGTGAATTTCTCAACAAACTTCAGGTAAGAAAAGATTTAAAGTTTTCTTCTTGATTAATATCTACACCACTAATGCCTATAATAAAGGAAAAGCTAATAATTTTACATTTCTATTTCTTGAGTGTCTAAACTTGTTCCCAATAGTTTAATAATGCTAACATAGAGTGGAAGTTAAACTGTGGGTAGAGGGGTTAAGAAAAGTTAAGTAAATACACTCTCTTCTGCTCAGGGTGGGAAAAACAGGACATAAACTGAAATGCTGACAAAGAAAACAGATTGTGCACAATTTTAAAAATATGGACTGATGTTTAATCCATACAAAACCTATTTAACAATCATGCCTCTAGAACGTATTTTACTTACAATTATTTGTCTCTCACTAGTTTAAACAGTCTCTGAAAGCCGGTTCCGCTCAATAAATATTTGCTAAATAATTACAATTTTTAAATATTTTATATTTTACACCTTACTTTAAAAGGTAAACAAATAAATAAAATTTACTTCTCTAAGGATGAATAAAATTAGTTCCTTGCCCATATTCTTTGAAAAAAAAAAAAGGTTGCAAAAAAAAAAATTCTAAAAAAATTTTTTTAGCTACTATCTGTATCACCTTGCAGAATACTTCAGAATAGTCTGGATTTACTACATATGTTATGCTTCTATTAATTAGGTACAAAACTGTCATTTATACAAGTGTATCTATCACACATATACTACCTGAATTTTGTTCAAACAAGCTCTAAGAAACAATATAGTTTCTTTTCTTAGGAATCTCAATTTTTATTGCTTAGAATAAGTGAGCTATTGAAGAATGAAGTCACAAAAGTTCTAGAAAAAATATAAATGAACATTTTTATAACTCTCAGAATATGGAAAACTTGTAATAGCATGGTAACAAGGTATCTAATAAAGGAAAGGCTGATCAACTTAAAATTTTTGTGCTTTGCAAGCTGTAAGTGATGGAACTGTTTCTTTACTTGTGTAATAACAATGCCTTCTGTAAACCACTGAAAAAGTTAAAGGCAATGTAAAACTGGGAAAAAATATTTGCACATGACAATTACATAAATTAACAGATTCACAAAAAAAAAGAAACAATTCAAAAAATAAATTTTAAAATGGCAAAATATCCCCAAAAATGCTCAACCTCACCAAGTAATTTAAAAATATACTAAATAAGACAATATTAAGGTATTTTTCATCTGTCAGACTTTCAAAGGTTAAAAATAATTGTAAAATTCATTGTTGGCAAGGATGTGGGAAACTAGATACTCTCACACACTGCTGGTTAGAGTACAAACTAGCCTTTCTGGCAGACAATTACCTTTAACCCAGCAATTTCACTTCTGCCAACTTATACAAACAAAATATTCAGACAAATGTGCAAGACATACATGTAAGATTATAACAATAAATTCCCAACAAAAGATGTTAAATCACTCTACATCCATACAATAGAATACAACAGAATACTATACAGTCATAAAAACGATGCAGACTATACAGACTTGAAAATATGGTCACAAAAATTATCAAAACAAGAACAGACATATAAAACAGTGAGAAGATGATGATTCTATTTTAAAATACACGTAACATCTTGAAGGACATATACAAACATGTTACTAGCTTATCTTGAAGTGGGGTGGGATTCTGGTGTTTTTAAATGTCCTATATTTCTGCATTTTTATGAGCATGTCTTAGTTTAATAAACATAAATTAAAACATTTTCATTTTAAAATAAAGAATAAGTGAAACAAAAGGCCTCCATTAGATTTGACTTTTGTGAATAATTTATCTTAAAAGTCCCTCTAAAATGAATTTCAGAAAAGTTACTGCCTAGCTAGAATTCACAATTTTAATTCATCAAAATATGTCAAAAAACAAACTTTTAAACTAATTACAACATGAATGCCTAAGGATCCGATGTAGAAGGAGAGTCACTTGGGAGGCAGCACAGTTTAGTGGCAGCACAGTTTAACGGTTAAGGCTCTGGGTAAAACTAGGTCCAAATCCCTGTTGTGTGTGCTCTTAAGAGTCATTCAACCTCTCTCTGTCTCACTTCTAACACCACTGGGAAAACGGTAAGCTCTCAATGTTACCAGTTGTTAGCAATTATTATTATTACTGCAAAGGGCTGGCCAATGTGCAACTCAAAGGCAGATAGAAAAGCTCTATTAGATCAAGTTTGTTAACTGTATTAAAAGTACATTTTATCTACTTAAACAGTGCATTTCTAAGAAAGGTATGTTAACTTTCACCATGACAAGGTATTTGGTTAAGTATGGCTTTAGAGTTCTATCCATTTTTGCTCTATATATTTCAAAACTGCACAAAAAAGGGACCGTGACTATTAAATCTTCTTAGTGGAAATTTAGTATTATTAACAAGAAATACATCTCTGTCTTATTTGGGGCTTTCACCTCAATCCCACCTCGTGTGATATATTAACGCTGCTATCCAAGTTTTCTTTTTGTTAATACTTGCCTGATAAATCTTTTCCTATCCCTCATCTTCAATATTTCTGTGCCAATTATTTGAGGTGTTCCTTATAATCAACATCAGTCTGGATCCTTTTTTTTTTTTAAGATGATCTGAGTCTCAATCTCTAAATTATTAAGCTCAGTACATCCACATTTAACATAATTTCTGATCATTTTGAGTTTACTCCAGTCATGTTATTCTGTCTTAATGTTTACCTTTAAAAAGACTGAATTGAAATACAATCTCATTTTTTAAAAAATTCAATCTATTAAGGCTTATTTTTCACTTCTACTGAAAATGGAAATACTTATGCTTATCAGCCACAGATGAACTTAATCTTTAAAATCAACTTTTTATCTATATTTTTAAGGCAACTTCCATTGCTGGTGTGCAAACAGGCTAATTTCTGATTGGTATGGGCCTGTTAAATGGCATCTGCTATACTGTTTTTGAAACAGCAAACTACTAATTTCAGTTTAAAAAACATTTAGAACTGAAAATCCAATTCCATATATTTTGTTCTCTAACTTCTGCCACACGCATACACACACACCCAAAATGATCATGTAATGAATAATTTCTCATAATTAAATGACATAGCATGCAGCATTTCAAACATTAGAATGATATTAGCACTCTTAAAAATACGCATGTTTCATGTATGCATACCTTCCACCACCTTCTTTACAGTTGGGACAGGTACAAGCTACCCTCCGAAGTCTTTTTCCTTCTTGATGTTGTTGGTCCCCTTCTTCATCTACCACCTGTACTCTTAAGTGTGTTAGGTCATTGGTATTCAAGGTAGAATCACCACTGAGCTGCCACTCTTCAGGATCAGGTTCTTCTTCCTTGATCCTAATATCTACAGGAAAAAACCAAAAACAAAACCAAAAAACAAATACAGATGAGAAGCAACCAAATGGCCCAAAAAAATAGCATGAAATTACATGTCCTCTCCCAATGTCACACCTTTGCATGCACTACTTCTCTTGCCTAGACTATTTTCTAGTTACTTTGTTCTTCATCTAACTAACCTCTACCTATCCTTCAAGACTAGTTGGAGAGTAATCTCCTGTATAAATGCTTATAGAATTAATTACATTAATTAGTTCATATGTCCCTTTAGATAATAATTGCTTCACTCAAAGTTCTCAGAAAATACAATCTCCCTAAATGAACAAATCTTCCTTAAGAAGAAATTTCCAATATAGGTAATAATCGATCTGGAAAAACTTCGTCCTCTACTTTTCTATGCCTTCTATGTTCAAATAATACATAATGAGATGTTACAAGATTAAGCTGATACAGATGAGACCACAAACTGCTCACTAAAGACAATAAATTAATTGCCCAAAAAGTGTTATACCCAATTTCTAATCACTGAATTCATTCATACACATCTGGGTATACTTTCAAATTCTCACCATAAAATCAATTAATGTAGTAGGCCCTAAATAATTCTCCTTTGCATACCAACTTAATACAGGTACCTTAAATATAAGTCATCAGTACCAGGCACATAAGTTTACATCTTCCTTCATATCTAAGTATAGATGACAGGAAAACACTATTTTACTGTGCTGTATTAATGTCCTACATGGTAGCTAGTCATTCTTAGAAATCCACTATTTATCAGGCTCAGGAGGAACGAAAGTAATAATCCATCAAAATGACCCATAAAAGTAAGAAAAGGTACTCAACATTGTTAAATATCAGGGAAATGAAAATTTAATTCACAATGAGGTATCATTACACACCCACAAAATGACTAGAAATTTTAAAACAGACCGTACAGACTGTTGGCAAAGAAGTGTAACAACTGAAACTCCCACAGTGATGGTAGGTGTGTAGATCAGTACAACCACTTTGGAAAATCTTTCGTCTATATCTTCTAAAAGTGAAACTATGTATTCCCTATAGCTCAAACCATTTCCCCTAGGTACACACCCTCCAGAAATGCATACACTTAACACCAAAATACAAGTATAAAACTTACACAACGTTATTTGTAATCACCCTAAACTAGAAAAACTCATATATCCACCAGTATTGGAATGGAAAAATAAATCATATTTGTTCATACAATGGAACATATTAAAACAATGAACATTAACAACAACCTACATGCAACAGAAATGACTCTCAAAAGCATTTCGAACAAAAGCCCCTCGTACCCGCTATGTATTCCCTTTATACACAGGGAATGGGATCGTGTGTGATATTTATATAAAGAAATTTTCATTTATGTAAGATTCATAACAACTGGCAATGATTCCAACCATATGACACGTTGGAAACGGCAAAACTATGGAGACAGTAAAAAAGATCAGCGGTTGACAGGAATTAAAGGCAGGGAGAGATGAATAGGCACAGCACAGAGGTATTTTTATTCTAGAGTAGTGAAAATACTATGTATGATGTAATATAGGTGGATGCATGGCATACATTTGTTCAAACTTACAGAATGTATAAACACGAAGAGGGAACCCTAATGTAAAGTATGGACTTTGGGTGATAATACATCAAGCAAATTTATCAACTGTAACAAATGAACCACTTTGAATGATGGGGGATGTTGACATAGGGAAGGGTATACATGTGCAGGGGCAGGGAGGTAAGGTGTATCTCTATACTTTCCTTTCAATTTTACTAAGCATCTAAACTGCTCTTTAAAAAATTATTTATTTTATTTTATTTTATTTTATTTGAGGCAGAGTCTTGCTCTGTCACCCAGGCTGGAGTGTGGTGGCATGACCTCAGCTCACTGCAACCTCTGCCTCCTGGGTTCAAGTGATTCTCCTGCCTCAGCTACTACTCCCGAGTAGCTGTGATTACAGGTGCCCGCCACCATGCCCGGCTAATTTTTGTATTTTTAATAGAGACAGGGGTTTCACCATGTTGGCCAGGCTGGTCTCAAACTCCTGACCTCAGGTGATCTACCCACCTCAGCCTCCCAAAGTGCCGGGATTACAGGCATGAGCCACCGAGCCCAGTCTAAAAAAACATTATTCAAATGTTAAGGGAGTGGGTGCTCCATGGTGACAGAAGAGTGGTGACTGCCTACTTTTGAGGGAAATATATGACTGAGTACAGGGAGATTTCTGGGTTGGTGGTAGTTCTCCTATGTGTTCATTTTGTAAAATTTCATCGTTATATACATATGATCTGTACATTCTTTGAATGCACATTATACTTCAATATAAACATTATTCTAAATTAAATATTTTCACGTAATTTATAGGTGATTAGGAGCTGTTAAAGACAATTTTTTTGCTTTACCTCTAGTTCCCACAGTTTACTAAACCTCCCCCATTTTTACACAAATTAAAAAAAACATTAAAATGAGTGTATCCCACAAATTAAATTCATAATACGAAATTTAGAATATAATTTTATTCATTCAACAACTATGTGTACGGCTACAACGTGCCAGTCACTGTTCTAGGTTCTAAGGATAAGGCAGTTAGCAAGTCACAAGTTCAAGCTGACTGGGTGTGTTGGCTCATGCCTGCAATACCAGCACTTTGGGAGACTGAGGCAGGAGAAACGATTGAGCCTAGGAGTTCAAGACCAGCCTGAGCCAACAGAGAGGGGTCCCGTCACTACCCAAAAACAAAACAAAACAAAACAAAACAAAACAAAAGGCAAGGCAGACATGGTGGCACATGCCTTGTGGTTCCAGCTACTCAGGAGACTAAAGTAGTAGAATCACTTGAGCCCAGGAGGTTCAGGTTGCAGTGAACCATGATCACATCATTGCCCTCCAGCCTGGGCAACAAAGCAAGACCCTGACATAGTTTAGATATTTGTCCCCAACCAAATCTTATGTTGAAATGTAATCCCCAATGGTGGAGGCTGGTGGGAGGTGACTGGATCAAGGGGGCGGATTTCTCGTAAATGGTTTAGCATCACTGTCCTGGCACTGTTCTTGCAATAGTTAAGAGATCTGGTTAAGCGTGTGGCACCTTCCCTCCTACTCTCTTTCTCTGTCTCTCACCTCCCCCTACTTCTAACCATGTGACGTGCCCATTCCCCCTTTGCCTTCTGCCATGAGTAAAACCTTCTTGAGGCCTTCCCAGAACCAGATGCCAGTACTATGCTTCTTGTACAACCTGCAGAATTGAGTCAATTAAACCTCTTATAAATTACCCAGTACCAGGTATTTCTTTATAGTAATACAGGAATGGTCTGACACAGTCTTAAAAAGAGATGATGGTGGCCCCAAGCTAGAGTATTGATGAGGAGGGGTAGAATTGGTCAGTCAGAAAATATGTTTAAAGCAGAGTCAAAGACATCTGCTAACAGACTGATAACAGGTTATCATGTGAGGAGCAAGAACAGAAAGAAGTTAAAAACACTCCCAAGGTTTTTGTTTTCTTTTGTTTTAATCCTGAGCAACTAGAAAGATGGACTTGCCATTGACTGAGATAGGGTAAACTGAAGGTAGAAAAGATTGCAGGGGAGGGGTGCCAGTCAGGGGCCTATTTTGAAATATGAAAGTTCTGAATGCCTATTGAATATCCAAATGAAGGTGTTGATAAGGCAGTCAATGGGTTTGGAGTTCAGGTAGAAATATGGCCTGACAATATCAGCATATATGTTAGGTATTGGGAGTCATCTGGAATATAATGTAGACAGGAGGAAATTCCGTGGCACTCCAAATTTGACAAGCAGAGATTAAAAAGAACCGGCAAAGAGGACTGAGAGCGGCCAGTGAGATATGAGGCAACTGGTGTCCAGAAGCCAAACTGAAGAAATCATTTCGAGAAGAACATAACTGTGTCAAATACTTAAAAAGTCAAGTAAAATAAGGACTAAGAAATGATCCTTGGATATAACATTGTGGTAATCACTGGTGATCTTGACAAGAACTGTGAGCACAAAACCCTGCCTAGTACAGACTCCAGAAAGTGGAAGGAGATGAACTGTAAACAAGTACAGGTAACTGTTTCCAAGAGTTTTGCTGTAAAAGCAAGCATTATAAAACTGGCAGTACAGTTCCTAGGTCAGCCCACAAAGGTAGATTTGACACATAGGTACCTGAAATATTTGTAAATCAGCCTTTATATTCTGTAGCAATAGTGCATGCTAGCAGTATAAAGAAATGAATGTGCTTATTTAAATTTGATTAATATTTGAGGAAAAGTATGCAAAAAATTTAAGCAATGAAAACAGAAATACAAGGAAATGTGCATGACACATTTAAGAACTTTATAAACAGCACTTTTTTTTTATTGTGTCTATTTTCCACCTCAAAATGTTTCCTTTTCATTTGGCGAGGTATTGCACTGACAGTATCTCTGTCCTGTGATTATGGCTGTTTTCAAGGCCTACCAATAAAATAAGCTTGCAAAAGGGATATGTACAAAAGAAAAACAATTTCTGCACACCTGGGCAAGAACTGAAGAGAAGAAAACAGAAAATTTAAATAATGAAATATACACATACACACACAAAAAACATGATTACAAAGATAAGGCTAATTTTCAATATTAGTTAAGTATCAATAACTCAGGGCATGCCTAGATTTCTATTAAAAATATTACAAGAAAATCCTAAATATCTCTTCCTAAAATTAACTGCTAATTATTTATCAATAGAGCTAATAGAACATTTAAGATAAATTCTTAACCAATTTATCAAGTCTGGAACACACGTATTTAATTTAAATAGCTAACATTAGATAAATATGAATTACAGTATGGTTGATAAAATGAGACATTATCTTTTATCAATAGTGTGCCATTAAGATTTTGTTGTTCTTATCAAAGTCTTTCATATTTTCTGCCTTCAACTTTTTTAAGCACTGATGAAATTACTTCATTTGATTCTAAAAGTTTATTTACATTTTCCCTTTAATCAGCTTCACCTGCCATAAAAATCATCTAACAGAACCACCGGATAATCCTACAATAGCTCATGTATTATAAAGTTTCATTATTCCTCAGATTCTTATGGATATTTCATAGGTTTTTTTCAACTTTTCTTCTAAGGGGATAGTTCTAAATTATAGATATGAATTCCTAAAAATATTACTTCACTAATACTAAAAGAAGTTAATACTTTAGGGGTAGGTTCTTAAAACTAAATGTTATCCCCTTACCAAATATAATAATTATTTTAAAAATATAGATGGATTGATAGATAATCACCATCTCTGCTTTAACATCAAGCAATCTCTTCCCCCAAATGCCATCTCCTTAGATTTGGATCATTATTCTTCTATAAACTGCTCCTTTCCTCCCATTTGAAATTAATCTTTTATTAATCTTTCATTTTTATAGTTTTCCAAATTATCTCATATACCATACATATGAACATAACCAGAAACGACTGATTTTCTAATATGTATTACAGAAGATCTCATTTTATAGTCTTACCACAAATATGTGAGAAAAAGACTATGTGACCTGTAATTAGTACACTGACTAGTGAGATATTCACTTCACCTTATTAAATCTGGAGTACTAGTTAAGCCCTTGTTAAGGGAACAGTGTCCTACTCTCCCCAATGATAAATATGATGGCTAAACACATAAGGTAAGGATTTACTACTTGTTGAGCACTATTCTAAGTACTTACATATATTAACTCATGTCATGCTCCCAACTACACTGAGGTTATTATTTTTCCCCCTCCTTTCTAGATGAGAAAACAAAGAGGTTATATAGTTTGAAGTCACACAGTTGAAAATGGATGCAGCCAGGATGTAAGATGGAAAACTGCGCAAAACTATATTGCATATATTGCTAAAGATCAACTCCCTACCAGGGCCAGTTCACAGGAAGAGAAGCTCTAAGTTAGCTTCCCTGTATATAAATATATGCAATTTTAATTAGTTTTAGTTTAACTAAATCAAAGTGAATTAAAAAATCTAGGAAGGATAAAGAAACTTTAGTACATACATAGACTATTTTTGTTTGTTTGAGACAGAGTCTTGCTGTTGCCCAGGCTGGAGTGCAGGGGCGTGATCTCAGCTCACTGCAACTTCCACCTCCCGGGTTCAAACTATTCTCCTGCCTCAGTCACCCGAGTAGCTGGAATTACAGGCATGCAACACCACACCGGGCTAATTTCTGTAATTTTATTAGAGACCAAGTTTTGCCATGTTGGTTAGGCTGGTCTCGAACTCCTGACCTCAGGCGATCCGCCCACCTCGGCCTCCCAAACTGCTGGGATCACAGGCGTGAGCCACCACGCCCAGCCACATACATTATTATATGTGAAATATTCTATTGTATGTATATAGTATGTGTATGTAGCATGTGAAATCCTGTCACACATTACAACACTGATGAACCTCAAGGACATTATGTTAAGTGAAATAAACTAGTCACAAAAGGACAGCTATGATTCCATGAATATGAAGTACCTAAAGTAGTCAAAATCATAGAAACAGTAAGAAAAAAGGCAGTTGCCAAATGGGGGAGAGAGGGAAAGGGAAGTTGGTATTTAAAAGGTAAAGAGTTTCAATTTTGCAAGATGAAAAATTCTAGATATGTGTTACACAACAATGTGAATATACATAACATTAAGATGGTAAATTTAATGTTATGTGTTTTTCACAATTTTTTTTTTTAATCTGGCAAATCTCCCCTGTTGTTTCCCACTCCCACAGAGGACTTATTTCAGAAACCTAATGGATAAAATCCTCAGTGTCACAGGTAGTCAGAGAAACTACAAAGGATACACAGCAATATTACAAGTTATTATAACACACAATACTTTTTCCTAAGGCTCCACCTTGTCCCCATAAGCTTTGGGGACTAGTTTTCCTCTCCCCTTCAGATAAAAAAAAGAGAGACTACTTTAAATTTACTATAAAGGTTTTTTTTTAAAAGCCATTCTACCAGGTTAAAATAGTACACACACACACAAAAAGATAGTTCTCAGTAATTCCTAACTGCTATCCAAGAAACAGCAGGAAAGTGATCTGCTATAAGCAGCAGTAACTCACAACTCTCAAATCAAATGTACTAAAATGTACTAAATGTTCATCTCAAGAGTAGACTGAATTTTTAGGGACAATTAAAGATCTGAAGCTGCCTATTATGAATAAGGTTAAGTATTCAAACAGCTCTTGATTCAAACAAATTATGACTACAACAGAAATTGGATCTTAATGTAGTTTAACCTCCTTTCCCACCTCCCAATCACCTAATCTAAACATTGTATCACAATGTCTAGTCTAACTTAGTCTAACTACTTGAGGACAAAATACACTGCTTTTCAAGCCTCCTTCTTTAGTAAGACCAATGAAGGAAACATACAAAATAGCAATAATATATATTATTTTTTAACCTCATCTCTTAGTGTTTAATAGATGTACCTATTATAATCTTATTCTCGGTTTTTATGCCTTCTAGCAAATAGATATATGTTTTCTTTCAGGTTCTATATATGTATTTATGCTACTCACCAAGAATGCAAAAATGAGGCACGTGGTTCCCAGAAAAGCCCTGTCTTCCAACAGGACAAGTGCTAAGCATCCTATAGAATGCACCAGAGGAGGGGCAGGGTGGCTCATGCCTATAATACCCAGCACTTTGGGAGGCCAAGGAGGGAAAGTCACTTGAGTCTAGGTGTTTGAGACCAGCCTGGGCAACACAGTAAGACCTGTCTCTACCAAAAATAAATTGGGCCACAGTGCCCAGATAATTTTAAAATTATCTGGCTTCCACATTAATTCTATTAACTAAGTCATTCTAATTGCATACTGCAGTTAAAACTTTTCAATTGAATGGCCTGAAGTTATTACAATATTCTAAAAACATAGCCATGACAGAACAGAACTGGTTATGCTTTTTAGATACTATTGTATTAGTCTGTTCTCCCACTGCTATGAAGAGATACCTGAGACTGGGTAATTTATTTTTTAAAAACGTTTAATTGGCTCATGGTCCTGCAGGCTGTATAGGAAGCAGGATTCTGGCATCTGCTCTGCTTCTGGGGAGGCCTCAGGAAACTTACAATCACGGCAGAAGGCAAAGGGATAGCTGTCAAGTCACATGACCAGGGCAGCAAGAGGGTGGCAAGAGGTGCCACATACGCTTAACTAGATCTCACAAGAACTCACTATCACCAAGACAACACCAAGGAGGACGGTGTTAAACCATGGGACACCACTCCCATGATCAAATCACCACCAGGTCCTTCCTCCCACACTGGGGATTACAACTGAACATGAGATTTGGGTGGGGACACAGATCCAAACCATATCAACTACGTATCTTTTTTTTAAGACAGGGTGTCACTCGGTCACCTAGGCTGGAGTGCAGTGATGTGATCTCTGCTCACTGCGACTTTCACTTCCCGGGGTTCAAGCAATCCTCCTATTTCAGCCTCCTGAGTAGCTGGGACTACAGGCGTCTGCCACCACGCCTGGCTAATTTTTATATTTTTTAGTAGAGACTGGGTTTCGTCACATTGGCCAGGCTGGTCTCGAACTCCTGACCTCAGGTGATCCACCCACCTCGGTCTCCCAAAGTGCTGGGATTACAGACATGAGCCACCGCGCCCGGCCTGTATCATTCTTATAACTTGTTGAAATGTAACAGTAATGGCATATATCACAATATAAATTCATTTTCTCAAATTTAACTTGAGGTCCTTTTAAGCTTTAATTATAAAATATTTTAATTAAACTACTTTTAATTATTTGTGTATTGCTTTAAAAATACATCAAAAACTTCTAAAATTCAAAACTTTTAGGACATGAGTTATTTAAAATAGTTATCATATCTTGAACAAAAATTCCTACAGAATCAATTACACATTTACCTACTTTCCTTGGCAGGAAGCTCAGAATGTTATTTAATCTTTGTCTAATGATTCCAATTCATCATTAAAACTAATTTATGGTATCAAATAGGCCCTAGAACACTGAACTGAAAACATTCATAATTACAGTTTTTCATTTCTTCTACTTGTTTTTCCTGCCTTCTTCCCAACTCTGGTGATATCCACTCTCCATTCTCCACTTACCAGGTTACCGTACCCATCATCCTTTCTACTGTACATCCTCCAAGCCAGTTTTAAACTTGGAAATCAGTCGGAACTGTTAAAACTGTATATAAACATTAAATAAATCAGGACTAAAGAAAGATCTAAGGCTACTCTTAGCCTTAGATGAGGCACGTGGCTACTCTTAAGAAACCCAAACTCTTGAAAATGAAGAGATGGCCACGGCAGGTATATCTGCTTCATATAGGGAATTTCAAACTGTTTCCATAAAGGATACTGTGTCAGCAGAGAAGAGGGCCCCAGGTCCTCATAAAAGTCAGAGCAGCCCCATTAATATTAGTTTTATACACTGGAGTTCTGCCTAAGATGTCATCTGAAGAAAAGGCTCTGCTCTAGCACTGGACTAAAACTGATGTTTCTGCCACTGCTGCAATGGCTAGGGGGAAAACCACCAAACAACAACAAAAAAACATGGTTTGGGGGTTTCTTCCTTCATTAAAAAAAAACTGCCTTTAAACAAAACGATTCCATTCCAACACTTTCTGCAGACTGTAAACAATCCTAATTTGAGTTGGTATCAATAGAAATAGAAGAAACAATGCTTTAAATGATCCACTAAACCACACCTATGTACTGCTTTGAACTCCTATTTACAAGCTTGTTTTCTATTTTCCCCTGTGTCTGCTACCTGAATAATCCCTGCCATATTACCTATATAATTAGAGGACCCGTAGTCAACATGTGAGTTGGTTATCACACAAAGAATAAAAGCCAAAGACCTGGATCTTGGCAGTTTTAGAATTTTTACATTTTTCTTTTGCCCTCAAATTTTTACATATTTGAGTCAAACATTTATTGAACAACTATATTGGGTGAACATTTGTTGACCAAAATTACAATCTAACACATTAATGAGAATCAGTGAAGTTGTGCTACAGTAACATCAATCACAAAAGCTCAATGGCTTTGATAAAACGAAAGTTTATTTTTCACTAATTTCAAATGTCCAATTCAGGTTGGTAAGGGAGATCTGATCATGATAGCGCCTCAGGGGACCAGGCTACACTTGATACATGCTTCCAAGGTTGCCTCGCCAAAGGTGAAAGAAAACGTGGAATATCACATTCTGCTCTTAAACTTCCACTCACGTTTTGTTACAAAAAAGTATATGGCCATGCCTGACATCAAGAATTAAAGGAAAGGGCAATTCTATGATTATTTTATGAAGAATCATGACTCCCTAGTCCCCTGTAGTCAAATATTTATTCTTCCCACACGAAAAAACACACCTGTCCCTCCATTCAGAAGGTAATCCAAATATCCCATCCAATCTCAGCAGCAAGCTCAAAGGACAGGATCTGTGTTGTTGGGGAAATCACCTCTATATCAAGTCCAGATGCAGCCCCTCTTCACAGAGACCTATTTATTAAAACAAGTAATCTACCTCCCTTCACACACACAATACACACTGACAGAATATAAAAAATGTTCCAGTTCAAAAGAAGAAAATAAGACAACAGTCAGTCGTTCACAGCAATTCATAAGCCAGGCTGAACAGATTGTGCAAGGGCTCTCTGTCCTGGAAGGTGGGGAATGCTCTGATTGACCCTTGGGAGGAGTTTCTAAGTCTGCTGTTCTCTGTGCCTCTAGATTCTGCCTTCTGGAAGGCTTTTCCTGGTCTGTTATCTTCTACCGCTAAAAGTGAAGTGGGTATCAGAAAGTGACTCCTTAGCAGAGCAGAATTCTCAGGAAGCAAATAGGTTAGGCAGGCACGGGGCAGAGAGCAAGATCATTATGTATTAAGCAGTTATATACTTTATTCAGACTTCTGGCTATGCCTCTAAATGAAAAAATTAGAAGGCTTATCTATTTGATACTATCCAGTTCCAAGCGCCAATGTCCAGAAACAAAGCTTTTTTCTAAGATATGCCTCTTAGATTTACTACTTTTCTTTGCTTTCTTGCCCCATGAGACAATGTGTCTATTTCTCTCTACCTAACTATGGGTACCTTGAGTTTACCTGGCTTTAGCAGGGAATCCATACCTTTTAGTCTCTTTCCCCTAACCCAACTGAAAAGCAATTCCCTCTCAAGTTGGCCTTTACTCTGAATTACCTTAATCCTTTCAGACATTTTAACAATGGAAGTGATGTTCATAACCCTGACTGGATCCTGCCAAAAAATGAATTTTAATTATTTACTCAAAAGCCTTTTCAGTTGTGTCTCCTACTGATTGGAGGTAAGAAGCAATTACTGGTCAGGCAAAGTGGCTCATCCCAGCACTTTGGGAGGCCAAGGTGGGAGGACTGCTTGAGCCCAGGAATTTGAGACTAGCCTGGGCAACACAGGGAGACTGTGTCTCTAATTTATTTAAAAAGGAAAAAAAAAAGGAGCAGCAGCAACTACTTCTTCTAATCCTACAAATTCCCAAATTTCTGGACCCTCTGTATTGCTTTTCATTTATACTTGGAAACTAAACAATTATTTTCTAGCTCATCTCTTTCTGTTATATAACACCTTGTCAAATGAAACCAGTACCAGTTAAAATGCAATTTGTTTTCCAACCTTGTCCCAAAAGCTACAAATGCATTAGGTACATTACTTGCCTTCCAAGTTATTGCAGGTAAGTTTTATATATTGTTCTCTGCATCATAATGTTCCTAGCATCTAACATCAGTTTCCTTGCTGCCTGATTCTCAGGTCAATGCCACAGTTGAAGTTTTTTTGTTAGAGCATACTATTCTTTGTATAAATTTTGACTTAAGTGATGATAGGCTGTAATAATATAGGTGCTGTCCAATAGAAATACAATGCAACTCACATAAGTAACTTCAAATTTTCTAACAGCCACACTAAAAAAGTAAAACTCAAAAGCAAAATATATTTCATTTAACCTAATAGAGACATACCTCAGAAACACTGCAGATTTTATTCCAGACAAGTACAATAAAGCTAATATTGCAATTAACAAAGCCACCCATTTTTTTTGGTTCCCCAGTACATATAATGTTTATACTATACTGCAGTCTATTAAGTGTGCAACACCATTATGTCTAAAAAAACAAAAAGTACATTAATTTTAAAAATCTTACTGCTAAAAAATGCCAACAATCATCTGAGTCTTCAGTAAATTGTAATCTTTTTGCTGGTGGAGGGTCTTGTCTCAATGTCGATTGCTGCTGACAGATCAAGATGGTGGTTGCTGGCTGAGCATGGTGGTTCACATCTGTAATTCCAGCACTTTGGGAAGCCAAGGCAAGTGGATCACTTGAGGTCAGGAGTTCGAGACCAGCCTGGCGGTTTTTTTGTTTTGTTTTGTTGTTGAGATAGTCTCGCTCTGTTTCCCAGGCTGGAGTGCAGAGGTGCAATCTCAGCTCGCTGCAACCTCTGAACCACTCAACCACTGAACCGCCTCCTGGGTTCAAGCGATTCTTCTGCCTCAGCTTTCCGAGTAGCTGGGACTAGAGATAGGCGCCACCAAGTCCGGCTAATTTTTGTATTTTTAGTAGAAATGGGGTTTCATCATATTGGCCAGGCTGGTCTCGAACTCCTGACCTCGTGAGCCTCCCGCCTCAGCCTCCCAAAGTGCTGGGGTTACAGGTTTGAGCCACCGTGCCCAGCCGGAAAATCTGCTGTTTAGTGTGACCCTTTTCATCAATGATCTTAATTTCCAGATAACTTCTTGCAGCTTCTACATCAGCACTTGCAGCCTTGCCTTTATGTTATGGGAACAGTTTCTTTTCTTAAAACTCATGGACTCATCTGCTAGCTTCCAACTCTTTCTGCAGCTTCCTCACCTCTATCAGCATTCACAGAATTGAAGAGAGTTAGGAGCCTTGCTCTGGATTAGGCTTTGGTTTAAAAGAAAGTTGTGGCTGGTATGATCTGGCCAGACCACTAAAATTTTCTCCATATCAGCAATGAGACTGTTTTGCTTTCTTATCACATGGTTCACTGGAATAGGACTTTTAATTTCCTTCAAGAACCCTTCCTTTGCATTCACAACTTGGCTGTTTGGCACAAGAGGCCCAGCTTCTGGTCTATCTGGGCTTTCAATATGCTTTCCTCACTAAGCTTAATTATTTCTAGCTTTTGACTTAAAGTGAGATATGTGCAATTCTTCCTTTCACTTGAACACTTAGAGGCTACTGTAGGGTTATTATTAATTGGCTTAGGTTCTTTTTTTTTTTTTTTTTTTTTTTTGAGACAGAGTTTTGCTCTTTTGCCCAGGTCGGGGAGCAGTGGTGTGATCTCAGCTCACCGCAACATCTGCCTCCCGGGTTCAAGCAATTCTTCTGCCTCAGTCTCCCAAGTGGCTGGGATGACAGGCGCCTGCCACCATACCTGGCTAATTTTTGTATTTTCAGTAGAGACAGTTTTCACCATGTTGGCCAGACCAGACTCGAACTCCTGACCTCAAGTGATCTGCCAATCTTGGCCTCCCAATGTGCTGGAATTACAGGCATGAGCCACTGTGCCCTGAATTGGCCTAGTTTTAATATTGTTGTGTCTCAGGGAGGAGGGAGGCCCAAGCAGAGAGATGGGGAAACGGCTGGTTGTTGGAATAGTCAGAACATACAACCTTTGTATCAGTTAAGTTCACCTTCTATGGGTGCATAGTCTGTTGTGCCCCAAGACAATTACAACAGTAACATCAAAGACCACTGATTACAGATCACTGTTAAGAAGTATAATAATAATGAAGGCCAGGCATGGTGGCTCACGCCTGTAATCCCAGCACTTTGGGAGGCCAAGGCGGGCGGATCACGAAGTCAGGAGATCCGAGACCATCCTGGCTGACACAGTGAAACCCCGTCTCTACTAAAAATACAAAAAATTAGCCAGGCGTGGTGGTGAGCTCCTGTAGTCCCAGTTACTCAGGAGGCTGAGGCAGGAGAATGGTGTGAACCCAGGAGGTGGAGCTTGCAGTGAGCCGAGACTGCACCACTGCACTCCAGCCTGGGCAACAGTGGGAGACTCTGCCTCAAAAATAAAAAAAAAAAATGGAAACGTTTGAAATATTGCAAGAATTGCCAAAATGTGACACAGAGACACAAGGTGATCACGTGCTGATGGAAAAACGGGGTCAAAAGACTTGCTCAAATGTGAGGTTGCCACATCCTTCATTTTTAGTATCTGTGAAGCACAATAAGATAAAGCATGTCTATATATCCAAAGAATTAAATTCCAATGTTTTATCAATAATAAAAATTATTCATGAAATGTTTTACATTCTATTTTTTATACTAAAACTTCAAAATTCAGTTTGTATTTTATTACACTTAACAGCACATCTCAATTCAGTCTAGCCACATTTCGAGTGTTTAATAGCATCACAGGGCTAGTGGCTCCCCTATATAACAGAGCAGGGCAAAATTAAGTTGTAGTAACAACCTCTCAAATCACAGTGGCTTAAAACAAAGGTCTATTTTTCATTCACATCCATCATAAATCAGCTGAGGGTGTACTGCATGCTTTCCTGACCAATGGATCAATCACCATGACATATTTCATTGGCCAAAGTAAGCGCCATGGCTACACCCAACTTGGGTGAAAAAGAGAACCAGATATATCAGGAAGACAGTACAAATAACTAACATTTATAAAATTATATATAACATCTGTAAAATAACCTTTATAAAATCACAATTTAAAACTTTCAAACTATGTTTTCAATAAATTCTACCTTTATTTTCCTTTTGTTCTGACATAAGCCTGCTTCAAAAAGCAAATGATATGATAAAGTGGTAGAGCTCTACTTGAATAAACTACTTCTACTAACTAGATAAAACAGTAAATCTAAGACAAATAAAATTTCTTTACCATGGAACATCATTTGCCCTTCAACAAAATTCCTGAAGATTTAATAAAAGCAAATGAAAAGAGGAAATCAAGAGTTGGATTATGTAGTCCTAAGTATTTGGGAAGCAGAGGTGGGAGGATAGCTTGAGCCCAGGTGCTCAAGACCAGCCTGGGCAACATAGTGAGATTCCACCATTACAAAAAATCAGCCGGGCGCGGTGGCTCAAGCCTGTAATCCCAGCACTTTGGGAGGCCGAGACGGGCGGATCACGAAGTCAGGAGATCGAGACCATCCTGGCTAACACGGTGAAACCCCGTCTCTACTAAAAAATACAAAAAAACTAGCCGGGCGAGGTGGCGGGCGCTTGTAGTCCCAGCTACTCGGGAGGCTGAGGCAGGAGAATGGCGTAAACCCGGGAGGCGGAGCTTGCAGTGAGCTGAGATCCGGCCACTGCACTCCAGCCTGGGCGACAGAGTGAGACTCCGTCTCAAAAAAAAAAAAAAAACAAAACAAACAAACAAAAAAAAACAACAAAAAATCAAATCATAAAAAAATTAGCAAGGCACAGTGCTGGGCACCTGCAGTCCCACCTACTCAGGTGGCTAATGCAGCAGGATCCCTTGAGCCCAGGAGTTTGAGGATGCAGTGAGCTATAATCGTACCCCTGTACTCCACTCTGGGTGAGAGAGAACTTGCCTCTAAATATGTAAGAGCAAAAACTTAACTGATTAGAATGGAAAAAAAGCAAAAATGGGAATAGACATCAAATACCATTTTTTAAAATTCATTTTGGCCATCAGGTACTTCAAATCCTCTTTAAAACTTTCTTACCAAGTCTTTTTGAGTGATTACTGTTGTTGAAACAAGCGTAGGCTGAAAGAAAATTAAATAGGAGTGAAAAAAAAATTTATTTATAAAAAGTAGGGAGAAAGCAGGAAATAAATGACATAATGCTAATCAAAACTAAAGATATTTTCACCAATTTTCAAAAAGATTTCCTTACACCCTTTAAAGTTAACTTCTGCCATTTATTAACACTGTAACATAGAAAGTCAACTGCCAGGCCTGTAATCCCAGCACTTCAGCAGGCAGACAGGAGGATTACTCAAGGCGAGGGGTTCAAGACCAGCCTAAGCAACACAGCAAGACCCCATCACTGTAAAACATAAAAAGTAAAAAAAAAAAAAAAAAATTTAAATCAGCTCTCTACTTATTTATCAACAAATATAAGGTATTACCTTCAAGGTCAAAAGCTTTGCTTTTACAGTTCTAAGGCTGAAACTCCTTTCTTCTAAAAATAAATACATTCTATTCCATCTTCACTTAAACATTCAAGAAGGAATTTTGGCATATAAGAGGATCCAAGGTAATGAATGACTGAATTACATGAAGTAATGGGAATTAAACACTTTAAATGGCAGAAAATTTAAAAAGCACCAAAAAGAAGGGCTTATGTAAATATAGCGGCAAATTTTCCTTAGGGAATAAGTGTACTGATATGTTAACTGGTATCAGATACCAGCAATTAATTCTTTCTTCCAAAACCTGTTTTAAAGTCGATGTTCTAGGCCAGGTGCAGTGACTCACGCCTGTAATTGGAGGCCGAGGCGGGAGAACTGATTGAGCCCAGGAGTTCGGGGCTGCAGTAAGCTATGATCATGCCACTGCACTCCAGCCTGGGCAACAGAGTGAGACCCTGTTTCCAAAAAATACAAAGCTAGGTGTTCTAACTTATTAATGATCAGTTCAGGCTAAAAGAAGCTCTTTTAAATAAAGCAGAGGTGATATCTAGAATTGACAGACAATCCATGTAGATGCTTTCCTGACGGAAAATAGTAAGACAAAACCAAAACCCAACCAACGGAACCACCAACACCAAACTATCAGCTGAGTCCAAACTAAACTTTCCAACGCCAAATGTCAGGGGAAAGAGAAATCCTGTTTTCCTGTTACCCAAAGAAATATATTACCCACTAAAACTTTATTATCCCAAAAGAGTATCTTAGAAATGGTAGAAAATACACATTTCCTGCATGTTTTACTGATGTTAACATAACAGTTTTATGGTCCCCACTCCAAGCCCAAAATATTCCAAAGCATCTTCCTTTTTATAATTCCCTTGTTCAGTTTTATCAATTCTCCTGACCTCAACTGTGTCTATCACCCCTCTCCTACAGAATTCCATTCCTTTGTCCTAGGCTCAGCCCTCCATCTCTACTAGCAACAATTATTTCAACCATAATTCAAACTAGTATCATTTTGGGGTCACCAGATCAGTTTTCCCCCACAAATGTGCCAATGCTATAACTTTAAAACAATGGATTCATCTCTTGTATTCCTGATAGTTAATCACCAATCCTATAAAGTCGTATTTTGAAATGCCTGGCATTCTTCCTTCCTTCCTTTCTCCGTTTAACTAAAGTAGCCTGTTACCACCTTCTTTTTTTTGAGACGGAGTCCTGCTCTGTTACTCAGGCTGGAGTGCAGTGGCGCAATCTCGGCTCACTGCAACCTCTGCCTCCCGGGTTCAAGCAATTCTGTCTCAGTCTCCCGAGTTGCTGGGACTATAAGGCGCACGCCACCACATTCGGCTAATTTTTTTGTATTTTTAGTAGAGACAGGGTTTCACCATATTGGTCAGGCTGCTCTTGACCTCAGGTGATCCGCCTGCGTTGGCCTCCCAAAGTGCTGGGATCACAGGAGTGAACCACCACGCCTGGCCCCGCTCCTACCTTCTTTGGTGCTAGTTTCTTCCCATTCCACTCTGTTCTGGAGATATGTCTTCCAAGCACTGATTTACTCACGTTATTCATCTGTTCAAAAACTTTCATGGGCTACTTAAGTAAGGTTAAAAATAGTGAAACCCTCACCAATAGTATTCAGTGCTTTTCATTCTCTCAGCATACTTACTCAAATGTGTCCTATCAGCCACTAGTCACCAAACTGCCTAGATTTCTATTCATGCTATAACAGCATTTCCCAAAGTAGTTCCTCACAATTAACCCAATGAAATACTAATCACTACAGAGGTATAATCTAAAAAAGAAAAAAAATGCTGCTTCCTTTCCTTAAATACGTTCATTTCCCACAGGATTTCTCAGAAACTTTAACATGCTAATGAGCATTTTTATAACATTTAATAACACCTATTAATATCTTACAAACCATTTTTGGAGAAATGCTTTGCCTTGCCTGTATTCTTTTTTTTTTTTTAAACCTTGTTAGTAAACATCTTCCTCTCATCTCTCTACCTATACAAATCTAGATTCCCCATTACCCTTCTCTTCTCTCTTCTCTATTAGGTCTCCTGGAGCCTTCTTTGATTTTCTTTTCCTCTGAAATTCTACACAGTTACCTGTATCACGCAATTTAGTGACTTATTACATTGATTTATATTGATTACTGCTCCATGTATCTATCTTAAATACTCCAATAAATCTGTAAGCTTCCTGAGAAAATGAATACTTTTACAGACAATACAAAAAAAGTACATATTTGACTAAATACAGTTTCAATGTAAGAAACTTGTTCACCCGCTCTCTCAAGTTCTTGAGGCTTTATTATCCCCGTGCCCAAAAAAGGCTGCCAAATGAAAGCAGCAAAGACATTTATTAAAAATGTATCTGACTTTCCCCTTTATATGCAAGAAAAACCAAGAACACTTCTACTGCAGCTTTGTGTGACTGGCTATTCCCTGAAATTTATCAACTACCTTCTTCATTAACACAAGAGATAATGCAGGAAAATAGCCTAAACAGTAAAAACTTCATCTTCAAGGCTTTCACAACAGAACCATAAAATCCTCTTCCACTTGTGAATCAAGGAAGTATTCAAACCCTGCCCAAGCTGTTACTATGAACAAAGTTTACTAACCCAAACATCACAGGAGATGTTGGAACCAAAATTAAAGTCCAATCTTACTTAACGTTAAATTTCTTGAAAAAATTTTTAAAATAATCCTTCTGATGCTCACTAAAGTCTGAGAAAAAAATGTTTAAAAAGAAATTTTATAATATTTTTAATCCAAATTTTCTACTCATTAAAAACATGAGGCTAAAACTCACATTCTCAAAATCTTTTTATTCTAGAAAATCTCCAATATATACCAAAGTAGAAAAGTATAACAAATTCCCATGTAGCCATCACCCAAATTCCACAAACTCTGGGACAACCGTATTTCATGTATAACCCAAACTGCCATTTTGAAACAAATCCTAGATATAACATTTCATCTGCAAATATTTCATTATGTACTGCTCAAAGATAAAGAATTTACATTTTAAAAATCTCTCATCATGTTATTAGAATAAAAATACACAAAATCTACAGTGTTAAAAAATGACTTTGGGGCAAGTTATTTAATTCTCCTAAATTCTCTCACACGCAGGTAAGACTAAACCTAATGTTCCTTTTGCTTCTCTTAGTTTCTTCCACTACAGGTTTATATGTTGGCTTCTGAAACATAATTCTGAATGTCAAGAGTTTTTAAAAAGCTACAAATTTAACACAATTACAGAACTGGCAGAAGTATGAAACAAACAGAATGCAACTATCACATCTGAACAAAGTTATAATCCCAGCACTTTGGGAGGCCAAGGAGGGTGGATCACCTGAGGTCAAAAGTTCAAGACCAGCCTGGTCGACATGGTGAAACCCTGTCTCTACTAAATATACAAAAACTAGCCGGGCGTGGTGGCGGGCACCTGTAATCCCAGCTACTCGGGAGGCTGAGGCAGGAGAATCGCTTGAACCCAAAAGGCAGAGGTTGCAGTGAGCTGAGATAGTGCCATTGTGCTCCCACGTGGGCAACAAGAGCTAAACTTTTGTCTCCAAAAAGAAAAAAAAAAGCAAGCAAACAAATAGGTAACATTTACATTATACATTTCCACACAAATCTACGTTTATTCTGTATCTATTACTGGCATCTCTTCATTTTATCCATTTAAAAAAAAAGGAGGTAGGAAAAAAAAGATGAGTAAGAAATGACTGCCCAATTCCAAAATAAGAAATACATGTTAGCTATAATACAAGACAAAGGACAAGGGCTATTAAACAAGCAGTAATTCAAAGGTGGCAAGAAGCAAGGAAGGCTGCAGGATGAGGTAGTATCTGAGCTAAGTCTTGAAAGATGTCAACCTGAAGGTTACTCCACTATTCCTGTTTCTAAAGTGCTGTGGGGTTCAATGTTAATATACCATTTATCACATTATACTAGAATCGTGTGCACGTCTGTCTAACCCAATGATTCTTAAGGGGGAGATGAAGAACTGTCCTCCAGGGGACATGTGGCAAATGTGTGAAGCCATTTTCTTTATTGTCACAACTGCAGGAGGTACAGAGTGCTACCAGCATCTAGTGGGTAAGTCAAGAATGCTCCTCAATATCCTACAATGCAGAGGACAACCCCACAATGAAGAATCACCAGGCCCAAAATATCAACAGTGCAGAGGTTGAGAAATCATAGTCTAACCTGTTAGATTATGAGCACCTTTAGTGCAAGAATTATCATATTCATCTTTGTAACTCCAGTATCTGGCATGCACAGCAAGAGCGTATAAGTAGACTCAAGAGACCTCAATTTAAAGGTAATGGAAGAGCCAGTCAAGACTTTACAGAAAGAACAACATGATCTGTGTTTAGGGAAAATGACTGATACAAAAATGATGTATTGGAGCAGTTTCTACTGTCTTACAAAATTAAAAATGCACATATTCTCCAACGTTGGGATTTTGCTTTCAGATGTATATGCTTCAGATATGCATACTTAAACAAAAGAAATGATACATCTGCATAAGGATATCCACTGCAGCATTTTTGAAGATTAAAAATTTTTGTGACATCTGGCCAGGCACAGTGGCTCATGCCTGTATTCCCAGCACTCTGAGAGGCCGAGGCAGGTGAATCACCTGAGGTCAGGAGTCTGAGACCATCTGGCCAACATGGTGAAACACAGTCTCTATGAAAAATACAAAAAATTAGCTGGGTGTGGTGGCGTGGGCCTATAGTCCCAGCTACTCAGGAGGCTGAGGCAGGAGGATCACTTGAGCCAGAGGCGGAAGTTGCAGTGAGCCAAGATCGTGCCACTGCACTCTAGCCTGAGCAACAGAGCGAGACTCCATCTCGAAAAAAAAAAAGTTACATCTGATTTTGGGAGAGGAATTAAAAACATAAAAAACGTAAAATTTTTTTAAAAAAAGAAATTTGTGTTGATGCACCAGAAAAAAGGAAAGATTGGAGGCGTGGAAAATAAAAGTTGTTTTTAAGAGAGAGTCACCCAGGCTGGAGTGCAATGACTCAATCATAACTCACTGCAGCCTTGATCTCCTGGGTTCAAGCAATCCTCCCATCTCAGCCTCTCTGAGCAAATAGGACTATGGGCACACGTTACTGTGATCAGCTAATTTTTTGTTTTTTTGGGTAAAGGCAAGGTCTTGCTTAGTTGCCCAGACTGGTTTCAACTTCCCGGCTTCAAGCAATTCTCCCAGCCTCAGCTTCCCAAAGTGCTGGGATTATGACACCACATTCAGCCTAGATTAGATGTCTTAACAGTAGTCTACGACAGTGGTCCCCAACCTTTTTGGCACCAGAGACCAGTTTCATGGAAGACAATTTTACCGCCGAAAGGGGAGATGGTTTCAGGATGAAACTGTTCCACTCACTCAGATCATCAGGCATTACATCTTCATAAGCAGCTTCCAATCATTAATTTGTGGCGACATTTTTAGAAAACCAACCCCCTCAACCAGGTCCACCTCCAGCTACCATCTATTTCAATGTTGCTTATAACAAGAGAAAAAAAAATTGTAATTTCTCTCACTAAATCCTCTTCTCCTTTTAAATCATTCTACTCATGCTTTCCTCGTCAGCACTCCAATGAAACCACTTGTTAAAAGTCACCAACAATCATTATCTTGCTAAATCCAATATCCCATTCTCTCTCATCTTATGTACGCTCCACGATATATGAATAGATAATGTTAGGCACAGTGGCTCACGCCTGTAATCCCAGCACTTTGGGAGACTAAGGCAGGTGGATACCTTGAGCCCAGGAGTTCGAGACCAGCCTGGTCAACGTGGCAAAACCCCATCTCTACTAAAAATTACAAAACATAAGCCAGACATGGCAGCACACACATGCAGTCCCAGTTACTTGGGAAGCTGTGGTGGTAAGGTCATCTGAGCCTGGAAGGTCGAGGCAGTGATCATGCCACTGCACTCCAGCCTGGGTGATAGTGAGACCCTGTCTAAAAAAAAAGAAAAGAAAGGGATAAGCATTCCCTCCTCTGTTCTTAAGTAATTTACTCACTTGGCTTCCAAAATATACTTGGCTTTCATGGAAGCTTCTTCTGTTTCCTTTGCGAGTTCTCCCTCTACTTCTCACCCTCTAAATGTTGAGAATGCCCTAAGACTCATTCCTAAGGCTTTCCTTCAATTTTGGATACTTAAGTTTCAATTCCTGAATTTCTATTTGGTTCTTTTACAAATCTGCAGTGTCATTTCTCTTACAGTCTCCAACTCTGTTAAAATTTTTTCAAGCGTGGCTTGTATTCCCTAGACCACAGTTAAGTAGTTTTTTGTCTATTTCCATTGTTTCTGCTGGTTCTCATTCATGTTGTCTTACCTTCTCATATGCCTGGTGGGTTACATTTGATACTTTGCCAGACCCTACATTTAAAAAGTCTACAGAAATAACCTGAGGCTCAGAATATGATTTCCCAAGCTCTTCTCTATGTATATTCTTTCTCTACTAAGTTAGAAATTCTTAAACCAGCTGCACTTCAAAATCACTTGGGGACTTTTATGACACAACTTTTCTGGCTTCATGTAGAGCAATTAAACTAGAATTGGGAGGAGGATGAACACAAGTTGTTGGCATTTCTAGAAAGTTCTCTGAGAGATTCTACAATGCAGTCAACAGTTGGGGCCAGGCGCGATGGCTCACACCTGTAAGCCTGTAATCCCAGCACTTTCGGAGGCCGAGGCAGGCGAATCACTTGAGGTCAGAAGTTCAATACCAGCCTGGCCAGCCTGGTGAAACCCCATCCCAATGAAAAATACAAAAATTAGCTAGGCGTGGTGGCGCACACCTGTAATTCCAGCTACTTGGGAGGCTGAGGCAGGAGAAACGCTTGAACCCAGGAGGCGGGAGTTACAGTCAGCTAGGATCATGCCACTGCACTCCAGCCTGGGCGACTGGAAAAGAAACTATGACGTGAATGATTTCATTGAGTCATATCTGTATACAGTAATGACACCCTAAATTCTACCTCCAGCCCAACCTGACCACTAGATTCTGATATTCCACTATTTACTGGAACCATCCACTTGTAGATCTAATAGTCATTTCAAATTTAACAAAGCCATAATAGACTTAATTCCCACTTTACTCCACCCTTCCCCAGATTTTCCCCATTACTAGCCTAGCCAAACTATCATCTTTTGATTGTATAGTCAACCCTCCACGGGTTCTGTATCTGTGGATCCAACTAACTGCAAATCAAAAGTTTTTTTAAAAACACAAAATTTAAAATACAGTACAACTATTTATATAGCATTTACATTATATTAGGTATTGTAAGTAACCTAGAGATGATTTAAAGCTTGTGGGAGGATGTGTGCAGGTTATATGCAAATACTACAAGAGACTAGAGCATCTGGGGATTTTGATATTCTAGGGGGTGTAGGAAGTATCCTAGAACCAATCCCCATTGGATACTGAGGGATGACTCTATTGCTCCATCAGCCTTATGCTTACTGAGGCAGGGACCTGCTAGAGTGATCTTTTAAATACATAAATTATACCAGTTCCCTACTTAAAACCTGCCAATGTTTTCCTATGAGACATGAAATAAATCCAATTTCCCTACCATGGCATATATTATCTGGCCCCTAACTGATTCCAATCTTATTTTCTAACACTCGTCATTCACGAAATTCCAGCCATCTTGCTCATTCCCTCTTCCTGGAATACTCTTTCCTCCAAATGTCAGTGACAGGCTCCTTTATCAATATTCAGATCTGTAGCTCAATTTCATTTTCTTATAAGGCGGGATTTCCTAACCACCATATTTAAAATAACCACCATACTCCACAGTTATTCCATAACTCTGCTTTATTTTCTTTTTTAATTTAATTTTTATTTTGTTATGAGATGGGGGGTCTCACTATGTTGCCCAGGCTGCTCTCAAACTCCTGAGCTTAAGTGAACCTCCCACTATGGTCTCCCAATGTGCTGGAATTAAAGACGTGAACCACCACTCCCAGCGCCGCTTTATTTTCTTCATAACACTAATTATGTGAAATTATTATACTTGCTTACTTGTCTTCATCCACTAGAATACAAGATTCATGAGAGTAGGGACTTAAGTCTTTTTCACTGTTGCAAAGAATACTACCTAGAATATTGTAGTATAAAACCATTTGTCAATGACTGGGATACATTCTGAGAAATACATCATTAGGGGATTTCATTACTGTGCAAACATCGCACACTCTTTCTTACACAAACCTAGATGGTATAGTCTACTACACATCTAGGCTATAGGTATAGTCTGTTGTTCACAGGCTAAGAACCTGTATAACAAGTTACTATACTGAGTACTACAGGCAACTATAAATATGATGGTACGTTATCTGTGTATCTAAACATAACAGAAAAGGAACTGTAAAAATAAAAGTCTTACATCTTATGGGACCACCATCGTATATGTGGTTTGTTGTTGACTGAAACATCATTATGCAGCATGTGACTGTACCCTCAAACATTTGTTGACTGAATCAATGACTAACCTAGGTTGCTGGGAGAATGATGGTCCTATGTACACATGGCTCCACTGTACACTATTTGTGAGGTGAAAGAGGTAAATAACATCTTAATATTATGAAAACAGCTTTGACTTCACTCTCCCATTAAAGGATCACAGGGACACCTCCCCCAGGGGTCTCAGACCACACACTGAATCAGAGAATTCATGAGATTTACGAAAACAATGTCACACGTTAAGTACCCTCATAAAATAAAGCCGAAGGCCAGGCATGGTGGCTCACACCTATAATCCCAACACTTCGGGAGGCCAAGGCAGGCGGACCGCTTGAGCTCAGGAATTCGAGGCCACCCTGGGCAACATGGCAAAACCCCATCTCTGGAAAAAATACAAAAGATTAGCCGGGTGTGGTGGCACACACCTGTAGTCCCAGCTAACTCAGGAGGATTGCTTGAACCTGGGAGCTGGAGATTGCAGTGAGCCAAAACTACACCACTGCACTCCAACCTAGGTGACAGAGCTAGACCTTGTCTCAAAAAACATGAAGTTGAATACAAAAATTGTACCCAAGAACCACTAAAATGATGAGGCAGTTTAGAGAACAAGCTGTAATAAAGTTCTCCTCTTGGATTAAAATACGGCATTACTGAAAAATATATCAACACTCTAATGAAGAGCACACATCAGGTGATTTCCATTCTTTTACGTTCATCCAGAATCCTTATTTGCATTATTGTTGCTGACTAAATTATGGGGTAAATTTGGTTAATTACATACTAAATACACTACTCCAGAAAACAAATTAAAGAGAAAAGTATTTAAAAAAAAAAAAAAAACCACCAATGGTGGGGCAGTGGTTCACGCCTGTAATCCCAGCACTTTGGGAGGCCAAGGCAGCTGGATCACTTGAAACTAGGAGTTTGAGACCAGCCTAGCCAACATGGTGAAACCCTGTCTCCACAAAAAACACTGAGCAGCCATTTATTCAAGATGCATTTAATAAGTTGAATTCTTTGAGCTCTCTAAAATTATATGGTTTAAATCACACAGCTATATCAGAACAAGTAAATGGTTATAGTATTTACTAATTTACTAAATTACGTACACTTCAGGTTGATGGAAAGTATCATCCTCAAGGATGGGTCTCATAGAACTATGAACACTATTTTTCCATAGAACACTAAGAAACCAAAGTGTGACCAAAACCATATATTTAAAATTACTTTAAAGGTCACATAATGCATTTTAGATCTTCTAGTCTAAGAAAGTATAATTTAAAATTCCCAATTTCTTCCACATACTGTTCCCACTACATCAGAAGACATGTAAATCAATACAAACTAAATTCAAACATTACACCTCAAAGTTTCTAAATTATTATACTAAAAAAAAGTCTAGTAAGAATTTATGTATACCTCAACCCAACATGACTAAACTTGAAGGCAAAAAAATGATGACACTATTTGTAGTGTGGGACAAAAGATTAATATCCCAGACATATAAAGACATTTTACAACATCTTTATGTATACAGTATACAAGAAGTATGCTATACTAGTTGGGGAAAATAAGCAGAAAACATAAAAGGTAATTTAACAAAAAAACACAAATAGCCAATAAACATGCAAAAATGTTCAGCTTCCCTAATAAAAAACCCCACTGTACACTACTTGTGAGGTGAAAGAGGTAAATAACATCTTAATATTATGAAAATAGCTTTGACTTCACTCTCCCATTAAAGGATCACAGGGACACCTCCCCCAGGGGTCTCAGACCACACACTGAGAACCACTCCATTAGTATTTTGGGACATTATATGATGTCAGATTTGCTTTAAAATAACCCAGCAAAGGTCAGGCCTGTTGGCTCATGCCTTAATCCCAGCACTTTGGAAGGCTGAGGTGGACGGATCATTTGAGGTTGGAAGTTCAAGACTAGCCTGGCCAACATGGTGAAATCCCATCTCTACTAAAAAATACAAAAATTAGCCAGGCATGGTGGCAGGCTCCTGTAATCCCAGCTACTCAAGAAGATGAGGCAGGAGAATCACTTGAACCCAGGAGGTGGAGGCTGCAACGAGCCAAAATTGCACCACTGCACTCCAGCCTGGGTGACAGAGCAAGATACGGTCTCAAAAATAATAATAAATTGATTAACTCAGCAAAAATAAAACTTTAAATGGTAGAAATAAAGGAAAGAAGAATAGCAGGGTGATCATCATTGCTAAAGCTGAGAAAGGGGTACATGGAAGGCTCATTACGTATTGTTTTTGTGTACTTTTGAAATTTTCTACATTTTTAAGTTACCAATATTATCAATTTTTTTTTTTTTTTTTAAGAGATGGTGGTCTATCTTGCCCAAGCTGGTCTTAAACTCCTGGCCTCAAGCAATTCTCCCACCTCAGCCTCCTGAGTAGCTGGAACTAAAGGCATATACCACCACATTGGGATTCAAATTACCAATTTTTAAAATCCATTTCTGTAATTACTGTTATTTCATCATTTCCAACTCATTTCCTCAGGATCCATTTTTTCTACTTAATCCTACGGTAGTCAGTTCAATAAAGGTCTTTGAATATTAGTATTTTAAACATCTTCACTAAACTCTAAATCTTGAATAGTTTAATTGCCCACTGAATTCTGGGCAGCTGGTTATTTTCTCTCAGCACTCTGAATACTACTCCATGATCTTCTGACATCTGTGTGGCTAAAAAGAAAGATATGCCTTCTTTTTTTTTGAGACGGGACCTCACTCTGTCACCAGTGTGGAGCGCAGTGGCACAATCACAGCTCACTGCAGCCTCGACCTGCCAGGCTCAAGCAATCCTCCCAACTTAGCCTCCCCAGTAACTACAACTACAAATGCATACCACCACACCTGGCTTTATTTTTTGGGGGGATTACAGGCATGAGCCACCATGCTTGGCTGGGCTATCTATCATTCCTTGTAAGTTATCTGTCTTCTCTCTGTTAACATTTAAGATGTTAATGTAATATCTCTGTAATGTCTGTGATTTCAGTTTAAGTCAGAGATGAACTTATTTCTACTTATCCACATACTTGAAATAAAACTTGATCTGTAGATTGTATTTCTTCAACACAAGAAAATTCTTAGCCATTATTTCATCAAACGTTGCTTCTCTTGCCATTCACTTTATTCTTTTTCTCTGAAATTTCTACACTGGTGGCTCTCAAACTATCCTCCGTGTCTTAACTGCTCGTTCATTATCTGTGTGGTATTCTGGGTAAATTCCTCAGTAATATTACTATTTGCTCAATCCATTCTAAAGGTTGTCTTTTTTCGAAAAACTTTAATATTTCATCTAAGAGAAAGCACTACCAGTTTAAAAAAAAGAGAGAGACAGAGAAACACTGACATGCCTTGAATTGCAAGATGCACCCCAATTTCAGAAATGTGTCTTAGAATCAATGAAATGTGTTTCTCATGTCCAGGATTTGATTGTTTTTTCATATCTACTGTTTTTGTTTCACTTCTTTTCTATAGATGCTATTGCTTCTTTTATCTCACTGACAATTACAAGCATACTGATTTTTAAAGTCTTTAACAGAATGGTTTATTTTCTTTAATCTGACATGAATTCATCTCCTAATTGTTGATTTTATCAGCTATCTTTCATAGATTTTGCCTTCATGTATTTTGGAATTTAGGTTTTCAGGATCATCTTGAATATAACTTTTTGCTTTCTCAGTATTACAATTATGGGTCTGCCATTTTTGCAAGCCCCAGAACTCATATATAAGTCTTCCAAGTAGTAATACTGGCTATATTACAAATCCAAACACTCAGCTAACAGTTCAATGGTTCAGACTGGTTCATATGTGGTGGTCGTAAGACTGTGCTGATGTCCTCCTATTTTCCTGCATTGTCGTCTCATCTCTGTAAATCTTCATTTAAGTCATACCTCAGGATAACAAACAGCAACAACTTTCTGTAGCTCCCCTTTAGCAAAAATGAGCCCTACTGGGCTCTTGTTTTCAGCAATGAATCTAACTCTGGGCTTTTCTGCATGTGGGAAGGGGGGAAGGATAGCATTAGGAGATATACCTAATGTAAATGATGAGTTACAGGGTGCAGCACACCAACATGGCACATGTATACATATGTAACAAACCTGCACGTTGTGCACATGTACCCTAGAACTTAAAGTATAATTTAAAAAAAAAACCTTAAATATTAAGTTAAAAATTCCTACCTTTTGTAAGGTTTCTATTTTCTCTAATACAAAAAGACAGCTACCAGTTAACCTGCAACTGTCGTTTTTCATGAATGGGGAATTCTAAACATTAAGTTGTTTGCTTTTAAGAAGAAATGACTTCTATAAACTCTTCTTCCAACTTCAAACACCTTACTCCATTTTAAATGTGCCCAGTCTTGAAAAACTGTATTTTAGATAAAACAAAATCTGGTAGAGGACTAAAATTTGAGACTGAATTAAGTCTTGGCTTAAATTGGGGGAAAATTTTGACACTGGAAAGATACATAAATTCATACTTTGCCTCCTCTTACCCAGTTTCAAATACACAGCAATGATAAAGTAAAAATGAGACAACGAAGTTTCCTAAAGCAGCATGCTTTTCTCAGTGAGCCACAAATGGACAGAAATATGTAAGATTAGCAGGGTTTCAGTTTGGCGCCTGATGTTTCCAGGAAGATGGAAATTTGGTTTCTAAAGGATAAAGAGTAGTAAAAGTACCCCAAAAAAGAAGGAACCAGTCAGACTTACTGCTTAAAACAGGCTGGAGTAGAGGTCATTTTTATTAAAGGGGTCCTTTAAACTTAACAAAAACAAACAAAAAGGCAAATTCCAGAGCCCTGGTTTAAAAAATAAATAAATAAATACTTTCTCCTTTATTTTGGGAAATTGTTACATAAATGTCATGCTTATCAAAAGTACAGTACAGGCTAGGCACAGTGGCTCATGCCTGTAATTCCAACGCTTTGGGAAGCCAAGGCAAGAGGACTCCTTGTGCCAAGCAGTTCAAGACCAACCTGGGCAACATAGCAAGATGTCATCTCTACATTTAAAACTTAGCTGGGCATGGTGGTGCCAGCCTGCAGTTCTACACATTCAGGAGGCTCAGGCCAGAAGTTTGAGATCACAATGTGTTATAATCACGGCACTGCATTTCAGCCTAGAAGACAGAAACCCTGTCTCTTAAAAAAAAAAAAAAAAAAAGGCAAACCAAGGATGTCAAAGTTTTCAGCATTTTCATCTGGGCATACTACATGTAACACTGAAACTAATGTTTTGCTCTGATTTTCTGGTGAGAAAAAGCATCTTAATGTATCTCCCTTCTTGCCGATTAGAAAGTATACCAAGAGAAAGTTTATATCCTCAAAATGAAAACTTCCTAGTTTTTATTACTAAATATGCTATGTCTTATCCAGCATTTTTATTCTCACTTTCTTTAACTTTTACTTTCACAACTAATATCCCCATTCCTTTAAAATCAGGAAAAACTTCAAATTTAATGGCTTTCTGGAGTATTTATTTTACCCTTCTTGGACACCATTCAATAAACTAAAATTCCATTTTGTATTAAATACATACAGTGTTTCTATTCTGGTAACATTTGAAAAGAAATTACTGAAGAACTTAGTGCTTCATAACAACATCATTTCATGACCAACATAAATCAGTTTATGACCACAAAAATCAAAGTTTCTAGAGATTTTTTTTCTAACACCTATAGAACTCTGTAACATGAATTTTGTAAACACATTAAAAACTGGTTTCTAAAAACTATCTTTCATGTCTTTAGTAATCTGTCACCTAACTCTCAAACCTTTTAGTCTCAGAACTCCTTTCCAAACTTACATTTACTGACGTTCACAAAAAACTTTTGTTCATGTAGTGTATGTGTAAATTGATATTTACTGAATCATAAACGAATTTAAATTTAATTCATTTAAAAATAAACCCATTTCGTTAACATAAATTAACATTTTATGAAAAACATTTTTCAAAACAACAAAAAAAGTTTAATGAGAAAACCATGTTTTACATTTTCACAAATCTCTGTAATGTCTAGAGTGAATAAAAGAAGACATTTAAAGTCTCAGATCTGCTCCTGCATTCAATCTCTTGCAATACATGGTTCGGGCTGAAGCTTATTTATGAATAGAGTATCTACCCTCACAGATACGTACCTGGAAAGGGTAAGAATAAAGTACTCTTTCAGCCAATTGTGGGTTTTCTTTGAATACTACAACAAATTTAAAGGTGGCAGTTTCTTAAAGTTCAGTACAAATGTGGAACCTGACACTACTGTAAACTTTCTATACTGTTATTGGTCTATCTTGCACTTTGAATGGATCTTTTACCCATGAACAATTTTGTAATATAATGAGTTGGTCATTTGAAATCTGCTGATTCACTGAACTACCACACACATCTTCCAAGTGTTAGCACATTTCATTAAAATACAATATCAAAAAAGCTGTTAGTATCACTATCCATCTCATCAGAAAAACATTTAGTATTAAGAAGGTATCAAGCTCATAATAGATTTGAGTTTCCCAAAATTCTAATTTTCACTGGAAAGTGCAAATTTTGTCATTAGCAGCAAATGCTTTCCAGTTTTTTTCCTTCACATGACAGGCTCACTTCAATTTTTTTTTTTTTTGAGGAAATATCTGTCACTTAACTACATTAATCTCAAAACCACAGTTTATCATTCTTTAAAGTAAAAACAGTATTTGATGAAAACAGCATCTAGTTCAGCTTGCAACTCACAGAACTGTATAACTGAGGGGAAAAAAGCGGTTTTTTAAACAATTCTTATTTTGATATGCAGCAAAAATGCTTTATTAAAGCGTATTTCCCATTTCATCACAGAGAATACTACAAAGACATGTAGTAGTAACTACAAACCAAAACCATAAAGAGATACCACTTCATACCCATTAGGATGGCTGTAATCAGAAAGATGTGCAATAAAAGGTTGGTGGCGCTAGAGAGAAACCGGGACCCTCAACACACTGTCAATGAGAATGTAAAATGGTATGGTAGAAAACCAGTTAAACTCAACTGCCATACAACTCGGCAATCCAGTCCCAGGTACATACTCAAAAGAAAACATTTCCACACAAAATGCTACCTACACAAATGCTCACAGCAGCACTATTCGTAAGAGCCAAAAAGTGGAAACAACCTAAATGTCTATCGGCAGATAAATAAAATGTGGCATATGCATACAATGGAATAGTACTCAGCCATATAAAGAAATGAGGTTCTGACACATACTATGACACAGATGAACCTTGAAAACATCATGCTAAATGAAAGAAACCACAACACCAAAGGTCACATATTGTACAATTACACTGATACGAAATAACTGGCAAATCCAAAGGGACAGAAAGTAGAGCAGTGGTTGTCAGGGTCTGAGGGGAAGGGAATGAAGAGTGACTGCTGAAGAGTATAGGTTTCCTTTTGGGGTAATAAAAATGCTCTAAAACTAGATAGTGATGATGATTGTACAACTCTATGACCATAGTTAAAACCAGCAAATTGTATAAACAGTGAGTTTTATGGTATGTGAATTATATCCCAGTAAAGCTATTATTTTTTAAAAGACATGCAGCCCTCAAGGGTCAAGATTTAGTAAATTTCTTACTGTTCATCAAGGTCATTCTTGAGTGAAACTGGGATTTTTCTTTAACTGCAAGTGCATGGTCATGAAGAATATAGCAACAACTATTACAGTCTGCTGTCACTGCCTTGATATAAGCTAAGACACAAGCAGTCTTATCCACCACCACTGAAAGTGTCAACACAGAGAAAAAGGCAAATAATTTCTTAGCGTAGCTTGATAAGAAGGACCTCTCAGAGGGTCTCAGGGATATCCAATGGTCCACAGATCACATTTTAAGAACTACTGCTCTAGGCCAAGAGCAGAGTGGTGGCTCACACCTCTAATTCCAGCACTTTGGGAGGCCAAGGTGGGCGGATCACTTGAGGTCAGGAGTTTGTAACCAGCCTGGCCAACATGGTGAAACCCCATCTCTATTAAAAATACAAAAATTAGCTGGACGTGGTGGCATGCACCTGCAATCCCAGCTAGTCAGGAGCTAATCCCAGCTACCCAGGAGGTTGAGGCACGGTAACTGCTTGAACCCAGAAGGCAGAGGTTGCAGTGAGCTGAGATCGCGCCACTGCACTCCAGCCTGTGTGACAGAGCGAGACTCCATCTCAAAAAAAGAAAAAAAAAAACCACTGCTCTAAACCAGCTTCAGAAATCCTAATCCCAACCCCTAAAAAAAATCATCACAGCTTCAGAAGGCTCAAATGTAATTAAAGGATTTCCAAATACAGATCTGAGGTTCTAAGGCCATTCCAATTTTCTAGGCATGTATCACAAATTTATCAAAAGAAAAAAGATAATCTTTAAATTTAAATGGTGATGGGAGTTACGTGAATCAGTTCAGTTAAAGTGTCCCACTTTTAAGAGTTTACAATCACTGACCTGGTGAAAGAATGTTAATAGTACAATCTCCACAGAAATCCAAATACAAAACAGAATTAAAGTAATAAAGTTCAGGACTTACTGCACAACAAAACATTCAATCATATGTTATCTAGACAGACAACATTAATAGGGTAAAAATTACACTATCTCTTTTTAAACTTTATTATTTAATTCTCATACAACATTCAAAGAGTAGACTTCTGAAATGTCTACTAATACTATTGACAACTATTTCTAGCACAGTTAAGATTAATGTAACGACCACTATCACAGAATCAAAGAATTTTTGGTCTGGAAGGTCACCTAGACAGTTACCTAGGCCAACATCTCCATTTTAGACAAGGAGGAAACCAAGTTTGCAAAAGAAAAATAACCTGGCCAAAATCACACACCTAGCAAGTGGCTAAGAGGCATATTTATTCCCTGTACCATGTTTTCACTGTACCAACCTGATGCCTCGACCAAATATAATGCATAAAATTTTTAATTCGCATTACACTAAGGCCAACCAAGACAGCCTACCTGCCAAATAAAAATGTTATAATGTCTGAATCAAATGTCAAAACAAATAAAAAATTAAGAAAAAACTATAAATGTAATTGGCATACTAGAAAAATGAATCCCTAACTTCAAAAACTACAAACTTTCAAAGAACAATAATTTGGAAGATACTTTGATGTCTACTTTCATACAAACGTATTTTCACACAAACATTGATCATTACTTCTAATGTGAGCCTGATGCTGATAAATACCTGAAGCAAAAAATTTCCCTCTGTGTATTTTCACTGAACTTATTTATGGCATGACATAACTTAAGACTCACCTGCAGGACTGTCAGCATTTTCTCCTGGATGTAGCTGTATACCAGTAGAATCTATAGAGTTTACTGTAACTGTTTGTAGATTTGGCAACTGACCAGTGCTTAGACTAACTGGAGTTGAAGTGAAGGCTCCACCTGCCGCAACTTGACCAAGTGTGAGTGTTTGAACAGGCGTCAAAGTTATTTGTTGGGCAGCAGTATTCTGTATTTGCAAATTCTGCAAGTTCTGGACCCCTTGTACTTGAAACGTTTGCCAAGTTACCTGTCCAGAAGGGGTCACTGTCTGTGCCTGAATTAAAAAGGTTCCAGGATTCAGCTGCAACTGAAGATTTTGCAAAGCCTGTTGTGATATATTTTGACCACTGGCTTGCACACCATGGATTGTCTGTGGTGTAATACCTTGCACAATCTGGGCTTGACTGGTTGGCTGCTGAGACTCTTGAAGTTGTAGATGCTGTACAACAGGCTGTGCTGTAGAAACCTGAATATTCTGTGCCTGTGTCTCTTCAGAAACAGGCGACTGGATATAATTTCCCTGAAGATCTGAAGAATGAACTTGCCCACTAGATGTAGTCAAGCTATTTGTGTTTTGTTGTAATATACCTGTACTATCTATCGTAACAGGCAACTGTGATGAAGAGGATGTTGGCACAAATAAATCTGTATCAGTATTAGTTTCATTAATATCAGGAGAAACCCGCTCACCAGTCCTTTCTGAATTGTCTGAACTATCCATAGCTTGTCCTGTGTTTATCAAATGTCCATCGGCATTAATGCCTGCAGTCATTGTCTGAGAACTGCCCGAGAGTCCCAAAGAATCTAGATCGACACTATTGATTGGTACAAACGTTATATTTCCTGGCAGACCAAGAGGCACATTAGCAACTACTTGGGTTTGACCAGGAAAAGATGAACCACCAATTGCAACTCCCTGAACCTGGACTTGACCAGTCTGTGGTATGAGATTCTGGATGTTAGCAGGAGGTGTTCCAGAGGCAAGTAAGGTTTGATTAGAGCCAGGAATGATCTGAATTTGACTGCTTTCTTGATTTATACCCCCATTATCTGAAGAGCCTGTGAAACCAATTTGAACCTGCTGACCATCTGTTGACTGGATCTGTGGTATCACTTGATATTGAACACTGGACACTGTACCATTTGATGAATCTGATCCAGGTGCAACGGAAAATATTTGTTGATTCTGCAAATTCTGAAGGGGAAGAACATACTGCCCACTTGAAGTAGCAGCACTTGGAATCTGTACTAGATTACCAGCTTCATCTTTTATAGTTGTAGGTGTGGCTGACAAAACCTCCCATCGGTTTGGTGCTCCTCCTAACTGTGCAGAAGCCAAATCACCTGTCTGGATGAAGAAAACAAAAACGTGATGTTTTTGTGGTATATTTAAACCAACCCTCAAAAAATTCTAAAAACTGGTATAAATCCTACTACCTGAAAATTCAACTTATCTTAAAACACAATAGGGTTCAAATACAGTAGCAGTACTATATGAACTACAATTATCATTTCTAGTTTTGTTATTGCAAAGACAATTCATCCTATTTGAGTGGGACAGAAAAAATTCTCAGAATGTTCATCACAACCACAGACCAATCTTCTAATCCTGCATCTATGATCTCTAACACTACATAGTTAAAACACAAAACACAACAGTGGAGATGGCTATGACTAAATCAGGTGCATTATATTTGTGTATAAAAAGGAAACATTAGCAAAGTGTGTTAAGTCATCCGAGTTAGAAAAGATTTATTATTGCTATAAACCTAAAACCAAACAATGAAATCTACTCTTTTGTGGCATCTATTAACATACTCTGAAGTAAACTCATTGCTAGAGCTATTCCATTAAGCTATCAAACTCTTTACTTTTTCCATGAACTATTGAAAAATAAAGATGTTAAAAAAACTTAATGAGAAAAAGTCATTGCCCTGTGACCACATGACAACATAGCCCCATCTGAAAGGTTTTTCTAGAATCAGAAGCTGGAGCATACACACTGTGACTTTACCTACTATTGTAAGTTCTCAGTAGAATGCCTGGCATATATCTTTTGTATTCTGGTGTATGTCTGGCATTCTTCTGCAAACTTAGAATAGCAGGTAAAGCCACAGTCTGTATGCTTCTGGACCTACTAGCAGCTCAGTTACCATCCCCATAGTTTATGGATTAGGCAAGATTGGAAAACATCCAATGTAGAAAAGCAGAAAGCAATAAAACCCTACCTGTCAATGTCCAAGAGCAGATTTTCTTAAGGGAATAATAGCAATAATGTCTAACATTTAAGGTTTTCTTTTATATGCCAAGTACTATGAGAAGGGTTTACAGGATTATGTAATTTACTCCTTAAAATAATCCTATGAGATAGGTATTATCCCTATTTCACAGCTGAGAAAATTGAGGGACAAAATCACATGGCTATCAAATAGACAAGACAGGATTTAAAACTAGGCTAAGCTTAACTCCAAAACCCAGGCCCTTAAACACTGTATCATGTTTGTGTCATTCCTACCCCCAAGACCAATGGCAAAGATAGGGAATAAGACCTATGTAATTTATCATCAAAATAAAGTCATCCTTCTCCTACTTCCTTCTAGATCTACCTGTGAGTTCCGTAACTCCACATATCATTAGACAATGTGAACATAAGCATATCTAGCCCAGCACTGTCAACCTAAGATCCATGATTGGGCTTCAAGGAAGCCCTTTAAAACAGCATGCCAACTTTCTGACAAACTACTAATACAATTTGAGGGAGAGAAAGATAATCTAGGGTTTCATTATATTCTCAGTGAGAATCTATGACCAAAAAATCAGTTAAGACATACACAGTTATCTCAACATAAACCATTCCATAAAACTTAAGGCAAATAAGACAAACAAAAAAACCCGTAAGTTTCTTAAAGAAACGCACTACCTAATTTTCATGAAGACATAGTTGAGAAGTATATAGTTAGTTATTTCAGTGGATGAACCACAGTTAAATGACTAAACTCAAATATTTGAAAGTAATTTACCAAGATGAAATACACATGTGAGTAAACCCATGACATACAATCCCAATCTTCAAATGGTTCACTGTCAATCCAAGCAGACATACACACATCCATGCTAATACAATGTGAAAAGTAGCACAGACTAGTCATATAATCAAAACACTGTGGAAGATACAAGATTGAAAAAAGATTTCATATAGATATATTTTAAAGTAGTATTAAAATGTAAGATTTTCCTGTAGTGAGTTAAAAAAAGAAGCACTAATAAAGGCACAGAAACAATAAAACCACAGACAAAAAGAAATCCTAAAAAATAATATGAAGTTTGGAATTGAAGAAAAGATCCCAAAAAGGCTCATATTCATAGAGGAAAACAATGGGGAACAAAACTAGACATTTTTATCAAGGCTTGTAAATGGCTTCACAGATCCCACTAAATTGTTTGGACTTTATCCTGTAGATAGTGAGTGAAAGCTATAAAAGGTTTATAAGCAAGTGAGTGGTGCAATCACATCTGTGTTTTATAAAGATAAACTAAGACTCAGTGAAGGAGACTGAAAAGAAAGGGAGGAGAGACTAAAGGCTGAGAAATTGTGGAACCCAATACAAATCTCTAGGCCTGATCTAAAATAGTGATCTGTCTTAAATACACTCAAATTATACTTACTAAATTTTAAAATGAAGCATCAGACATTAAAGTCACATGTCACTCTGCAACTTCAATCTGGTATAGAAATTACAATGTGTTAAGTCACCTTTCCTAACATTACAGTGACGAATGTTTCATTTCAGTCTCTTGGCATTTTGAGTCAACTACAAATATTTAAACCTATACACTAGAATCTAAAGTGTGTCTAAAATCCAATCTTTATCTTCTTAAGGTTACTGCTCACCTGGAGGATCCACTGAAATTTTTTCTGACCAGCATAAAATTTAGAAGTACTGAGCTTTTATCAAAGAACATAGTAACTCAGACACAAATTAGTTTTACAATACTGGCATTATGTCCCCTTTACTTTCTTTAAAAAAAAAAAAAAAGTCAAATTTACAGCATCTAAAGTTTTTTTTTTTTTTACAAAATAGTAATAAAGACAGATATTCAACCATCATTGAACAGCTTTCTAGTCAAGAAATTCCTTGAAAATAAATACAGCTACTCAAATGACAAATCTGAGTAAATATTGCCCAAGTCATCCCCTCTCTAGAAGTTAGATAAAAATAAACTGTAATGCCATTTTTCCCAGCAATTCAGGCCATTAATTGAAGGAAAATCTCTAAACCTAGAGCAAAATGATGTATTCTGAATTTCTCTGAATAAGCCTGAAATGAAAAGCATATATTAAAATACCTGTGAAGCACAACGATGGGGGGGAAAAAAAAAAGCAACAGGTAATTTAAGGAAAATAAGCAAAAAAAGGGACTTTTTCAATGTAATAAATTTGCAGTTGTAAAAAATTTGCTAAATACCCTTTTTTTTTTTTTTTTTTTGAGATGGAGTCTCGCTCTGTCACGCAGGCTGGAGTGCAGTGGCCGGATTTCAGCTCACTGCAAGCTCCGCCTCCCGGGTTCACGTCATTCTCCTGCCTCAGCCTCCAGAGTAGCTGGGACTACAGGCGCCCACCACCTAGTCCGGCTAGTTTTTTTTTTGTATTTTTTTAGCAGAGACGGGGTTTCACCGGGTTAGCCAGGATGGTCTCGATCTCCTGACCTCCTCCACCCGTCTCAGCCTCCCAAAGTGCTGAGATTACAGGCTTGAGCCACCTCGCCCGGCCTAAATACCCTATTTTCTAAATGGAATGGAAAAAACACACTCAATCAGAAAACTACTAGATGAATTATGCTAAAACTACACTCGACAAATAATATATTACACTAGAAAAAAGAGAGCTCAGAACTGAGTTCTAGTTCTGACTACACTGTGGAATTGTGTGAGTTAGAGCAACTCAATTTCCTCATGTCAACAACTGGAAAAACATTACCTTGCAGGGTCATAAGAACCATAAGAAAAATATTAAGTTTTATAAACTACTGAGCACTGTGCAATCCCAAGATCACTGTGATTGCTAAGATTATGAGAATAGATTTGAAAAATATCCATTAAAATGCCTAGCACAATTCCCAGCACTCAGTAAGATCTATATATATTTACTGAATAGTTATTTTACTTTAAAATCATTGCAAACACAATGACAGAACAGATCAAAACAAATTTTGAGGTATTAAGAGCCTTCTATGAAAAAGTCTAAACCAATTTTAAACCTATTTCCACAATTCCACAATGAATCAGCTCCAAATATTTCAAAACTACAAAGCCTTGTAAAGCACAATCGTGTAAATTTCATCACCAATATACCACTAAAAGAGATGAAGTACACTAAATATCAAATGGGAGAAGAATAAATTAGAAAATCATCTGAGACCAAAAAAAAAAAAACAAGTATGAAAAATGTTTGATGTTAGACTACTGGAAATACCACAAAAACAAAAGAAGAAAAGGAGATTTAAAAACATACAACCACGGCTGGGCCGGTGGCTCACATCTGTAATCCCAGCACTGTGGGAGGCTGAGGCGGGCAGATCACTTGAGGTCAGGAGTTCGAGACCAGCCTGACCAACATGGTAAAACCCTGCCTCTACTAAAAAGACAAAAATTAGCCTGGCATGGTGTACATCTGCAGTCCCAGCTACTCGGGGGCTGAGGCAGAAGAATGGCTTGGGCCCGGGAGGCGGAGGTCGCAGTGAGCCGAGATTCCGCCACCACACTCCAGCCTGGGTGACAGGGTGAGACTCAGTCTCAAAAAAATAAAAGTAAAAAAAATTAAAACAGGCAACCTAGACGAGAACTAGTATTTGATTTAGACGCAAGATAATCCTCTACATAACTTATGTCTACATAAGTTTACAAACTAAACTAAAAATCCACCAGTGTTTCTCTCAATACCTAATATTCTTACTGGACAACTAACAAAACACAGGCAGGTGGATTCTTTGAGTCTAGGAGTTCAAGACCTGCCTAGGCAACATGGCAAAACTCCATCTCTACAAAAAATACAAAAATTAGCCAACTGTGGTGGCATGTGCCTGTAGTCTCAGCTACTAGGGAGGCTGAGGTGGGAGGATCAATTGAGCCCAGTGGTTGAGGTTGCAGTGAGCTGTAAAAGCGCATCTGCACTCCAGACTGGGAGACAAAGTGAGACTTTCTCAAAAAACAAACAAAACACCAACTAATATGAATGTTGACATTAGTACGGTAAGAAATTGTAACTAAGGCACTCTAAGTCTCTCTACATACAAATATACCTGTGGAAACGAAAAAAGAAAAAATTCACACCATCTATTGCATAGTATTTGGAAATGATCATTAACTTAGTTCCTACGAATGCCTTTATGAAAGCCAGAAACAGGAAAGGAAGGAGCATAACTGGAAACAAGAACAAGTGTGAAGCTGAGGTGGAAACAAACTAAGAACTTAAGCAAATATTCAAGTTTCTTAAAATCTTCAAAGAACACTAAAAGAACTGAAACAGACTTCAAATAGAATTACCCTACCCAATGAATTAGATACAACAGCAGCATAGGTCTTATTTAAATAACGGCAAAATAACATTTTTTGAAGTAAGCTATTACTTATTTTTTAGCTCAACAACATTTATGTGCCAAATTAAGGAACACTAAATTTACAACCTAAACCAAAGATCAGGCAATCACTTTCATAATAGTCACTTATTTTATAGGCTAAACGCAGTGGCTCACGTCTGTAATCCCAGCACTCTGGAAGGCTGAGGCGGGTAGATTGCTGAGACGGGTGGATTACAAGGTCAGGAGACTGAGACCATCCTGGCTAACAGGGTGAAACCCCGTCTCTATTAAAAAATACAAAAAAAAAAAAAAAAATTAGCCAGGCATGGTGGCACACGCCTGTAGTCTGAGCTACTCAGGAGGCTGAGGCAGGAGAATGGCGTAAACCCAGGGAGGCAGAGCTTGCAGTGAGCCAAGATGGCGCCACTGCACTCCAGCCTGGGCGACAGAGCCAACACTCCGTCTCAAAATAATAGTCACTTATTTTATTCCACTAAAGTGCAAATAAGGTAAATTAAAAATCCACAAGTTCACATAAATGCAAACTGGTCAAAGTTAATACTTGCACAAAGGTCTACTTTTTTCTATTTTCTGGTTTACTACGAAAATTAGCCACACAACTTAAGCACAAAGGAGCACTGCTATAAAACCATCTTTCAGAGTCCACATTGTAGAACATTACATGTGAGACTGCTTTGTGACTAGACTTCTTCAGCAATGTACTGTGGGTAAGCAAACACCCTTGGCTAGGTTGCTCTTTTATGACAAATTCCAAATTCAAAATCCAAATATTAAAAGCAATCTTCAGCACAGCTGATTGGCTTTTCAAGGCCCTTTTAACCTCAAAATACCAAGCTAAACTGGCATGAAGTTGATCTGTACGTGTGTATTTCCACTTGTTTAAACACAATATATAAGCAATGTGGAATCCTAGACTGGATCCCAGAAGAGAAAATGGACATTAGTGGAAAAGCTGGTGAAATGCAAACAAAGTCTAGTTAGTAATATCATAACAATGCTCATTTTTTAGTTTGGACAAATGTGTCATCATGATGCTAACATTAGGGGAAGCTGGATGAAGGGTATGAGACAATTCTTAGTTCTATATTTCCAACTTTTCTATAAATTTAAAGTTATTCCAAAATACAATTATTTAAAAACACAGCTATAACCTCTCATAATTCCGAATCATTTGAGTAATAAAAGATTATCTAAGCTCATGAACTCACGTAAATTTCCTTCCTTTTCTAAGATGTGCTGAAAAAATGTCAAGTTCATATCTGCACTGGAAAAATAATTTTTCTATTTGCTAAGGCAAATATACACAAGCCAGTCTTACCAATTTTACTCAAAGCGAAAAATCTTGGGCGCAGGTACCAAACATCATAAAGAAATATATGATTTAGGATTTTTTTTTAGGCAAAACTATTTTCATTTTACTATGATTGGCAAAGTATGATTTGATTGATAAATCTCAGATTTATCAGATTGATTTTAGTTCATGTTCATCTGGCAAAATATGTGTTGTCAGGAATGATTTGGTAATTCAGAGAAGCAGCTAAAGCAGCATGGAAACTTCCCTACAAGCATATGGCCACAGCTGGCTAAGGCTGGAGACAGTATTCTATCCTTGGGCCTCAGACTCACATATACATGTACATACACATTTTTCACCCATAGTTCCTTACTTCTCCCCTCCCCCATCTGTAAACTGATACCTAAACTTTACAAATTACAGCTACAAGAAAAGTTTTGTTCCATTTGAAATATAAAAAAGATCAGTAGAAGCAATCTGCTTTTCAATTTTACTTACGCAGTTTAAGATACAGTCAATTTCTTTTGGCACTTTGGAACTAGAGGGATACAGTTCATAAAAAAGGTATACCAACCCTCAGTGAAGCTGAAATGAGGTGAAATAAAGGCCTACCAATCCATAAATGTATTTAAAAATAACAGTACCTAATACAATTTTACATTTTTACATCTTAATCTGCTTATGAAAAAAGACACTAAAACTATTCACATCCCCTATAACGAAACACTAAAATTACAAATCTATTTACCAATAATAGCTTAACATTGGTTTAACTTAAAAAAAAAAAATCTGGACATACTAAGCATTTGCTGTAGACTATACCAAATACTAAACTTCTCTTTCTTCAGTGACTATTCAAAATATCACTCCACAAATCAATTCCTATGATCCACCACACACACACACACACACACACACACACACACGAGAGGGTTTTCATTATTTTAACAGGTGAACAAATCTACACAACAGTAATGATCTAAATGTAAAATTCACAATTAACAGTCTAAAAACTATTCCTACCCTATTTGTATTAACCCCTCACATAACACAGGCGAGCTCCTCCCCTTGCCCCGACACTGTGAAAACACTACAGAAGGAATCCCACATCTTACCTGACTAGCAGTCGTAATAAAACGAAAATATACTTTTGCCAATCATATTCAACTGTAAGTATTGCAGTATTAGCATGCATGTAAATACAATCTTATATATATTTTTCTAACACTGATAGTCATATTCAATTTCAAAAGATAAAGTACTATCTAAGCAACTTGCTAATTTCAAAGGCTGCTAAATGTTTCACTTACGCCTCTTACAAAAAAAAGTCACTGCAAATTTAAGTAGTCTGCAAAAACTAAAATTCAACGATTTTGAATGGTCACTAAAAAAGCAAAGTGTTCACTCCTGCATACAAAAGGGTAATTCAAAGAATAAACCCTCATTTTTTAAAAATAATGTATGATTTAAAACAGTAAGATCCTGTAACTTCCAATAGAAAATGCTCCAGGTTCAAAAATACTAAAAACTAAAGACACTGCTTCTAGTTGATACTATCTATGGCCGATAGGCTGTGCTTGAAAATTTTGTAGTGTTCAGCGAAGGAGTTTTCAGCACTGATATGAATTGCTCAAACATCCATTTTGGAGTCCTCTACCCCCGCCCTCTCAGACTTCATTTTGTGAAGAATTTTGCGCGAGGTGCCGCAGTGACAATTTCGAGAAAGCCTGGGCTGGCTTCAGATCCAAACAGGGATGCGAAAGAAAGAGCAGGAAAGGGCGCCCTGGAGCCCAGCGGCCCGTGCGGCTCGGGGGCAGCGCGGGCGCCGGGGAGGCCTTTTGGGCGGGCGCGCCACGGGCCCCGGATGGCGGGCGCCGGGCCTCAGCGGGGGCGGGCCGCGCGCGGGACTTACCGCTCCGGCGGCAGCGGGGGCCCCGGCTGCGGCGGCCGCCTCCTCCTCGTCGTCGCCCGGCGATGGCGGCCCTATCTTGCTGCAGGTAGCGGCCAGCAGAGCGAGCGGTGACGGCTGAGTGTCCTACCCCCAATGGGCGGGTTCAGAGAGGGAGACAGGGGGAGGGGGTGGCGGTTAGGGCCGGGCCGCCGCTCGCACAGGAAGTGCGACTCGGTCCCCGCCGACTGCGCCCGGGCGAGCGCCAGCCCGCACTCTCCTCCTCCTCCTGGTCCCGCCGCCGGCCCCCGCCTGGCGTCCCCCGCTCCCCGAACCCCGACTCCCCGGTCTGCGGGCAGGCGGGCGGCGGGCTGCGCGCCGGGCCTCCGCCTTCCGCCCGGAACCCACCCCCGAGAGGGCACGCTGGGGCCCACACTCACACGCGCACAAAAAGGCGGCAGGCGGGCGGGGCGGGGCGGCGCGGGCGGGGTCGGAGCGTTGGCGCCTCGGGCGGGCAGCTCCCGAGGCGGGGGGAGGGGAGTGGAGGGGAGGGAAGAGGCGAGGAGGGAGGGGTGAGGCGAGGAGGGAGGGGAGAGGCGAGGGGAGGAGAAAGCGGCGCGAGGGGGGAGCCGGGCCGGGGCTCAGCAGCTCCTCACCTGGGCCGCCGCCGCCGCCGCCGCCACCGCGCCGTTTCCGTGCTGTTGTTGCTGCTGCAGATACTCGCCGTGGCCGCCGCCGCCACCGCCGCCGCCGCCGCTGTCCACGTCCAAGGCAGCCATTTCCTCTTGTTTCACGGGCTTTTCGGGAGCTGCAGGCACAGCGCGGGGGGGTGGGGGTGGGGAGGAAGGCGGGTGGCGGAGAGGGAGGGGGCCCGTGGGCCGAGGCGAAATTACTCCCAAAGCCCGGACCCAGGCCCCTTCCCCTCCCCCACCCGCCCCCCGGCGGCGGCGGCGGCGGCGGCTCCCTCCTCCCCTCCTGCTGCTGCCCCCGCCCGCCGCTGCCTGTAACCCTCCTCCTCCTCCTCTTTCCCTCCTCCTCCTCCTCCCCGCGCTGCCCCTGCCCCCTCTCCTCTCCTCCCCTTTCCCTTCGCGCCGCTCGCTCTCACTCGCGCTCGCTCCTCTCGCACCGTCAGTCACTCACACACACCCGCCCGCGCCCGCACACAGGGGGATGCGCTCCCGGCGGACCGGGCCGCCCGCCCTGGGGCCTGGCGGGGAAACGGCGTTGCTGGGGCTTCGGGGGTGGACGGTGGCTGGCAGGGAGGGGAGGGAGGCGCAGGGGAGTGCAGCTTTCTGCCTCTCACAGACACTCGGTCGCACACACGGGGCCCGGACCGGCGGCAGCGGCCCCGGGCTGGCTGTGGTCGGCGGCAGCGGCGGCGGCGGCAGCAGCAAGGGTTGCTCTCTCGGCTTTACGTACCGGTCATAGTGTGTTTAGGGCACCTCAGGCGGGGCTCCCCGCCGCCTTACACATGGTGAGGAGCGAAGGCGGCGGCGGCGGGAGAGGATGCGGGAAGCGGCGGCGGACACGGCCGGAGCGGTCCGGGGATTTTTTTTTCCTATTTTGATTGACTGTGCGGGAAACACAAAAGGTGGAGCCTCCAGCCCAAAAGGGGGGAAGAGGGTGACAGCCTGCCCGGAACTCCCGCCCCTCTTCTTGGCCCTCATTCGCCGCCGTGTTCTCCGTCGGATGTGCTCATTGGTCTAGGCGCCCGTCCGTCGCTGTGCCAGGCGGCGCGCTTCCTGTTTGCCCCCCGGGTGGAAGGGGAGAGACAATGAGCGGCCGTGGCAGCGTAGGTTTCCGAAAGCGGCTACGGCTCGCCGGTTACCCCGCTGTGTCCGCCTCTCTCGCCGGCTGCCGCTTCCAGGCCCGAGGCGTAGGCCTCCTCCACCTCGCAGGCGCTCGGAGCAGGCCTAGCCAAGCTGTAGGGGAGCTGAGCTGGGGAGGAAATTCGTCCCCGGTGGCTCCGGCTCCACTGGAGGCTTCCTCCATCCCGGCAGCAGCCTCGGCCGGATCTCCCCAGGGCCTCGCGCTCTTGGAGCCGCCGCTTGCCTGTGCTGCCAGGAGGCCACCGCCGCTCAGCCCCGGGGCTGCTGCTGCGGCCGCTGCCGCTACTGAGCAAACCAGACCCGCCCCACGAGCCCGGGGGGAGGGAGCTGGTATTAGGGGAGACACCCCCTCCGAGGCTGGAGGAGGATTTTTCTCACACACATCCAGCTTTCTGATTCACAGACAGCCATCTCGCTCCCAGCCCCCTTAGCCCCAGCTTTCCAACCAGTCTCCCACTTTCACGTACCGTGAAGGCAGGCATTTAAAGCAAAAAAGAAATCTCAAGTCACCTCACATACGGAAGGAGAGTATTAATTTTGCCCAGTGGCACCAAAACGGGCACTTAAAAGTATATTTCATTTTACCTGTGGTATGTGTATGTATCCAATGGGGCAGAATACTGTTTTTTAAAAGTCAGTCACATAATCATTTTGCTGCACAAACGTATTATTCCCAGCCTCTTAATCCTCTTGGTACCAAGTCAGATATCTCCTGAAACAAGCCCATCAACCATTGCCAACGTTTTTAAAGTCGTGAACTGGTGAAGTACCTTTTTTCCCCCATTGGAACATTTTTGTTGTATTTTAAAATCTTGTTTCACTCACTGGATTAGGTTAACACTCCTTCCTTCTTTGGCATCCTTGATATCTTGCTGTCATCCTGGGGGGAAATGCTGAGGTTTTATGTCTGTGTTTTGCCAACTAAGAGATATCTCTCCCTGTTACCTTCAAGTATAGTTGCCAACAAAGAAGTTAAATTCAAGAGGTGGAAACACTGTCCACAATACCTCTTTTTTAGAAATCTGGCTCAAGAATCAGTTTTCCCATTACTGTGATAATTGTGTTCTGTGTGATATGTGATATGTGATGATGTGCTTGGTGGATGAGGTTGTGAAGCACTTGAACTAGATTTTGTGTGTACTAACTTAATAGGTAATCCATTTGTGAGATAGTGAGTTTGCATCCCAGTTCCAAAGCAGTTAACCGCCTATGCTCACAGGATCAGAAGCATTGTATGGTTACTTTGCTCTTAATTGTACAAAGATCAAATTTCTAGGGAATTGACCTAAAAACCACAAACATGCGGAAACGAGACTCAAAATTCTGAGTCCAAGAATAAGGTTCATCTCTCCTAATAGTAAGACCTTGTAGTCTCATTTAAGTGGAAAAATAACTTTCAAAGTTGAATGGTATAACCTGTGTACTATTTTACAACAAAAACTTTTAAGGAAATAAAAGTCACAAAATAACCTGATTTGGGGTGGGGGGAAGGGAAAAAGAGATGGGTGCCCTGAAGAGCAGGATAGGTGAAAAGTGAAAATAAATAGACTGGGAGAGAGGAAGGGAAGTCACTATTATCACTCTGTTCCTACCTGGATCTGTTGGGTGGAAGGTAGCTCTTTCCCTAGAAAGGATATTTCAGGTATTTTCAGATTGTTTGTTTGTTTTTTCAGGAGTGGGGATATGTTCTACACTATTGCCATACCATTTTTGCAAAGTGTTAGTCCAGCCACCTAGAGAACAAAGTATTTGGCCACAGGAATTAAATTCATTTCTTCATTCATACCAGTTGGCAAATGATATAAGACATGAGTCTTTTTTCTTTCTTTTTTGGCACATCTGTAGACCATTTCAACAAACAAAAAACACTTACACACAAAAAAAATAGCCTAGCTGGGTGCAGTGGCTCATACCTGTAATCCCAGCACTTTGGGAGGCCGAGGCAGGCAGATCACTTGAGGTCAGAAGTTCAAGACCAGCCTGACTGCCATGGTAAAACCCCGTCTCAACTTGAAATACAAAAATTAACCAGGCATGGTGGCGCACACATGTAATCCCAGCTACTCAAGAGGCTGAGACAGGAGAATCGCTTGAACCTGGGAAGTGGAGTTTGCAGTGAGCTGAGATGGCACTACTGCACTCCAGCAAGACAGAGACTGTCTAAAAAAAATTTTTAAATGACCTACCTGAACTAACTATACTGCTTTTGATGGGATGCTTTTAAGAGATGTATATAGAGGTGGGGTGACAAAGAGAGGTTGGTTAATTGGTACAAACATACAGTTAGATAGAAGGAATAAGTTCTAGTGTTCAGTAGCACAGTAGGGTGACTATAGTAAATAGCAATATATTATATATTTCAAAATAACCAGAAGGGAAGATTTGAAATGTTCCCAACACAAGAAATGACAAATGTTCAAGGTGACAGGGGAGAGGGGGCAGAAAAAAAATGTCCAAAGTGATAGATACCCTAAACACTCTGATTTGACGTTACAACACGGTATACGTGTATCAAAATACCACATGTACCCCGTAAATGTGTACAAATGTATCAATTTTTTTAACAACAAAAGATGCATATACCAAAAGCATCACTCGCTACTTTAGTCAGATTCAGAGAACCTTCTTAGACCACACTTGAGTTACTGTCATGGAATATCTTTTTAAAATGGCTGGAAATGAGGATAGTCTCTTGAAAGAACACCTTTTCCTACCTATTTCAGTATTGTAGTCAAGTCATGAAATACAATTTTTTTTTTTTTGAGAGGGAGTCTCGCTCTGTCATCCCGGCTGCAGTGCAATGGCCTGGTCTTGGCTCACTACAACCTCTGCCTCCCGGCTTCAAGCAATTCTCCTGCTTCAGCCTCCCCGGTAGCTGGGATTACAGGCGCGCACCACCACGCCTAGCTAATTTTTGTATTTTTAGTAGAGACAGGGTTTCACCATGTTGGCCAAGCTGGTCTCAAACTGCTGACCTTGTGATCTGCCTGCCTCTGCCTCCTAAAGTGCTGGGATTACAGGCATGAGCCCGGCTGAAATACAATTTAATTAAAATACTTACTTTCTTAATAGAAACTGCTTCTCAGTGGCACCTACTGCTACATTTACATAGTAACCCAAAATTGCAATTGCTTAACGGAGAGAATCACAGTGCTGGATATTATTTATACTTTTTCTTCCAAAACAATTTGAGGAAATTCTGTGCTGGCAGTTTTTACTTGCCTTTAAGGAACAGAATGTTTCCACTTCCCCCTAAAATGGCTGAGTGCTGCACCATAACATCACTTCATTCCAACCAAACAGCTGGAATAAAAAATGCAATTATACACACATATATATGTATAATCTATACACACATAACTATGTATAATATATGCATTAATATATAAACAGAACAATCCATAATAAAAGAGATGACCATCATGGATAAATCTCAATATTGTGTGAAAAAAGCTAGTTATAGAAGGATAAACATGCTACTACTGTATTTATATAAAGTTTTTAAATGTACCAAATTATATTCTATACTATATATGGGTATGTACATATGTAGTAACATTGTAATTGCAAAGGAATGATGTGCTAAATTTAAAATGGTGATTACCCTTGGTATGAAGAGAATGGGATTTGAATGAGTTTCCCATGGGCTTTGTTTACATTTGCAAGTTTTACTTAAGCTAGGTTGAGTGTATTATTATTGTATTCTCTATATTGTTCTCTTTGCCTGAAATACTATTTTAAACTAAGCATTATTTTAAACTAAAAAAAAAAAAAAAAAAAGTACCTGATAGGAGAAGTACTGCAATAAGTAAGTATGCTCAGGTGACTGATCAAAGGGCTGGAAGCAAGAGAGAATGATTCAAATATAACTAAGTTTGCCAGCTTTTAGTACATGGAAAGATGAACTGAAATAAAGGATTTTAAAAGGGCATGAGTAAGTGGTGGGCCATTATGAATTTGGTCTTAGATGTGCTGAGCTGGAGGCACTAGCAGGACTTCCATGAGATGGATAGCCAACAGACTGTTGTCAAATTGAGTCTAGAGCCACAAAGAGAAGCAAGGGCAGGCTTGGATTTGGGGACACTTACCATCTTCACAGGCCTTTGTCCATTTGTCTTTAAACATAGCTATGTTTGAAGGATAAACATTCCTTCCTATCTTTAAAAATCCTCCATGTAACTGGTTGTCCCTAGCTACTATCTTTTTTCTTTCCTCCCTTTCCTTGTCCAAAGTCTCAGTAACTTGCTGTCTTCTTACTGCCTTCCTAATATAATTCTATACCCAATTTCAGCATCTAACACTGTAAACATTTCCTTCTTAACACTCTCTCCTCCCTTGAACATTATCAGCTTTCTGGTTTTCTCTCAAATATATATTTCTCTGTATCTTTACAGTGCAGTCCCATAAAAAGCTACCTGTGGTGATGGAAATATTCTATGTGTGCACTGCCTATTACCATAGCCACTAACCACATGTGACCATTAGGAACTTGGAAATGTGGCTAGTGTGACTGAGGAACTGAAGTTTTTTTTATTTTAATTAAAGTTAAATGCGAATGGCCACATGTGGCTAGTGGCTGTCATATCAGACAGTGCCACTTTAGGGTTTCTTTTCAGTTTTCGGTTCCCTGAGCTTTTCTTCAGAAGCTGGAAACACAGCGTTCTATAATGTCAGCCTCATCTCCAAACTCACTCCCAAACCTCTAGTTATCTCCTGTCACCTGAGTTCTTGTTCTATATCCTTTTTTTTTTTTTTTTTTTAAGCAAAGTTTCACTCTTGTCGCCCAGGCTGGAGTGCACTGGCATGATCTCAGCCCACTGCAGTCTCCACCTCCTGGGTTCAAGCGATTCTCCTGCCTCAGCCTCCCAAGTAGCTGGGACTACAGGCACACGCCATCAGGCCCAGCTAAATTTTTTTGCATTTTTAGTAGAGACGGGGTTTCATCATGTTGGCCAGGCTGGTCTCAAACTCCTGACCGCAAATGATCCACCTGCCTCGGCCTCCCAAAGTGCTGGGATTACAGGCGTGAACCGCCGTACCAGGCCTTGTTCTGTATCTTTAAGCACTGTGAATTCCTCTTGAATGTCTCACTTTCACCTCAAACTCAGAATGTTTAAAGCTAAACTCATAGCTTTCTCTATACAACCAGCTCCTCCTCCCTTCCGAAGCTTCTGTCTGTGACAGTGAGGCCATCATTCTCTCAGAAACCCATATGGGAAATTACCTTTGACACATCTCCTCCCTTCCCTCTCCTATAGGCAGCCACTTACCAGGTGCTGACTGCCAAGTTTTCCTGCAGACACTCTCAGCTACCTGTTCATTGAAATCACATTTATTGAACCCTGCTCTACAAGATGCTGCATGGTCCCTATCCTCAAGGAGTGGATATCCAGTTAAGAAACAAAATATAGGGCCGGGCGCGGTGGCTAACGCCTGTAATCCCAGCACTTTGGGAGGCTGAGGCAGGCGGATCATGAGGTCAGGAGATTGAGACCATATTGGCTAACACAGTGAAACCGCGTCTCTACTAAAAATACAAAAAAATTAGCCAGGCATGGTGGCGGGCCCTGTAGTCCCAGCTACTCAGGAGGCTGAGGCAGGAGAATGGTATGAACCTGGGAGGTGGAGTTTGCAGTGAGCCGAGATAGCGTCACTGCACTCCAGGCTGGGCGACAGAGCAAGACTCCGTCTCAAAAAAAAAAAAGAAAAAGAAAAGAAACAAAATATAGGCCAGGCCCAGTGACGCATGCCTCCCAGCACTTCGGGAGGCCAAGGCAGGAGGAACACTGGAGCCCAGGAGTTCAAGACTAGCCTAGGCAACATACTGAGACCTCAACTCTACAAAAAAATTTTTTTAATTAGCCAGGCATGGGGGTGCATGCCTGCAGTCCTAGCTACTTGGGAAGCTGAGATGGGAGGATTCCTTGAGCTCAGGAAGTCAAGGCTGCAGTGAGCTGTGATTGCACCACCGCACTCCATCCTGAGCCACAGAGCAAGAAGCAAAATATAAACATACACAAATTCAAATAATAGAGAAGAGAAATAACAAAGCCTACAATACATCAGATGCTTTGCCAAAGGACTGTCTTCCGAATTCAGAAATCACTGGGGGGTCAGTCAGCTCCTTCTGGAAGGGATCAACGCATGCTATGCCCTGGCCCACTTGTGTTGCCCTAGACAGGCCTCCAGACTTTCTTGCTCCTTTCTGTTCCATATCTACCACCAAATTAGTCTTCCTTAACCTGGCTCAAAAAATTTGAGTGATGCAAATGATCTAATGCATATCAGGGCATGTCTCCCAACTCCTCACTGTCCTGTGGTCACTCTAATCACGGAGAGTTTACTGGCCCTCTGCCACCAGGATTTTCCTTCTCTCCTCCCCCATGCTTCAATTCAAGTCTTAACCTCTTTCCATAAAGCCACTGCTGGCCAGGCATCGTGGCCAATCTCAACACTTTGCAATTCAAGACCAGCCTTAGCATCATGGCAAAACCTCATCTCTAACAAAAAATACAAAAATTAGCTGGGCATGGTGGTGTGCACCTGCAGTCCCAGCTACTCTGGAGGTTAAGGCAGGAGGATCACCTGAGCCCGGGGAGGTCAAGGCTGCAGTGAGCTGTGATCGTGCCACTGCACCCCAGCCTTGGTGACAGAGACCGTGTCTCAAAAATAAAAATTTAAAAAGCCACTGCTTCCAGCTATTGGTCATTCCCTCATCTCTAACTTTTCATTAACCTTATAGTATACCCCTTAATATCACTCTTAATTCATGATTTAGTATTGTCACCACGATTTAAATCATAAGTACTTTGTGCACAAGCAATATCTTACTCTTTTTCTATGGTTCTTAAGCAGTGATTTCCAAGGAGGGAGAGGTATCATTTGAAAACAAAACAGCTCTTTGTCCCATAGGGACGTTTTTAAAAGCTATGACACTTAACTTACTGGAATTTCAAATATTAAAGGAAAATGTGAGACTTTTATGCTTTATCAAAGGAGGCATGTTGTGCAGTGAAAGAGTAAGGAGACAATTTTTCAGTGTTGAGCAAATAGAAGATAATTAATAGATATTCTGTTGAACAACACATTGATTTCAACAAGCCATGAATTTGGATTCTTTTAGGATTAAACGTTCAGACTTCTTATTTTAATGGAGAAACTGTTAGTAATATGACTTGCTGATTGTAAAGGGGCCACAAAACTGGTACTTACCAGTTGAAACAACCATCAAAAACATAAGGATATGTTTGAATGTTTTTGTTATGAACCATTTGATGTATAATATATGCACAATGTATACATAAACTATAAAACAATAATAGATGATGAAGTCACCTAATTTAAGAGATTTCTGGAACTAATAAACACCTGTAATTTATTTATTTATTTATTTTGAGATGGAGTTTTGCTCTTGTTGCCCAGGCTGGAGTGCAGTGGTGCGATCTTGGCTCACCACAACCTCTGCCTCCTGGATTCAAGCGATTCTCCTGCCTCAGCCTCCCTAGTAGCTGGGATTACAGGCATGCGCCACCATGCCCCACTAATTTTGTATTTTTAGTAGAGATGGGGTTTCTCCGTGTTGGTAAGGCTGGTTTTGAACTCCCAACCTTGGGTGATCCGACCACCTTGCCCTCCCAAAGTGCTGGGGTTACAGGTGTGAGCCACCGTGCCTGGCCAACACCCATAATTTAAAGGTTCTGTTATCTTTAACAGCAAATGACTTTATTTTTGCTCTAATTACATATATTTCACTGTTTTTTTTAAAATCTAGTATATTAAAAATATGGCATTTCTTGGCCAGGCGTGGTGGCTCACACCTGTAATGTCAGCACTTTGGAAGGCTGAGGTGGGTGAATCACCTGATGTCAGGGGTTCAAGACCAACCTTACCAACGTGTTGAAACCCTGTCTGTACTGAAAATACCGAAATGAGCTAGGCATGGTGGCATGCACCTGTAATCTCAGCTACTCAGGAGGCTGAGGCAGGGAAATCGCTTGAACCCAGGACGCGGAGGTTGCAGTGAGCCAAGATCATCCCATTGCACTCCAGCCTGGGCAACAAGAGCGAAACTCCATCTCAAAAACAAAAAATAAAACAAGGCATTTCTTTAAATTTTGTAGTCAACATGCCTGTCTTACTCATTGCATTGGAATTATTTTGTTTCTAGCATGCTTGCTAACTCATGAATTTGTACTTTTTTACTCTATTTTGAACATTCTGATTTCACATTACTGAGATAGTCTTTCTTTCTTTTTTTTTTTTTTTTTGAGACAAGGTCTCACTCTGTCACCCAGGCTAGAGTGCAGTGGTGCCATCTTGGCTCACTGCAACCTCCACCTCCTAAGCTCAAGTGATCCTCCTGCTTCAGCCCCCCATGTAGCTGGGACTACTAGCGTAAGCCACCACATCTGGCTAATTTTTGTATTTTTTGTAGAGATGGGGTTTTACCACATTGTTGCTCAGGCTGGTCTCGAACTCCTGAGTTCAAGTGATCCACCTGCCTCAGCCCCCCAAAGTGTTAGGATTACAGGCATAAGCCACCAAGCCCAGCCTACTGTGAAATAATCTTTCTACTTCATATTTCCTCCACACTGAATTGAATAAGCCACTTATCTGCTTATGTCGCTAGTCTACTCAAGTCATTTCATTCCTCCTTTGTATTGACTGACCCTCCCTCTAGTTTTGTATAACAAGCTTACTGCGTGTTACTTCTTCCAAATCACTGACATATAAAAATGAACAAAATTGGTCCTAATATTGATCCCTGGAGCTTTGTAACCCATCCATTCCAAACTATTCCACACTTTGATATCAAAGTCAATGTTTAATCTACTTAAGTATTTCATCCCTATACCATACTTGTCTAACTTCTAGATTAGTTGTTTGTCTGGTATTGTTTTCATGGTACTTTATCCTAAAATATAAGTAATTGGTTCATGGCTTCCCTCAGCTGATACTTGTTATTAAAACCAGAAGTTATTTCATATCACTGAGGCAGATGAGATATGAAGCCATGCTGACTCTTTTTAAAATTAAATCATAACTTTCTGATATTTCCATTTGCTGATTTCCTACAAAATTTACCAATGTCACCTTCTTTACAGAAGTTAATACTTCTGAATCTCATGCTCAAGAGAAAAAGGGATATTTAGGGAATGAACAATAATTTAACGAGGGTTTTACTTATTAAAACTGACATAGACCTAGTCAAAGATAAAGTATTTCAAATCACTTTTCTCCTTATTGATGAATTCAAACATCTGTTAAGAATAAAGAAGCAGGCTAAGCGTGGTGGCTCACATTTGTGATCTCAGAACTTTGAGAGGCTGAAATGGGTGGATCATTTGAGTCTAGGAATTTGAGACCAGCCTAGACAACATAGGGAGATGCTGTCTGTACAAAAAATAAAAAATTAGCTGGGCGTGGTTGCACCCGTGGTGGCATGCACCTGTGATCCTAGCTACTCTCGAGGCTGAGGTAGGAGGATTGCTTGAGTCCAGGAGGTTGAGGCCGTAGCAAGCCGTGATGGAACTACTGCACTCCAGCCTGGTCAACAGAGCAAGACCTTGTCTCAAAAAACAAACAAACAAAAAATCAAGAAGAAAATATTCGCATTGGCCGGGCGCGGTGGCTCAAGCCGGTAATCCCAGCACTTTGGGAGGCCGAGACGGGCGGATCACAAGGTCAGGAGATCAAGACCATCCTGGCTAACACGGTGAAACCCCGTCTCTACTAAAAAATATAAAAAACTAGCCGGGCGAGGTGGCGGGCGCTTGTAGTCCCAGCTACTCGGGAGGCTGAGGCAGGAGAATGGCGTAAACCCGGGAGGCGGAGCTTGCAGTGAGCTGAGATCCGGCCACTGCACTCCAGCCTGGGCAACAGAGCGAGACGCGAGACTCCATCTCAAAAAAAAAAAAAAAAGAAAGAAAATATTCGCATTACAATAGTGAAAATCTATCAGAGTTGTCAAAATTCATAGAACTGTATAACTAAATAAGGTAAAATTTACTATATGTAAATTATACCCTATTTTATAAATAGGAGAAAAAAGTAGATAGAATCTTCATTTTATGTTTGTTTTGATTTTTTGAGACGGTGTCTCATTTTGTTGCCCAGGCTGGAGTGAAGTGGCACCATCTTGACTCACTGCAACCTCTGCCTCCAGGGTTCAAATGTTTCTCCTGCCTCAGCCTCCTGAGTAGCTGGGATTATAGGAACCCACCACCATGCCCTGCTAATTTTTGTATTTTTAGTAGAGATGGGTTTTCGCCATGTTGACCAGGCTGGTCTCGAACTCCTGACCTCAGGTAATCCACCCACCTTGGCCTCCCAAAGTGCTGGGATTACAGGCGTGAGCCACCACACCTAGCCAGAAGCTTCCTTTTTTAAAAAACCTGGTAGAATACTGAAAATGAGACTCTGTGAGAATAGCATAGGGGATGGTCCAGGCTCCTGTACCTGGGAGGTTTAACATAAACTAATTTAATTGTGAAAACTTTTTTGAAGAGGAGATGGAAGCATATGAACAAAGGCTTAGAAATGAATATTTTGAAAGAAAGAAATCCATAGATAACAGTGGAAAGGCAAGAAATGCACATGTTAGGCTGGCACGGTGGCTCACACCTGTAATCCCAGCACTTTGGGAGGCCAAGGTGGGTGGATCACCTGAGGTCAGGAGTTCCAGACCAGCCTGGCCAACATGATGAAACCCTGTCTCTACTAAAAATACAAAAATTAGTCAGATGTGGTGGTGCATGCCTGTAATCCCAGCTACTTGGGAGGCTGAGGCAGGAGAATTGCTTAAACCCAGGAGGTGGAGGTTGCAGTGAGCCAAGATGGCACCACTGCACTCCAGCCTGGACGACAGAGTGACGTTCTGTCTCAAAATAAAAAAAAAAGAAACAAAAGAAATGCAGACTTTAAAAGTGTGTTTAATGTATGCTAAAAGCAAATGCATAAAAAGGCCAAATGAATAAACCCACAGAGTTCCTCACAAACACATATATTTCTGCAAATATAACAGCAAGATTATAGAAAGAAAAATGGTATGTGTGTGTGTATATATATATATATCTGTTTTGTACACTTGAAAGCAGGAACCATCAGAAAACATTGCACCTAGTAGGACTTTAATAAATTATTTGACTAAAGTGATACTTAACTTCTTTAGGCCTGTTATCTCATTATTAGTCAGCTATTCCTAACTTGTTTTTAATTTGTCTTATTATTTTTAATAAACTTTTTATTTTGGAATGCTTTTAGATTTACAAAAAAAGTTACAAAGATAATATAGAATTCCCATATACCTCTAATCCAATTGTTAGATTACAGCCAATCATTCCAGTTTGCACAGACTGTCCTGGTTTTAGCACTGAGAGTCCCACATCCCAAGAAACCCCTCTTCCACACAAACTGGAATGGTTAGTCACCCTACAATGTTAGTATCTTACCTTACCATGGTACATTTGTCAAAACTAAGAAACCAACAGGGTGCATTATTACTAAACTCCAGACTTTATTTGGATTTCATTAGTTTTTCCAGTAACATCCTTTTTGTATTATAGGATCTAAAACAGGATACCACATTCATGTGTTTAGTCATCATGTCTTAGTGTCCTCTAGCCTGTGACACTTTCTCAGTCTTTCCTTGTTTCTCATGACTTTAACTCTTTTAAGGAGTACAATAGCCCACCCTTATCTGTGAGGGCCATTCCAAGACCCCCAGTAGGTGCCTGAAACTTCAGCTAGTACTGAACCCAATTGCCATCAATTGGAACACGTTTTTGTTCATGTCTTCCACCCACAAACTTAATGCCTTTTGCATCTTAACTAGCATTTATCATGCACAGTGGCCCTAACTTTTGCAATCTGAGGTGTGATGGCAAAACTAGCAGGAATTACTTTTTCCTTCACAAGTTCACAGATAGAAGATTTGTTCTTGTCTTAGATCTCAGCAACCCCAACATATGATTTTTTTCTTTTTCTATTGAGAAGGTTCACCTTTTCATTTAAAGGAGGTACTTTATGGCTTCTCCTTGGCATATCTGAATTACCAGCATCACTACTCTTGGTGCTTTGGGACCATTGTGAGGTCAAATAAGAGTGACTTGAAGGCTGGGCTCATGCCTGTAATCCCAGCACTTTGGGAGGCCAAGGCGGGTGGATCACGAGGTCAGGAGATCGAGACCATCCTGGCCAACATGGTGAAACCCCATCTGTACTAAAAATACAAAAAAAATTAGCTGGGCTTAGTGGCATGTACCTGTAATTCCAGCTACTCAGGAGGCTGAGGCAGGAGAATCGCTTGAACCAGGGAGTCAGAGGTTACAGTGAGTGGAGATCTTGCCACTGCACTCCAGCCTGGCAACAGAGCAAGACTCCGTCTAAAAAAATTAAAATTTTTTTTAAAAAAAGAGTGACTTGAACACAAGCACTGCGGTACTGTGACAGAATCCATGAGAGGGCAATTGAGTGACTAACAGGTGGGTAGCATTGACCATGTGGATCTGCTGGACAAAAGGATGATTCACATCTGGGTGAGATGGTGTGGGATGGCCTGAGATTTCATCAAGCTACTCAGAACAGCACACAATTTAAAATGTATAATTTTTTTATTTCCAGAATTTTCCATTTAATATTTTTTGCCACAATTTGCTGAAGATAACTAAAACCACAGAAAGTAAAACTGTTGATAAGGAGGTGCTATTGTACTGGTAAAGTATTTTGTAGAATGTCCCTCAATTTGTGTTTGTCTGGTGTTTTTTGACATTTAGACTCGTCTTATGGGGCTCGAGGTCCTAATTTTACTTATTTATTTATTTACTCATTTATTCATTCACTTTTAGAACCGAAGTCTTCCTATGTTGCTCAGGCTGGAGTGCAGTGGCTATTCACAGGTGCAAACATAACAGCTTCAAAACTTCTGAATTCAAGCCATCCTCCCATTTCAGGCTCCTGCATAGCTGGGACTACAGGTGCGTACCACCTCATCCAGCTCTTATTTATTTATTTATTTTTATTTTGTTTATTTTTCTTTTTGAGATGGGGTTTTGCTCTGTTGCCCAGGCTGGAGTGCAGTGGTGTAATCATGGCTCACTACAGCCTCAACCTCCCAGGCTCAGTTGATCCCCCCACATCACCCCTGCAACAAATAGCTGGGACTGCAAGTACATGCCACCACACCTGGATAATTTTTGTATTTATTGTAGAGATGAGGTTTTGCCATGTTGCCCAGGCTGTCTGACCTTATTTTTAATACTTGCATAATATTTCATAGTATGTAACTTGGAATATATTATATGACATTCTTGTAACTAAACATTTGCACAGATCCATGATAATTTTTAAGGTTGAATTCCTCTAAGTGGACTTGCTGTACTGAAGTGTAAACACAATTTTAAGGCTTATGATATGCATTGCCAAATTGCCCTTCAAAGTACATAAACTTACCAGTTTATACACTCACAAGTAATTTATAAAAGTACTTATTTCTCCACACACTCAGTTTTCATTTTTATTTTTAATCTTTGCCAATTGGATCATCAAAAATATGGTGCTTTTTTAAAGTTTCATTTCTTTGATTACTGGTGAGAGTGAGCATTTTTACATGGTTAGTGCCATTGGTATTCTATGAGTTTCTTGTTTATACCCTTTATCCAATTTTTTATTGAGACATTTATCATTTTCTTTTGATTAGAAAGTGCATATTAGGCCAGGCGCGGTGGCTCAAGCCTGTAATCCCAGCACTCTGGGAGGCCGAGGCGGGCAGATCACGAGGTCAGGAGATCGAGACTATCCTGGCTAACACCGTGAAACCCCCGTCTCTCCTAAAAAATAAAAAAAACTAGCCGGGCGTGGTGGTGGGCGCCTATAGTCCCAGCTACTCAGGAGGCTGAGGCAGGAGAATGGCGTGAACCCGGGGGGCGGAGCTTGCAGTGAGCCAAGATCGTGCCACTGCACTCCAGCCTGGGGCACAGAGCAAGACTTTGTTGCAAAAAAAAAAAAAAGAGAGTGCATATTAATGATGTTAAACATTTTCTTTCAATATGTTTCCAATTGTTTTCCAGATTTTCATTTGCGTTTTAATAATGTCTTGATATTCAGAGGTGTGAACCACTCTCATTTGTTTTCTGCCTTTGAATGTTGTTTTTGTTTTTCAATTTGCTGTTGGTTTGATTTTAATATGGAGCTCAGTTCTGAATCCTGCTTGTTCTGGGACAGCTTACATGAGTCTTCAAGTCCCGCAGCATAGCAATCTCATCACAGATTGACAGTGCTCCCCTTCCTAGTGAGGCAATATCCCTAAGTCCTCACAGTCCCAAGCTTTAGGAGATAAAAAAGAAACAAAAACAAATTCAAAAGCACACTCCCCTGAAAGCTGCCAAATTCAGGCTGCCATTGACCTCGAAGGAAATAAATTCCAAAGATAGTAAAAACCACAGAAAAAAAAACACACATCTTTTAACACAGTTCAGCTCCAAACCCCAAAACAGTCTGAAATCTGTGAGCATCCTCTGTGAGCATCCCTGCCATCCAGTCTTTCCGTAAGGCTTTGGCTCTCTCTGAACAGGGAACAGGAGCCTGGACTCTTAAGTCCTGCTCAGGGAGGCCAGGATTTCTCTTTCCTGTTTCCCATTCTCTTTGCCTCCATTTTAGAACTTTTAAAGTCCTGACAATTTCAGAACAGATGTCAGGACTGAAAGTTATTAGAAAGAACTAGAAAGGGGTGGGAGAAGGGAGAGCATCAGGAAGAATAGCTAATGGATGCTGGGCTTAATACCTGGGTGATGGGATGATCTGTGCAGCAAACCAATGTGGCACACATTTACCTATGTAACAAACCTGCACATGTACCCCTGAACTTAAAAGGTAGAAATAAAAAAAAAAAATTACTCCTAAGTATTTTATTATAGTGAGTCTTGATACCTTGTGGAGAAGGTCCTCCCTCCTTATCTTTTTTTTTTTTTTTCAGACAGAGTCATTTTCTGTTGTTCAAGCTGGAGTGCAGTGACATGATCATAGTTCACTGCAGCCTTGACTTCCTAGGCTCAAGTGATACTCCCACTTCTGCCTCCCAAAGTGCTAGGATTACAGGCATAAGCCACTGTACCCAGCTCTTACTCTTTTTATTCAGGAATGTCTTGGATGTTTTGTTGTTGTTGTTGTTGTTTTGGGTTTTTCTTTTTCTTTTTTTTTTTTTTTTGGAAATTTGCTCTTAGATGTACATTTTACAGCCAGTTGTCAGGCTCCATGAAAAATGTAGAATTTTCATTAGCATTGTTATTGGATCTATAGATCAATTTTGGAAGAATGGACATCTTTATTATATTGTGTATTTCTAGCCATGAAGATGGGATATGTCTTATTTAGATTTTCATAATGTCTTGCAATAAAGTTTCATAATTTTCTGCAAAAAAAAAAAAGAGAAAGAACCAGCATCTCACGCCTGTAATTCCAACACTTTGGGAAGCCAAGGCAGGTGGATCATGAGGTCAGGAGTTTGAGACCAGCCAGGCCAAGATGGTGAAACCCATCTCTGCTAAAAATACAAAAATTAACCAGATGTGGTGGTGGGCACCTGAAATCCCACCTACTTGGGAGGCTGAGGCAGGAGAATTGCTTGAACCTGGGAGGCAGAGGTTGCCGTGAGCCGAGATTACGCCACTGTGCTCTAGCCTGGGCGACAGAGCAAGACTCCATCTCAAAAAAAAAAAAAAAAGAAAGAAAGAGAAAGAACCAGAAACATTAAAAGATTAAAAAGCCTTATGCCTTCTCTTTCTCCCCACTTCTCTTAATGAAAACATTTAAGACAGCAAAAGCTTTACATTAAATTTAAGTAAGGAAAAATAAATAAATAAGAAAAACGAGGCAAAAAGCAGGCCTAGTTCACAGATGGTATGGTTTTTTTTTATAATTGACAAAAATTGTATGCATTTATGATATACAAAACATGATGTTTTGAAATCTGTATACATTGTGGAATGGCTAAATCCAGCTAATTAACATATGCATTACCACACACACTTATTTTGATGTATGTGTGTGTCTGATGAGAACACTTAAAATCTAATCTCTTGACAATTTTAAGTGTAGAATACATTGTTATTAACTAGTCACCATGTTGCACAATAGATCTCTTGAACTTATTCCTCCTGTTGAACTGAAATTTTGTATTCTTTAACCCACATCTTCCCAATCAACCCCCACCCCACCCCACTACCAAGCTTCTGGTAACCACCATTCTATTCTGTTTCTAGACTTTTTTAAGTTAGACTTTTTAAGATTGCACATATAAGTGAAATCATGCAGTATTTGTTCTTCTGAGCTCAGCTTATTTTATTTAACATAATATCCTCCAGGTTTATCCATGTTTTCACAAATGACTTTTCTTCTTTTTTAAAGCAGAATAGTTTTCCAGTATGTGTGTATATTTATATACACACACAACAAAATGTGACATATGTATCTCTCACACACATATTTTCTTTATCCATTCATCCACTGATGGACACTTAGGTTGAACTTAGGTTGATTCCAGTCTTAGCTATTGTTACTAATGTTGCAATGAACATGGAAGTGCAGGTATCTCTTTGACACACTGATTTCATTTCCACTGGATAGATACCCAGAAGTGGAATTGCTGGATCACATGGTTTTTTGTGGAACCTCCATACTGTTTTCCACAATGACTGTACTAATTTATATTCTCATTAATAGTATACAAGGGTTCCCTTTTCTCCACATCCTTGCCAATACTTGTTATCTTTCACCTTTTTGAATAATAGTCATTCTGACAGGTGTGAACATAGCTTGCTTTTGTATTATGAGTCAAGGGATCTTAGGAAGGTCGCCTTCTCACATTTTCCCCAGAATATCTCCCTTCTACAAACTCACTATAAATGTTTTGTTTCTCAAGTGTCTGACACAATATCCAGTAGAAGTGGGTATGTGTGAGTAACTGCAATAATTCTTGGAAAGTACTGAGATGTACGAACTAGATGTCTGTCCTCAAGTCTTCAGAGATACAGATTATCCTCTGGAAACAAAGAGTACCCACAGTTTTGCCTGGGTTGTGCTTTTCGGTTGAGAAAGGGGGTCTTGACAGAGAAGAGAGCCCATATGGCCTTGATGAAGGTGGGAGCAGATGATGATGGGAGGAGGTGCTGCCGGTGCCTTAAACACATGCTTACTCTCTCTACTGGGTAATCCAGCTTTGGTCCTGAGGGAGCTACCACACTGATATTCAATGGTATAAAAACTAGTAATGGGGACGTGGTTTTTACCCCCACCTCCTCACTATTCCCAAAAGTTGGTCTAATTCTAAAACTACAAATCAGAACAACTTAACATTCAGTCAGTAACCCCAGGTCACATTCTTCATTCCAAAAGGCTGCAGCCTAGCCCTGTTCAATGCAGCTGTGTTATAGAAATATTTTCTTTAACACTTGTAAACTGCCTTTTTTCTAGAGTTTCCTTGTTGGTGACCTTATTTTGCCATCCAGTTTCAATGTAAATGCAGCACGGAAGGGGAGTGGGAGGGATGTCCTAGCCTGAGCCAAAGCCGGGCTCCAAGCCAGGATACAGATTCGTCTGGGCATGTCTGATGGGATGGCCAGGAGTATCTCAGCATGAGGGATGGAGGAGGCCCAGAGAAAATAACATCCTAAATCAGTAGGTGTGGAGGGATGCATGCATCACGGGTATCAGAATCGCCAGGAAAACATTAAAAATGTGTGTACCCTGCAAACTACACTCCTGATTCTGATTGTGTGTGTACATGTGGGAACACTCTAGTGAGGAACCCTGCTTTAGCACCAAAATTGGCCCTAAGAGTTATACAGATCAGTCTGCACTAGAGGCCTGAGAGCTCAGAGAAAACAATGTGGCTTCTGTGCATAGCAAGTGTTCCCAAGCCACCGGCAGTGTGACCTTGCTACAGTGCTGTGAACACCAATAGCTTCAGTACTTCAGGTATAGTCTGCATCAGGGTGCTTAAACTAGAAACCATGGACCACTGGGAGTTCAAGAATAGGCTGCAGGGGTCCATGAACTCCCGAAAATTGCATCAACTTACTGCGTATACATTTGTGTTTCTGGGAAGAGATTCTATAGGTTTTGTCAGATTCTCAAAAGATAATGTAATCCTCAAAAGGGTAAGAACTACTGCCCTGGCAACTGCCAAAAACATACTGGGGAGAGCAAATTTTGTAAGATTCTGAGAATGCTATGGTGGTAAATCTTGGCCAAAACCAGAAAAATGTTGCTTTTTCATCTAATGTGACTTATTTTTACCTCGAGGCATCAGTGACCTGGCAAAACATTCGTTATGTAAAATCACACCCATCTTACCCACGATTTAAGCCCACTTTAAATGCTTCCACCTCCTCCCTAGCCAAAATCATTGCGTCCTCACCTAAACCTTGTATATCTCCTTTGTAATAACACTTTTTACCTAGCATGAGTACATATATCATCTCTCTTTTACAAACTATAACTTTTTTTTTTTTTGAGACAGGGTTTTACTCTGTCACTCAGGCTGGAGTACAATGGCATGACCATGACTCACTGCAGCCTCAAACTCCTAGGCTCAAGCAATCCTCCTGCCTCAGTGTCCTGAGTAGCTGGGACTACAGGCATGTGCCACCATGACTAGCTAATTTTATTTTATTTTAAGAAACAGGATTTCACTATGTTGCCCAGGCTGGTGTCAAATTCCTGAGCTCAAGCAATTTTCCCACCTCAGCCTACTGGGATTACAGATAGGAGCCACCGTGCCTGGCCAAAGTATAACCCTTGAGAGTAGGAATTATGTTTTATCCATCTTCTTTCTATCTTACAGTGTCCAGCATAGCATATTTACTTAGTTATCATTGGATGAGGAATGAACAAGTCATAAATCCATCCATCTGCCAGACCTTTTTACTCTCTCTACTAAAAACAACTAATCTTTTTTATTTATTATTATTATTTTTTATTTTTTGAGACAGGGTCTCACTCTGTCACCCAGATCTCGGCTTACTGCAACTTCCGCCTTCCGGTTCAAGCAATTCTCCTTTCTCAGCCTCCTGAGTAGCTGGGACTACAGATGTGCACCACCATGCCTAGCTAATTTTTTCTTTTTTATATTTTTTTGTATTTTTAGTAGAGTCAGGGTTTTGCCATGTTGTCCAGGCTCGTCTCAAACCTCTGAGCTCAGACAATCCACCCACCTCAGTCTCCCATGCTAGGATTATAGGTATGAGCTACTGTGCCTGGCCTAAAAACAACAAATCTTAATTCCTTGTAAATTATGTATTTTAAATATATTCTTTATAATCTCCATTGTCCTAGCCCATTTATTTACTTATTTACACATCATCCAATGTTTACCAGCCTTATCTGTTCACTTGGTTGCACACTGCTTGGAGGAACAGGATCCCATATAACCCACACTACGGAAACCTACATGCCTCTTGGGAAGAATGCACAGGGCTAACCAACATGTCTGGTATTCTGGTGTATGTGCCTCACAGTACAGATACACCATGAGGAAATGTTTCATAAAACACAGACAGAACAGAGGCTGGTAGGAACAACAACAACAACAAAACAACTGCTAATGTAGGAATTAAGCAAAAGAAGCAAATCATCAGGTTATGGAATTGGATTGCAGATAAACCAAATGAAGAGAAGCCTGAACCTGTCTGAAGAAGAGGGCCGACAAGGCAACCCAGCCTCAGGGGGTAGAGCTCAGCAACAGTTCAGAGCTTTGGAACTAGCCACATGCAGGTTTTGCAGGCGCTGCCAGGTTTTTTCTAACCCTATTACCGTATTTGGTTTGTTCCATATTTGTGTCAGGCTTTTCCTATGTTCAAAAAGACCTGACTGCAGCTATTACATGTAAAATGCTAAGAAAATCATTTTATGTACTCTGTTTTCAAAGTAGAACACAGAGTATTTTTAAACTGATCCGAGCACATTCCTGATTATCAAAGCAGCAGAGGCACAAAGATAGGGTGGCTTTCTTCTCTTTTGTCTCCTTTTCTTCACAGTTTACTATTTGTTACTTACATATCCACTCACATGTCAACACACCCTTAATTCTGTACAGTCAGTGTCTCCAAAGGTCAGTGTGATCTTGGCGACCATTTCGGCTTACTGACTGAATTGTGTTACAGCATGATTATACGCAAGATGTTGATTAACTGATAATGGGCAGTCATAAATGTCAGGCCAACCATTCCACAGGCAGGGGTCAATGCAAGTGGTACAAGGCTACACCATTTAGTGGCTACATGGATAGTAGCTTAGCTAGTGATTTTAAATACACCACAACTACACAGAGATCAGCCCTAGGACTCAAGGTGATTTTAGAGTGAATGCAGTTAGATAAGTCAGATAATCTCACATTGCTCACGTAGCATATCACAAGTTTATTTGTCATTCAACAAGCATGTATGGAGTGCCTATGTGTGGAAACCATCATTAAATGGAACAAAAGTCCTACCTATTGGAATGAAGTTTACATTCTAACAGAGAATAGTCCCATCTGGGCATCATCTGTCAATCCTGTGGTAGTTTTGCATTTTCTCTAAGTCTCAATTCTTGGAGGTTATTACCTTGCTTGCCCCTAGTATTTGCATCTCTGGGCCCCAGATGAGTTTGTTTTCAGCACCTCGGGTATTTGCAGAAGTAGGGTCTCTGCATTTCTGGACCCCAGGTCCAACCCAATCCTCTCTTATGTGTTAAAGAGGTCCCTTTCCTTACTACCTTAGGGGCTTCTTAAGCTCTTAGGCCCTGGCCATTGGGGGCTTGTTAGGCTCTGGCCCTCAGGGATCCCTGACTACTCCCAGACTTCTAGGACAGAGGGTAAGAAAATATGAGTGGGTCCAGCTTAACCCACTTACTTCCTAGATGAGGAAACTGAGACCAGAAAAGCAAAGTGACTTGCAAGTGTCACATGGAGGGACCTAGATGTGTCCCCTGCTTCCTTCCTCTCAGCCTAGTACTTTTCTGTCACATTAAATGACATGCCCTGTGAGGTCTAACAAAAGCGGCAAAGGTGGCTGGAGAACAGAGGTGACTACAGCAGGATGCGTGATCAGATAGAGCTCATGCTTAAGAATAACTATAGAGAGGACTGATTTCTTGTTAGACGGAAAATCTTGAGTACTCTGGTATCATATCTTCTTCATCACCCCAAACAGGATGAAATCAAGGCAAAGAAGCTGGTGTTGGGTGTCCTGAAAGCTACTGCAGATATAGGCCAGTCAATAGTTAAGTTATAATTTAAAAATCTTTGTTCCATCAACTCATCCATTTATATGTTTCTGTAATTGTTTACCCAGTTTACTAGGATGAGCCAATTTTGAAAGGGTCCAATGTTGTCACAGCTGGGCTGGACTATGCTAAGAGGAAAGAATTTTTCTAGATCTCATTCAATACTGGGACCAGGAACAACAGCTGCCTGAGCCAACAGTTCTGATGAATATGGGACAGAGAGAACTGAAACCATGGGAAGCTTGAGCTTGCTTACCATCTGAGAAAACCCTAACAAAATTTAAAACTTTAATAAGAAACTGTATGATCCAAGATACCAACACTCATTAGCTTTTAACCGTCCTTACCAACGAATCCATTAGCAATTAAACAACACCGTGGGTTTCGTGTTAGATTTAATTTCTTCAGGGTACCAATTTTATGGCTTGGGGCAAGTTCCTTAACTTTCCTGAGGCTTTTCTAACCATGAAGTGGAGATAATAAATCCTCTCTGATCTTCCTCTCTAGGTTGTGAAAATTAAATGAGCAAGCATATAAACACTTTTTATAAACTGTACAGCACTGTAAAAATTTAATTATCATCAATTAGCATTTAACTATAAAACGTTCTTAATTAAGCTCAATTTAAAATTTTAGATTTAGTAACAATATGAACTTGAAACTTTGCCTTGGGGGGCTAACATGCTACCAATGTCAATTTTTTTTTTTTTTTTGAGATGGAGTCTTGCTCTGTTGCCCAGGCTGGAGTGCAATGGCGCGATCTCAGCTTGCTGCAACCTCCACCTCCTGGATCCAAGCAATTCTTCTGCCTCAGCCTCCCAAGTAGCTGGGATTACAGGCACCCACCACCATGCCCAGCTAGGTTTTGTATTTTTAGTAGAGATGGGGTTTCACTATGTTAGCCAGGCTGATCTCAAATTCCTGACCTCGGCCTCCCACAGTGCTGGGATTACAGGCGTGAACCGCCATGCCCAGCCCCAATGTCAATAGTTTAAAATTCAAAGAAACAAAACAAATTGCTTCAGGTATAATCATGTGAATGAAAATAGTCTTTCATTCATTCATTCATTCTTTTTCAATAAATATACAATTTCTTTTCCTTATCACAGAGAAAGTTAAAAAGAGAGCCACTAGGGTGAGTTCATTTTACACACTTTATGGAGCAGATAAGGTATTGTTTACTCAATTGCTGAGTTCTAGAGGAGAACTCCAGTCTGAATTCTACTCAGTATTAACTGCCTATCCTTCAGAAGGCCTCACACTTGGATGACTGAGAAACTGTCTTCTTCCTTCAAACCCTGTACTTTTATTTTTTACCACGGAAATGTTTATTCCTCTGTCCCAAATTGCATGAAAACCTTTGCTGGCTGAGATAAGCAAAGCTTTGCCACTTTTGGTAGCTTTAATCAAAAACTGATTCTACAGATTTGGCTGTCCAGACAAGTTGACTGATGGAAAGATATTTATTAACATGCACAGGACTGAGGGATACCTGTATATGATGCAATAATTCTTAAATCCACATCTGCCAACCTTTAGGACATAATTAACATTATTTTATTTTATTTTTTATTTTCAAAACTGTACCCTGTGCGATACCGCCCTTGGGTGTTAGTGGAGAAAATGAACACATTTGTAACAAATAAAATATTACAGAACAATAATAGTGTTCACTAATAAAAATGAGAACCCACAAAACAGTCTTATTGCCAAACTGCTGGGGAGAAGCAAAGTCCTTTAACCACTAAGACTGGGACACAGTAGAAACAAACTCTTCCAAGCAAGGTAGGATGGCGCGTGCCTGCAGTCTCAGCTGTGCGGGAGGCCAAGGTGGGAGGATAGTTTGAGCCCAGGAGCCAGGAGTTGGAGGCTGCAGTGAGCTATGATTGTGCCACTGCACTTCAGCCTGGGTGACAGAGCTAGACCCCATCTCTTAAAAAAAAAAAAAAAAGGAAAGGAAAGAAAGAGACTTTTCTTAAGGGACGTAGGAGCTGGTACAGGGAAGAAAGGCTGGAGGAGGAAAACAGCAAGCTTTCTTAGGAGCAAATGATTTCCCAGCCAGGCCTACAAAAGGTTCTCGAGTATGGTAATGAGCCAGAACTGCCTTGATGACTGCAGATGCGTCAGGTCATATTTGATACTTAAGTGGTATAGTCCAACTTTAAATCTCTAACTGAAGACCTCCCTGTTTAACTTTCCCACCAGACTTACCTGATGTTATGACCCTCATTTTCCTAAATAGGAAAAGGCCTATATTATTGTAAAACGTAAATAAAACTAATCTAGTCCATATATACAAATCACAGTGACCGAGAATATGTATTATAAACAAATGCATGCATACATACAAATACGCACACACACAGTATATACACACACTCACATGTGTATATCCATGAACTTACAGGCCCTTCCGAAGATCTGAAAAACATAATAATCTACTGGCCAAAATACAGAACCAGTCCACTAGGCGTCCTTAAAATAAGAGTGTACTCTAGTTTTTCTTCAAGCCTCCACAAAGTTTTGCATTGCTATCAAAATATTTTTGGAAATTCTGTAATGTTTCTCCTTTTCCCTTGGCTTCTTATTTCTGGCAAGGACTAAACCCCAAAATATCTTTCCTCTGGGACACTGAAATAACTGTCCCAATGCAGCTGCCAGAGCTATAGCTATTCAGAGATTTGAGACAGATTTCCAAGGAAGGCCACTTGTAATTTTAATTGTTTGAGTCAAAAGACCAACTTTCTGAGATATTCAAAGAACAGGTGTATGAGAATTTTTAGTCTTTCTGGATGCTCTCATTTTCGTTCATGATTCTATCTGCTGTTTCACTTCTGTTTCATCCCTCCTTTTGTCTTCATCCCGCCCATCCTCTGGGTTTTATTTTAGACCTACAAAAAAAGTCAGCCACCCTCCTCCCTCCCAGTGCTCTGAAGTCGTATTTCTCCTCTGCCGACTGCTCAAAAACTTTCTTGTTATAATGGTGCCACAGAATTGGGGTCTTTGTACCCAACACCACCTCCCTCAAGTTTAGGCCAAGGAAGAAGGTGTATCTGGTAGATAAAGGGAGGAAGCAAGCTGTCGCTGCCAACAAGCACGGCTGCTTGACCAGCCCAGACTGAGAGGCTTCCTGCAGATGAATAAGGTTCAGCCCATCACACAGCACACAGGAACCTTTCCTGTGCTTATGCCCATGTTACTCACCTTTAGTTCAGTGCTTCTCATCTCTGGAAGTTGTTTTTAAAAATATCTTTGTAAAAAAAAAATTTTTTTTTAACGAAACCTTTATTTAGACCCATTGAACCAAATCTCTGGGCCTCGGCCTGAGCGTTGCAATTTTTTTAACAGCTCCCAGATGATTCTATTGTGCAGCAGGGTTAAGAACCACTGATTGAGATTCCGCTCGTGGAAGTTATCCAACCCCGAGCTTACTCCCTTCCTTCCAAATACACCCCAGGAGATTCCTCTGCCTGTTCTCACACTAAAGATTTCTGGGAGCCAGGAAATAAAAGTAAGGCGGCCTAGGGAATGCAGTTAGTTTTAGAAAGGAAGAGGGTTGAAAAGAGAGGGGGTGCCACAGAGTGGAGGAGGCTGTGTTTGTGACTCTCTCCCTACCCCTCTGTGGACATGGCCTGCACACAGCTGCTGTAGATAAAGCTACCACCTCTCTCGAGGACTGGGCCTCTGAGGATTTGAGGATGAGATACTATAAGTGTCAGCATGTTCAGTTACTTTCCTGCTGGGGTGGGAGAAGGGAAATCATAAGTGCTGGAGGATGCTGGAGACTTGAGAACTGTGATGCAGAGACTTTGGGGAGAAGAACATGATCCCCAGCCAGCAAGAACAATTTAGAAATTAAGCCGGGTGTGGTGGCTCAAACCTGTAATCCCAGCACTTTGGGAGGCCAAGGCAGGAGGATTGCTTGAGGCCAAGAGTTTGCAACTAACATAGCAAGACCTCATCTCTACAAACAATACAAAAATCAGCCAGGCAAGGTAGTGCACACCTGTAGTCACAGCTACTTGGGAGACCGAGGTGGGAGGATTGCTTGAGCCCAGGAGTTGGTGGCTGCAGGGAGGTGTGATTGAACCACTGCACTCCAGCCTGTGCAACAGAGACCTTGTCTCAACAACTAGAAAATTAAGTTCCACCCATGCCAAAGAATTAGGATACAGTAATGATATGATTTTCCATGCAGAACCCAGCTTGAGATCCACACAGCTTCTGCGGTGACGCATCCACAACGGCCAGAGACTCTGCTAGCCAGGGAGGAAGCAGCTCTCAGAGCCCAACCCACATGGTCCCTTCAGACCCTCCAACTGTTCCCTGTGCAGTTAGGAAATAATAAAGAAGTCCCTTCTTGGGGTCCAGAGCTTAAACGAACCCCCAGAAATTCTAGACAACCCCGGGTTGCTTAGGCAACTGGTGGGCACCATCCAACACTTCCAGGCCAGTGACTGTGCTGGGAGAGTGGCTTGCCCTGCTGCTCAGCTTTTGCTCAGAGAATCCTGGCTATCTGCCTGCCTGCCTCTGGCACGTTCACAGCTGCTGTTGCGCTCTTGGCTTTTTCTGTTTAGAGGTCTCCCTGCCTCCACCCCTCTTTTTTTCCCCTCTCTCTCCCCAGATGTCTCAGTGTTTATGTGGGAAAGCATGTTCGTACAGCCTGTTAGAGACTTTCGAAGTCATGCCTTCCCCTGCAGCTTTGGGAGTCCACCATGTCTAAGCAGTGTGTAAAGGGGACTGAACAGGAAGGTGTATTTTGCATTCTCCGGGTAGAGTTGCTAAATGCAACTCTGGGTTTCCCCTGGCACTGTTCTCTGATTTGTGAGCATCCAAACCTCAGGTCCTTGCCCTCAAAACAACCATCAGCAGCCAGAATAATGCAAATGTGCAATATGGCTGAGTTCCAGCTATGGAGGAGCAAGGGTGTTTTACATTTTCTTGTCCAGTGAAAATCCTCCCCATTCCTGCAACCTTGGTGCCTCCAATTTAATGATGTTCCATTACCTGGAATTTGGGGTGTGTTTCTCTTCTTTTTTTCCAAAATAAATTCAAGCAAAGGCCAAATGCAAGTGAGTGATCTCAGATAATGAACTGCCAGGGCTCGTGACAGATGCTGTCCCACCATCAAACCAGCATGCGTCAGTCCGTGCTGGTCACCACTGCTTCTTCCTGCGGTCAAGCCAACCAGCCCGACTCCCCTGGGGCTGGGAGGGCCCTTAAAGCTTCAGGATAATATTGGCAAATGTGTGCACCTCCCAGCTTTAAGAAGAGGTTTTTTTTTTTTTTTAAATAAAATTAATTCATGCAATCTACTGCATTTGCACTCTAATCCAATAGTCAGACCAGGACACGCCTGAAAGGCTGAATCTGATGTAGCTTCAAAAGGTGTCAGAGCAATCACATACGTAGGATGGGGAGCGTGACTGCCCTAAAGGTAAATCTTCCTCCTGGAGGAAACTGGCAGGAAATACCCTGCCTAGAACAAATACTCCTACTGCAGGGATTTCTTGCCATTTTCATTTTTAGAAACCAGAAAAACATGACATGTAAAAAGGGCCCCAGTTCTAACCATCTTACTCATACCTGGCCACAGGCAAAACTAAGAAATGGGCCAGGAAGGTAAGGCCAGGTTTTCAGCCCCTGTCTGCACCAATGGCAAGGACCCAATCAGTGCCACCCTACTCCTCAGCCCAGGGTAGACTAAAGCAGCTCTGGAGCACATGCATTACTGAAATCTCTTTATACAGGACAGCAGAGCAGAGAAATCAGAGAAGTATGTCATGGAGTCAATAGAATAATTGTTACAATAATAGTAATGGCCACTAGGATTCTTGTCCTACTTCTGCTCTTTATAGGCTTTGTGACCTTGGGCAAGTCATTTACGTTTTCTCTTTGTTCACCTGTAACATTGTAACACTGTCATAATTATCTATTCTGCCCTTGTCCCAGGCTGGTCTTAAGAGCAGGATGAAGCCAGGCAGTGTCTCATGCCTGTAATCCCAGCACTTTGGGAGGCCACTTCAGGTGGATCACCTGAGGAGTTCGAGGCCAGCCTGGCCAACATGGTGAAACCCCGTCTCTAATAAAAATACAAAAAATTAGCCAGGCGTTGTGGCGGATGCCCGTAATCCCAGTTACATGGGAGGCTGAGGCAGGAGAATCACTTGAAACTGGGAGGCGGAGGTTGCAGTGAGCCAAGATCGCGCCACTGCACTCCAGCCTGAAAAACAAGAGCAAAACTCCATCTCAAAGGAAAAAAAGAATCAACCCAAATGTCCATCAGTGACAGACTGGATTAAGAAAATGTGGCACATATACACCATGGAATGCTATGCAGCCATAAAAAAGGATGAGTTCATGTGCTTTGTAGGGACATGGATGCAACTGGAAACCATCATTCTCAGCAAACTATCGCAAGAACAGAAAACCAAATACCGCATGTTCTCACTCATAGGTGGGAATTGAACAATGAGAACACTTGGACACAGGAAGGGAAGCATCACACACCGGGTCCTATTGTAGGGAGGGGGGAGGGGGGAGGGATAGCATTAGGAGATATACCTAATGTAAATGACGAGTTAATGGGTGCAGCACACCAACATGGCACATGTATACATATGTAACAAACCTGCATGTTGTGCACATGTACCCTAGAACTTAAAGTATAATAAAAAATTTAAAAAAAAAAAAAACTGGATGAGATTGTATGATCGAAGTTTTTTTGAAAAGATAAAAGTTTATTTGTAACCCATTTAGAATATTTATTCTTATTAAGACTACTTAACACCAAATAGGTATTTCAAAACAGATACCACACCTAAATATTATACCTGTGGACAATATCTTAGTTATCTACTGATGACTAAATATGCAGAATCTGATGGGTGCATCTGTCATGCTGTATTTTTCTTGTAATATTCCAAACTGTTACTGGGGATATGCAAATAGGCTCACTGCATAAAACCCATGATCATGGCATTTGCTAAAGTGGGCTTCTACCTCGTGATGTGGTGTAGTTTCAAGGGTCCCTAAGGAGTGCTCTGCACAACTCTGAGTGGGTGGTACAAGTCTTTAACTAGAACACATAAAAATTATATCTATTCTCATGGAATGCAGCTATCTCTGTGATTTGTGAATAGGCTGCTCAATGAGTTCAGAAAAACATTTCCCTTCAGCTCCAGCTGGCGAGATGTCAAGATTGAAAAACACATTTTCTAACTCTCCTTCTTGCCCCAATTGGGATAGATGACCCTAATTCTCACCACCCCATTTCCTTAAGCCATTAGCAGTGACTGAATCGCTGCCCATCCCAGTGAGCCTCATACAGATGATTTTAATGCACAGAAGCACCCATAATAGAGAGAACTATGTTGTGAAACTTCAAATTTACTTTTAATTCCATCTTTGACAGACCAAATTGAAGCCGTGCATTATACTTTGATATGGCCACTTAACGCTAGCTGGAAATTCAGGCCCCCTCTAGTTTGTAAAAGTTTTCCTCTCCCATTAGCCTCAGATCAGACAGAGGCATCTCCTTTTCTATCTTAATGGCTTTCAGTCCACAGAATGAGTTTGTCTGGCCTGGGAGAGGGTATAGAAAGAACAGTCAGAAGCTAGTGTCCCTGAGGAATTGGGGATCCAATAGTAGAGATGAGTGTCCTCTTACTGGGCATGCATTCACCATGCATTTGTTAAGTACTACGGAGCAAGGAAGGAGTTTCAAGAGACACACAAATACATCACAAGCAAAATTCACTCGTTCTTAACTGACCAGGCATCATTTATTCTGCTATAAGTTTTTAGAGAAAGAAAAGTTAATAACAGCAACATCACTATTGATTATTATCTCTCTTTATCCTCACAACAAATCCATGAGGTACCCATGATCCTGATTTTATAGATGAGGTAATGGGAGGTTTAGAAAGATTGGGTACATTGCCCAATATTCCACAAGTATTCGGTGGCAAAGCAAAATTCTCACACTAATTTGTCTCCTAAGTCTTTACTCTTAACCAGTACACTTGGCTGCCTTGCAGAGTCAGGGAACCGTTGAGAAGTTGAGGTTTGAATTGGCTCTTGAAGGCAGTCTATGGTTTGGATCACCTTGGATTGAGGTAAAAGGAGAGGCAGTGTCATTCAAACTGTCTAGATTATATCCCCAGAGCTTGGAACACTGCCTAGTATATGGCAGAAGCTCAATATCTATTGAACGAATGAATGGGTGGATGGATGAAAAGAAGCATCAATAGAGTCATGGAGATGGGGTCAGAGTCATAGAAATGGGACCAGAATGGAGAGCAAGGGTTGGGAAAGGGAAAATGAGAACCTGGAATGGAAAGAGAAGTCAAGAGACCAGTTTGAAGCACAGTGTTCATTCTGGTTGGGAGTAGGAGCTCAGGTCACCTAAACCTGATGGATCACTTGATGGAAGGGTGAGAAGTCTAGATTTCGTTCTATGGATTATTGTCAAGTTAATTTCTAAAGAGATGCCCAATAAGGTGAAAGCCATTATTTAGAAGGATTAATCTGGTTCTGACATGCAGTGGGGGCTAGAAGTGGAGGGACCAGAGACCATGGGACCAGACAATAAGCGTATTGATCAGGTGAGAGCACAGCGGAACATGCCTGGGAGGACCTGGGGGGCTCTGACTGGGAAGCTAGGGTAAGAGTCAAACACAGACTTGTGTCTTCATTAAAGAGACAAGAGAGTTGGGCGTCCAAATATGACTGAATCATTTACAGCAAGTAGAGGACAGCAGGGAAACATGCAAGCTATCTTCCTCACAAAAGCACCTAGATACAGAGATAATTTGAAAATAGTCAGCTCAGTCTCACTACATAAATAATAATTACTTTAAAAGTTTTTGGTCATCAGGCCAAAGGAATCAGTCACTGGTCTAATAAAGTGATTACAAATGCTTTTAATGATCTTCATTGGCCTAGAGAAAAAAAACCCTCAAATTAGAGCAATTCCTTCCTCAAACTTAGGTGCATCCTCTTGCTAATAAGAGTCAAGATCCGTAAAGCAGCCCTTACATGGAAACTTCCCCAGCCACATGGCAAACTTTGGTGAGAACAATGGCAGAGCACACTCCTTTTCAGGAAGTACCACAGTGAGTTCACACCAGGTACACAGAAATGAGTGGTTCACAAATATATGCTGCCTTGACTTACTAGTAACTGAGAGAGCTTCCTCCTTATGTCCTAAACCAAGCTGACACTTAGCTGCTTCCATAAATGCTCAAAGAATGACTGGAACTCCAAACATTTGTGTTCCAACATCAGTACTCAGACTATACTTTGATCACATACACCCACAGGGATTTTGTCTTTAATAAATACACCTAAAACAATAATAATAATAAAAAGAAATGCACCTTACGGTTGTTGGATGTTGGTAGTGTTCTATGATCTGAAGAAGATTTGAAACTGCATATATTTAGATGTCCATCCAATCATTCAACGAATGTTTACTGTGTGCCTACTACAAACCAGGCACTGTTTATGGCACTAAAAATATGTCAGTGGATAACAAAGGCAATCCTGCCTTTGTGGAGGTTACCTTCTAGTAGAAGGAGACAGATAATAGCTAATAAACATAACAAATAAGTAAATCCATAGGTTGGAAACTGATATGTGCAATGAAGAAAAGCAATAGAGTGTAGAGGCTGGGTGTGATACCACAATTTTAAATAAGATGGTCAAAGCAGGCATTGATTAAGATGTGACATTGATGAAAGACCTGAAGGAGACCATTGTCTATGTTGCTACTTATACTTACATTTAAAGTCCTTCCTAAAACATCAGACTTAAGACAAAACCAATGCATCAGCTTATATCTGGTATAAGCAGAATTGAGGACTTGCCCTCTTACCATGAAACTAATCAGACACATATTTTATCCATTTGCATTTAATAACAAAAGCAATTAGAAAACCTAATTTTCTGAGGCAGAATGTGTTAAAATACCATCCCCCAAATCCTTTTGGTGTAACAAAGTTCCCCTTGTTAAAACTCTGGCCCTACTTGTTGGTGCCACTCTCTCTCAGGTACCATTCTTTCTCTGAAGACAACAATAACAACTGCTTTCTTACCAAGATTAAGAACAGAAACCAAATTTTTGTAGGTGATAAATAGCCAACAGCGAGTCTAAGCATTAATCCAGTAGTGTATGAATAAGTTATGAAAATTCTCTTTGCCAGAAAAACAATCAGCTGTCTCACTGCTCACCTATCAGCGTTTATTTCCTACTAGGTACTATATTTATGGCTCCTATCTAGAAAAAAAAGAAGCTGGGAACAATTCAAGCTTAAGTGCATATTGTTGAAACTATAAATCTCTATTCCAGATTCTAAGCTATTATCATGTACTTATTTTTAAGACTTTCAGATTCCAGTGTTTCTCAAATGTAGAAAATTATCTTTCAAGTCAGCAGGTCAAGGTTTGATCTTGAACAGAACCAGTTTAGAGAAAGTTCCCATGGGGAGTTTTCAAGATTCCTGAAATACAACACATGTCTGAGAAAGCAGAAAGTCCACCGCAAGTTTCTGTTACATGGATTACAACTGAGTTTGTGAGTGGTTGGTGTTGACTGCTACTAAGTAGCCTTGCTCAAAGATTCTTCCCCAGGCCTCATGTGGTGGCTCATGCCTGTAATCCCAACATTTTGGGAGGCCAAGGTGAGCAGATTGCTTGAGCTCAGGAGTTCAAAACCAGCCTGGGAAACATGGTCAAACCCTATCTCTATAAAAAATACAAAAAATTAGCCAGGCATGGTGGTGTGCACCTGTAGTGAGGTGGGAGGATGGCTTGAGTCTGGGAGGTGGAGACTGCAGTGAGCTGAGATCGTACCCCTGCACACCAGCCTGGGCAACAGAGCCAGATCCTGTCTTAACAAACTTATGAAGATTCACCCAACACTACCCCACGTGTCTACCTCCTGCCTGCATGCCTCTGGCTGCTCGGCTGTCTGCACTTCTGACTTTGCTCAACACGGCTCTGGCCTTTGCCAATCACGAGCTGCCAAGACTAGAGTGTGTGGCTGAAACACTTGAACACTCATGTGAAAGAAACTCAACTTCTGCTTTTGGGTAATTTGCTGACAGTTGCTTTATTTCCTTTTCTCCTGTTAAGCAATTCTGTTTGCACAGAAAAATATAATCAAGAAGTGATTTTCTTAAGCAAACACTTAAAAGCAATGATAATAAACTAAATGATGACAAACTTTTACAGAACCTACTCTGTGCTCAGAGTACACACTTGGCAATGTGTTGTGAGCCCTTTCAGAAGAGAAATGATAAAGAACTTAATTTTTTTAAAACTGTCTTTACAAACAAAAAGAGCATAGTTTCACTGTGATTTGAACTGACAAGAAGTACTTCTTGTTTCAAGCAAAAATACTTTGGACCACTGGGCACATTAGGTATTGAAATGTCAGGTTAACACTGAATACTCCTGTTTATTTTCTCCCTCTTTTGGCAGATGCTCAATTCCAAGGCTTGGTTGAGAGCCAATGTATCCTGTTGAAGTACAGCACACACACACAAAATGGACACTTTCTTTCATAGGAAAGTTCGACATATAAACACTTTCCCTTTGACCTGTCCATTCTCCAGGCTTCATGACTTTCTATATTCACCAAGCAGCCCTGTATCTCACCATAACCTTGACCGTCCTCTTTGTGTAGGCAAATTAACTATGACAAGATGAAGTGACTTTGCCCAAGACCCAAGTACAGGTGTCAGTACCAGACTAGAACTCAGGTCTCTGGCTCCAGGCTAGTACTCTTTTGTCCAAAGTTACGCAAGTAATTAACAAAAGGTGAAATGATTTTCCCTGCTTTCCAGCTTCCAACACCCGGCTTCCCCATCTTCTCTCACCTCCTTCAACGAGAATGTTTTACTGCCATAACACGCATTTGTATCCAGTGTCTCTTTAAAGTCGTCTGGTTGAGTGCTGCCTTCCCTTGCATGCAGGGCTGATATTCAAAATATTTCACAACTTGGGTGGCCTAGGCACTGACCAATCAGAAGGAACACTGGTTTCCTGCTGGATCAAGGAGCTGGAGCCTCCCTTCCCCCCCTGCAATGGATCCCCTTAGCTGCAAGTGTGTGAGGAAGTCAGAGGAATCCCCGGAAGCCCTGCTTAGAGGCAGTTTCAGAAGGGAAACTTGTGAAGGGCCCAGGCTTCTGTCATTTTTGCACCATATGTACAACCCTTCTTGTTTATTATTCACTCAGCAAATATTAAGTGCCTACAATGTTTAGAACCTTATGGGAAAAACAAAGTCAATAAGACATGCCCTTATGCCTACTTTATTTCCTGGTATAATAGATAAGAAATGTACATCAATAGCTATAATTGAAATATAGCCATAATTGAAATAGCTATAATAGAATGTTGTTTGTTTTTGAAGATAGGTCCAGGAAAATGGGTTTGGCAGTTGGAAAAAAAAATAAAGAAGGATTCTTTCTGGTTGTAGATCATAGAAGGCTTCCCGGAGGGCTCGTTTCAGCTGTGGCTCTTCAAGGGTGGGGAGGATTTGGTGAGGAGGAGCTAAAATAGACAAGCAGTCCAGGCTGCGGGAAGAAGATAAGCCGCATTCACAGGTAGGAAGTGATAGGGCAGATAAAGGTGACAGCAGCCGTCCAGCCCGGCTAGACTGAAGAGCACGCTGGTGCACCTGTACAGGTGTCAGCACTGAGTAGGTATAGCAGACAGGTAAGAGAGGGGTCCACTGACCACAAGCTCCCCAGCAGCACTCCCAGGCAGCCCTCTCATTTCTACAACTATCCAGGCACCCTTCTCCCCGGTTCTGACCATGCTAGAGAACAAACAGGTACTTGCCAAGCAGTGTAAGGGATTACATGCCCTTTCTGGGCTCTGAGGGGCCTGGGAAGAATTGGCAATTGAAGGCTGTGCCCAGAATCACTGCCTGGGAACAGCAGGCATTCTCTCAGGCTACTTGGAGGCAGCCCAGTGATGGGTCTGGCTGTAGTCCAATCTGGCTCCTGAGCCAGGATGAAGTATGTGGCAGTGGGCGGTGGGCGCTCCCTAGTTCCTAGCACTGACTCCATTGAGCCTGTAGGTGGGGAAGGGGAGGGTTGGTCAAAGGTAGATGCCAAAAAAGGGGTAAGTCAAGAACACTGGAAGACATCATTTGAGAAGAATAAGTGATTCTCAGACTGTTGTAGATAAAATGGAGAAAGAGATAAAAGGTTGCTTTTCCCATCTTCTATAGTATTTAAAGATCCCTCATGATTTAGTTCAATAAGAGAAACTAGCAACATGCTAATTGGAAAAACCAGGGGCTCTGGAGTTCACTGATCTGGTCCAAGTCTCTTCCTTGTCAAGTGGAAAGGGCATCCTATTTACCAAGAAATGATGCAATGGCAGGGAGAGTTCACAGCTTCAAAATGAAGTCTAGGAAAAAGGAAGTTAGTGAGTAATAATTTGTTGGTGCTTCTCTACCATGATGCAAGAAAGATGGTGCTCTGTTCTCCATGATGGGTAGAATCTTTGTTTGGTTGGTTGGTTTTGTTTTTTGTTTTGTGACAGGGTCTCACTCTGTCACCCAGGCTGGAGTGCAGTAGCATGATCTCGGCTCACTGCAGCCTCAACCTTCTAGGCTCAAGCAATCCTCCTACCTCTGCCTCCCAAGTAACTGGGATGACAGGCATGCGCCACCACACTCAACTAATTTTTGTATTTTTTGTAGAGACGGGGTTTTGCCATGTTGCCCAGGCTGGTCTCAAATTCTTGAGCTCAAGTGATCCACCCACCTAAGCCTCCCAAAGTGCTGGGATTACAGGTGTGCACCACCATGCCTAGCTCAACTGGTAGAATCTTAAACAGAAATATTTGTCCACAAATGCAGACAGGGTAAGTAACTGCCCTTGTCTGAGCACCATATTCCCTGGGAACAGCAAACTCCCTTTGTTCTTTTTCTATTCCCACCAACCCACCTTCTAATCTGCAACTCAGTTTCCTGAGTGGACTTGCTTTAGAGCATCCTTATCTATAAATAGCCACAGTTTTCAAGAAAGCCTTGGTCTTATTGCATTGTTCTTAAAATTGGATTCTTAAATAATATTTTCAGAGGTCTACGAATTCTTTAGAAGAATTTTTAAACATGGCATTTTCATTTTAAAGATAATATAACCTCATCGTCTCAGCCCAAAATCTCCTTAAGCTGATAAGCAACTTCAGCAAAGTCTCAGGATACAAAATCAATGTGTAAAAATCACAAGCATTCTTACACACCAATAACAGACAAACAGAGAGCCAAATCATGAGTGAACTCCCATTCACAATTGCTTCAAAGAGAATAAAATACCTAGGGATCCAGCTTACAAGGGATGTGAAGGACCTCTTCAAGGAGAACTACAAACCACTGCTCAACGAAATAAAAGAGGACACAAACAAATGGAAGAACATTCCATGCTCATGGATAGGAAGAATCAATATCGTGAAAATGGCCATACTGCCCAAGGTAATTTATAGATTCAGTGCCATCCCCATCAAGCTACCAATGACTTTCTTCACAGAACTGGAAAAAACTAAAGTTCATATGGAACCAAAAAAGAGCCCGCATTGCCAAGACAATCCTAAACCAAAAGAACAAAGCTGAAGGCATCGTGCTACCTGACTTCAAACTATACTACAAGGCTACAGTAACAAAAACAGCATGATACTGGTACTAAAACAGAGATATAGACCAATGGAACAGCACAGAGCCCTCAGAAATAATACCACACATCTACAACCATCTGATCTTTGACAAACCTGACAAAAACAAGAAATGGGGAAAGGATTCCCTATTTAATAAATGGTGCTGGGAAAACTGGTTAGCCATATGTAGAAAGCTGAAACTGGATCCCTCCCTTATATCTTATACAAAAATTAATTCAAGATAGATTAAAGACTTAAATGTTAGACCTAAAACCATAAAAACCCTAGAAGAAGACCTAGGCAATACCATTTAGGACATAGGCATGGGAAAGGACTTCATGTCTAAAACAGCAAAAGCAATGGCAACAAAAGCCAAAATTGACAAATGGGATCTAATTAAACTAAAGAGCTTCTGCACAGCAAAAGAAACTACCATCAGCGTGAACAGGTAGACTACAGAATGGGAGAAAATTTTTGCAATCTACTCATCTGACAAAGGGCTAATATCCAGAATCTACAAAGAACTCAAACAAATTTACGAGAAAAAAACAAACCACCCCATCAAAAAGTGGGCAAAGGATATGAACAGACACTTCTCAAAAGAAGACATTTATGCAGCCAACAGACACATGAAAAAATGCTCATCATCACTGGCCATCAGAGAAATGCAAATCAAAACCACAATGAGATACCATCTCACACCAGTTAGAATGGCAACCATTACAAAGTCAGGAAACAATAGATGCTGGAGAGGATGTGGAGAAATAGGAACACTTTTACACTGTTGTTGGGACTGTAAACTAGTTCAACCATTGTGGAAGACAGTGTAGTGATTCCTCAAGTATCTAGAACTAGAAATACCATTTGACCCAGCTATCCCATTACTGGGTATATACCCAAAGGATTATAAATAATGCTTCTATAAAGACATACACATGTATGTTTATTGCAGCACTATTCACAATAGCAAAGACTTAGAATCAACCCAAATGTCCATCAATGATAGACTGGATTAAGAAAATATGGCACATGTACACCATGGAATACTATGCAGCTATGAAAAAGGATGAGTTCATGTCCTTTGTAGGGACATGGATGAAGCTGGAAACCATCATTCTCAGCAAACTATCACAAGGACAGAAAATCAAACACTGCATGTTCTCACTCATAGGTGGGAATTGAACAATGAGAACACTTGGACACAGGAAGGGGAACATGACACACCAGGGCCTGTCGTGGGGTGGAGGGAAAGGGGAGGGATAGCATTAGGAGATATACCTAATGTAAATGATGAGTTAATGAGTGTAGCACACCAACACGGCACATGTATACATATGTAACAAGCCTGTACGTTGTGCATATGTACCCTAGACCTTAAAGTATAATTTAAAAAATAAAGATAATATAAAATTTTTAACACAAGTGTTGCCACCTTTTTACAGACTACTGCCACATAATATCAATGCCTATGCTGCATTTTCATTCATGACTGTTTTGATCAAGTGACCTAAAGTCTCCTAATGGAAGGTTGAATGCAGTGTTTCTCAAATTGGGACATATTCAAGAGTTTACTGGTTCTTACGTGTGAGAAATACTTCCTATTATAAATAATCTGACAAACTGATTTACACATCAGTCTCTTATAAGTTTGGCTATGATGAATTGATCCTTTCTAGTTTAATCTCCTTGAGCACAGAGCCCAGTAGTTATTGGATCTGTAAAGCTGAGGATCAGATCTGTGGTGTCTGTATCAACAAATTGCCAGTCAGTGAAGCAGCCAGCCAGATGGTCTCCTCCTAAAAAGCCCTACTCTCTTCTATGTGACAGATGGATTGCAATTAGTTAATCAGACAGACTAATCTTAGGTTTGAAATAGAAGACTTTTCTGATCCTGAGTAAGTCCCTTAATCTCTGTTCTCAACTTTGCGGAATACAGGCAACAAACTACTACCTATCACATGGGGATGTTGTGCTAATAATTTCAGGTTTTCCGCCATGCTGAGCTGGTCTGGCCCTGCTCCTGATACAGTGCTCTAAGGAGTTTGCAATTTGCCAAGAGACCAATTCAGTGAGATGAGAGGCATAAGAAAGAATGTTTTGGAAAAGTCGTCCCTGAGGTCTGAGGTTTAGTAGGGGTGGAACTGTGAAAATCTTCTTCAGGTGATGCTAGAACAACTGAACATCCACATGCAAAAAAATTAATCTAGATACAGACTTTACACTCCTACCAAAAATTAACTCAATAGGGATCATAGACCTCAATGTAAAATGCAAAACTATAAAACTCCCAGAAGATAACATAGGAAAAAACCTACATGACCTCGGGTATGACAATGACTCTTTAAAAACAACACCAAAGTCATGATCCATGAAACAAATAATTGCTAAATTGGACTTCTTCAAAATTTAAAACTTCTGCTCGGTGAAAGACACTATCAACAGAATAAGCCAGGCATAGTGGCTCACGCCTGTAATCCTAGCACTTTGGGAGGCCACGGTGAGAGGATTATTTGAGGCCAGGAGTTCAGGACCAGCCTGCGCAACATAATGAGACCCCATCTCTATTACAATAATTAAAAAAAAAAAAATAAGAATGACAAAACAAGCCACAAAGAGAAAATATTTGCAAAAGCCACATCTGATAAAGGATTGTTATCCAAAATATAAAAAGAATTCACAAAATGCAACCATAAAGAAACAAACGACCAAATTTAAAAATGGACCAAAGACTTTGACACCCACCAAGGAAAATATACAGATGGCAAACAAGTATACAAAAAGATGCTCCACATATGTCATCAGGGAAATGCAAATTAAAACAACAGAGATACCACTACACATCTATTTGAATGGTCAAACTCTTGAACACTGAAAATATAAAATGCTAGCAAGGATGTGGAACAACAGGAACTCTTGTTCATTGCTGGTGGGAATGCAAAATGGTACAACCACTTTGGAAGACACTTTGGCAGTTTCTTACAAAACTAAACATACTCTTACCATATGATCCAGCAATCACACTCCATGATATCTACCCAAAGGAGCTGAAAACTTATGTCCACACAAAAACCTATGCACAGATGTTTATAGCAGCTTGATTTATAACTGCCAAAACTTAGAAGCCACCAAGATGTCCTTCAGTAGGTGAATGAATAAATAAGTTGTGGCATATCCAGACAATAGAATGTTATTTAGCACTAAAAAGAAATGAACTATTAAGCCACAAAAAGACATAGAGGAACCTTAAATGCATATTAACAAGTGAAAGAAGCCAATTTGAAAAGGCTATATGCTGTATGATTCCAACTATACGATATTCTGGAACAGGCAAAACTTGAAGAGAGTAAAAAGATCAGTGGTTGCTAGGGTTTGGAAGAAAGAAGGAATAATAGGTGGGAACACAGAGGATCTTTAGGACAGTAAAAATACTCTGTATGATACTATTGTATCATAATTTACAAAGTATATATAATTATACACTTGTCCAAACCACTAGAATGTACAACACTGAAAGTGAGACCTAATGTAAACTATGCACTTTGGATGGTAGTGATGTGTCAATGTAGGTTTATCACTTGTAACAGATACCACTCTGGTGGGGGATGTTGATAGTAAGGGAGGCTGTGCATGTGTGGAGGCAGGGGATATATGGAAAATCTGTACTGTCCTCTTAATTTTGCTATGAACCTAAAACTGCTCTTTAAAAAATCTTACCCGGGGCCGGGCACGGTGGCTCAAGCCTGTAATCCCAGCACTTTGGGAGGCCGAGATGGGCGGATCACAAGGTCAGGAGATCGAGACCATCCTGGCTAACCCGGTGAAACCCCGTCTCTACTAAAAAATACAAAAAACTAGCCGGGCGAGGTGGCGGGTGCCTGTAGTCCCAGCTACTCAGGAGGCTGAGGCAGGAGAATGGCGTAAACCCAGGAGGTGGAGCTTGCAGTGAGCTGAGATCCGGCCACTGCACTCCAGCCTGGGCGACAGAGCAAGACTCTGTCTCAAAAAAAAAAAAAAAAATCTTACCTGGGCACGGTGGCTCATACGTGTAATCCCAACACTTTGGGAGGCCGAGGTGGGTTGATTGCTTGAGGTGAGGAGTTCAAGACCAACCTGGCCAACATGGTGAAACCCCCTCTACTAAAAATACAAAAATTAGCTGTGTGTGGTGATGCACACCTATAATCCCAGCTACTCAGGAGGCTGAGGCAAGAGAATCACTTGAACCTGGGAGGCAGAGGTTGCAGTGAGCCAAGATCATGCCACTGCACTCCTGCCTGGGTGACAAGGCCTTTGGCCTTGAATAACCACAAGTGGCAGTCATGCAGATTGGCCATGGCCCTTGGATGAGCCCCAATATTGTGCTGGTCTTCAGGGCTTCAGATGCAACTCAGCACAGTTCCAACTGTGGTGGCTACAGGAGTACCTGTGTCACCCACCTCTAACACTGGGCAGGCCAGTACAGAGAAAGACTCCTGACTGAAGGAAAGGGAAGGCAGAGAGCAAGACACACTGCCTGGTAACCTAGGGAATTCTCCTAATTATCTGCCCAAGTCCTTCAAGACTGTGTATGTAGGAGTAAAGTCTTTCCAAAAGTTTCTCTGGCAAACTGCATCTGAGAGATTTCCGTGACTCTGGATCAGAATAGCAGTAAGCATGCTTTTGGATGCAAGTAATAGAAAATAACCAACGGAGCTCCTTAGGGATGTAATTGAAAGTGCAGAGGTAGATCAGGCTTCAGGTGTTGATCCAGCGGCTCAGCGCTCTCCTCAAGACCAGTTTCTGCCACTCTGCCCTGCCACATGCAGCACTGGCTCCACCGTCAGGCTGGCTCTGCTTCTGGGTGCAAGATGGTAGCCAGAAACCTGCAGGCTATATGCTCTATCATTTGGGGATGCTTCTGCTCAGCATTCTAAGCCAGAATTCCAAGATTTATCCTGAAGAGAATCTTCCTTGACATCTCTCTTCTCTCACATTCAACATCCAGTCTGTTAGAAAGTTGTTGGCTCCACCTTCACAATACGTCCAGCATCACCACCTCTCACCATCTTTGGCTGCTACTAGCCTATTGCCAGCTACCAATGTCTCCCACCCGGCTTAGTGGGTCACCTCCTAAACAGTCTCCCTGCTTCCATTCCTGTTCCCCTTACAGCAGCCTGAGTAGTACTTCAAAAATGTATGCCAGATAAAGATTGGAAGTAATAGACACTGGGGACCCCATTAGTGAGGAGGGTGGGGAGTGGTGAGGTTGAAAAATTATCTATTGGGTACAATGTTCACTAGGTGACAGTTTCACTAGAAGCCAGACCACAATATTATACAATATATCCATGTAACAAACCTGTACAGGTACGCTCTGAATCTTAAAAAAAAAAAAAAAAAGTCAGTCAGAGCATATTACTGCTCAAACCCTCCAGTGGCTCCCCATCTCACTCAGAGGAAAAGCCAGTGACCTTGCAATGGCCACCAAGGGCATGATCTGGCTCCCTTGTAACCTTTCTGAATTTAGGTCGGCCACCCTCTCCCTCTCTCACTCCAATTCAACCATCTTGGCCTCTAAATTGTTCCTGGGAAACACACCAGGTGTGTTCACCTTCCGACTGGGAACTTTATACTAGTTGTCTGCTTTGCATGAGACACTTTTCTAAAGAGCCGCACTGCTCACTTTTCAGTCACTTTTTCAGTGAGGCCTACTTAGAACTTATTTGGCCTTGAATGTTGATAGTAAGGGAACACGTACTATCACTCCATTTAAAATTGCAACCCGGCCCAGGGTGGTGGCTCACATCTGTAATCCCAGTACTTTGGGAGGCTGAGAAGGATCACTGGAGGCCAGGAGTTCCAGACCAGCCTTGGCAACAAAGGAAGACCTCATCTTTGCAAAAAGAAATAAAAAATAAAACAACTGTGACGCCTGCAGTCCCCCACACTCACATCTTCTATCTTGCTTATTTTTTCCCCATAGTACTGCTTACCTAGTATGTTTATGGATTTAACTCACTATTTTTCCCAGCTAGAATGCAGGGATTTTTGTCTGTTTTACTGACATTTCCCTAGACTCTACAACAGTATTTTGTTCATAGCAGATACTCAAGAAGTTTTGTCGAATGAATGAATGAGACTGGCTCAGGACACCCACTCTATTTCTGTATGCTTAGGGAGGAAATGCCTAAATCCTAAATGCTGGGAGTATTTCCAAAGTAAGACTAAGCTTGATGTGTCCAGAGCTTGGAATTTGGATTCTGCCCAAGAAAAAAAACTGGTAAGAATCAACAGATAATCCAGGAGGTTAATAGTACCTGTGGTGCTTAGTTAATGTGATCAGTCTTGGATCACACAAGATACCACAGGTATCCAAGATACCAAGATATCTTAGATACCTTGGATACCACAGGCCTACAAATCAAAATCTCTAGAAATAGGAGTCATAAGTCTGCTTTTCTTCCTTTTTTATAACCAGCAGCTCCCAGGTGGTTCTTCTAGTCACTAAAACTGAAAACAGTCCCGGACTATATGCAAAGGCTTGGCAGGAGTGACACAGATGTGCTGTGAGACATAACTGGAGCATGACTAAGAGAACTGAGATAAAATAAATGGTACTAGCACATCAGAAGAGGCCAGGAGCTGTGGCTTATGCTTGTAATCCCAGCACTTAGGAAGACAGAAGAGAGAGGATTTCTTGAGCCCAGGAGTTTGAGACCAGCCTGGGCAACATAGTGAGGCCCCATTCTCCACAAAAAGAAAAAAAAAGTTTGCACATCAGGAAAAAAGGGATGTAGATACAGAAAAAGGAAGATCTTGGATTTAGGAAAAGGAAATCCAAAGACCAAAATTTGAGTAGTGATTTTTTTTCTTTTTTTTTTTTTTTTGAGACAAAGTTTCACTCTTATTGCCCAGGCTGGAGTACAGTGGCACAATCTTGGCTCACTGCAACCTCTGCCTCCTGGGTTCAAGCGATTCTCCTGTCTCAGCCTCCCAAGTGGCTGGGATTAAAGGTGCCTGCCACCACTCCTGGCTAATTTTTTGTATTTTTAGTAGAGACAGGGTTTCATCATGTTGGCCAGCTGGTCTTGAACTCCTGATCTCAAGCAATCTTGAGATCCCAAAGTGCTGGGATTCCAGGCGTGAGCCACCACGCCCGGCTGTGGAGTGTTTTTCCACTCCTGTCTGAGGAAAAAAAAAAAAAAGACTTAGATCTAGAGATTACAAATAATTTGGTCACGAGTCAGGGTTAGAAGGTAATTTGTCAAGCTCCACAATGTGAACTAGTCCTCAAAACCATCTGTATTAGTTTGCTAAGGCTGATGTAACAAAATACCATAAGCTGGGTGGCTTAAACAATTTATTATCTCACAGTTCCGGAAGCCAGAAGTCTGAGCTGAAGGTGGCAGCAGGACTGGTTCCTGCTGAGGCCTGTAAGGAAGAATCTGCCCCATAATACCTCTCCCCTAGATTCCAGTGCTTTGCTGCTGTCTTTGACATTCCTTAGCTTATGGACACATCATCCCAGTCTTTGTCTTCATCTTCCCATGGTGTTCTCCCTCTGCATGTGTCTGTGTCCAGATTTTCCCTTTTTACAAAAATACCAGTCATATTGGATTAGGGGCCCACCCTACTCCACTATGGCCTCATTTTAACTACAGTTGACCCTTGAACAACACAGGTTTGAACTACATGGGCTCCACTTATACACAGATTTCGTTTTGTTTGTTTGTTTGTTTGTTTGTTTTTGAGATGGAGTCTCCCTCTGTCACCCAGGCTGGAGTGCAACGGCACAGTCTTGGCTCACTGCAACCTCTGCCTTCCAGGTTCAAGTGATTCTCCTTCCTCAACCTCCCAAGTAGCTGGGACTACAGGTGCGTGCCACCGCACCCAGCTAATTTCTGTATTTTTAGTTGAGACAGGGTTTCACTATGTTGGCCAGGCTGGTCTCAATCTCCTGCCCTCATGATCCACCTGCCTCAGCCTCCCAAAGTGCTGGGATTACAGACAGTGAGCCACTGGGCCTGGCCAGATTTTTTTTTTTTCCAACAAATACATTGGAAAATTTTTTGGAAATTTGTGACAAGTGTATGTATAAAATATATGTAGATACTAGTCTATTTTATCACTACCATAAAATATACACAAATTATAAAAAGCTAAAATGTATTAAAACTTACACAAACACAGATTGTATGGGGAGCCATTCAAAGTTGAAAGAAATGTAAACAAATGTAAAGATGCAGTATTAAATCATAACTGCGTAAAATTAACTGCAGTAATATTGTACTACTGTAATAATTTCATAGCCACTTCCTGTTGTTATGGCGGCAAGCTCAAGTGTTGCGAGTATCCACTTAAAATGCCGTGTGATGCTCATCATCTCCACATGAGCGGTTCATCTCTCCAATAAATTGCATATTGCAGTAAGAAGTGATCTCTGTCAGTTCTCACATATTTTTCAACGTGTTTAGTGCAATACTATAAATTAGTATTGCACTAATACGATGGGACCCATGCGAAATGCCACCAGTGATGTTTGAAGTGCTCCCGAGAAGCAGAGAAAAGTCATGAGTTTACAACAAAAAGCTGAATTGCTTGATATGCACTATAGATTGAGGTCTGCAGTTGCTCCTGCTGCCAATTCAGACACGCAATTCACCTCGTAGACAGGTGATGCAAACTTACAGTATCAATAAATACAGTACAGTACTATAAATGTATTTTCCTTATTATTTTCTTAACACTTTTCCTAACTTACTTTATTGTAAGATCATTGTATGTAATACATACAATATACAAAATATGTGTTAATCAACTGTTTCTGTTATTATCTGATAAGGCTGTAGTTCCACAGTAGGCTATTTGTAGCTAAGTTTTTGGGGAGTAGAAGTTATACATGCATTTTTAACTATGCGGGTTGGCATGTCTAACACCAACACTGTTCAAGGGTCAGCTGTAATTATATCTGCTACAAGTCTATTTCCAAATAAGGTCACGTTCTGAGGTACTAGGGGTTAGGACGTTAACATATGAATTTGGAAGGGACACAGTTCAACCCATAACACTAGCCATTTCTCTTTCGTGATTTTGTGATCACCAAACAACTTTCTGGTTACTAGCATGATTCCCCAGGTACCCAGGACTTAGCCATGGGGGTCCTGGAGAACAATCATGGAGCTTTTTGGTCACCAGGGACAAATGTCTCCATCATAAACTGGAATTCTGTTCGCTCATGAGTCTTCAGCAAGTCTGGCTAGATGAAACCATCCCTGAGGGTCTGGTCATTCTGGTCACATTGACGACATGAGTTTTGGGGACTACAAAACTGTGATGACTCCCCCATTAGGGCACATTTGCAGAATTGGTTGTTTTCTCTCTATGATATTATTGGGTCATCTCTGTAACTGCAGGAGGGAGCTCCACCTTAGAAGATTCAGAAAAACAGCTAGAGGAGCCAAGAAACGTGCTTAAGTGCACATCTCTCACCAGCCCTGCTTCCCAGCCATCTCCACATCAAACCTAAGGGTCCAGGGCTGACATCCTCAAAAATGAAAGAATTCATAGTGTGTGCCCTCATTAAAAAGGGATATAGGTACCTGAGTTGTAGGTAGGGATTCCCAGACATTTTGCAACAGATAATCTACCCTCTCTCTGGCCCCTTCTTTCCTGAATGACAGGTATTTTGAAAAGGGGTAAATTCCCGAGAGCTATCCCTACAGACCAGGGTAAATAAAGCTATCAACTCAGGAAAATACTCACCTGATTTGACTATGCTTTCTGGCAGGATAGCCCCCAGTATCTTTTGATCTGGGAGCCTCCACCAAGGAGGAGGAAGATCTCGATTTCAACTTAAACAAATATTCTTGCTTGCCATATCCTTCTCTGGCTCCATCAGATATCTTTCAAGTCCCATGTCCTTGCAGAGAAAACAGAGCTAAGTAAGAACTTAAGTGGAGGTTCTTAAAAGCCTTAGACATTGTCATAAACTAGGAAAAGTGTTTTCTTAGATTAGCATGGACATTTAATCAATCAATCTCCTTGTTTTGTCTTTAGAAAAGGATATAATCAAATGGCCTTAAAATGGCTCAGTTATGGTCAGTTACATATGTAATGTGAACTTCATAGGCAATTAGCACTGACTCTAAGCTTGAGGGCTTTAGACCCAGGCCCAGTATCTGGAAAACTCAAACTATAACAGCCAAAGCTTGAGTGCAATGAGATTTCCAAAGCCTAGTGGTTGACCCAGAAATCTAATCCAACAGAATTTTAATACAGCAGAAGCTCTCTTAATGGAACACTACCTAAACAATTCAGTGCATTAACAGACACTCTCTATCCCTCTCTGACACTGATGCCAGTGTGCACTGAACACTACACTACTCTTTAACACAGCATTTTTCAAATCACAGGTCTTCATACCAATTTACTAGGTGAAATAAATTCATTGGATCATGACCAGCATTTTTAAAATGAAACAGCACAGATCAGTTGAGTTGTACGTTTACAGTTAGTGATTTGTCTGAAACTTCTTCATGCCTATTACATAAAAGAATGAAATATGAGTACAAAAAAAAACCCACCATGAAACAAACAAAAAAAACAAATTATGAAAAGCAAGTTCAATATTTTGAAAAGACTAAAGGCAGTTTACCAAAAAAAAAAAAAAAACCAGTAAAAATTGTTGTCAAATTAGTTATGGGCTAGAAAACTAAAAGATTAGGAAAAGAAATTGTAAAGCCTAAAAGACTCCACACTGATACTGTTTTTTAAGTGTCTAAGCTCACTCCTCTCTATAGAAAAACAAAGGCTGGAAACCATAAACCCAGTGTATCACGGGTAGGGTTAATGCAAGAAAAACAATGAGTAATTTCAATCAGAGGATTCCAACACTGAGCCCAACATCTAATCATTGAGGAATGAATGTACAATTATATGCTTTAAGTAAAAATAAAAAGTTTAGGGTTTGTGTATTTTATAAATTTCAATCTTACTTGATAAAATGATTGATATATTTTTAAAATTTGGTCAGTTCTTGGAATATGATGGAATAGGATTTAAATGTTATAAACTCATTGCATTTCTCAATGATGGAAAGAATCATGAAGCATACCCTTAATGTAGCAGAGAAAGTTATCGGATAGATAGTATATATGACATCATGATTAGGACAAAGCACAGAAAAAAACAATAGCCTCATGTCGGGAAAGACTACCCACTTATAAGCTAAAGATTCATAATCAGTCCAGATAAGTGGTTGTCTCTGAAGTTCTGTTCTGCGTCTCCCTGCCCCACTAGAACTGGCTTCTTCTTTTTGTCCCACTAGCTGCTGTAAGTCTGTCTACCTGGATCTACCGAAGCCCTTGAGACAATTTTCTACATATCACTGTTTATATATGAGTGTTCATCAACTAGACCCTAAGCTTCTGAAAGATAAGGACCAGGTCTTATTTCTTGTTTCCAGCATCAACACAGGGCCTGGCATTTAGTAAATTTTTGTTGAATGAATGACTCTATGCACAGATAAATTGAAGTGTCCTAATTTTCAGTAAAAGTGGAAGGTAACTCTAGTTGAGTGAATTATAACTTTGTAAATTGTTGTGTGCATGTTTTTTAATGTTATAGTAATACAAGCAGAAGATCACTGGTACATCCTAAAGCCTTGGAAGAAAAAATCAATCAATCAATCAGTCAATCACAGGAGGCCAGCACGGTGGCTCTTGTCTGTAATCCCAGAGCTTTGGGAGGCTAAGGCAGGAGGATTGCTTGAGACCAGGAGTTCGAGGCCAGCCTGGGCAAGACCCCATCTCTACCAAAAACGTAAAATAATAGCTGGGCGTGGTGATGCATGCCTGTAATCCCAGCTACTTGGAAAGCTGAGGCAGGAGGATCGTTTGAGCCCAGATGTTCAAGACTTCAGTGAGCTATGATTGCACCACTGCACTCTAGCCTGCATAGAGCAAGTCCTTGTCTCAAAAAAAAAAAAAAAAAAAAAAAAAATCACTGAAAAGGTGAAAGTTCACTAAGCTAGTTGAAATAATCATTAAGATCATTTGCCTCACTTTGCCTTGGCTCTGAATTTAGCACAAGACCCTTCTACAATTTTGATTCCCTGCCTGGAATCTTGACACTTCAAAGGAAGTCCCCTAGATAGGAAAGACAAATATTCTGGTCCCTGAAAAGGAAATATCTTTACATTTCAAACTGACAAATTGATTTTCTGGCACAAATCAGTAAAGGGTGGCTGCTCTGGGGAAAAAAAATGAGGGAAAACTTAGAGGACAGCTATTGTTTTGTTCTCACGATTTTTTTTTTTCCTCCAAGGTCATCACATCTCTAAATATCCAAAATGTGATCATTTTTATTGGCTAAATTATATGGACAATTGAAGTACTTTTCCTGAGCAACTCAGAAACACATATTGACCATAGAAAAGCTGGAAAGGACTAAAAAGTATAAAACAGGAGAGGGAAAAAATCACTCATACTCCTCCTACACTAAGACATCAGCTATAAAATCTGGCATGTTTACTTCCAGTTTTGTTTTGCAGTTTTCTTTACATAGTTGAGATTACTCTACATGATACATTTCTATGGTTCTAAACTCACAAAGTTGACTTCATATCTCAAGTTTTATTCTACTCATCCTGCCCTGTGAAGAGTTTTTCTTTTCCATACCTTCAAATTTTCTAGAAAAGTCTCTTTCTAGGTATCACTGAAGTTTTATTTATCACTCAATCAACAAACATTTATTGAATACAAGCTGTGTGCAATGCACTAAGTTGGTGCCTTTAAGTATACATAGAAATAAAAGTGACTGTTGAAAGAACTTAAAATGTAGGTTGAAGAAACAAGCTATCTGTACACAAAGAAAACATACTGTCAAGCAATCCCCTGTTTAATGAGTTAGGATGCAAAGTAAAGGGGGTGGACGCGGGTAGATACCAAGGTCAGCTTAGGAGAAAGGAGGCTCTTGGCTCTGACAGATAAGACTAGATAAACTCCACGATAATTATTTCATTTAATCAATTCTCCAGGCAACCTTGTGAGGTGGCTATTATTATTATTATCCCCAATTTACAGCAGTGGAAACTGTGGTGTAGGGATGTTAAGTAACTTGCCCCAAGTCACAGAGCTATTAATAATTGGTGGTGGAACCAAAGTCCATCTCCAGAGTTGGGCTCTTAACACTGCCTTCCAGATGTCCAAAGGCCTAGGGGAGACTGGATAGTCACAGTAAGAGGAATCTGCCAATCAACTGTTAATAGAAACAAAAGTATGAGTTTTTTTTATTATTTTGAGACAGGCTCTCACACTGCTGCCCAGGCTGGAGTGCAAGGGGCAACATCTCACTGCAGCCTTGACCTCCAGAGCTCAAGCGATCCTCCCACTTCAGCTTCCAGAGTAGCTGGGACCACAGGCGCGCGCCACCCCGTCCAGCTAATTTTTAAATTATTTTTTGTAGAGACGGGGTTTCTCCATGTTGCCCAGGCTGGTCTCGAACTCCTTGACTCAAGTGATCCACCCGCCTCTGCCTCCCAAAGCGCTGGGATTATAGGCGTAAGCTACTGCACCAAACTCTCGTGCATTCTTTAAGATGCTCAGCACTTGTTCTACTGAAAGACAGGGCTTCCCTGGGGGCCACCTGCTCCACTGAACTTCGACAAGCTGCCCCCTATCTTTCGGATAGGCCTAACCCTTCACCCCACCACTCGCTGGAGGTTTGGGGAGAGGGCTTCCTGAACCGGGGACCTTCACCCTTCACGGGCGCTCGCTCGCGTTCACACCCCTTCCACCCTGGGAGAAGTGAGCTCCCTCCCTTTCCTCTGTAAGTTTCTAACTTGGGGCCCACAGAAACGAAGACCTTGTTTTCAGACCCGGAGCCCCCTGGAGGGGGTAGCTGAAGAGTCTGATGAGTCACACTGAACCCTGCCTTCTGGGTCTACTCTGGGCCTCTGCTGTCTACAGAAAGCGCGGCCCGGCCACGCTCCGAAGTCCCGAACCCACGTGTGAGAGGCTCCCGCCTCTCTCTCCTGCGGGGCCAGGGCTCGGCTGCTCCTCCGCCGTGGGGTCCCCTTGGACTTCCGCTCCCGGCCCTGGGTGCCTCCGGCTGCGCAGTAAGAAGCTGAGGTTCACGCTGCCCTTCGACGTTAGAAACTGCCGGTGGACTAGACCAGCGACTTCCCAGGGCCCGGCCCGGCCTACTCCCCTCCCGCGCCCTCTCTCCTCCCGCACCCAGGCCTTCGCCTCCTCCCGGCTCCGTCCCAATCTCCCGCTCTCTCAACCCCCGCCTCGCCCCTCCTCCTGTCCCCTTTTCTTTCGCTTCCTCCTCCCTTTCTCTCTCTCATCTCCCCTTCCCTCTCCCGTCCTCCTCCCCGTCTCTTCCCTCTCCCTCTGTCTCTTCTCGTCCTCTCCCCTCAGGGAAGGGGGACCCTCAGGGAAGGGGGCCACCGGTAGAGGTGAAGGCTCCTCTCCTCCCCTTCCCCGGAGCTGGAAGCTGTGCAACTCGGATTCTCGCAGCGCTACCCGCCAGTGTCCTGGCGCTTCTGGACCCGGGATCTGCAAAGCCTCTGCCTAGCCCGTTAAAGGCTCCCACACGGGCTCGGAGGAGGCCCTTTCCGCTCGTGAGCTTTTCACATGAGTGGCTCCTCCTGTAGGACAGGGAAGTAAGAGGCAAGATTGCAACTCCTTAGAGAAAACGTTTGGACACAGATGGTATTTGAGGCCCGAGGCACGGTGGAGACTGGAAAAGACTGTAGGTGAAGGAGCAAAAGGCCCAGGTCAGCCCCAGCTCGCCTGTGTCCTGGACTCTTCAAGGGGATCTGACGTCGCTGTGTGCCTTCCAAGCCCTGGAGGTCCAATCTGAGCGCTTTCCCCTGGTGACCTTTGATGCTTCACTACAGAACAGCAATCAGTATTTTACTTTGCCGGGAGAGATTACAACCCGCCCCCACCAAATCACAGAAATTTCCAGCCAACATTGTGATTTGGCCCAAAAGCTAAATAATGTGTTCAAGAAAAAATCCGTTGGAGGTACCAGCAGAGCAGCAGATCTAGAAGAGTTTAGATCTAGACATTGCCTCTGGCTAGCTTAGGGCCTTAAGCAAGAAAATGGAGTAATGATCCCTACAGTTCCCATTGTTTTGAGGAGAAACTGAGATAATGCAGGTGATAATCTAAACTATAAAATGTCATACAAATGTAAGCTATTGTATCTTCAGAGATGTATGGCCAGCCAAAGAAGAAAAATAGTTTAACCCTGACTTTCAATAAGACCACAGTGAACCATGTTTCCCAATGCTGTTTTAGCAATACCCTAGGGAAGATCCCAGGGGCCTATGGGACTGCCACAAAATTCTTACAAAATTGCCTTAACCAGGACAGTTTAATTTCACCATCATTAAAAAATAACTTGCCATTGAGTACATCTGGGAACAGATGTCAGAAAATCAAAGATTGGGTGTCAAAATAGTGAAATGGTAGATGAAGATTTAGGAAGCATTCGGTTAGACCAAATAAAACAAGTTCTTTGCTCCTGTTTTACTCCAGAATTCCTCATAGTATGCATATTGTGACTCAAAAGAGCCATCGGATCAGCATTTCAGGACAAATCTGCCAAAAAATGCATATGAACACCAGCCTATCCTCACAGGCAGGTTGGACTAATCTCTTACTCTGGATTTCTACACTCTCTACCCAAGGATCTGACACTGTGACTTCAGTTTCCTCATAGGTAGCCAAATGCTTGCAAAGAATTGACCCTCCTAGATTCATTCATCAAATTTTCTTGAGTGTTTTTGTGCCAGGCACAGGGCTATAGACACACAAGCACATAAAACAAGTAATACTCCAGCCCTAGTGTCACTGGAGAAAACAAACACAGTGACCATGACAATATAATTAGCCATTCACCATGAGCAGCTGGCAGTTGGCCTCACATAGGGGTCTGGTCTCAAACTCAAGTGCTTCCAGAAACCAGACACAAAGGTGAGGAGCAGGGGCTGTGGGGAACTGGGGAAGGTAGGCCTGGTCTGAAGGGGGAGCCCTATGAAGCATGCACCCATCGTTGGCGTGCCTAGCCAAGTTACCACATTGCCCACCTTTTCAAGAGAAGCCAGCAATCTGAATTCTTGTGTGAAATCACCTAACTTTTAAATGTCACCTGATTCAAACTTTTAGAAGAGGACCATCAGGACACATTCTGTGAGCTGCCAGTTTATAACTTCTACCCTCCCTGTGTCACCAAAACTGATTCAAAAATAGGACAAGAACCCAAAAAGAATGAGAAATACCCCTCTATAGTGGCTATCACTAAAGGAGGCATAAATGCCAAGTAAATAATTTCTAAGCTTCATAATTATCCAAAAATATTTATCATGGGTTTAATATGTGCTGACATCTCTATGAATCGGTCTTACTGTTTCAATTATAGTAACATGTGACTAAGTCATCAGACTGCTGTACCCCAGGTTATCCATAAAAAACAAAAGCAAAAAACTTGGCTCCACCTGAGTAGCAAAACATTCTAAATTTTCCAAAGCAAATGAATAGGAATGGTGAGAAGAACCTATTAATACATGTTTGCTGAAGCTAAAATACTGTTTTATGATCCCATCCCTTTGGGTTCTCAGAAGAATTGAGTTTTAGGGAGGAAGCCTGGGGTGCACACATATTATATTTATATCTGCCAATCTGTTTTTTTAAATTGCTGCCCAATACGCTTTGTATTTGTTTTGCCAAACATGTCACTAAATTATAGTTTGGTTTTGTTTTTTAAGGGATTGAAAGTAAAGTTGCTGAAGGCATGCCAGAGAGGGACCCAAATACTATCCAGGCAGCTTGACTAGCAACGTGGCTCAGGTTATATCAAGGAGGAAAAAATAGGGAATTGATTTGTTTGGTTAAGAGTGAAAATTAAATTATTTTAATTTTCATGTTGTTGAGGGCTGGTGCTGAATTTTTAGGGAAAGGAAGGAGAGGGAAAAAAAGCCCTAATACAGTCCCTACTCATGCAGGCTATGAAAAGTACTAGTATCCTAGTTTCACAGACAGAGGGTGTAAAATACGTATGAGACTTACCCTCATCGTTGTCTCTCAGCAGATAACCTGGCCTGCTTTATTGAGAAAATTAATTTTAAATCCCATAGCTTTCTGGCTTTCACTGTAAACTCACCTACATTGTAGCCATTCTCCCTCTAGTCTTAGCATAACGGTGTCCTTCCTTCTAAGGTCATCCTCAGCAAGTCTGTCTCAGTGGTTCTCAGCCCCAGCTCTCTGATATCTTCACCTGGGGACATTTTTAGAAAACACTAATGATGCCTGGGTCCCACCCCCAGGGATCTGAATTGAATTGGGTGGGATTCCCAGGTGCTTCTAATGTGCATCCCAGAGCCTTTCATTGCCTCTCCCCTTTGGAATCTCCTCTCTGGCTTCTCCCGACCAGCAAGTAAACATGCTTCCTACTATCCCATATTCATATCTCATCCTCTCCTACTCTTTCATGTCTAATCTCTTATAAAAGTAGTGCCTTCCCTGCCCCAAACCACATCTCCTGTTCACCATCCAGCTTCTGCCCTCACCTTTCCACAGAAAAACTCCTATTATAAGGTCACCAGTCTTCTCTTTGGCCAAACCCTCAACGGTTGACTTTCAGAATTTTTCTGAATTATCCGACGCTGCTTACCAAACCCTCCATTTCTGAAACATCCTCCCTTAGAGTCTGTGTGCCTTCTATGTCTCTGACTTCCCTTTCTCAGTCTCTTAGTCACCTCTTTCTCCTTCCTTGCTTTATTAAAAGTTTACATCTTGGTGACTATAGTTTTTCAAAATGGATAAGAAAAGAATTCAAAAGCACAAGCATAAAGAAAAGACACAGGCTGAGCACGGTGGCTCACGCCTATAATCCCAGCACTTTGGGAGGCTGAGGCAGGCGGATCACCTGAGGTCAGCAGTTCAAGATCAGCCTGGCCAACATGTGAAACCCTACTAAAAACATGTGAAACTCTACTAAAAATACAAAAATTAGCTGGGCGTGGTGGTGCATGCCTGTAATCCCAGCTACTCGGGAGGCTGAGGCAGGAGAATCACTTGAACCCAGGAGGCAGAGGTTGCAGTGAGCCGAGATCATGCCACTGCACTCCAGCCTGGGCAACAAGAGCGAAACTCCATCTAAAACAAAAAAAAAGGCCAGCATGTTGGCTCACACCTGTAATCCCAGCACTTTGGGCACTTTTGGCCGAGGCGGGTGGATCACCTGAGATCGGGGATTTGAGACCAGCCTAACCAACATGGAGAAACCCCGTCTCTACTAAAAATACAAAATTAGCCGGGCGTGGTGGCACATGCCTGTAATCCCAGCTACTTGGGAGGCTGAGGCAGGAGAATGGCTTGAACCTGGGAGGCGGAGGTTGCAGTGAGCCGAGACCCCAAGACCGTGCCACTGCACTCCAGCCTGGGCAACAAGACCAAAAAAAAACTCCGTCTCAAAAAAAAAAAAAAAAAAGACATAAAGTGCTAGCAGAAAGAAAAGGGAAATATTTAAGGTGATGGATATCCCCAAGTATGTGGATTCAATCTTTACAAATTATATGAATGTAATAAATTATCACATGTAATAAGTTATTTCACCTCGAAACAATATACATCTATTATGCATCTATAAAAGAGTGAATCCCTTGGAAACAACCTAATTATCCATCAGCTGATGAAAGGATAAACAGATTGTGTTATATCTATATAATGGAATATTCTTCAGCCATAAAAAGGAATGAAGTAAAAATATATGCTACAACATGGGTGAACCTTAAAAACATTATGCTAAATGAAAGATGTCAGACACAAAAGGCCACATGTTGTATCATCCCATATATGTGAAATGTCCAAAAAAGGCAAATCCTTACAGACAGAAAGCAGATTACTAATTGCTAGGGTCTGTGGGTGCAGGGGGGATGTTTAACTGGTGCAGAGGTTTCTGTAGGGGTGATTAAAGTGCTCACAGATTATACAGTGATGATGATTGTACATCATTGGGAATATGCTAAATGCCACTGAATTGTATACTTTAAAATGATTAGAATGGTGAATTTTATAGTATATGGATTTTACCACAATAAAAAATGCACCTTGTTTTGTTGGGGAAAAAAAAAACAAACTAATCCTTGTCTTCTGTCTCTTCTTCCTGGATGAGGTCATCCATACCCACAGCTGCTGGTGTTGCTTCTTCTTTTTTTTTTTAGACAGTCTCATTCTGTCACCCAGGCTGGAGAGCAGTGGCATGATCTCGGCTCACTGCAACTGCCTCCCAGGTTCAAGCAATTCTACAGCCTCGGCCTCCTGAGTAGCTGAGACTGCAGGCGTAAATCACCAGGCCCAGCATTTTTGTATTTGTAATAGAGTCAGGGTTTCACCATGTTGGCCAGGCTGGTCTCAAACTTCTGACCTCAAGTAATCTGCCCACCTAGGCCTCCCAAAGTGCTGGGATTACAAGTGCCCACAGCTTCTTTTTATCATATGGACACTAGGACTCAGACCAGTTTCTCAAGCCCATCCATCTGTCCTGAACTCTAGGTCATAGTCTTCAAAGACTAGACATCTCCAAAAGGGTATCCCACAGATCCCTCCAACTCTTCATGTGAATAGCAGAATGCATCAGCTTGACTCCAAATCCACTCTTCCTCCCCATTCCTATCTTTGTTTATAATATCTGTTACTTGTGTTAGAAACCCAGGAGTCATAAGCTCCTCTTCTTCTTACATCCCCCACATCGGGTCAGCCATCAAGTTTGATCTAGGTAGTCCATTATCTCCTCTTTGCTTCCACAAACTACTTTGGTTTAGTTCATCCCTCAACTGGATCATGCAGTCAGTAGTAACATCACTGGCCTCCTGCCTCCACTTACCTGCCTCCACCCCACAGACTCTTGAGTCATTTAACAACCTCCATCCCTTCTTTCCCCAGCCACCTTGCCTTCTATCCTCTTGGACATCGGGAATCCTAATGTTTGTCAGTGGGAACAGACATGCCCCTTAGTGTTAGAAGAGCTTGCCACCAGTGTCATTGTCTTATTTTGGAGAAAACCAAGAGCCTGGTTTTCTCCTGTAGGCCCAGATTGTCCATTCTGTTCCTGTTCCGAGCCAGGTCACAGTAGATTTTTCCAAATAGAGAGAGGAGACCCCACGCAGCCATTGGCAGAGGTCAAGTGGGATTTCTCAGTGTCCTCAGAGTCCTGTGGCTCCATGAATATCATTGGTTAGCAGGAGGTGAAATTGGGCATTCATGTTTTGAAGTGAATTTATTAAAAGAAAAATGTTAAACAAATAATAACCCATAGGATTTGTGGATAAAGCAAGACCTGAGGGTTGTTCACAAATGACTGCATTTGTGGAAATGTTTGTCAAATGAACTGCTCAAATCAGCTTCAAGGGGGCAGGGCACAGTGGGGATGAGGAAGGCAGAAGAGAGTGAGATGAAAGGGAAAGGGACTCTGCTCCTGAGCCCAGAGGACCTTCTCTCACCTCAGTTCCCCTCTACACTCTTCCTTGAGGGCAACTTTGGTTGCATTTTCACCCCAACAATAAGAAAATCCCAATCAGGCACAGTGGCTCACACTGGTAATCCCAGTACTTTGGGAGGCTGAGGCAGGAGGATTGCGTGAGCCCAGGAGTTCAAGACCAGTCTGGGCAACATAAGGAGACTCTGTATGTGCAATTAAAAAAAAAAAAAAAAAAAAGCCAGGTGTGGTCCCAGCTACTCAGGAGGCTGAGGTGGGGGGATTGCTTGAGCCCAGGAAGTCGAGGCTGCAATGAGCCATGGTTGTACCACTGCACTCCAGTCAGAGCAAGACTCTGTCTCCAAAAAAAAAAAAACAGGAAAAGAAAAAGAAAATCAAAGAAAATCCCAACATTCTCTACAAGAAAACTCATTGGGGCTTTCAGTGGGAGGGAAAGAGTTTTCATGACACTCTCTCCTGCAATTAAGAGAGAGCAGGAATTGCCTTTGGATGCTTGACTCTTTGTGCACAGAGGAGAGGCCACAACTGTCACCCTGAGGCAACAAATTGCCGACTTAATTATCTATTAATGTCCTGCAAATTGTAAGTCATTTGATATTTTCTCCAAGAAAACATCTCCAAATTGTCAGCAGTCTCCCCTGCGTCCTAATTATTGTGTCACTAACTGTGTTGGTTCCATTTCTTTTTTCCACAAAATGGGTCCCTCAGCATTGGCTGATCATAGTTATCATTTTTTAATGGCCAAATTTGATGGATTTACAAAGAGTTTCCCCAAAGCTGCTGGCCGTTTGGGCCTCATGCATCAGTGTGAGACAAATGTGAATTGAGTAATTCCGTCACAGCCATTTGTCAACACCTCCGAGGAGAAAATGTCAGCAGCACATGATGGCAATCAAACTAGTTATGAATTCGAATTTGGCTGTTCTCCTTCCTCCTCAGGAGAAAGGATGTATGATCTGAACCATCTATTACCTTTACATTTCATAGTTCCCTTTTAAAACCACATACATATTCTACTATACTGCTTGGTCCACCAACCAAGGGTAGGATAACACCAAAGGAGCCAGAGATTTAGCCTGCAAGAATAATAATCACAGGCCTCATGTGGTGGCTCACACCTGTAATCCCAGCACTTTGGGAGGCTGATGTGGGCGGATCACTCGAGGACAGAAGTCCGAGACCAGCCTGGCCACCATAGTGAAACCTCATCTCTACTAAAAATACAAAAATTAGCCAGGTGTGGTGGTGCATGCTTGTAATCCCAGCTACTTCAGAGGCTGAGGTAGGCGGATCACTTGAACCTGGGAGGCGGAGGTTGCAGTGAGGTGAGATCATGCCACTGCACTCAGCCTGGGCAACAGAGTGAGACTCCATCTCAATAATAATAATTACAAAAACAGTAACAAGTAACAGTTAACAAGTGCTTCCTATACGCTAGACCCTGTTCCAAGTGCTTTGTGTATATTGACTCGTTTAATCCTCCAAAAACTATGCGATTATCCCCATTTTACAGATGAGAAACAGGCACAGGGAGTTTTACTAAGATTGCAGAACCAAGCAGTCTGCCTCCAGAGTCCAGGCCCTTAAAACCAATCACCTGGACCAGAAGCAGTTGTATCTTCATTATCGTCAACACGTATTAGATACTTATGACAGGCATGTGACCTGCTTCACATGCACTTAATCCTCGCAAGAACCCCATAAGGAAGGAGTATCGTCATTTCCCATTTTACAGACAAGAACACTTAGGCTGACATAGAATAACTTGCCCAAAGTCACATACCTCCTATGTGCCAGGGCAGGGACAATGGGCCTGTCAGACTCTTTACCACTGTGAGAGCTGTGCTGGTAAGGAAAGGATTCTGATCCTGGCAGAGCAGCAGGCCCTAACTAAAATCACCAGTATATCAGCAGGGAAGTCTGCAATGTACCGAGAGGCCCTCTGAGAAAGGGTGGATTATAGGGCTGGGGCAGCTGGGGCAGAAAATACACAGTGAGCCTGGAGCATTTGACAGAAAGTAAAGGAGTGCTCAAAACACCAAACAGAGCAAAATGCAAAAAAGGAGGAAGCCATGTCAAAACGGACACATGAGCAAGCCCAAAAAGCTTGCAGAGTCATAAACAGAAACCAATTGAGCAACAAAAAAAACAGTACTGGATTCTAACTCAAAGAATAAAATACATCTCCATAGTGCATACTGATATAAAGAAATGATTGAATGAACAAATAAGCGAGTAGAAGAGAGAAACCGTCCTTACAGGATTCCAAATGATAAAGGTAGAAGGCACGAGGGAAGTAGAAAATCACCATTTGAACACCATAGTAGTAACTGCTGCAGCAAAGATTCACTGATGAATGCTAAAATTAGTGGGTGAAACTTTAAGCAGAAATAGAACCTTTGTATAGCCTCAAAGTATCTACCCAAAAACATTAATTAGTCACTGTGGTGGTTTTAACGTATGTCCACAAATTCTTTGATACTCCTTCCTCTAGAAAAGGAGCTTAATTCCTTTCCCCTTGAGTATGGGCTGGACTTAGTGACTTACTTCTGACAAATGGAGTATTGAAAAAGAAAATTAGTAACTTCATAGTGGCAAAACCTGGCCAACACCTCCTTAACCAAGTGATCAAGCTTAACGTCACCTGTGATCTTTCAGGCTGATACCATGTCCCCCAATACGATGTCATAAGAAAGGCACCTCCCCTAGTGATATTCTTCCCCCAAATTCATAAGAAAACATCAGTCAATCTCAAACTGAAAGACATTCTACAGTGTACCTGACCATAACTTTTAAAAGTGTCAAGGTCATGAAAAACAAAGAAAGCCTTTAAAGCTGTTGCATATTGGTGAAGACTAAGGAGACGTGACAACTCAATACAGCGTGGGACCCTGGATTGGATTCTAGGACAGAAAAAAAGGATATGAGTGGGGAAATTGGTGAAATCTGAATGAAGTCTGTAGTTTAGCTAATAGTTCTGTATGAATGTTAATCTCTCAGTTTTGATAACTGTACCATGGTTATGTAAGATACTACCTTTAGGTGAAGCTGGGTGAAGAGTATAAGGGAGTGCTCTGGGGTGGCTTTGTGGAGGGGAATGCCCAGAAGTTGAGAGACCAGAGGTGAGGCTCAGTGGCTCATGCCTCTAATCGCAACACTATGGGAGGCTGTGGCGGGAGGATCACTTGAGCTCAGGAGTTCAAAAGCAGCCTGGGCAACAAAGTGAGACCCATCTCTAAAAAAAAATAAAAATAAAAAATTAGCCAGGCATGGTGGCATGCACTTGTAGTCCCAGCAACTTGGAGCTGAGGTGGGAGGATCACTTGAGCCCCGGAGGCTGCAGTGAGCTATGATCATATCACTGCAGTCCAATCTGAGAGACGGAACGAGATCTTCTCTCAAAAGAAAATTTTCAGCAGCCTCCTACCTAAAGCACAACCTCCTACCTAAGCCCCTGTGCTTTAGGTAGGAGGCTGATGAAACCACCTTGCCTTTGTTGATTGCTTTGTAACTATGCAGTGCTTCCTTTTTTCCCTCACTAGACTGGACTCACTCACCACAGTTCTGTGATTTTTCTCTATTAGTTTCTGAAGACCTGGAAGAGAATTAGAGAAAACAGGCAGCAGAGTTAGGAAGTGGCAGAGTAGGCAAGGAGACAGGTTCAGTTGATGGTATAAACTAAGAAAATCAGAATAAAATATGGATTTTAGGTAATAAACGTCATTATTTGTTCATTAACTGCAACACACATACCATGCTCATGTGAGATATTAGTTATAGGGGAAGCTGGGCCAGGTGTGGTGGCTCACCCCTGTAATACGAGCACTTTGGGAGGCTGAGGCAGATGGATCACTTGAGGTCAGGAGTTCAAGACCAGCCTGGCCAACATGGCAAAAACCCTGTCTCTACTTTTTGTAAAAATACAAAAAATTAGCCAGGTGTGGTGGCGGGTGCCTGTATTCCTATCTACTCGGGAGACTGAGACAGGAGAATTGCCTGAACCCAGGAGGCGGAGGTTGCATTGAGCTGAGATCATGCCATTGCACTCCAGCCTGGGCAACAGAGCGAGACTCTGTCTAAAAAACAATAATAATAACAGGGGAAGCTGGGTTGAGGTATACAGGAACTCTCTCTGCAATGTTTTCAGTTTTTCTGTAAAATTAAAACTATTCTAAAAAATAAAGTCTATTTAACATAAAAAACAAAAAACATTCCTGTCTATGCTCCTAAGGTAAACAGAGCACAGAGACTCAGGTTCAGCAGAGTGGCCCTGGTTTGGCTCAAAGGCACTTGTGAGAGTGCCCAGAGAGAGAGAATGTGACATGTGGCAGAAAGCAGAGCCACAGAGATGACAGAAGGGCCTGGGGAAGGGGACAGGATGTTATAGGAAGACAGGAGAAGGAGGGGTTGGGGGGATGGCAGTGAGAGCGCCCCTGTGCTTCAGGCCATTTCTTTTCCTAGTTGCCCTTCCCGCAGAACCCCTCTATCCCAAACTCTACTTCCACCCTGCTGGGTTTCCTAGACTGCATGATTTTGCCACATACTCCCCTCCACTCCTCTCCACCCGGCCTCTGGCTTCCCTGGGGCTGGGCCAGTGGGAGGCCAGGGAGGGGAGTGGGATGAGAGCACTTAGGCCCCTCCCCCACCAGTTTGCCTCCAGGGCCGCCTCTCTTGCAGGGGCGTTGCTGCTGTCAGGCAGCCCCTCCCTGGCTCTTCTCACTGGTGCCCTGGCTGGGAACTGGAGCTGTGCTTGCCCCTGCAGGCCTGGCCACGGTGATGGTTCCTGCAGTGAGGACTGCACCATGCCTTGTTTCCCTGATCTCTGCCCACATCTTAGTAAATCCTCCCATTATTAAACATTTCTCAGTTACTCAATTGAGTACGTCATCGGTTTCCCCCCCGGGACTGCAATGGACAGAAAAAAAGGTGACTCACTTACGGTGTTTCTTTAGTGTTCATCTTCCCCGTTAGAACAGAAACTCCACGAGGGCAGAGATTTTCTATGCTTCGCTCATTGTCACTGCCGTGGCACTCCATAAATACTTGTGAGATGAATGAGTGAATGCTGATCCGCAGTGTCTGGCAGTCACTAGCACGAAATGTGGCTAGTGAGACTGAAACACTGAATTTTAAATGATAATCTGCAGAGCTACCTGTGGCTAATGGCTACAGTCTCCTCTCTAAGGGGATCTCCTGCACTTAGGCAATTTCCTAGGTATTCAAGTCTATTCCGCCCCAATAGGGGTTAAGAGAGTTGCTCAAGGCTGAGGCAGGGAAAGTAACTAAATCACTTTAGCTGTTTCCCTCACCCTAGGGAACTGGGCTGCTGAGTTTTCTGGCTTCTCTCTGGGCAGGCAAGCTCAAGAATGTGTGCCTTGCTTTGGGAAATTTGCATTTTAATTTCCCTGCAAACTTTCTCTTTCTTGGATAACTGTGCTCACCAGGCCTTTAAAAACTTGCAGCTTACAAGAGCTCTGGCCCTGAGCCAGGGGAGTCTCCAGCTGCTGACTGACCCTGCCTGGAAAGTCAACTTGGAAGAGCCACAAATGTCCTAATCCTCTTCCAAACCGCCTAAGCAGGTTTATCCAGTGACCTGTAAAACCAAATTAGTAAAGGGACACTTTAATTCCAGCTCGTTAGAGAGCTTCTAAAATCGTTGAGAAAGCCAACACAGCAAATTCTGCGCTGGGGGGGTGCTGAGAAATGCATCCCATTTTCAAAAGAAGATGTTCTTGCTTTCTCGTGGTTTCTCTCACCCACGCAGTTCAACACACAGAAAACCTTCACAGGGATCTTCAGTGAAGGTGGGAAGCTGTTCTTGAGAAGGAGAAAATACGGTGGCCCAGCAAAGTCAACTAATTTTCCTCAAGTTCTGCCAAGTCCAGTCCCAGCTCTGGTCTCCTGACTCTGGCAGGGGGAACATTTGCACTGTTCTTGTTCCTTACCCCAGGAGCTGGCCTATTGCACAACCTCAGGAAACAGCCCGTGTGCAGTCCTGGCCCACAGAGCGGACATGTTCTGGTTTTTATTCAGCAGCTTTTTTATAAAGTGTGTTTTCCTTTCCCATCATGTCATCTGGAAGCAATTCCTCCCAACAGCTGGATTTGCTTTCACAATTGGTAAACACGGCGCATGGAAGGCCGGGGACGATGCGGAGCTCCCCGGAGGAGCCTTGTCCCCACCCGCTTGGCTCGCCTTCTGAAGCTTATCGCGGGTCCCCGCACAAGCCTCATCAAAATCGAGGGCGTCCTCCAGCAGGCGACCCACATTGCATTCCCCGCTTCAGAGGGTCAACGTGTTCTTCGGGGAAGAAATTTTCTGAATGCTTTGCAGATAAAATTGATCAGATGCAGGCCAGATTGCCAGCTGCCGGGGCCGCGTGCGCCTGTGGAGGCCCCACCAGCGTCGCAGGAGGCCTCTCTCCGCACCGCAGCCACCAAAGCCAGTAAGAGAGGACAAAAGCCCAAAGAGCACTGACTGAGCCTTCAAGGAAGATGAATGTCTCCCCAAAAGCGCTCCTCGGGGACAAGTTTCTACTCAGATGCAACCGGAACGCCGGCCAGGCTCCGGAAGGCGAGGCCCAGAGCGCAGCGGCCTCCAAGCGCCGGCTCAGCCTGTCGCCTCCGCAGCCAGGGCCCGGGAGGCCGCTCTTCCGGGGTCACGAACACGGCCCGTTCTGAGCCTAGAGGCCCAGGGCACAGTGTGAGCCGGAATAACGTGTAGGGGACACAGCCCAGGCCCCAGGCACTCCCTCCTGTCGCGGAAGAAATGCTGTTCTTTGATCAACGTTTCTAATGTGGGGAAACCAGCCGAGCACGTGGCTGAACTCTCGTTCAGGGAGCACGGAGTGCTGGTGAGCGCCTGCCCTGATGCACGCAGACGCTGCTGGCCAGGCTGAGGTGGGTTGCAGAGGCTTCTTTCCATGCACCACCACCCCTGTGGGCAGCCGGGGCCTAACTCTCATGAAGGGGCCTTCCCAGGGGACAAAGTGGGCCTCTGACTGCAACGTTTTCTGGGAAGAGATAGGCATCCTTCCCACTGGACAAACAGAAGGAGACCGTCAAGAGGAGAGGCTCACCAGAGGACCCTGGTAAGGGCGACGCCCAGCTCCTCAGCACAAGTCTGTGCTTCTTCAATGGAGCCGGTTTGCCTTGGCCCAGTGCGTGCGGAGTGCGTCCCTTCTAGCTCCCTGGTCCTGTGGGCCCTCCTCTCTCTCCCTCCAGCCTGGTGGGAGCTTTATTCTTGTCGAGGGCCAGGGACAGAAACTACATCATACATTTTCCCGTGCCTCATGGTATCTTGCCTGGAATTTTGAAAATCTGTGAGTTTCTGGTTTTTCCATGGCAAGGTTCATTCCTCCAGACCTTAGTCACTCTGCTCTGGCTGCCTGGACTGCTAGGGAGGGGCCTCAGGGTGCACCTGGAGAAATTCACTGGGGCTCAGGTCAGAGGGATGGGTGGGTGAGAGCAACCCCTTCCTTAATACTTCAAAATGGCCCTCTAGCTTAAAGAGACCGAAGCCATGTAACAACTAAATGCAATGTTTTGGCTGTGTTTGGATCCTGATTCAAACAAACCAACTGTAAGAGGAGATTTGGGGACAATCAGGAAGATTTGAATTGGGACTGTGTAGTAGAAAACAGCAAAGAATTATTGTTAATTTTGATATGTGCAATAATGGTGTGGTGGTTATAGAAGAAAACATCCTTATCTTTTAAATGGTGTTTGTTGAAGTATTTAAGGGTGAAATATGATGTCTGGAGTTTGTTTTTAAATACAAAGAAAAAAAAAGATGAACCAAACAACATGCCAAGGTGTTAACGGTTAAATCTAGATGATGGCTATATGGGATTCTTTTATACTATTCTCTCCTTTTTTTTTTTTTTTTTTGAGACAGAGTTTTGCTCTGTCACCCAGGCTGGAGTGCAGTGGTACGATCTCAGCTCACTGCAACCTCCGCCTCTTGGGTTCAAGCGATTCTCCTGCCTCATGCTCCCAAGTACCTAGGACTACAGGCGCCCGCCACCATGCCCGGCTAATTTTTGTATTTTTAGTAAAGGCAGGGTTTCACCATGTTGGCCAGGCTGGTCTCGAACTCCTGACCTCAGGTGATCCACCCACCTCTGCCTACCAAAGTGCTGGGATTACAAGTGTGAACCACTGCACCTGACCAATTCCCTCCACTTTTATGCACATTGAAAATTTTTTTATATTAAAGAGTTTAAACTATAGGCTCCTCTGGGCACATTGCCTGTGGGGTAGCCTGGCTGTGCAAGGAGCAGTAAATAAGTAAATAAAATAGACAATTTTATCACAAAAACTCATAGAGGAGAACCAAATACACACTTACGCACCTGTTCATGCACCTGTAAATTTTTTTTTTTTTTTTTTTTTGAGATGGAGTCTCGCTCTGTCACCCAGGCTGGAGTGCAGTGGCCGGATCTCAGCTCACTGCAAGCTCCGCCTCCCGGGTTTACGCCATTCTCCTGCCTCAGCCTCCCGAGTAGCTGGGACTACAGGCGACTGTAAATTTACGCATTGGTTACTCAATTCTGTATTTAGGTCCTTAATCTTCCCAGGGGTCAGCTCTCAGGTATAGCAGGAAAGTGACAAGGAAGGGCAGTCAACAATGACTCCTGGAAGCTTAAAAAAATTTTTTTGATATCTACTTATTTATTTATGTATGTACTTATTTTTACCCTACTTGCCAGCTAATCCTATAAGCTTTGACCAGGGATTGCAGTACCACCCTGAGCCCCTCTGCCTGGCAAGAAATGGGAAGGGAGCTTCTCACAGAATCCCAGATCTCAGCAGCTGTTAGGGTTGTGGCTTCCTCCTACACAGGCTGCATTGCTGCAGGAGTGGTTCAGGGGCCTGTGTGAAGGAAAGTAGGACACAGACCATATGCCATGGAGTCAGGACTCAGTAAAGTTCCTGTTATCATAGCTTTGGATTTCTCCTGCTGCCCTCACTCCCACATTTCTACACTGTCCCATCAGTGTGCCACTGTCATCCTGCCCTGACTTATTCAGGACTTGAATCCAGGAATAATCCTATGCCAGTCCCCTTGCTAAACACCAGGTACACAAAAGGGCAGGGTAAAGACTGTCCATCAGGGCAATGGAGAAGCCTCCTCTTAGAAGAGTTAAAGCAGGGCCTGGCCCTGGCACCAACTTTCACCTCCCCATTCTAGGCTGGTCTGTGACCTTTAGGCTTATCCTGATCTGGGAAGGATTAACTTCTTTGCTGTTTTCTTATCTCCTCTTTCTGGCCGGTAACGTAGGCTTTTTTTTTTTTTTTTTCCCCAGAAAGCCCCTTTTCCCCTTCTGCATTGAAATATGCTGGCTATTCTATTTTCCTTTATGTCCATGAGTAAAAGGTAAGTTCCTGATGTACTGGGCAATGTCTTGGCCCTTTCTTGGTACTGACTACAGCACCCAGCCCTCCAGCATGGAAAGGAAGGCCTCACGCATAGAGGTACAGAATGCCATTGCTGCGAATCTAACGGAGTGATTGCCAATATATGTCATAAGAAAAGACTGCTCTTTCATAAATGAAAACTCATTTTTAAAAATCCTAATTATACTTTATCTGTTTGGCTCAATATTTAATATCCCTACAGTATTTTAAATGGGCTCTCTAATTTTGCTTTTTTTTTCTTTCTAATTATTTCTATCTTTGTTTCAATTGTAAGAAGTTAACAAGAACTACAAGTCTTGCCAATGGCATCCACACTTTCAGTTTTAAAATTTCTGCTCATTTTTTGGTGAGCAACAAGACTATTGACACCACAGAACAGACAGGGGGCTGACACTGCAGCAACCAAGCATAGTCGCACTGGTGTGATGTCACGAGACAACTGAGAAGTTTTACTTGTCCATGGGCACTCGAAAGTCCAAATTCAACCTACAGAAGGTGATTGAAGAGGGTTGAAGCACAAAGTTTGAAAGCGTGGGTTGTTCACAAGCCAAATATATAGAAGTTGAAAATGTTGTCCAGCCCCACACAGAATGTAAGCCCCTCGCAGGCAGGAACATTGTCCATTCTGTACATTGCTGTATCCCAGTGTCTAGAACAGGGGCTGGCTCATAGTAGATGCTCAATACTTACTGAAAGCAGCAACTGCCTATGCTTTGGAGTTCTTGTAGCCACTTGTCCCATTCTACCATGTATTACCATTATTGTATTTTATTTCAAGACCAAAAGTTTTTGAAAGCAGAAATAAGTCTTCCCTCCTATTACATGTATCTCATTCACAACTAGGATTCAATAACTCTATAGTAAGTTATCTAATTTCACCAATGATTAAATAATTTAGAAACAAAGTCCTAAATAGATCATGAGGAAAGCGATGGCCCATGCGATAGAAATGGAAAATTGCTGGAGCCCCTAGAAGGCCTAAAGTAACTGTGTGGCAGGGAAGTAAATTTCCTGCCCCAGAAATCTGGCAAAAGAATTCACTTGAGGATTTAAGTCTCAGAAATAAAGACCCAAGGTAAGAGGCAGAGAAGGGGAGGTCTTTTTCAGGGCCTATAGATTAAGGGTATTTAGATACCAGTTAAGAAAGGGACCAGATGCCAGCCAGGTTTGTGCTTCAGTTTAACCATGTTCCTTGCAAAACTTGCTTATGGGAAGATCAGAAGCTCTGACGATCATTACTGAAGAGGATTCAGAGAAATTATCGCCTACTCCCGGTTGAAGAGAGAACAAGTCGTGGTCTTTTTTTGGTGTCAACCTCTATTGAAATGTGCTGTTGTCAAATCAAAAAGGGGACAGATTCGGAATTTTACAACTCTGATAAAAGTGAAATAAAAGGAAATCTGTATCATCTTAATCAAAGCATGTGCCACCTGAGTCGGCTCCCCGTCTCGTCCCTTGGCCTTGGTGACTCTCGTGTGCTGGAGGTTAAGGGTTTGTTAAAGAAGATGGGTTTTGATTAAGTGTCACATTTAGTGTGATGTGACATGCTCTTTATCATTGCAAGGGAAGATTGGGGGCCAAGGGGAGCTTTATAGCTAGTTCCCAATATAAATTAGGAGTCTTGGGGAATGGGTGCTTTGCAGTTGGCCTTGATCTTTCAAGGGCCCAATGAATGTGTGTATGTGAGAGTGTGCACGCATGTATGTGTGTGTGTGTTTGGAGAGATAGCAGAAAAGTCAGTTTCCAGGTTCCTGCACTAATGGGCTGGTTACCCCCTCTTGGAGTTTGACTTGCAATTGTAACACAAGGCTCCAGTTCTAAATTTGTCCACATTCTTGATGTACCAGGCAAAGGTCTTCGTGCTTTTTACTCCTTTGGAATTTCAGGGTTGCCACTGCACAAATTTGAAGATAGAGAAGCAAGGGGAAGCATTCCAAGCGCTGAATGCCATTTCTAACCAGAGGCCATGTATGATGCCTCCCCTGACTTTACCCGGAGAAAGAAAACATACAAATTCCCTTCAAATCTAAGGTGCACAGCACACCTGCAGACTCTGATTCTGGCTTAACTTGGAGGAGGGAGAGCACAGAGAAAGGGGTCACAGGAAACACCCAGCGTGAGATGGAGTTCTCACGAGGAAGGGGAGGAGAGAATGGGGATTGAGGAATACATCCCAGAAGGACACTTCCACCCAATAGATTCCCTGCCTCCAACTTAATCTTCTCCAAATATCACTCACATGGAGTCTCTTCCCTGCTCGAAATCTTTCAATAGCCCTCCTTTTCCCTCCCATTGCCTACAAATGAAAATCCACACTCTCCATCCTGGCATTCGATGCCCACATGCTGAACACCACCAAATGAGTCTTCTGTTCACTGCCCACAGCATGACTTACTTGTTCCTGTCTTCAAGCACCCACTCATGTCGCTCCCCTGCCTGAAATGCCTTCCCCCTTTCCCTCTCCCATGGAAAGGCCACCCATCTTCCTTAAGATGGAGTCACAGCCGCTGAGATGACTCCTTTTATTTACTCCAGAAATATGAATTGAGAGCCTACTAAGTGCCCAGAACTGCTCTGGGCTGGATAGGACAGAGGACAAAACAGACAAAGCTGCCTGCCTTTGGGGAGCTTGCACTATTGCAGAAGGCGGGACTCTGATACTAAATGCTAAACGCAGTTCATCAGCAGGATGACTTAGTAGCTGAGGTTGCTATGGAAAAAAGAACAAAACAGATCAGGGAAAGGGAGACCAGGAGCTTGGGCATCAGGGGGCAGAGACTGGTTGCAATATTAATAAACATGGTCGGGCCCATCTCACTGAGGTGGAAGATTCTGGGGAGCTGAGAAGACAGCTGAGCCGATGCCCAGGGGAGGAGAGTTCTGGGCAGAGGGTAAGGATGTTCTCTGTCCACACAGAGTTGCCCAGTCCTCAAGAGGGATGGAGCACCCCACCTTCTCTCCCTTCTCCTCACTTTTCTGCAGGCAGCAGGTCTCTAGAAAAGACACCTATGGACAAAGAAGATAAAAGATTCATAAGGTTGACACTGAAGGGAAAGGCCCCTAATGTTTGTTGTGGCATTAAGGCAGAGAAGTTAGAACAGTAATGGAGAAGTGCTCAGGTTTTTATTGTTATGTTCAAAGGTAATTTTTTTAAACATCAAATTTATAATAGTATTACCCGGCTATTGCCTCTTGATGCAGGAAAAAATGCCAGCTACACTTGGGAAATAGCCAACACCCCCTTGCTCCTTGAAACAGCTCCTCCCGGCTCAGTTCCTCCCTCCTGCTGACTCACCCATTGCCCAGCGGCTGGGTTTCCGCCCTCATCACTGAGACTTCACCAAAGCTTTCTAATGTCCATTTCCCTGGACAGGGTCCCAGCCCCATCCTTACGTGCAGGTCGTCTTGCCGTAATGTGGATTATGGAGCTGAGTCTCTGCTCCTTCACTTCCTCCCTGTGTGACCTTGGGTGAGTTACTCAGCCAGTTTGGGCCTTGATTCACTTATCCATTAAATGGGGTTTATCTTAACATCCTTCTGTGGCTCACTCCATGCAAAGCACTGGGTGTAGGGCCTAGCCCACCGTCAACCACAAAGAGTGATCGGTTGCCACTCTGACTCTGACTCCAGGGTTTCAGGCCTCCTATCAGAGCCTTCTTCCTCTTTTTTTTTTTTTTTTTAGACAGAGTTTTGCTCTGTCACCCGGGCTGGAGTGCAATGGTGCAATCTCGGCTCACTGCAACCTCCACCTCTTGGATTCAAGCAATTCTCCTGCCTCAGCCTCTTGAGTAGCTGGGACTACAGGCACCTGCCACCACACCCGGCTAATTTTTTGTATTTTAGTAGAGACAGAGTTTCACCATGTTGGCCAGGCTGGTCTTGAACTCCTGACCTCATGATCTGCCCACCTTGGCCTCCCAAAGTGCTGGGATTACAGGCGTGAGCCACCATGCCTTCCTCTCTTGCTGCTTGTGCTTGCAGCCTCTGCTCCCTCCCACCTTTCTGCCCATTCCGTAAGTGACAGCGAGGTTTCCCAGAACTGTGGCTTCTCTCCCTGCCCACACTTCCTACCTGGCCTCTTCACAGCCACAGTCAGGGCTTCAACCACCCCCATTTATACTAGTGGCCACCACCCCCACTTTCTCTATCCCAGCCCCTAGCCCGAGTTCCAGACTGATGGATCCACTGTGTGCGTGCGAAGCAGCACTCAATCCAAGTCTGTCTAGGCTGACCTCATCTCTGCCCCACCCTCACCTCCTCTTCCTGATCCCTGTATATCATTACCGCCCCTCCCTCCCAGCCTGTCATTCATTCTTTTAATCATCAACACTCTGGAATGTCTGTAAAGTTAAACAAAGATCTCTGGGATGTGGTCCCTACCCTCAGGGATCTCCCAGGGCAACAGACAGAGGCAGTAATTACAATTCAAAGAAGGTGGCTTGACAAAAGGAAACATAGGCCTTAGGTGAGTGGCAACAGAGGGGCCTACCTGGCCTAGGGGTTCAGGGGACTTCTCTAAGAGGACTTGAGGAACCCAGGCAAGAAGTCAGCAGGAATGGCCCTGAATACATTCTTATTTTGGAGGACTCAGTTGCCTATTGCCTCAGGAAAGAAATAAGGACAGGTGGCTTACAGACCTCTCTGGGCCCCAGGCACTCTTACGTGTGGAGACCATTAAATGCATGCCTGTCCCACATCAAACATAGTTGTTTTGTATTACTGTTTCTGAGAGATCTCTGATAACTTGGCTTTTTAAAGTTATCTTTCTGGCTACAACCCCCCTAGACCCCGCTAATTTAATATGCGTTGCCTATGACTTCTCTCAAGGCCATGAATAGTCAGAAACCCTTGTACAGGAGAAAAATCTAACGCACAAATTGCTGTCAAATGTACTGAAATTTTTATGAAATCAAAAGTTAACAAGAGAGCTGACATAATTTACATTTTGTAGCCATTGAAATATTTGTTAATTTTAATTTTGCACATTTCTTCTTTTGGAGCTACCCCACCCCCACCCCCCACCTCCACACCACCCCTTGCTGCCGGGTTTCAGGTTTTAGTAGGACCCTGGCAAGTTTGTAGTCCTGGTGATGAGCTTAGGGAGGTTACTGGGTAACTAGGCCATCAGAACCAAGCCAGCATCCACCAGGATGGAGAGGACAGGCCGGACAGGTGGTATTAAAGAGACATTTAGGAGAGACACATTTAGGATAAGACTTAGTGAAAAATCAGAGTTGTGCAGAGAGGACTTCAGGGCGACTCTGAGAGTCTGGGTGACTGGTGGACGCATTCCCCAAAGACACAATGAAGGAGAAACAAATGGAGGGAAGAGAAATGGTTAATTTGGGGTGGAGCACATTAACTCCAAGACAGGCAATCAGTTTGCCTGAAGGACACCCCAAATGGAGACATCCAAGGGACTTTAGATGGATGGGTCTGGGAATGAGCAGAGCCAGGGTAAGTGGTAATCATGATATTAACAGTGGCTAACACATGCTCTTGGCTTAGGAAGGGCCAGCCCCTGCACTAAACACTTTGTCCTCTCAACAGCCCTTTGGGGTAGGTGCTGCTACCATCTCCACATTACAGATGAGACTGAGCTGCAGGGAGGTGAAAGGAACTTGCCCAAGGCCACACGCAGATGTAGGTGGGGGCACTCTGCCCAAACTCTGAGCCACTTAATCTGGGAGATAGGAGGAAGTAGGAGGTGCCCAAAGTCTTGGGAATACAAGTAAAGGTTAAAGTGTTCGGAGACAAGAGATGATTCTGAGGGAACACTAGTATTTTAGGAGAGTCTGTGGAGGAGCAGCAACTAGAGAAGGAAGGGGAGACCTGGACAGGGTTGGGTCCTGGATACTTCTGGGATGCCAGAAGGAGGGTGGCAGAGCCATCATTGTGAGGGGCTGCCACAATGGCACTGGATGTCCATTTGGCAAATTGGAGCTAAATTAGCAGGGCTCCAACTGAGGTTTGTGGGAGTATTCAAAGGCAACCAAGTAGAGCAGGGATCAGGATGAGAGCTGAAAACTCACCAACATCCCTCTCTCCAAGCCGGGTACCACTCCCCACCAAGTCCCACATGAACCAGAACACAGCAATGGGGTGCAGGTTGGGGGGTGGGCAAACGATGGATGTAGAAGAAGTGTATCAAAGACTTGCCTTTCAAGTTGTTTGGCTGGAAGGAAAGGAGAGTGAAGGTGATGTCTAGAGAGGGAAGCAGGGTTGAACGTTTCTCCCTGAACCGAAAGAGCCAGCAGACAGGGGAGAATGGATGAATGAATGAACTGGGCACTGCGGTTACCTAGTGACCCAGCAGAACACTTTCCAACTGAGTCTTCCTTACAAACCACAGAACACAGAGCTCCATCCTGAACTCCCTACACTTTGCTTCAGTAGGGCTCTCAGGGTTGACAGTTTTTAGTCAGCCCTGCAGAAAGGAGACAGACAATCAGTTTGCTCCTAAATATCACTGGCTCCATTCAGCCTGGAATGGCGACATCAGACATCAAAGCACAGACTGCTGGGGCGTGGGGGGACCCGAGAGAACCATAGGCAGAGCCTTCTGAAACAGAAGAGTCACACGCAAGGATGACTCTGAACATTCCCTCTTTCAACAAAGCGATACAGGCTCACTAAATAACATGTGGAAAACACAGGAAAGTTAATTAAAGAAAATATCCCAGTCATAGTCCTGTTATCCAAACTCACTTTTTAAGATCTTCTGGAGATTTTCTCTGTGTAGGGTTTTTGTTTTGTTTTGTTTTTTAAATCTTAGCTGTAATCATGTCTACAATTTCATATCCTGCTTTTCCTACTTACTATATTGTGTTTTCTTCTGTCATTACTCACTTTAGTTTATTGTAATGAGTGCATAAAATGTTATCCTGTGAATTTGTCAAAGTTTATTTAACCATTGCTCTAGAGTTGGACATTTAGATTACTGTCAATGTTTTGCTGTTATCGATTTTTGTTATTATAAATGATATTATAATGCATATGTGCACATAAACCATTTTTTGGCATTTAGGGTTATTTCTTAAGACAGAGTCTCAGAAGTGAAGTTATAGAGTTAACAAATATGAACACTTCTCAGAGTTTCACATTCATACTGCCAAATTCCTCCCCAAAGGGCACTATATTAATGTATACTGTGATTAGCAATGCGTAAAAATGTGACCTTTGCAATGGCTTAAACCACACTGGCTAGTATTACTTTAAAAAAAATTGTTTTTGCTAATTTAATAGGTAAAAAGTGAGCTTGATTTTTTAAGGTAAACTTTATAGTGAATTGTATCACGCATTCAGAAAGTACACAAATCACGGGTGAATTTTTACAAAGTGAACACCCCTGAGTAACCGGCACCCAGATCAAGAAACAGAACCTTACCAGAACCCTAGAGGCCACTGTTGTGGCCCTGTTCCCCGTCCTCCACTCCACCCAAGGGTCATCGTTGTTCTGACTTCTCCCACCACAGGCTAGTTTTGGAAAGTGGCATTGTTCTAATTTTCATTTCCTGAATTACTAGCGGAGCTAACCGCCTGCCACATCTTAGTGGATGAGCTTTAGTTCCTCTTTTGTAAATTGTCTTTTTAAGCTCTTTGTCTAGGAAACAGTTGATTCTTAAGCAATTTCCCAATGTCGAGTTTGGTTAAAGGTGGAGTGTAGTCATCATGACATTGTTTGAAACTGGAGAAGCATGTCGTATGTGTGTATATGCGTGTATGTTCTTTGCTCTCATGATCTCATCCTGACAATGTAGTAGTCCCCCCATCCAAAGTTTCACTTTCCATGGTTTCAGTTACCCATGATCAACTTTGGTCTGAAAATATTAAATGGAAACACCAGAAATAAACAATTCCTAAGTTTTCAGTTGCACACTGTTTTGGGTAGCATGATTAAATCCCACAGTGCCCCACTCTGTCCCTCCTGGAGGTGACTCACCCCTTTGTCCAGCATCTTGGCACCATAGACGCTCCCTGCCCGTGGTTGCTCCGTAGCCCTCTTGGCAGTATGACTATGCCTGTGTTCCAGTAACTCTTACTTTACTTAATTGTTCTATCTTATTATTAGTTACTGTTGTTAATCTCTTACTGTGTCTAACTTATTAATTAAGCTCTATCATAAGTAGGTATATATAGGAAAAAACGTAGTCTATGTAGGGTTCAGTACTATCTGTAGTTTCAGGCAAACACTGAGGGTTTTGGGGTGAATCCCCCCATGAGGGGGGCAGATGTACTACTCTTATTTATGCTTCTCCATTGCAAAGCAAGATGGCATCTCTCCAGGCAACACCTGGAAGCCAGGGTAACTTTTTGGTGACAGAGCTGAGCCTAAATAGACTCTGCTGTTCTTCCAGTGTCTGTGAGAATTACAGAAATAGGTCAATGAACCTTTTTAAAAATCGAACTGACACATTTGGGGAAAGCGTTTTTTCTGCTGAGATAGCACACAGTATAAGATGAAATGATCCCCAGAGGGTAGATGAATTGAGACAGTTGGTATTAAAAATAAATAAATAGTCTTAATGACTCACAGGGAATATAGCACCTTTCATAAGAAAGGTCTCTAAACATTGTTACCTGAACAGACCACAATAAATTTCTAATATGCAAGGTACAAGCCATTGCCAGCCCCTGCCCACCCACACCTGGCAACAGCTTTTGATGGGAAGAGAAGGGCCACATCAGCTGTGGGCAGTTCCCTCAGCAATGCCAGATGTCCTGTCTCCCTGGGTGAGCTTGATCCCCTCTTAATTTCCTACACAGCCCACCAGCTCACCCTTGGACAGGCATATGGCTGCATAACAGGCAGGAAGGGGGAGGGTTACCTCACTGCCTGCGAGCATCTCCACTCCAGCTCTTCCAAGGCCTTGACCAATTTGGGGTGGGGCAGCCCCAGAATCCTTTACCCAAGGCTCCCCATGAGCTGTCTAGGACCCCAGATCTGCCTGTGCAGGGCCCTTTTCAACTTCCTCCTGAGCCATCTTCAGAAAGCTCCCTCTGGCTATTGCCCAGCCCCTCTTCACACCCCCCTGCTGCCTTCAGGAGCCCCACGAACCCACAGTGGAGCTCAAGTCTTCTTAAGAGATTCCCAAGGAACTCCCTCCCTTTCCATGCTGGGCTCTGCTACTGAGATGAGCAAGGTCTGCCAGCTGGAAGGCAGGACCTCGGGGTATGGTGGGGAAGATGCTTTGATTCAGCCCAAGAATGGCAGGAGAATACCAGGAGGGATTGGCTGTCCCAGGAGTGGGGCGTGAATAGAAGCAAGGGGTGAAGCAGAGCGGGGGCAGGGCCACTTGCTTTTTAGGAAGCGTGGGCAGCAGGGAGAAAGGTACAGGGCTGTCACTACCCGGGTATCAGAGCAGTGACCCTGGGAAAGTGGGAAATAGGAGGGGACAGTTCAGGTATAAGACATTCTTCAGAAGTAGAACCCACTGAAGATTTGGTGACATAGAGTTGGCACCAAGGGAAAGATGAGTCACAGATGCCATGCAGCACCTTCTAACAAGAACACAGCTCCTTTCATGATACACATTTCCATTCCATAGGAGTGTACTGAGTGCTTACTTTGTGGCAGATATTGCCGTAGACTCTAGAAATGACATGTGGCTACTACCCCAAGAGAGTTTTAATTCTGTTGAGTGAAAGACAGACAATGTAGACAACAAAGTAAACAAATAAAAAAGATGATTTCCCATGGTGACAGATGCTCTTGGAAAATAATTTGGGCTGGGGGAATTGTGTGATCAGGGAGGAATTTTCAGAGAAAATGACATCAGAGTTGGATAGAAAGAAGGGGCCAGTACAGGAGAAGCCAGGGCAACAATATTCTAGGTAAATAAAAGAGCCTCTGCAAAATGCCCCAAGGTAGCGTCAACCTTGGCACATTTGAGGAACAGAAGGAGGACCACTGTGGCATGACAAAAAGAGTTTTGCAAGACTAAATTGTTTTCTGACCTCTTGCAGAGCTGCCGTTGAAGTCTTACTAACTTAGAGTTTCACCTCTGGTTTCTAGACACTACAAGCCCTTCCCGTTTCTCTTTTCTTTTTCTCTCCAGACCGGCTACAGCAAGGAGTGAGATCAGTACCTTAAGACCCAATGTAGGACTTAAGAAAGGACTGGAACCAGTTCAGTCCTCCCAGAAGCCAAATGGGGAGGGAGTCCTGAGGCCAGTCTGTCTCCTTTTTTCAAGAATGTGGTCCTTAACCACCTTTGAGCTATGAACTCCTTTAGCAATCTGATGCAAGCTGGGAAAAATACACACACACATAATTCTGTACACAACTTCAGAGAAAGCACATTGTAGACCCTCTCCTAAGGTCACTACTTTGGCAGTTCTTTCTAAGCCGGTTCATTTTCTCATTAAGGCTGTGTCCTTTTCACCGAAGAGAGTATGTGTGGAAAAAAAACACCTTATAAACAGCAAATCAACCTATTAATACATACAGCCTATACATTCAAATTCTTGTAAGATATAGAATAGATCAGCCGGGTGTGGTGGCTCACGCCTGTAATCCCAGCACTTTGGGAAGCTGAGGTGGGCGGATCACGAGGTCAGGGGTTTGAGACCAGCCTGACCAACATGGTGAAACCCCATCTCTATTAAAAAACCAAAAATTAGCCGGGCGTGGTGGTGTGCGCCTGTAATCCCAGCTACTGAGGAGGCTGAGGTGGTGTGCGCCTGTAATCCCAGCTACTGAGGAGGCTGAGGCCGGAGAATCACTTGAACCCAGGAAACGGAGGTTGCAGTGAGCGGAGATTGTGCCATTGCACTCCAGCCTGGGCGACAGAGTGAGACTCCGTCTCTGGGAGGAAAAAAAAAAAAGAGTAGATCTTCCATAGAGATGCATCCATATATAAAATATAACTATAATAATGGTAAAAACATATTTACAGTGTTTTTACTTTGCAGCACACATATATCATTCTATCCCATTGAAATCCTTGGCATATGGTTAGGGAAGACATTGTCCCATTTTATAGATGAGGACACTGAAGAAGAAAGGGCCAGGTGGCATCCCTGCAATGACAGGGCCGGGTGGCAGCAGCACTGGGACAGGAACCAAGGTCTTGTCACTCCGAGGCCCAGGCACCCCAAGAGGCAATGCCGTCTGCATTTCTCTTTGATTGCTCTCTCCCATGGCCTTACGCAGAACCTGGGGGGGCTCACAGCAAAGGCAGTCTTTGTGCATGCACACTTGGCCCGCATCAGCCTCCTGGTGGGAAACACAGACACAGAGGAAATGATGTTTTCTAACACTGGGAAAGAAGCACAGGGCCTGCCTTCAGAAATCAAGGTTGCGTAGACAGAGGGGAACTTTTTACTAGGGCTTCCTCTTGGCCAATTAAACCTAATGACTCATTTCCTTTTTCTTCTGAAAACATACAGCATTTTCTCCTATCATACTGAAGGAGGAGAAACCTGGAAGAACGCCACCTAGTGGCCCAGACCTTCAAGATCGTGGCTCTTTCGCCACCTGCTACCCTGCCCCCACTTCATAGGCCACCTTGCCTATTAGAAAACCGGACCCATACCCCTCGCCATGCAGCAAGATAATCTCAAATGGATCAGAAATCCAACGTAAAAAATGAAAACAAACAAGTATTAGAAGACACATCGGTGGACTTCTTTATACCCTGGGTGTGGGAAGTCTGTCTGTGATTCAAATCCCAGATGCAAACCAAAGGGCCTCTGGGTGTTTGCTCCTCCAGCTGAGAGAGGAGTTGGGGAGGAAAGGGGATGTGTGTGCAATCTTCTCCTCCGTGTGGCATCTGCCCTACCCCATTAGAGCTAAGTGACTGTCCCCAGCCTGGGCTCCTGGGATCAAGGGGAGGGAAACAGATAAAAAAAAAAAAAAACCAATTAAACTGGCTGGGCCCACTGCCCCCTTTGCCTTCTGGACAGACAGGAAAAGAGGTCTCACTGCTGTGCCTCACAAAAAGGAAGACACTCAAGATATCAAGAGGCAAGGAGCTGGGAACAGTGGCTCCTACCTGTAATCCTAGCACTTTGGAAGGACAGACAGGAGGATCCTTTCAGCCCAGGAGTTTGAGAGCAGCCTGGGCAAAATATCGAGACTCTGTCTCTACAAAAAGTAAAATAAAATAATTAAAAATTAGCCGGGTGCAGCACTGTACCCCTGTAGTCTCAGCTACTCCGAAGGCTGAGACAGGAGAATCATTTGAGCCCAGGAGGTCGAGGCTGCAGTGAGCCAAGATCACACCACTGCACTCTAGCCTGGGTAACAGTGGAAGACCTTGTCTCAAAAAAGAAAAAAAAAAAAGAAGTTTTTTTTTTTCAAACAAAAATTTTAAGAGAGGAATGGAAACCCAGTCCAAGCTCAGCCTGACACCAAAATGAATGTTTTTCTAATGAAAAATCAAATATTTCAATGAAATAAAAGAAAGTATGAATAAATTCAACAACTTTAAAAAAAACCTGCTGCATGGCAAGAAAATTGGCACATTGTGAGAAATATTGGCAACATTTTCACAGAAACAGGTTAATCTGTAATATTAGGAATATAACGGACATTTAAATATTGAGGGGAAAAGGCCAAAACTTGATAGAAAATTAGGCAAAAGGCATGAACAAACAGTTCACACACACAGATACAAAAATATATAGATGGACCTTAAAATACAGAAAGATGTTCAGGTTCACTCATTATGTTATAAATATATATTAGAACCACATTGAGATACGAATCTTTATAAAATTGACAGAATTTCAGATGTTTGACAGTGTACTCCATTGGCAAGGCTGTAATAATTCTCATAATCATTGATGGGAATGCAAAATGATACAATCCCTGTGGAGAGAATTTGGAAATATCTAGCAAAACTATATATGCATTTACCCTTTGACTCAGTAATACTATCTCCAGGAATTTATCCTGAAAATACACTTCTACAAATATAAAACAACATATTTATAAGGTTGTTCACAGAGACATTACTTAAACAGCAAAATATTAGAAACAGCTTCATTCAATTAAGATAGTAATTGAATAAACTGTGATGCAGTCACACAGTGGAGTACCACACAGCTGAAAAGCGTTGAGGAATATTTCTCTGAATTAACGTGTAGTAATTTCCGGGATATATTAAGTGAAAAAATTAAAGTACTAAAGAATGGATATATTATGCGACTTTTTTTTGTATTAGAAAGAGAAACACAGGAAGAATAAACCAAAAACAAGCAGTTGCCTATAGGGGATTGGCAGGAATGGAGTGGAAGTAATAAGGATGTGAGTTTACCCTTTCGTAGTAGTCTGTTCTCACACTGCTAATAAAGACGTACCGGAGACTGAGTAATTTATAAAGGAAAGAGGGTTCATTGATTCATAATTCAGCATGGCTGGGGAGGCCTCAGGAAACTTACAATCACGGTGGAAGGGGAAGCAAATACGTCCTTCTTCACATGGTGGCAGGAAGGAGAAATGCCAAGCAAAAGGGGGAAAAGCCCCTTATAAAACCATCAATCTCGTGAGAACTCACTCACTACCACGAGAACAGCAGCATGGGTGTAACCACCACAATGATTCAATTACCTCCCATCAGGCCCCTAGTACAACTCACAGGGATTATAGGAACTACAGTTAAAGATGAGATTTGGGTGAGGACACAGCCAAACTATATCAAATTCTGAGTGTAGTTTTTGATATGTAGTTATACATAACTACATATATAATTATATGTATACATATATAGTTTTGACTTTTGAACCTTGTAGAAGTTTTTCATATTTAATTTTTTTTTTTTTTTTATGGAGTCTCACTCTGTCACCCAGGCTGGAGTGCAGTGGCATGATCTCAGCTCACTGCAACCTCTAGCTCCTGGGTTCCAGTGATTCGCCTGTCTCAGCCTCCTGAGTAGCTGGGATTACAGCATGTGCCACCATACCTGACTAATTTTTGTGTTTTTAGTAGAGATGGGGTTTTGCCATATTGGTCAAGCTGGGCTCAAACTCTTGACCTCAGGTGATCTGCCCACCTCGGCTACCCAAAGTGCTGGGATTACAGGTGTGAGCCACCATGCCTGGCCCATATTTAAACTTTTTTAAATTTTGAGAGATTTGTCAAAAAGAAAACCTTAAAATTAAATGCAAATATAAACAAATGAACTTAACTGCATATAAAATTAATAATAGAACCATACAGAAAAAAAAAAAGGTTGACATGACCTGTGAATACAGTATTCTGACTATATACCCTTAACTGGATGTATTCTAAGAACAAATAGTACTACAAAGAAGTCTTGAAATTTTCTTAGGCTTGATGTTGGAAATGGGCTTTTGCACTACCCAGAGAGGGGTCCATTCTGCCTTGTTCTGGATTCCTGTCTTAATTTAAAGGGAAACATTCACAATTTCCAGAGCCCTTGATGTCCTGCCAATGAAGGAGGAGGATGTCCTTAAGTTCCTTTCAGCAGGAACCCACTTAGGTGGCACCAACCTTGACTTCCAAATGGAACAGTACATCTATAAAATGAAAAGTGATGGCGCCTACATCCTAAATCTGAAGAAGACCTGGGAGAAGTTTCTGCTGGCAGCTCGTGCCATTGTTGCCATCGAAAACCTTGCTGATGTCAGTGTCATATCCTCCAGGAAAACTGGCCAGAAAGCCACGCCGTCATTTGCTGCTATCACTGAAGCCACTCTTGTTGCTGGCCGCTTCACTCCTAGAACATTCTCTAACCAGATCCCGGCAGCCTTCTGGGAGTCACGGCTTCTTGTGGTTACTGACCCCAGGGCTGACCACCAGCCCCTCACAGAAGCTCTTACGTTAACGTATCTACCATTGCTCTGTGTCACACAGATTCTCCTCTGCACTATGTGGACATTGCCATTCCATGCAACAACAAGGGAGCTCGCTCAGGGGTTTGACATGGTGGATGCTGGCCTGGAAAGTCCTGCACATGCCTGGCACCATCTGTGAAAGGCACCAGATCTCTGCTTCTACAGAGATCCCGAAGAGACTGTAAAGAAGAGCAGGCTGCTGCTGGAAAGGCAGTGACCAAGAGGAATTTCAGGATGAATGAACTGCTGCAGCTCCTGAGTCCACTGCTCCTCAGCCTGAGGGTGCAGACTGGTCTGAAGGTGGCAGGTGCCCTCTGTGCTATTCAGCAGCTCCCTACTGAAGACGGGAGTGCTCTGCTTGCCACGGAAGACTGGTCTGCAGCTCCCACTGCTTAGGCCACTAAATGTATAGGAGCAACCACTGAATGAGCTTAAGCTGTTTGTCCACAGGCTTTTAAACACCACGAAAAGAAGGCTGACAGAAATAAACACCAATTTATTTTAAAAAGGAATGGTAGGCCAGGTGCCATGGCTCACACCTGAAATCCCAGCACTTTGGGAGGCCAAGGCGGGTGGATCACCTGAGATCGGGAGTTCGAGACCAGCCTGACCAACACGGAGAAACCCGTCTCCACAAAAAAAACAAAATTAGCTGAACATTGTGGCGCATGCCTGTAATCAAAGCTACTCAGGAGGCTGAGGTGGGAGAATCACTTGAACCCGGGAGACGGAGGTTGCAGCAAGCCAAGATTGCACCATTGCACTCCAGCCTGGGCAACAAGAGCAAAACTCCATCTCAAAAAAAAAAAAAAAAAAAAGAAGGAAATGGTATTGGAGCAGTCATTCTAAAAGTGTTTGGGGTGTATTGTAGGACAGAGCAAATAGTTAAATATATTGATGTTTCCATTTGCTAACAGGTGTGTTAAAATAAACTAAATGAATGAATGTATTGATGGTGTTGGAAGTCAGAGTTCCCATTGTGGAGGAAGCAAAGATACAAATATGGAATGGAAAGATGAGGAGGAATTCTGTGGAGCTGGATTTTAATTGGAAGAAATTAAAAAAAAAATACTAGTGTTCTAAAAGTATGCATTTCCTAGATCTGTCCACTGAAAGGGTTTATAAGCAATGGTATCCCAGTAGCAATGAGCAAACCTAGTGGCCAGAGCTTGATTTCTGAATGCCATTTTCCACTAAAAGAAACCTTGGAGAAATGGCTGATTCCAGACCTGAAGCAGGGAAAATATGAAGTGAGCCGCAAAGTAAGGAAGTGCTCGAAGATGGATGGGGTTATGTCAAAAGGATACTGACATCAGCTTGGAGGAACTTCCACTAACCATATTTGGGACAATCTGACATCAAAAATAAGTTATTGTAGTAGATTATAATGCAAACCTCAGAAGATTAGCCTCAAGGTTCTGGGTGCCCTTCCACAGGGCTTTTTGACAGCATGGCAGCTGGCTTCCCCTGGAGCAAGCCATGTGACAGCTCCCGAAATGAAAACCGTAGTGTTTTATATAACCTCATCTCAGAAGTGACAGTCTATAACTTCTGACTTATTCTATTCTTTAGAAGCAAGTCACTAAGTCCAGTGCATACCTAAGGGAAGGGGGAACCCAAGAATGTAGACACCAGGAGGTAGGGACCAATGGGGGCCATCTTAGGGGGGCACTCACACCAAGTAATCAAGTATAACCACGTCACCAGTAATGAAACAAATTGACATTATGTCCCTCTTGATACACCACAATGCGAAATACACAGCGATACAGATACAGTATTCTTGGGGGAAAAGGAAAGAAGAAACAGACAGACCAATCCAGAATGTGGGACACTCTATAAGAGAACCAGTTTGAATTCTCAAAAAGTGTCAATATCATGAAAAAGATAAAATAATTGCTGTAAGTTACAGAAGACTAAAGAGACATGACAAATCGTGAGATTTGTGATCCTTAAAAAGATTCAGGATCCACTGGGTGCTGTGGCTTATGCCTGTAATCCCAGCACTTTGGAAGGCTGAGGCAGGCAGATCACGAGGTCAGGAGATCAAGACCATTCTGGCTAACACAGTGAAACCCCGTCTCTACTAAAAATATTTTTAAAAATTAGCTGGGCGTGCTGGCGGGTGCCTTAATCCCAGCTACTCAGGAGACTGAGGCAGGAAAATTGCTTGAACCAGGGAGGCGGAGGTTGCAGTGAGCCTAGATGGTGCCACTGCACTCCAGCCTGGGTGACAAGAGCAAACTCTTGAATATAGACTGCATATTAAACTATTTGAATATAGACTGCATATTAAACTATTAAGTATATGTTAAATTTGTTGGGTGTGATAATGCTATTACGCTTATGGAAGAGAATCCCTTTCTTCTAAGAGAAACACGCCGAAATATTTATGTGTCAAGTGTACAATATCTGCAAGTTATTTTCAAATAGTTCAGGAAAGCAAAACCAAAACAAAAAGACTCTAACGTATAAATACACATACGAGTGTGTATATATGTTTGGAAATGTGAAGGATATACTCACATTCATTGTCCTGTTCTTTCAATTTTTCCTTATTGAACTCTTTTTGTTGGTTTGTTTGTTTGTTTTGTTTGTTTTGAGACGGAGTTTCACTCTTGTTGCCCAGGCTGGAATGCAATGGCACGATCTCGGCTCACCGCAACCTCCGCCTCCAGGGTTCAAGCGATTCCTGCCTCAGCCTCCCGAGTAGCTAGGATTACAGGCATGTGCCACCATGCTCGCCTACTTTTTTGTATTTTTAGTAGAGACGTGGTTTCTCCATGTTGGTCAGGCTGGTCTCGAACTCCCGACCTCAGATGATCCGCCCGCCTCAGCCTCCCAAAGTGCTGGGATTACAGGCATGAGCCACCAAGCCCGGCTCTTTCAATTTTTCTGAGTTTAAAGTTTTTCAAATAAAAGGTTGCCGAGGTGGAAGGTGGGAGTGGATATTGAGAATTTTAGGAATTTAACCAAATCTCTATGGGAAAGACCCTTGGTATGTGTTGGGCTGCCCTGAGGATTCCAGGGAGCCCACCAATGGTCTCTTGGTGGTGCCCAGTATACGTGCTGGGGATTCTCTGAGCCAGTGCTCACTCCATGTTGAGAGGTGAAAAGGCAATGTCTTAGTCTGTTTGTGCTATAACAGTATACCTGAGACTAAGCGATTTGTAATGAGCAGAACCTTATTGGTTCACAGTTCTGCGGGTTGGGAAGTCCAACTTCGAGGCACCAGCCAGTGAGCACCTTCTTGCTGCATCATCACATGGTGGAGAGCAGAAGGGCAAAAGGCAAAAGGGGGCCAAACTGGCCCTTTTATAACTGCATTAGTCATTAGGTCCCATCGTTAGCAATTACATTTCAACATGAATTTAGTAGACAAACATTCAAACCATAGGGAGTCAAAGCATACCTGGATTCTAATCCTTGCTCTGCCCCTTCCTGGCTGTGTGACTTTGGGTAAGTTATTAATCCTCTCTGACTCTCAGTTTCCGCAACTGTGAAGTGAGAGAGATCATGCCTACTCGGCAGGATTGTTTAAATGTGCTAAATAAATAGTACTTCCCTCATATTCCTTTCCTTGTACCACCTCCCAAATCACCAGTTTATTCATTCATTAACTATTTATTATTATTCCTTTACAAGGAGCAAGGGATACAAATCTGAGTCAAGTTACTCTTTACTAACAAAAGATAAGTGCTTGGTGTTAAGGAGTGAGGAGTTGCCCAACAAGACTTCACAGAGGCTGGGCTATAGGGCAGAGTCTAGGATCGTGAGCTTGGTGGCCTGCACAGGTGATGGAAGAAGAGCCTAACCTGCAATGAGGGCCCTCAGGGGCAAAGGTAGTGGGTAGTTCAGGTGTCAGGAGGGTGACTGGACTGGGGGCATTTGGCGAAGTAGGCAGGGCCAGGTTAGGAAATGGGTTGGGCCCCACATGAGTAGTGTAGTTCCTTGTCTAGAATGACGGGGTGCCCCTAAAAAATGCATTTCCAAAGATCACTTATTACCGACCATGACAAGCTTTGATGTTTTGTTCAGAAAATGCAGTAGGTGGAGCTCAGCTGTATCATACTGGTTTAAAACAACAACAACACTTGAATGGATAAATAGAAGGAAGCCATGGACCCTAAATTTTTCTGTGGCCTTTCTCACCACCTTCTTCCCAGACGGGGAGGAAGAACCCTGGCTAGGGGATTAGGCTGACAGAATAGGGCCGGCCTTTGAGAAGGGTGATATTTTTCAGGTAGAGGCACACAAAGAAAAAAATAAAGAGAGAAGGGAGGTATTGATTGCAGAATAAAGCTCTTCTGTCACCTGTTGTCACCATCTCCTTATGCAGCCTCTGTCCACAAGCACCTAATACCCTTAACACCACCCTAGACTAGATTGCAGGGACTACCACTTTCTAAATCACATGTTTCTGTAATACATTAATTTTCTTTTTGCCACAAATTTATATTACTTCTGTAATCTGGGGAAAAAAATGACCAGAGAGAGAGAGAGAAACCCTAAACATCCAATTCCCATACCAATCTAGATTGATCTTGAAAGATCTGCTTTCCCCCACATCAGTCCCCCTATAATGCCTGCCATTCTTGGGTCTCCTCTGCCCCTTTCTCCATCCCTCTGCCCCTTTCTCCATTTCTAGATTGCTAGAAAGAGAGAGGAGGGGGCATCACAGTGAACTGGCTTCAAGCCCTTGCTGGGGGACACATGAAGGACCCCAGCCTGTGCCAGCCCTGGTGCTGAGAACTCCAGGTTCCTGGTCCCTGTGGGGACCCCAGGGCTCACCACTGGGATCCTGGCAGAGCAGTCCCGGGGTACCCGGGACAGGGAGTCTCAACCCCTGCCGGATGTGCACACACAGAAGGAAGCTTCTTGACTCATGCTAAATCATTTTTCTAAGAACAAAAACTATGTACAAATGAATATTTCCATCTTTATTTCAAATTCTAGGTTTCAACTGCAATATTAATGCTACTCCACAGTGTAATTTACTTGTAATAATATATCATTATTTCTATTTTACAGTTCTCTTCTTAAAGTAGTAAAGCAAATGTTTAAAACAGCACAAATCCGAAGCCCCACAATTCTCCATTCAGGCTCAGAATTTGTGCTCTCCTTTCAGAATGGCACATAATTGAAAACAATGAAAACCCCCGATGTGCTAAATGCTCTAGTCATTAAAGCATTTTTTTACTTTGCAATAAAAGACTGTTCTTGTGGTTGTGGTTATTTATTTATTTATTTTTAGAAACCCCAAACAAGCTGCTTCCTGTTCCCAGACTGACATCTGCTGGGGATGTCAGGCTGACCGGCTCCCCGCCAGGCCCGCAGCCGGCTGCCACTCTCGCCCACGGAGGGCAGCGGAGGGACGCGCCCAGGGCGCAGCCCACGGCCTCTCCTGGGCTCTCTCCCTCCGGCTGGGATGCAGGCTCAGGAACCGGCCCTGGAGTCCCCAGTTTCTTTCCGGCTTGTAGCAGCTGAGTTAAATCCCAGAAAGGCACTGGCTTGGAACAGGATCCTGGCTGTTGGTGGCTCAGATGAGGTACGGATGCCCCCGTGAGGGTTTGGGGGCGAAAATAGGCACACGAGCAGAGTGGGTGTCCTCTGCGTGCTGGATGCCCAAGTCTCCTTGCTTTCTGGGGGACGTCTACCTGTGTATCTTTCACTTTTTTTCTGGGGTGATTCCTACACCTTTAGTAGAACAACTCCCTGTTTAGGCAGCCCTGGACATCGGGTCCTGTAAGGGAGGATCTCCATCCATCCCCATCAGATTCCAGTCCGGCACCTTTAAGCTTAACAGGCAGGAGCCGAGCTTCCTGTTCCACCCAGAATGAGTAGAATGAGGGTCCCTTTGTCTTCTCTTCTAATCCCTCTTGTGTCCCAACCTTGTTGTTGTTTACCCCGTGATGGGGCACACAGGGGTGAAGCTGTGAGGGACTGGGGGAGGGCAATGTTCCTTTTCTGTCTCCTGGAGATGTCCTCCAGCTCTGGGAGCCTCTTACTGTCTGTAAAAGGATGGCATCCAGCCAGAGTCTCTGAAGCTGCTCTGGGCAACCCGCCCTTCCAGGCCCTTGCAGGTCATTTTCTTTTCTTTCAAATTGTTTTTTTAAAATATATGTTTTACTTTTCAGGGAATGATCCAGAACATTGCAGGACATTTTCATGAGATGCCCTTGGCCCCTCACAAAGCCAGCATCCTGTCCCAGCCAGCCCCTAACATGCTGTCCTACACACACCTCCAGGGGGTCTGCAGTCCTGCCTCTCTGAACCCTCCAGTTCACCCACATCTGTCCCTTCCTGGCTATCAGCCCGCCAGCCTGACCACTAGCTTTTCCCTCCTGCTCCCCAGTCTCTTTCCTTTCTGGCCAAACTTCTCACCCCCATCCACAAACAATACTCTCAAAGGCAACCCCAACCCACTTAAACACATTTAATGAAATCTCATTGCCACAGAAAAAGCCCTATCCTTCGGCTTGATGTCCAGAGACAGCATAGCCTAGCCCAGCTCAGCCAGGGTTTCCTAAAGCCTGGGAGCCTACCTTGGGGTCAGGGGAGGTCCATGGAATCATTTTGTGGGGATGAGGCGGGGGCATTAAAAATGGAGTCACTGAATGAGAAAGTGATTGTATTAGTTCAATTTCACATTACTATAAAGATACTACCCAAGACTGCGTAGTTGATAAAGAAAAGAGGTTTAATTGACTCATAGTTTCACATGGCTGGGGAGGCCTCAGGAAACTTACAATCATGGAGGAAGGAGAAGCAGGCACCTTCTTCACAAGGCGACAGGAAAGAGAGAAAAAGCCCAAGGGAACTGCCATTTATAAAACCATCAGATATCATGAGAAGTCCCTCACTATGGAGGAAACCGTCCCCATGATCCAATCACTTCCCACCAGGTCCTTCCCTCAACACCTGGGGATTACAATTCAAGATAAGATTTGGGTGGGGACACAAAGCCTAACCATATCAGTGATTCTGTTGTGGAGAAAGTCTGGTTTGGTGTGAGTAAGCCTTTTTTTTTTTTAATATAAGCTTTAAATTTCAGAATAGTTGAAGATTTACAGAAAAATTGCAAGAACATTACATAAAGTTCCTAAATACCTAACACCCAGTTTCCTCATTGTTAACATTGCTAGTGGAAACTTTGAACACCTCCCTGATGCCAGTGAATCTCCTTTCAACAAGGATGCACCTCTGTAGCCGCAGCTGGGAGGCTGAGCTGGACTCTAAGAACAATGCTTTGTATGCAACAAATATATTTTCTGTTACCATCTAGTTCCAGCAAGTGAGACGACTTGTTCACATTCTAAAATCTAAAAATCTCTGAAAAATGAAAGCTTTTTTTGTAATGTTGGGGCCAAAGCTCCTTAAGGCAAGCTATATATAGCCTCTATCCTACTTGATGTAAATATTCATACATTTCTCTGAGAAATGTTTATTGATGTTTTGGCCTCTGGGGATGTTAACTACTGTAGGGCATATGCACTATATCTCCTTTCTAAATCAGAAAAACATCTGAATTCCAAAACATATCTGACACTATAGTTTTCCATTTTATGGTTGTGATACAGTTCCAAAATAAATTTACGCCAGGAGTGGTGGCTTGCACCTGTAATTCCAACACTTTGGGAGGCTGAAGCAGGAGGATCACTTGAGTCTAGGAGTTGGAGATCCGCCTGGGCAACAAAGCAAGACCCCGTCTCTATTTATTAAAAAACAAAAATGAAAATCAATCAATAAATTTAAGTAAAAAGAACAAGTCACTTAAAGAAAAACACTAAATAAATTGTAAATACAGATTACCTGTATTTTTAACTTTCTTTTTTACTTTTTCCCACTCTTCAAATAAACACACAAATGACTAGCACCAAAAACAAAACAAAGAATCTGCTTTGCCTTCAGGGTCCAATCTAAACTCCTCCACCCCCTGGCCATACCACAATCCTGCTGCATACCAGGACTGCTCATGCCTCCAGGCCTTTACACGTTCTGCTTGTCTCCTTAAAATGCTTTCCCCATTTATTTCCCTGGCAAACTCTAGGCCCTGCATCCAAACTCAGCTCAGATGCTACCTCCTGCAGGAAGCCCTCCTGGGTTGCATCCAGTCTTAATTAAGTGGTCATCCTGTGTGGTCCCCTGGTATGCTGCACACAATACTGTAGGTAAGGAAGGGGTTTGACCCTTAGCTCTGCCTCTTTTCAGCTGGATAATTCGGGTCACTTAATTATGCTCACTAAGCCTAAATAGTAAGATTAGTAATGATAGTTACTATTTATTGAATTCATGCACTATTCTAAATGCTTCACATGTGTAAATTCATGTAATCTTCACAACAAGCCTGAGAGGTAGAAACTGTTATGATCCCCATTTAACATATTAGGGAATTAAAGCCCCAGGAGGGTAATTCCTTCTCAAAGTTACAATAGGCAGGCGCAGCCAGGACTTCTTCCCGTTTCACTTATTCCCCACTGCAGAGCAGCTAGGGAAGAACCTATATCATGGGTTACCAGGAGAATAAAATGAGATAGCCCAGGTCAAATGCTTCATCTTTGCAGGCTACCCCTGGCCAAACCTGCACTTGATACCAGAGACTCGGCAGGCACTTGTTTATCTGTGTCTGAAGCTAGCTCAGCCAGGGGACTGCAGGCCGCTGTTCTCCGCTGCTCCTCTTGGTTTTATCATTGCCTCATTGGAATCTTCCTGCCTGGCTCAAGCTGGGTGGGGCCTCTCCACAGTGCCTTCTACTGTAATCAGTATTTACAATTTTGGCCTCTCCCTCTGAGCTCAGCAGAAAGAAATGTGCCCCCACGCACATTTGCCTTTCATCTAGCACCCTGCACAGGGTTTGAACCAAAAGAACTTCATAAACATGAGAAGAATAAACGATGAAATAAATGCATGGATGAAAGGATGGATGGATGAACAAAGAAGGAATGGACACATTTTTGTCCTTAGCATTTCGAACACATGGACATACCATAGCTAGCGCAGAGTGAAAAACATTATCCAGATAACACTCTTCTAACCAGATGTTCAGGGACTGAAGACAAAGGGAAGGAAAGAAAACAGTTCTTTACACTGCATTGCACTGTATGTCTGTACTTGGAGTAAAATAATGTGGTAGTGATATTCAGCTCTCATGGTCCTCCTTTGAGATGGGAAGCTGGAAAAGGAACAGTTGACAGCTAAAACATCTTAACAGGCACCGAAAAAGTTTAATGTTATAAATGCCATTTGTAAGCAAGATCCTAAACAACAGAGAACAGCTGTGGCACATGAGCCCTCACTGACAGGCTCCAGGCCACACAAGCTCTGGATCTGACGGCTGCCACACTTCAGCACTGGGGCAGGAGCTGCTTATGGAAAAGCTGCATAGATGACGCAATAACCACCCACCACAGAAAGCCTATACTTGGATGATTTGCAAAAGGATGAAATGACATTGACATTCAGTTTATTAGATTACTGCTTCTTATCTCCTTTCTCCTCTTTTAAATTTGGCACTGGGAGGATAACATATTCACTAATGATTGTGGTTTTTAAAGGTAAAAATATTGAATTATGAGATAAGGGGAAATTATTTGCTGGAGAGCGTGGAGCAGCCCCTGTGAGTCTGGGCATGGCACCCTTACGCACTGCTGTTTAATTTACAAGCTATTTATCTCCGCACCTACACCCAGTAGAAACAATTAGCACTTGGTAATTTGTTGATCTTATCTAAGTCATAGGATCTGTTATCATAGTTGCCACCACTGTAAAGGCTTCACTATGTGAAATGAATAATTTAGAAATGACTGGTATTCAGTCATGCTCATTTAACTGGTTTTGAATTTATTTTAGACTGGTGAAGACTTCACATTTTGGTCTCACTTCTAAATCAATGCATGAATTTTGGGAGGGATTATAAGATGTTTCCAGAGACTTATATTTAATACTATCACAGTGGGGACCAGACTCCTTTTCCAAGGAGCCACCCAGACCCTCAGAAAGCAGTACCTGTGGAAACACAAGTGAACAGGATGAAGAAAGATGCGATCTTGTATGAAAGTTTTCAAACAGCCACTAAGAACAGCAACTCCTCTCCCATCGGGCCTTGGCCCTCCAGGACTCAGTGACTCCAGGTCAGCTGGGATTCCCAGGCTCTACCCTCCCTCCCCTTTCGCACCTAATCCCTTGAAGGGCTGAGATGAAAGTATTTCCAGACTGTCTTACTGTCTGTCACAGACTGTGAGCCCAGAGGTCACTGTGGCACCTCCTTGCCACCCGCTGGTTTTGCAAGAGACCGTGGGAAGCACTTGCAGAGTTTCCCCGAACTGTGCCCCACAAAACTGTTCCAAAGTCAAATCAGTGTGGTGAAGGGAAAGGGGGTTTTAGATAGGAACGTTTTCTCGTCCCTCCCAATTCCATACCGTTCCTCCCCCATTGAAGCAGGGAGGCACAGTGCTCATTACCTTCTGGAGGCTGCTGATGGAACGGGAAACAAAGCCAAAGTCCTTGGGAGAATTCAGCTGATTCTCAAGCAAAGGCTGGATGAAGGGACAGAAATTTACTCCAGCCTGGAAAGGGTTTTTGAGGAAAGAAGAAAAGGGGAAGGGGATACAGGAAGAAAAGGAGAAAAGGGAAGGGGAAGAGGAATGTGGCAGGGAAACAGGAGTCTGGAAGAGAAGTAGAGGGCGGGGGAGGGAAGAAGGGAGAAGGGCGGGAGCCAGGGTTTGTGGCTCAGGAGAGCCCCAGGCCTAGCTTGCAAGCAGAGCACCAGGGAGGTGGCAGAGACAAAGTGATCAGGAAGTGCACCTAGACCGGGCTTGCAAACGCAAATGCTTTCAGAAGTCAGGCAGAACGGGTGAAACAAGCCCAAGAGGCAGAAATAGTAGAGGCTGAATCACAGGGAGGGAAGCGTGCACCCCAACCCAGAGAACAAGGATCCCTTCCCCTGGAGCATCTCCCAGAAACTGAGCTCAGTCCTCAGACCTGGCAGAGCCTGTGAGCAGGGATTCTGGGCATCTGAGCAGTGCCTGAGTGGATCAACAAGTGAGAACCAAGTGGTTTTTTGTTGTTGTTTTCCCCCATCAATCTGGAAGAAAAGGGAGTTAGAATCAGAAATTAAATAGTTTATTAGACACTTGGGTCTGTGCATCAAAATTTATACCAACGTCCTATGTTTGGGAAATGTTTATTTCACAAAGTTAAACAAACCTCCTTATTGTGGGACTTCTCAGAAATTTTAACGTGCTAAGATACTACCTTCTGGATCTCAGGAAAAGGGATTCAAAAGATCACTAGTGTGCTGGTAAATTATTAATAACCAACTCAAGGTTTAGATCAGGGATTTCAAAAATCCGAATTTGACTGGGTGTAGCAGTTCATGCCTGCAGTCCCAATGCTTTGGAAGGTCGAAGTACGAGGATGGCATGAGGCCAGAAGTTTGAGACCAGCCTGGTTCACATAGTGAGAGAGCTGTCTCTAGAAAACGTAGGTTAGTCAGGCACAATGGCCTGTACTTGCAGTCTCAGCTACTCAGGAGGCTAAGGTGGAAGGATTGCTTGAGCCCAGGAGTTTCAGGCTGCAGTGATCTATAATATGATAGTGCCACTGCACTCTGGCCCGGGTGACAGAGTAAGACCCTGTCTCTAAAAATAACAACGACTCTGATTTGTAGCACTGCCGATTTTCATGGTGTAAATACTTTGATGGGCCATCCTAGCTCCAGAGCTTCCCTTGGGATTGGTTGAGGCCTTTGTTGCTCCACAATTCCCTGATCCCAATGCTAGTTCCTTCGCTCCCCAACAAGCGGTGGTGATCCAGAGGGCTCTTTTCCACAATAAACTTCTTGCATGTTAGTGTCTGCCTTGGAGATGTCTCCCAGGCAACTTGACCCAAGACTGGTCCTTTTACTCACAGTCATGAGTTATAAAAAGAATTTGTTTCCTTTTTTTTTTTTTTTTTTTTGAGACTCAGTTTCTCGCTCTTGTTGCCCAGGCTGGAATACAATGGTGCGATCTCTGCTCACCGCAACCTCTGCCTCCCGGGTTCAAGTGATTCTCCTGCCTCAGCCTCCTGAGTAGCTGGGATTACAGGCATGTGCCACCATGCCTGGCTAACTTTTTGCATTTTTAGTAGAGATGGGGTTTCTCCATGTTGGTCAGGCTGGTCTTGAACCCCCGACCTCAGGTGATCAGCCCACCTCAGCTTCCCAAAGCGCTGGGATTACAGGCGTGAGCCACTGCACCTGGCAGAATTTGCTTCTTGATTCATTATGACATTTCTGCATAGTTTGGGTTAAGTGATTATACCTATGCCAGAATCTATGATCTACAAGGCATAACATACAGAATGAGTAAAAGACAGGGTTCCTATGGTAGCCAGCCTCTAAGATGGCCCCAAATGATTCCTGCCTCCTGGTATTCATGACCCTGTGGAGGACTGATCTAGGTACCCAACAGGATATTTTGGAAATGACAGTGTTTGACTTCTGAGCCTGGGCCATAAAAGACCTATGGCTTTTGCCTTGCTCTTTCTTGAGTCACTCACTCCGGAGAAAGCCAGATGCATGTCATGAGGGCTCTCGAGTGGCTCTGGGAAGTAGCTCCACCAAAGAGTCCACATGGTAAGAAACTGAGTAGCTCCAGTTTGGTGGCCACAAGAGTGAGCTACCTCGGGAGTACTGTCTGCAGCTCCAGCCCAGCCCTGGGATTGCTGTGCACAGATGAGCTGCTTCCACCGACTTCTGGCCTGCAGAAACTGCTAGATCATAAATGTTATTGTTGTTTTAAGGTGTTAAATCTGGGGTGATTTGTTATGCAGCACTATGTAACTAATGCAGCATCTAATCTATAAGAGCTTTATAGCTTCACAGGGGAGAAAAGATGGATCTGAACATATAAAACTATGTGAAATAAACCAGTATGTATGAATCATATACCAACTGGTACAAGTTCTGAAAAATGTGAGGAGGAAGGAAGGAGGCTGTATAGTTGACAAGCAAGGACTCCCAATTAGGAGGTCCATATTAGAAGAAAAGGAGGTTCGAAGAAACGCAGGACCACATCTTGGGTTCTCTCCATTTTTGTTTTTTGTTTATTTTTTTGAGACAGGGTCTTGCTTTGTTACCTAGGCTGGAGTCCAGTGGCATGATCTTGCTCACCACAGCCTCTGCTCCCAGGCTCAAGTGACCCTCCCACCTCAGCCTCCCTAGTAGCTGGGGCGACAGGTGCAAGCCACCATGCCTGGCAATTTTTTTTGTATTTTTAGTAGAGACAGGGTTTCACCATGTTGGTCAAGCTAGTCTCAAACTCCTGACCTCCTGATCTGCCCGCCTTGGCCTCCCAAAGTGCTGGAATTACAGGTGTGAGCCACCGTGCGCGGCCATTTCCTTTTGGAAGAAACCAAATTCTTGAGGAGTTTATGCAAATATTCTTTGCAAAATGTGAAATGCACTTGAAAATCAAGAATACATCTTTAGCTGGGCACAGTGGCACACACCTGTAGTCCCAGCTACTCAGGAGACTGAGGTGGGACGATTGCTTGAGCACAGGAGATGGAGACTAGCCAACACAGAAAGACCCCAACTAGGCAACACAGCAAGACCCCATCTCTGGAAAAAAAAAAAAAGAAAAAGAACCCTAAAAATAAAAAAAAATAGATATACCTTTAAAACAACATGCAAGTCAAACAAACTACTTTTGGTAAAGTAATTCAGCCTTATAAAAGTGCAAAAAACTTATTTACCAAAACACAAAAGCAGTTTACCAGTCTGTTATATAACATCATCTATGCTGGGTTGAGAAATAAAAGGGTATTTATTTATCAGATTGATTTAAATTAAAGAATAAAATAACTCAGTTCCTGGTGGGTTGGTTTCCACACTGGAGCAATGGTGAGACCCCTAAAATAAAGTTAAAATAAAGGATATCTATTTAGTTGAGAGGAGGAAACAAAAAAAAACAACTCCTCAACCAACCAGGGAAAATTAGTCCCTCCAAGGCCAGGTGCGGTGGCTCACGCTTGTAATCCCAGTACTTTGGGAGACCGAGGCGGGTGGAACACGAGGTCAGGAGATCGAGACCATCCTGGCTAACATGGTGAAACCCCGTCTCTACTAAAAATGTATTTAAAAAATTAGCTAGGCGAGGTGGTGGGCGCCTGTAGTCCCAGCTACTCGGGAGCCTGAGGCAGGAGAATGGCGTGAACCCGGGAGGCGGAGCTTGCAGTGAACCGAGATCGCGCCACTGCACTCCAGCCTAGGCGACAGAGCGAGACTCCGTCTCAAACAAAAAAAAGAAAAGAAAAGAAAAGAAAATTAATCCCTTTTTCTAGTCTTCACTGTTTTTCATTTTGCTTTGCTTTGTATTTTTAAGGAAATTTAAAACCATAGTGGAAGTCATGATAGTATGGAAATGCTGGCTGAGAAAGCATCCCGGTACCTTTTCGTGTTGCCTGAATCTCGCTCAAGATATCAGTTTCCGATGGAATGGGGAAATCTGTGTAAACCAAATAGAATATTAAAGCACACAAACAAGCAGCCTGAAAAAAAAAAGTGCTATAAAGTAAATGAACAAATATATAAAACAGATAGCCAACTTCACCAGTAAAGAAATGCAAATTAAACCACAAGATTGAAATGTTAAAAATCTATCGGATTGGTAAAGACTAAAAAGGTTGATAATGCTCGGTAGGGTCTGGGAATCAAGCACACCATGGGGGTGAGGTGGGAATGTTAACCGGTGCAACCATTTTATTTTATTTTATTATTTATTTATTTATTTATTTATTTTTGAGACAGAATCTCCCTGTGGCTCCCAGGCTGGAGTGCAGCTGCATGATCTTGGCTCATTGCAACCTCTGCCTCCCGGGTTCAAGCAATCTCCTGCCTCAGCCTCCCAAGTAGTTGGGACTACAGGTGTGCACAAGTAGAGACGGGATTTCGCCATGTTGGCCGGGCTGGTCTCTAACTCCTGACCTCAAGTGATCCACCCGTATTGGCCTCCCAAAGTGCTGGGATTACGGGCATAAGCCACTGTGCCCGGCCATGGTACAACTGTTTTAGAGAGCAATTTGACACCACCCAGCAATGCATACCCTTTGATCCAGCAATTCCATTCTCAGGAATTTATCCTAAATGTGAAAGTATATGTACAAGCTCAAGAATATTCACTGCAGCCTTTTGGGAATAATGGAAAAATTAGAAATCTCAATGTACACAAGAGAGGGCTGGCTACATAAACAAATAAATGAGAACAAACAGGTGGTGCCTGCTTATTCTGTGCCAGCACTGTTCTAGGAGTTCTACGCACGTGACATCAGGTAATCTCTCAAGATCCCTTAGACCTGGTTCCTGTCTTAGGATAGTTCACCCATACAAACAAATATCACTCAGCCATCAAAAAGCTCAGGAATATGTCCGGATGTGCTGACACAAAAAATACTCATGACATGGAAGTGGTTAAAGGAAGTTTCAGGGCAAGCTATGGAGCACAATCTCATTTATGATTTAAACATAGACTGTGCATACATGTTTATATTTATACAGAAAATATCTGGAAAGATAAGCCATAAAGAAACAGTTAACAGAGAAATCCTCTGGAGAAATCTAGGGAAAGGAGGAGAATCCTCCATTTTTTACCTATTATCTTTCTTTTTGGTTTCATTTTTAAAAAATAAAGCCCAGAGTCAGCCAAACTGCAAAGGCTGAGGTCACAGTTCTTAACCCTGCTTTCATTTCTGACACTAACCTCGTCTTTGGGGGATTCCTCAAACTACTCTCAGATTGGATAATTCACTAGGAGGACCCGCTGAATTTATTGAAAGCTATTATACTCATGGTTTTGATTTATTATAGAGAAAAGATACAGATTAGAATTAGCCAAAGAAAGAGACACATAGGGCAGTCTGGGAGGCTTATCAAACATGAAGCTTCCAATGTCCTCTCCTGGGGAGTTAGAACACATTACCTTTCTGGCATCTATGTGTGAGGATACACCTTGAGTACTGTCAACCAAAGAGGTGCAAGCAAATTTCAGTGTCCAGAGTTTTTATTGGAGCTTCGTTCTGTAGGTATGATGGGTTTATTGATTGCCCACATGGCTGATCTCATTCTGAAGGTCAACTGACACTACATGACCCAAATTCTCACCCTAAATCACACTGCTGGGTCTTTCTGGCATGGCCAGCATGTACCCTAGGATCCAATGTGGTTATCCCCTCCCCTAAACCAAGATCCTCCTGTAAGTTATGACTGAGGTTAATCCCAGAAGCTGAGGGCAAAGGCCAGCTCGCCCTCTGGGCAAAACCAAATGCTTTACTACACATTGTTAGAATGAAGACATGGAATAGCCATGTGGCTGTTTTTCCACATGCTGCCTGGTGCATGGGCTAGTTTCTAAGTTGTGTGTTTATGTAAGATGATTGATCTTCACTGAGATACTCTGATCATGTGGACTTTTGTGTTTTCTTAGATTCTGTATTTGTCCGTTTGGTATTCATTAGTCACAAGGCCAAATTAATGACCAAAGTTATTTATATTTCCTCTGCAATCCAGCTTTCCCAGATGCACAAAAATCATATTACAAACCCTCTAACCAGTCATTTGAGTCCATACTTCCAAACACTTTCTTATCTAACTCTTATACACCGGCCAATATTTCCTCTGCCTGAAATCACCCAGGGCCAGGTACCAGACAACTACAGACCACCCCTATAGCCCAGAGTTCGCCAAAATTATTTGAAATAGCCAGTCCTACACTGTTTCTCCTGCCCCAACTTGTTTTTCCTAAGGAAACCACAATAAAGTCTGTGGCCTGGGCTTTCTTCTCACCACTTCTCCTTCCTGACCTAACCTGGTGCTTCCCCATGTGGCCCTGCATGCATGATGTGCCCTCATCCCTTCGCAAATACAAGTCATAAATTCTTCTTCCAATTTCATTGGCCTCTCCACATCATCACTCAGTCCTCTCCCTGAATTAGAATCTCCAGTAAAATTGAAATAGCTTTGAAATCTCTGCTCTATAGGCCTAGGTTTCAGTAGGTCAATAGTCTTTACTGCCTGATGCAGGCCTGGGCTCATGCATGCTTGTTAAATCTAATGAACAGTCTGGGTGCAGTGACTCATGCGGTAATCCCAGCACTGTGGGAGACCGAGGAGGACAGATTGCCTGAGCCCAGGAGTTTGAGACCAGACTGGGACACATGGCAAAACCCCATCTCTACAAAAAATACAAAAATTAGTCAGGCATGGTGGCATGCACCTATAGTCCCAGCTACTCAGAAGGCTGGCACAGGAGGATTGCTTGAGCCCAGGAGGTGAGGCTGCAGTGAGCTGTGATGTGGCCACTGCACTTCAGCCTGGATGACACAGAAAGACCCTGTCTCAAAAAAAAAAACCTAATAAAGTTTACACTATCAGTTTTTGCTCTAGTGATGCAGGAGATAAATTATTCATCTTGCTTAACGCAATCAGTACTTGATGTGGAATTTGAAAACATGTTCAATAAGCCACTTTCAGAAATGCTCATCAGCCTATGTATCTGCACTGTAAAAGTTCCGTCCTAACTTGTTCAGTGTTCTTTTATCACCCTCCTTTTTCCTCCTCCTTCTTCCCCACACCCTGCCCCTAATTCATTTAGTTAAGCAAATAACCTGTATCTACTGCCAGTAACTAAATCTACCTGGACCACCTTAGAAGCTAAAACACAGAATGAAAAACAAAGTTATGCTTCTTTCATTTGGGCTCGTTGCATGGTTTACTTTAGGCTCTGAATAAGTGCTGTTTTATTATTGTTTTTGCTTGTTACTATCAGGGGATTTCTGGAACTGATTTTAATCTAAATGCCTTAATTGTACTCTCAGGAAAAGATATGAAAACAGAAAACCTGATAAACTAAAGATGTACATTTGATAGTTGGTTCTGTAACTCTCCACATTGTCATCTGTGAAACTGACTTGGCAGTCCCCAAGATGAGGTCTGGCCATATTCCCACACTTTTGGGGACACAAGGTGTAAAGATATGAATGAACTGGAAAGGAGAAAAAGTGTGAAAAAATATCAACAAATTTAAGCCTCTAGTGATAAATGTGGGTAAAGTGCTGAAGTGATAGACAAATAAGGTTAACAAAGGCCACGCCATAAAGGATGAGAAATATTTTGGGTTTTAATAATACAGGTGAGCTTTTACAGAAAAAAAGTTACTGCCTCAGGCAAGAGTAACTGTATTTGGTGGGTTTCCAATAATTCTCAAAGTCTGATCCATTTAAAAACTCAAATTCTGAACCAGAAAGTTTAAAAAACATTTTAAAGAAGAAAACCTTAAAATAGCTATTTAGACTGGGCATAGTGGCTCATGCCTATAATCCTAGCACTTTTGGGAGGTCGAAGTGGGAGGATCACTTGAAGTCAGGAGTTTGAGACCAGGCTGGGCAACATAGCAAGACACCATCTCTACAAAAAAATTTTTTAAAAAATTTGGGCATGGTGGTGGTACGTGCCTGTAGTCCTAGCTACTTGGGAGGCTGATGCAGTAGGATCACTTGAGACCAAGAGTTTGAAGCTGCAGTGAGCCATGATTGTACCACTGTACTCCAGCCTGGGTGACAGACCATGACTCTGTCTCTAAAAAATTTTTTTAATAAAATAAAATGACTGTTTAGAAATACTGATATTCTCTTCTCTATAGATGAGTTACTGAAACATTATTTTATTTTTAATATCCCACTTAGCCAAACTGCACTAGAAAACCAGAAGAATCATAACACTTTGCTTTTGTACTACTCTTGGGTATTTAACAGTACTTAACAAGCTAGTAAGGAACCATGGCTTTACAGCCAAGTGGGGGATGGGGAATTGTTTTTGCTAAGCCAGGATGAAGAGTGTTAGTTATATATGTTCTTGAACATAGCAAGTTCTGTGAACCCAGAAGTATCTGGAGGTTTTTAGCTGCAAGTTACAGAATATTCAACTACAAATGACTGAAATCATGAGGGCATTTAATTCTCATACAAAAGATGACGTCTGTGGGCAGCTGCTCCGATCCGGATTGGCTAACAGAGTCTAGGGGCTGCTTCTCTGCCTCTCGGCTTTCCCCTTCCATAGGTTCAAATGCAGTTCTTCATCAAATCTATTTTCAAATAAAAAAAAAAAGGAATGATGTCCAGAGGGCCCTGGAATTCATCCCAAGCCCTCGCAGCAGAAGGAGAGCGAATGGATAGCTTGGCCAGGCATGGTGGCTCACGCCTGTAATCCCAGCACTTTGGGAGGCTGAGGTGGGCAGATTGCTTGAGCCCAGGAGGCAAAGGTTGCAGTGAGCAACCACTGCACTCCAGCCTGGGCAACAGAGCAAGACCCTGTCTGAAAACATTTTAAAAAGAGACAAAATGGATAGCTTTTCTTGTCTCCCTTTTTGTATCAGGGAGGAAAAATTTCCCCTGCAAAGCTTTGCCAAGCCCCCTCCCCAAACCCTCATACTTTCCAGGCCAGTGCTGGCTCACCTGCCTAGCCCTGTCACTGGCAAAGGAGAAGTGGAATATCATGATGAATTTAGAGCCATAATGATTCATTTCCTGAAGCTGAGCACACTCGCTCTATGGAGCAGAATGAGACTTTGTTGGCAAGGAAAAGGGGGTGTGGTGGGTTTGTGAGATGGCGATGGTTAAACAATCAGTAGTGTTTGTGATGTCTGGAGGCATTAACAGGTGAAAGTGGGACCCTGGTCCCAAAGCCTGAGTTCATCATTACTATTCAAAGAGTGCATAATAAGGAAATACATCTTCCATTTGCTATATACTGTCAAATTGGATAAAGCCCTCAGTCAAACCAGATATCATACGTGGCTTTGTAGGAGTTAAGCCACAGAATAGCCTCCTTCCCTGGAAATAAAACTTGACCAAGTCTCTTCCCTAGAAATACAGTTCTTCATTAAATCTATTTTCAAGTTTAAAGTAATGATGTCCCAAGGTCCCTGGAATTCACCCCAAAATGACACAAATATAATATGCCAAATCACTGAAATCACTTACACACAACATTTGACCAAAGCAAATCAGCTTGCTCTCATGCTGTGATCAGAAGAGCAGGAAACTGGAAGCTTTGTTTGAAGCAAAAAGAACACTGAATTCTAAAGACAAGGATCCTCAGTGGGAGAAGAGAGATATTAGTAAACAGAATTAGTTAATCCACTCAGACAAGAGCCTCAAAAGTTCAAGGGGTGGTCTCTTGTCTGCACTTCCATGGGATTTCAAAGGATTGCAGCGAGAGGCCGTGAACCAAACACGTCACTCTCCGCAGCCCCTGTCCCATTTACATCATTGATATCAGCAGCCAGGACTGCTCTGTTCTACGAAAGGGACGGAACTTTCTCGAAGAAGTGTAGTTGCCCCAAATAGAGGCTGCTCAGATTTGGTGGGCCTCTTTAGAGCAAGAACTGAGGAATCTTATCACAAAAATGGGAAGATAAAAGCCAGAGCCTAATGAGAGATTACTGAAACCCTCGTATTTTTTATTCCCTGGAGCCAAGTAAAGAATAGGCGTGGAGGAGTCAGAGGGCCTGGTTCTCCTAGGACTGACCCCTAGCTGGGAAGCGCTGTCGACCGCCCGGGTTGATAAAATGTTGTCACCTGTGAAACAATCCAGTAACGAAAGAGTTCATGAACGGGGCCCTGCAGGGTTCTGTGTTAGTTCTTGGAATTTAGGTTTAAAAAACAACAGTGCACATTGAAGAGGGCTGTGTCAAACCTTCTCCTTTCCTTTCACATCCACTCCTTCCACACCCGCTCTGCTGATGGCGTTCACTCCAACTTCACTGAGAAAACGGAAGCTACACATCTAGTCCTGCCTTCCCTTCTATTTACTGGAAGCATTCCTGCTTCCACCAAAGGCCAGTCCCTCTACCTAGGCTCCGGTTCTCATCCGCCGTAGCTTCTTAAGGACTGGGTCTCTTTTGTCATCCTTCTCTCTCTTGCTTCATCAGCCTCCAGCTCTCCTCCTCTCGGGAACATTCCACTCAATATCCAAACATGCCCTGGCACGCTCCATTCCTAAAAAATCTGCAGTCAACCTACCAACAACAGAAACCTCTTTGCTTCCCATCTCCCCCATTTCCATTTCTCTTGTCCCCTTTACAGCAAAACTTCTCAAAAGAGTAATCCGAACTTGCTTTCAAATTAAATAGAACTTGTGAAGCAGCACATACTTTTTTTTTTAATTTTTTTTTTTTTTTGAGACAGGGTCTTGCTCTGTCACTCAAAGCAGTCGCACAATCATTACATTCAGTTATTTTTTATTTTTTATTTTTTGGTAGAGACAGAGTCTTACTATGTTGCCCAGGCTGGTCTTGAACTCCTGGCCTCAAGTGATACTTCCACCTTGGCCTCTCAAAGGGCTGGATTATTTTTTTCTTTCTTTCTTTTTTTTTTTGAGGCAGAGTCTTGCTCTGTCACCCAGGCTGGAGTGCAGTGGTGCGATCTCGGCTCACTGCAACCTCCTCCTCCCGGGTTTAAGCGATTCTTCTGTCTCACTCTCCTGAGTAGCTGGGACTACAGGTGCCCGCCACCACACCCGGCTCATTTTTGCATTTTTAGTAGAGACGGGGTTTCACCATGTTGGCCAGTCTGGTCTCAAACTCCTGACCTTAGGTGATCCTCCTGCCTCGGCCTCCTGAAGTGTGGGATTACAGGCGTGAGCCACCGTGCTCCACCCTCAAGCAGCACATCTTTCATCTTCACTTTTTTTCAACTGCTCAGCAACATTTGTCTCTTCTTGAGACCGTTTTTCTGTCCCCGGGCTGCTCTGACACCATCCTCTCTTGGTTTGTTCCTTTCTCATTGGCTTCTTCTTCTTTTTTTTTTTTTTTGAGACAAGGTCTTGCTCTGTTGCCCAGGCTGCAGTGCAGTGGCACCATTTCTGCTCACTGCAGCCTCTGTCTCCCGAGTTCAAGGGATCCTCCCACCTCAGCTTCCTGAGTAGCTGGGATTACAGCTGTGCACCAGCATGCCTGGCTAATTTTTGTACTTTTAGTAGAAATGGGGTTTCACCACGTTGGCCAGGCTGGTCTTGGACTCCTGGCCTCAAGTGATCTGCCTGCCTTAGCCTCCCAAAGTGCTGGGATTACAGGCGTGGGCCACCATGTCCGGCTTCGGCAGTTTTTTTTTTTTGGCTGCAATTTGCTGGCCCCTCCTCTTTCCAGAGACCTTTTGCATTAGGCTCATTCCTGGGCCCTCTCCTCTTCTCTTTCTGTTCTCTCTTGTCTAGGTGAGCTATTCTGGCCCTCAGGTTTTAAGTAACATCCATATAGTAATATTCTAAATTTATATACCTGCTCCCTCAAACTTTCCTTGAGCTTCAGACACAACAATTGGTCTTGCTATCTACCCAGTCTGATATCTACCCAAGGATGTTTAATGGCCATCTCCAACCTATCCTCAATACATTTAATTGGGTTGTTCATTTTCTTATTTTTGAGTTTTAAGTTCTTTGCATATTTTGGATAACAGTCCAGAAATGTTCTTTATCAGATATGTCCTTTGCAAATATTTTCTCCCAGTCTGTCATTCTCTTGACAGTTTTTCGTAGAGAAGTTTTTAATTTTAATGCACGTCAGCTTATCAATTCTTTCTTTTGTGGATCATGTCTTTGATGTTGTATCTAAAAAAAAGTCCTCGCCAAACCCAAGCCCATCTAGATTTTCTCCTGTGTTATCTTCCAGGATTTTTATAGTTTTGTGTTTTACCTTTAGGTCCATTATTCATTTTGAGTTAATTTTTGTAAAGAGTAAGGTCTGTGTGTCTAGATTTAGTTTTTTGCATGTGAATGTCCAGTTGTTCCAGCACTATTTGTTGAAAAGGCTATCACTGCTCCATTTTATTGCCTTTGCTCCTTTGTCAAAAGTCAGTTGACTACATTTATGTGGGTCTTTTTCTGGACTCTCCATTTTGTTCTATTGTTTTTTTTTTTTTTTTTGGTCTATTTTTTCACCGGCACCACACTTTCTTGATTACTGGAGCTTTATAGTAAGTTTTTTTTTTTTTTTTTTTTTGAGACAAAGTTTCACTCTTGTTGCCCAGACTGGAGTGCAGTGGCACGATCTCAGCACACTGCAACCTCTACCCTCCAGGTTCAAGTGATTCTCCTGCCTCAGCCTCCGTGTAGCTGGGATTACAGGCACATGCTACCACGGCCAGCTAATTTTGTATTTTTAGTAGAGGTGGGGTTTTTCCATGTTGGTCAGGCTAGTCTGGAACTCTTGACCTCAGATGATCCGCCCGCCTTGACCTCCCAAAGTGCTGGGATTACAGTTATAAGCAACCGCACCTGGACTTTTTTTTTTTTTTTTTTTTTTGAGACACAGTCTCACTCTGCTGCCCAGGCTGGAGTGCAGTTGCACAGTCTCTGCTCACTGCAGCCTCTGCCTCCTGGGTTCAAGCAATCCTCCTACCTCAGCCTCCTGAGTAGCTGGGATTACAGGCACCCGCCACCATGCCTGACTAATTTTTATATTTTTAGTAGAGACAGGGTTTCACCACGTTGGCCAGGCTGGTCTTAAACTCCTAACCTCAGGTGATCCACCCACCTCGGCCTCCCAAAGTGCTGGGATTACAGGCGTGAGCCACAGTCCCTGGATGCTTTATGGTTAAGTCTTGAAGTCAGGTAATGTCATCTACATTCAAAACAGATTCTTGATTCCCACCTCTGCACACACTGTCACACCTGTTTGACCCCCAAGTCTTTCCCATCTCAGTCAATGGCACCACCATGCATCCATGTGCTAGGCTAAAAAGCTACAAGTCATTCTTGATTCTTTCCTTCCCAACTTGCATCCAGCCCATCAATATGTCTTCTCAATCCTTCCTCCAGCGAACAGTGGAAATCAGGTTGCATCTTTTTGTTTCTACTAAGCTCAAGAGCGAATCTCATTGGTACTACTATAACTGTTGTACCTCTTGTCCTCTACAATGGAACAGGCGTGAGTGGCCACACCCGGCCCGAGTGGGTTTTTTATGACGCGTTGAAATCAGATGGGGATGAAGCTTCAGTGTAAATCTCTTAGGAGAAAAGTAAAGCCCTGCACTGTCGAATTCAGTAGCCTCAAGTCATATGAAGTCACTGAGCACTGGAAATGTGGCTAGTTTGAATCGAGATGTGTTATAAGTATAAAATATACTCTAGGTTTTAAGAACTTTGTATGAAAGTAAGTATTCTAAAATATCTTATTAATAATTTTAGGTTGATTACATGTTAAAATGACAAAATTTTGGACACACTGAGTTAAACAAATCATTAATATGAATTTCGCTTCTTGATTACATGTTAAAATGACAAAATTTTGGACACATTGAGTTAAACAAATCATTAATATGAATTTTGTTTCTTTTTAAAAATGTGGTTGTGTTGGGCATGGTGGCTTATGCCTGTAATCCCAGCACTTTGGGAGGCTGAGGCAGGACTGCTTGAGCCCAGGAGTTTGAGACCAGCTTGGGGAACATGGCAAGACCCTGTCTCTACAAAAAATTAAAAAATTAGCCAGGCGTGGTGGTGGGTGCCTGTGGTCCCAGCTACTCAGGAGGCTGAGATATGCCTGTGGTCCCAGCTACTCAAGAAGCTGAGATATGCCTGTGGTCCCAGCTACTCAAGAGGCTGAGATATGCCTGTGGTGTGGTCCCAGCTACTCAAGAGGCTGAGATATGCCTGTGGTCCCAGCTACTCAAGAGGCTGAGATATGCCTGTGGTGTGGTCCCAGCTACTCAAGAGGCTGAGATATGCCTGTGGTCCCAGCTACTCAAGAGGCTGAGATATGCCTGTGGTCCCAGCTACTCAAGAGGCTGAGATATGCCTGTGTCCCAGCTACTCAGGAGGCTGAGGCAGGAGTGTTGCTTGAGCCAGGAGTTTGAGGCTGCAGTGAGCTCTGTTCACACTACTGCATCCCAGCCTCAGTGACAGAGTGAGATCCTGTCTCAAAATGAACAAACAAAAAAGCCAAAGTCAAAAATGTTGTGGTAGGAACATTTAAATTACATGTATGTGTCCCACTATGGGTCTATCGGGCCATGGTGCCCTGGACAGTCATGGCCGTCGGCTGCAGTTCTCTGGCTCCTGACCTCTCTGCTTCCTGCTCCCCCGGACCCTCCTCCACCTCTCCTCTGTACTTCAGCCAGCACCTCAGCTTCGTCCTCACAGGGGGCTCTCACGACTGGAAAGACTTGGTAAGATGGCAGAGGGGTTCGGAAGCCAGGTTATTTTTCAAAGTCTAGCTCTCCTGTTCGAAACCCTCTAATGGCTATCCATTTCAGTCAGAATAAAATCTCAGTTCCTTATCATACATGCAAGGTCCTGCCTGGTTCCCCTCTCTCATTATGCTTCAGCCACCCCAGGCTCTTTCCTGTCTCACAGCCTCTACGTTTGCTGGTCCTCCTACCTCAGAGGCTCCCATCACACTTGCTTTGATGGCTGGATCATTTCCACTTAAGTCTTGGCTTAAATGAATTATTTAACTTAAATAAGTTATCAAATATGATGTAATAATTCTAGATGCATTTTTACATTGCCTTCAAATCTTTAGTTCAGTTCTTTAAGATGAAATTACATAACACAATGTATAGGATGATCCAATGAATATGTAGATGTGTACATATTTGTAAATATATTGATAACTATTTAGAAGGATACATACCAGTTAACTGCGGTTACCTCTGGGGTCACACTCTATCACTCTGCAAGGCGCTTTTTCACAAAGCTGTGCGATTAAGAACTCTCTCTATGCTGGCTCATATAAGATGTACTTTAGTCTTTTTTTTTTTTTTGGGGGGGGGATGGAGTCTTGCTTTGTCACCCAGGTTGGAGTGCAGTGGCATGATCTCAGCTCACTGCAAACTCCATCTCCTGGGTTCATGCAATTCCCCTGCCTCAGCCTTCCAAGTAGCTGGGATTACAGGCATGCACCACCACGCCTGGCTAATTTTTGTGTTTTTAGTAGAGACAGGGTTTCACCATATTGGTCAGGCTGGTCTTGAACTCCTGACTTCAAGTGATCCACCCACCTCAGCCTCCCAAAGTGCTGGGATTACGGGCATGAGCCACCACGCCCAGCCAAGGATGTACTTTATTCTTTTAATGGCCAACAATATTCTTTTGTATGGATGTATTATAGTTCATGTCACCATTTTCCTGTATTGATGGACATTTAAATGGTTTCCAATTGTTTTTGCTACTACAATTGAATCTTACTATAACTGATACGTATTTTAATTATTTGGATCATAGAAAATAATTTACCCTCTCTTCTACAAACGCCAGTTCTTTATTATGGTTTCTGAAATAATATACTCTGTTCAATTGTGAAATGTGGTCATTCTAAGCATTAACAATTTTTTTTTGTGTACTTTATATATTGATATAATTTCTAGTCAACATCTTTAAAATCTTACCAAACATATGCACTTTATGAAGGCTCAATATTCTCATTTCTTTAGGATGAGTACTCCTTTATGATTTTTCTGGTACTAATAATTTGGAGAAGGGAGAGTAAGGTTTAAAAAAAAAAAGAGAACCACAAGGATCTGTTTGTTTTCTCATCTCTACTTACCCTTAATCAGTTACTTTTTTTTAAAAAAGAAACTGCTTCTGAGTGTACTAGGCAGGGTTCAATGGGAAAATCACGAATTGCTGAAAATTTTCAAGCTTATTTGATCAAAACTGATGGAATCTTCATTGTACTCACCCAACCTTGTTTTATTCATTAAGGCCAATATGAATCATTCAATGCAAAGAATGCTCTACTGTACTGGTTTTAAAATTATGGACAATCAATCTTTTTTTTTTACAGAGGAAATCATTAGCTCTGCAATGTTGGTTAGGTAATTTACCTGTATCTGTACAAGAAAATGAATAATGGCAGAGAAAACCGGTGACGTACACTGTAGCCAGATCATCAGCTGTTAAGCTGAGATGTTTGGACTTTCTTACTCTTTTTCTTTTTTTTCTTGGTTGCCCAAGACCCCCTAAAGCACTTCAGTAACACTGTGTTCAATAGATTTTTGTGGCTACTCTGAAAGTATAATCACAATTTTCTGTGAGAAAATTAATTCCAACTTACAAATAACTAATTTATAAATTAATTTTTGGCAGTTTATTATCTCACCAGTGGTCATTGTGGTTAGCACTATTTAGTCTCGCTATGTGACTTCAGGTAAGCCACTTAATCTTCCTCCTTTTCAGTAATGTCTTTCATAGTAGATGAGTTAAGCAAGATACTCTCAAACGACATTTTCAGTCTGAAAATTCAATGATTTACCTGAAATCCTGACGTGTTATTAGCAAGATGTCAACACTTACCACTCAATACCAAAATTTCCTTTCAGAATATTCTTTAGCAACATTAAAAGATTAACATTTCTTCCTCGGGGTAGGTAAAGTAACAGAAAAACATGCTCTGTAATTTTCTTGTGTGTTGTATATAAAGATTGGGCCTGTTAATGGTGCTTCCTTTTAGGTGATGTTAAAAAGAACTGTACGGGAATTGGCATTTATTGAGCGGCTTATATCTGGAATTCTCCTCAGTCCTTTGATACTAGGCCCTTTAATCCACACATTAGCGTTATCTTCATTATACATAGGAAGAACATAAGGCCGGAAGAGTTAACGCGCACAAGATGACATCTAAGTAGTGGAAGTGGAATCTGATTCCAGAACTGATCAAAAGCTCTTTCCACTCTATAAAGCTGTGTTCATAACAGAACAGGAGCTATAAACTCCAAATTTAGTATAATGGAAACAAGTAGAGCAAATGTGTCTACATATTTGCTAGGGTAAAAAGCTAAGCTGTTACGACGGAAATATGGTAGCTCAAATATAGTAGCTTAAAGAACACTCAAATTCATTTTTCTTTTTCTTTCATGTACCAGCCCCAAGGTAAGCAGCCAAGTTACTGGGTAGCTCTGTTCCCCACAGTCATTCAGAGATCCAAGCTGCTGCCATGCAGGTCCACTGTCCCCTGGGTGTTGTCCTCATATGCATTATTAATGGCGCGTGCTCTGGAAGAGCACGTGAGGGGCATGTGAGGGGAGCACGCATCTAGGTGTGTAAGAGGTCTGGAATCAGCCTGCATAACTTTGTTCATATTCCACCCATGAGAACTTAGCCATGTGGCCTTCATCTGGCTGCAAGGAAGCCAGGAAACAGTCTACAGCAGGACAGCCACGCACCCCGCTGTACTCTACACAAATTAGAAAGAGGAACGCGTTCTGGTAGACAAGTAGCACCCCCTCAGGCCTCCTCTAATGTCCTTTCCTTAGCGTTAAATCAACATAGACAGGATCAAATAATCTGCAAATAACCCCCTTCCAAAAGATAGGAGTTTATTATGATCCTGAACACAGTGTTTTATAAAACTGTATCAAGAGGACTAGGGAAATATGCTACCATGTAACTAAATGAAGATGTGACCTATTCCTTGTCCCCTATGGCAACCAAAATGCGTTATCTCACCAGAAAAAAAAAAAAAAAAGCAATTTATAAGACCAGAGGAAGAAGAGTCAAAGAATAGGACATCTCACTGTTTGCCCATCTTTCCCAGGTTCTGTGGAAACAGAATGCGCTGATTCACGGATGAGAGCTTCAAACGCAGGCCACACACACAGACGCCTTATGAAGGCTGCTTCCTACTTAGTTGCTTGCCTAAGTGTGAAAGCAACTCTATAATCCATAGTAAGAAAGCAGATACAGAAATGTTCCCCTGGAATGGCATCGAATAAATCATTCTCTGACACAAGCAGCATACATTCAGAATGAAAGGAAGAGATGGATTGGAGAATCCCAACTCATATGACTAAGTTCCTTTCCTTTTTATTTTTTGTAGAGACAGGGTATTGCTATGTTGCCCAGGTTGGTCTCAAACTACTGGGCCTGCCTCGGCCCCCCAAAGTGCTGGGATTACAGGCGTGAGGTAATGTGCCTGGCCAGTTCCTCTCAGGTTTCATTAAGAAGTCTGTATAAATGATGAATTGATGGGTGCTGACGAGTTGATGGGTGCAGCACACCAACATGGCATAAGTATACATATGTAACAAACCTGCACGTTATGCACATGTACCCTAGAACTTAAAGTATAATTAAAAAAAAAAAAAAAAAGAAGTCTGTTGGTCATTCTAGAGATGGTGGAAGTCTGTGATGCTGAATAGGCAAATCGTTATCTCCTATTCTCATGTTTCTTTAGAAGAAATATCCATCGTTAAGTATTTGTGCTCATCTTTCCATTGTGACCTTACAGAGAAAGAATAATAAACTGACTTGTTGATTAAGCAGACAGAAGTATTCTCAATCGGGGACATCCATTTAGAGAGATCCTGGAAGTGATTTCCTAAAGAACATTTATGTTGCTCTCTTCTAATTTTACAAAGCAACATTCTATAGTTTTGCCTCTTGAGTAGACACAAGCAGCAAGCACCTCAAACAAATGAAAAGAATTGCTAACATTTATTGAGCACTTACTAGGTACTAAGCAGCTTCAGCATTTTCCATGTATACGTAAGTTAACCCTCACAAAAACCCCATGAGGGTGGTCCTATTATCCTCATTTTACAGGTGAGGAAACAGATTCTGAGTGGGTAAGTAGCTTGTATAACTAAGGTCATACAACTAGGAAGCAGTACAGTCAGGTACAGATCCTGGCCTCCTGACTCCTGAGGATGGATGGGCCTTAATTAGCATCTGTTACCGATATATCAGGAACATCTGCTGTAAATGAAGAACTTGCCATTCTAATTTATAAATTAGGCTCTTAGATGTTTGGAAAGTGTTATAACACAGCATTGCTGAGCTGAAGAAAATTAGTTCCTAGACCTGCAGAGCCAAAGAGCAGATTACATGTGTGGTTGGAGAACTCTGTGAAGTGCTTGTTGCCTGGGTGGTCACGTGAGTCCCTTCTTTTTTATACTTCCTAATTGCAACACAAGGCTTTTCACTGAAGTACTAATTTAAAAGTGGTTTGGGATATTCACAGACCATGAAGGTGATGCAAGAATGGTCAGTTTTTATAAGGGGCCCAAAGCCAGTTAGGAGACAAAAAGTCACTCAAAAGTCAAACCTAGCTCTTTTATTTTATCACCATAGTGTATTTTACAAACTTTAAGTAAGTTGAAACGAATTTTCCCAGCTAAAGTAGTTTGCCATTAGAAACAACCAACATCTTTCAAGTTTCTTGTAAAATAAAAAGAGCATCAAGTAAATTTAAGTAGACTAATCAGAATAGAAGAGGCAGGAGGAGGAGATACCGTCTCTGACTCTCTGAATGAAAGGAGACGGGGTTGTTCCAAAGGAGCTTTGGGAATATTACACACAGACAACTAGAGACAAACATCAAACTGGAATTCTAATATAAGAATATTGATGAATCATGAGTAAGGGGGCTTATTCCACCAATGAAACTGGCAAGTTATAAGTGAACAGAGGCTTCACTCATAACTAAGTTAGCAACGAAAACTATTTGTGCTTCCTTGGGAGATCTGGTTCTGCTCTGAGCCATGCGCAAAATGCATGTTATGAAGGTAACCATGATAAAACACAACTAAATGCTATCACAAAGTTTCTTGAAGCTTTGGGCACAAGCCTTCTCAAGTCTCTCTCTCTCTCTCTTTGGAGACAGGGTTTCACTCTGTTGCCCAGGCTGGAGTGCAGTGGCATGATCATGGCTCACAGTAGCCTCTACCTCCAAGGCTCAAGCGACTGATCAATCCTCCCATCTCAGCTTCCTAAGTAGCTGGGACTACAGGTGCCATGATGCCCAGCTAATTTTTTTTTTTTTTTTTTGTAGAGACGATGTTTCATGATGTTGCACAGGTTGGTCTCAAACTCCTGTGCTCAAGTGATCTTCCCACCTTGGCCTCCCAAAGTGTTGGGATTACAGGTGTGAGCCACCATGCCTGGCCTCAAATCTCTTTTAACCATAAATTTGATTAAGATGGAGCTACAGATACATGCAAAAATATTTATATAACATCCTAAAATACATGAACTATATCAATATTAAAGGAGGGAAAACGTTTAGATATAGGCACATATGTGATTACATGTAACAGTTCTTCTTGGAATTCTCAACTTTCGGAGAAAATGAAACTTTGTATATGTACATACAATGCTGCAGAACTTCTAACCAAATCCAACATTTTTTACATTGATTTTCAGCCCCTAATGAATGCAGTTACCTCAAAACTAACTTCTTTCTCTTATTAATGGTTCTGTTGTGCAATGTGCAATTATCACATTAGAAGCTAGACAAAGTACAATTACAGGATCCTAACGTCTTTTTACTGATTTCAAACTTCTTTAAGAAGTCTATGCAATTTACTTTGGGAAGACCCAAAAGCAAGATATTTGATTCTTTCTTATACTGCTGAAATCCCTAACAATCCACTAATCTACACATTACTCCAATACAGAAATAGATATAACAAGGATTTTTCACAGCAAACTTGGTCAGCTACACCTGTAGCCTAGTTTTATTTGTTTTACTTAGTTCTTTTTAAAAACCCTTCATTAGCTTTATTCTTATTTCTCTGCTGTAGTTTACTCATTTTTATGTTAGCAAAAGATCACTGTTTGATACTAAAAAAATACTCACTGGAGAGCTTCTGAATTATATTCACGACTCAACCTCATCCTCTTTATCCTTTCCTACATATAGCCACATCTCCTTTAAAAATCACCCGTTTTCTTGCCTCTTGTGCTACATTTGGTAACTTTCCATTTTAAGTTTATGTGTGTTTTAATATTTCTGCATCTTTAAAGTCCCAAAGCGATACAGTAGAGGCAAAGGCTGGCTGGGTATGAATCTGCATTCCATGGAAATGGTCCTGTGGTCACAGAAGAGGACAAAAGGGCAGAGGATGAGGACAGGAAGGGAGGTCTCACAGGAATGGAACCATGGGAGAGAAAGGGAGGTTCAGGGCTGAGAGAGCTTTAAGGTCATCATCACATGAGAAGGCTAAGTGGCAAAGGGTCTCCAAAGTACCAGTTTGTTCTAGTCTTTCTTTTGGACTTTTCTGCTACAATGTTAAGAAGTGCTTAACTTACCCATACTACCACTTCAACTGCTCTCAAATATCTGAAGAGTAAGAATGAAAGAATTTTTTAAATTTCCAAAGTCTGATCTTAGTATTTCAAAATCAGCAAAATACACAGTGCTGAATTGAAGCAAAACATAACCTACCAGACATCAATGGGTCCGTTTTTACAATTTAATAATTTCAAAGGAAAGATTAAAAGTGAACCTCTTTTCAATATGGTCAGAACAACAATAACAAACAAAATTCTTTAATTTTTGAAACAGAATTTTCTTCTTTGTGGTCAGATTCACCTATTTCATATCCCTCATAATATCATTGCTATCATCTTTCAATAAATGTTGATCTATAAATTAATTAACTTTTTTGAGACAAATCCCTGGTATACTATTCTTCTGATTCCCATGAAAGCCTCACTTTTAAGACACAATTGCAGCTGCCCCACACTGCCAGTTACTGTGTCATACATACGCCTTAAAATTCCGTAATCAGCAACCACCAGGTGCCGTATCACATTCAGCACACCACAGTCAGTCAATACAGACATCCCCAAACACACCAAGGCTGGTTTTGTCAAATGTTTTATTGAGTGTAGACATCTGGAGTACTGTAAAACATGCATTATCTGTAGATTCAAAAAGGAGCAAGCCACATTGTCCTCACTGTCAAATGTGTCAGGCTTGGCATACAGGATGGAGATTAATGAAGTATCATGAGAGTAATATGGTTCCTGAAAAGCTTCTACAATTTGGAGTAGGGTCTTAATCACGTGAAAAGCAAAGCTGTTCACATTTAGTGAACTTGCATTTCATTGGGGGGTCGGGGGGTACACAGTATTTTAATTTAAAACAAATAAAAATAATTGATTTGTTGAAGATTCCCATCTCCCCAACTTTATTTGTCCCATCGGTTTTCAGAAACTTTAATTTTAAAAAACTCAGATGCCTTTTGGAAGTTGTATGTTCATCTGAGCAATAACTAAATTTTATTTCTTCTTCGGTTGTTGAGGTGTGTTAAATTTGAAGAAGATAATATCTCCATCTTCAACAATATAATTTCTGCCTTGTTGTCTGTACTTTCCAGCAGCCTGCAAACAGAAAATATAGAGGAAATGGGCTGTTATTTTACAACTAAACACACAGGGTAAATGGTGGCAGCAGATATAAAAAGTATTATACTACTTGGGTGATATAAAAAAAGAAAAAAATGAAACATAGGAAGGCATACAAGTTCAAAACTAGACTTGGAGAGAAGCAAAGTATTCTTGATTTGGGCAGAACTAGATTTTCCATATATACATAATCATAATGTATTCTCCACTAAACTGTTGGTACATAAATGTAATTATACCAATATCATTAAGTTTCATTACATGCTGTTTATGGTACATTTCTGATGTGTCTGCAAACATCCAGCAAGTCACTGTAACAAAACAGATCAAACCAGGCAGAAAGAAAAAGACTATATAACTAGTTAAAAGCTGCTTTATTTGCTTAAAGAAATCCTTTGGTGAGACTGGTGATGCCAAAAATATAGTTGGTATAAGGAAAATTATGATCAGTTATTGTGTAAGATTCTGAACTGTTTCCTTGTAGTTTTTAAAATTTAGTCTTGACAATGTCTATACATAGAAGTATGTACTAGAATTCATCATATGGTTTCCTGACTAATGGCCCTAGTTACAAGGAGACTCTAACAGGTTGCAGTTGCAAAGACAGATATTTCTTCCACTTGTAAATTAGTCGGCAAAGCAACTGATTCCACCTGCTGGTATGCAGATCCAGACATGCAATCTGCTGGTAATTTTAATAGAAGCAAGCAGCAGTTCCAGAAAACCAAGTTTAGTCCATGGCATGAACTTGACTTCACCCTAAGTACAACAGGCTCTGCAGCACCCACACTTAACACTGCACACAGCTGACATGGTCCCACATGACCCCACCATGGACTCCTCAACAATAAGGACTTGAGGATCTTTTGGAGGAAATTCTCAAAAGTATTTCCCTTCTGTTAGAATGTATTAAGAAGAAACCTTTGCCCAACAGGATTAGTGCTTCTCTTTGCAGATATTGATGAGAATGTCCAAAGCCAAGTGAAATTATACCAATCTGTAACAAAAACACTAATAAAGATCATACATCTGAGGGTAAAATCAACAAACCAGATTGCAGAGCCCTAGTAAGCATATTGTCAATTATCTAGACCACGTATAAAACTGTCCTGATTTTAAAAGAATATAAATATATGAAGAATATATAAAACTTATTTCTAAAAAGCCAATGTAATGTACTCTACCATTCTAAAATGCATATGTATATATACACACACACATATACACACATATATAAACACATATATTCATATTTTTATAAAGACATGCAATGTATTGAAGGCCATGAGCTACTTATTTCTAGAATCTATAGCCCACTGTTATAAAACTATATAGACAATATAAATCAAGTACATATTGACATGATATATTAATGTAACTTTATATACTTTGTTACCACTCAAGTTTACTATTAATTAAAAGTGACAGTGTTCCTTTAAATTCTCTAGAGACCATTTAATCCATTTCCACTGCTATCAGAAACACTGGTTGAAAAAAAAATCAATACCCATTTGTGAATCTTGAGTATGTATTAAACAAGACACGTCTAACCAGTTCATTTGCACTTGAAAGCAGCCATCTGTAGAAGCCAGCTTTGCCTAAGCAGATATGATTGCTAATAATGTGATATCCCTGTAGACTACAAAGCCCACACAGAGCTATTCAGTATATAGTTCACAGCACTGGCATTAAATTAGTTATGCTGCACTGGTGTTAGAAATATATATACATACATACACATATACACAATCTTGCCCTCAAATCTAAAACCTACTTGATAATCTGAAAGTAAACATTTATTGAATAAAGGAGCATAGAGCAATTCATAAATGCTTCATTTTACTTGGACTTCAAATTTTGAAATATTAGTTTTGGAGGTTAAAACAATGTAAAATATTTAATGGTATCCTAGGTGAAAATGTCAGAGTCAACCCTTTCTAATTTATAGTATAAAAACTGCCAGTTAGTGGTAAATAGTCTTATAAGCAGGAAACACTATTTATTGGATATTATAAAGTTTCTCTCAATTGTTAAAGGAAATACTTACATAGATCTACTAAGGATTGGTAAACAGGCTTACCATTTCAAGAGTATAAAAAAACAAGCATCTGATCTCTGAATTCTAGTAATAGAAAACATCCTCATTTTTATCTTCCTTATGAAAAACAGATATGCCAACATGATGTAGCATGTTGACAAATAATCTGAGATTTTTGTTCAAGTCTAATTAGTATTCCTGACAAAGTTCCATCTCAGTATTTGCATACCTACCTATATCTATACAGATGCCGCCACTGAAAAATTAACAACCGTGTTTATTTGTAAACTGTTACTCCTTCCACTCTTTTAAAAAAACAAAATGGTTCTCCTTCAACATTGAACCAAGTATACCAAGAATTTCCCCTCCTCTTCCTGGTGTTCCAACAGTTCTATTAAAGTCCTGCTGTTCAATATGACCTTTCCAATGATACCAATGAAAATAAACTAAACCTGAAATAAACTTTTTTGTATTCCTTTCAACTTATGAAATAGTAAACACAAGAATCTTCTTTAAATTCTATAACATTTTCTATGGTAGTCTTCAAATATTAAATTAAAGAACTGTCCTACAACGTCAGTTTAATCAGCTAATCTATCTATATTAGAAATTGCTAGATTTCTCTAAGTAACATCTAATAAATCAAACAAAATTAATTTTGCAACAGAATTTACATTTAAAAAATCATCTACCACTCATGTATAAAACTGCTTCACTATTAGTGTCTGCAAACCAAATTATCCTTATTAGCTAAAATAAAGCACAATTTTGGACCTGCCCTCTAGTGTTGAGAAAGCAAATCAAATCCCCAAGTATCTTTAAACAACAAACAAGTAAAACCATGAAGTTTTAGAAAGAAGAGCTTTTACTTAACTAAGTTTCTATTTCTATTCTTGAAGTAATCATAAGCATATATATTATACTTCAGATATTCAAATGTAATAAGTATAATTTTTCATTGGCCATGAGTGAACAAATTCTTTGAAATTATTTACAATTACTTAAATCTAATCTATTTTTTCAATTATAGAAAAAAACTCCACAAAAGTACTGACAATTCACACATTTTTAAAATGATCTAAAAGTATGTAAACATCTATAGCTCTTAAGTCAGTTGATAGTAACACTAAACACTGATCATCTTATTACATTATTTTAGACTACACTCAGTTTAAAAGGTAATTATCATTCATTTTTATCATGAATAACCACATCAATGGAAACATTGTGAAATACAAAAATAAAAATAATTCTTTACCTTGACTGCATTTTCAGAACCTTCCTCTTTAAAATCTTCGTATTTCATTACTTCAGCCATAATGAATCCCTTTTCAAAATCTGTGTGAATCTTTCCTGCAGCCTGAGGAGCCTTAGTCCCTTTCTTTGAAAAGAAAGACCAGAGAAAACTAATTGCATTTAAGATGATTGTAAGCACAGAGTTTCTTTTCTCTGATCAGCAGTTGGGCTCAACTAGAACTTAGTTGAATATCTGTTAAGATGTCAGGTATACAATTAGTACATTTTCAACACTGGGTAGTATCTATGCAGCAGATTTAGCACAGATAGATCAGTAGATATTAAAGAAGCATAGCTTTGTTTTTCCTAACAGTCATCCACTGTTTTATTGATTTAGAAGCAGTGGTCTGGTTTTGGTGTAGGTTTCATTTCGATTTTCTATTCTTCACAGTGGAAAAAAATAGATTTTAAAGTAACTTTCAAGCTGAATTATCAAAGGTCTTAAAAAGATAAAAAGCTCTCAAAATTTCAGCTCATCTAAAGAACATATAAAAATCAATATACAAAGGGGCATTTTAAAGGCATTTCCAGCAAATCATGTTGGAAATCTGCATTCAGCAAATAATTGTGAAACTCTCAAAAAATTTCGATAATAAAATCTTTGAACATTTTGCATAATATTCCCTGCCTCTAACCATCATGAAGGAAATTCAAGTTGATATAGGAAGAGAAATGTCTTATAATTACCCCATATGTTATATTACAAGGATATATATTCCACACACACATAACCATGGAAAGAAATTTGAGAAATAACGGTGACCTAAAGGCTGCTTAATAAAGCATGTTAAAGTGATAAGGAGTCTGACACTAGAAAGCACAGTTTTTATAATAAAAGATGTATTGGGTTAATATGGCTACTCACTGATGCTTACCTGACTAAATATCTTAGCACATTAAATCATGGATACTTACAATCAGTCTTAAGATAAACCAGCTTTTACGTTTTCAAGCCCAGAACATGCTATCTTTGCTACCTCCACATACTTAAGTTAGAAAGTTTTAAGGCTTTAAAATACATCTTTAAAATATATAGTAAAAATAAATTCTGGCAATTTGTTTACCAACTTGGATTTGCTTTGACATTATTTTTTAAATCTATATAAAAGGACCTTGGTTAGAAGTCAATCAAACATTTTTTTACAAAGGGGAGAGGAGATAAAAGAAAAGCAAATCTCACATTCACACAAGGCATTTAACATTATGTTGAACTGCCTCCATGTTTCTATCCATACTAAATCAAAATACATGTAACAATAAATTACAGTAGTCACTGAAAACAGGAATCAGAGCACCACTAAAATTTATCGTGTAGCATATATTTAAAAAGCATAATAAAAGACTGAATAAGACACTATTTCTAAAAGTTCTGGTATTATTTTTATATTCTGTAACATACTATTTAGGATTACATACATTTCAAAATATTTTTCAATAGTAACTACTGTGTTACAATATATTTAAATTTAAAAGCAAACCATTACAGTTCAGTTTCTATTGTCCTCTGGGAATAAATTAGTCATTCTCTCTGGTCGTAGTCAGTATACATCAATTTTTAAAATACATATCACATTTTTAAAGAAGTAAGACTGAACATATAACACTAAAAATAAACATTACTTCTATGAATTTAAAAAGGCATGAATTATTACACATTGAGTTTAGCTTTTTGAGCCCAACTGTGTATCTATGAAGAGCATAATGATGTCATATTGCTTTTATTGCTGAAAATGTAATCCGAGCAAAGCAAAGGAGGAAAGAACCACCCGCAACCCAAACAAACTTAGTGAATACAAAATGAAAAGCAACATCAATTTCACTGCAGACAAACCCAGTCACACAGATTAAGCAAGCACAATACTGGTGCGTCTTATCTCTGACCACAGGAGGAGGGTAGACAGATTCTACAGGATGAAGAAATTCAGACTATGTAATAGGCAGAATCAATTGTTACCTGCCTCAATCAATGCCGCTCCACTTTCACTGTTCAGCAGCTCACAAATAATTAAAGTTATCCTGGACAAAAACCTCATCTGTAATGACTAGCTAACCGCCACCATGACAAACTTCAAAGTCAGTGATATCAATCTGAATTCAATAGTGTGGAACTGGATATAGCTGATGAATAAGTATGAATCTTACCCTGATGGTCCATGCACGCACTTCATCTGGGCCTGCAGTGAAAAAGTATTCTAGTTGGAGTGCTGCAAACCCAGCCTTAATGATCTTTGGCAAAGCACTGAAATCAAATGAAACAAATTCACCCAACACATAAGTTGATTGTGCCAGAAATTGGTATAGAGCTAAAATTACTCATTTCAAGCAGAAAATGTTAAAGATATTAGTAAATGACCACTCATCTTACATAATACACTTGAAGGGGTCAGAAAGCAAGTAACTATTTTTAAAAACCTCTCTTCTAAAATTGATTTTAATTGTCTTAGCCTGAAGATAGTATTTTGAATTGTCTATTATTTAAAAAAAGAAAAATTATGACAATTTTCATCCAAAATTAATTATTTCCAGGAATGGGGCCACAAAAACAAAATTATTTGATTGAAATCTGATATTTAAACAATATATTACTGTTACTCAGAAAAAATTACGGCAACTGATTCGCCCTTTCCCCTCCCCCACTGAACATGACGAAAGAGTTTTGGCGATCATTCCTTCTCAAAAATATACATAACTAATACCTATGTTATAATTAAAACACTGTACGGAGATGACAGATGACAGTTAAAAACTTAATTTAAAATAAATCTTTTCACTCTGTCTCATGGTAAAGAAAGGAGAAGATTCCCTCTTTATAATGGTAATTACTCTGTCATTTATTATTCTATCAGCGCAAGCAATTAAATTACTGCAAGGAAATAGTTGATAATAAAGTGTAGGGAAAATGAATGCTAATTAACCTTTGTGTCATGTTCGCTTCCAGATACTTCTGTCTCTCCTCAGCACTCAATTCTTGCAACTTGAGTTCCAAGGCCCCACTAAAAGGAATGACCAAGGCACCTGGGTCATACTTGTCCACCCACTCTTTAATTTTTATCAACCTGTAGACAAAAAAGGGCACAACATTATCTTGTAGTGCATGCATGACTGTACCACATTCATTATTATCAAGTAGCACATACATATTCATAAGAATTGCACGGTTTTATGATGCCATCTTTTTGTGTATAGCTTTCCAAGGTCAAGGCATTAACAGGCAGCAACTGCTTCAGGTATTTGCCATAATATTTTACTGTAACCTAGTTTTACTTTAGCACATTATCTATGGGAACTATTATACAAATATTTAAAAATTTTTTTTAGTTACACTAAAATTGTTTAGCATTAACACCTGTACCCTTGAATAAAGCTTCCATTTTATAATTTTTTGTTTTCCTTACTTTACAAAGTAAATTTTTAAAAAGAGGAGACATAAAGTTCTGTTTGTACAGGAATCATACCTAAAAATACCAGCTAATTCTGAAGAGCCCTCCACAAATAAATAATTTGTTCCGTCCAGATATCTATATGCCTGGTTTAGTTCCTTCATGGACTAACAGAACTCACAGTGGTCACTGGTTTTGAGGAAGATTTTTGCTAGCCAAAACAAGCACACGCAGAAATACAGATTTACAAATATAGTTGATCACGTATGCAGCTCTTATGAACCTGACTTTTGCGAGAACAAGAATAATAGAACTGCAGAGGAAAGAACTTCCTTTAATCACAAAGGATTTGGAAAGCCAGATCAGTTAGGAAACTGATCCTAGTGGTTACCTTAAAAGACATTATTGAGTCATTTTTTTTCCTTCCAAAGCATGGAGTATTTGGCAAAGTAGTAATTAGAACATAAATGAAACAAGTGTAGGGAATATATTAATTAGGTTCAGAGTCTCACATTTTCCTAGCTTTTTATTACTGGGCAGGTTACTGAACATTTTTAAGCCTCAGTTTCCTCACTTGTAAAAACAGAGATAATAATAGTACATATTATATTGTAAGGAACCTAGAAAAGCCTGCAAATAGTAAAAAATTAACAGTAGTTACTATTATTAATTTTCCTTCTCAGATAATCATAGCATACATTCCTATGAATTTGGAACTGAGTTTAGTGTAAGACTATACATTCCATTAAAATTTTTATAAAAATATGCTATAGTCTTACATAATTCTACTAGCCTGCTATATTTAGACGAAGGTTTTAATAGTTATTATGGCAAAATGCGGTGGCAGAAGTCCTTTAAGTAATTAATGTAAATGCCACTTTAGGAGAAAAGAAAAACAAGAAGTAAATCACAAATCCATCAATGGCAGGGGAGCAGAGTTCTTAGAAAATTAAGACTATGGCCCATTGAGCAGGATTTAGGATGGGAAAAAGGAATGAAAAACAATCACACAAGAGTTTGTATATGTTTGTTATACAAAGGCAACTACTTATTTAATATGTTATTTGTGGTTTTGAATCTTCATAATAGTATTTTTTCTTTTGTTCATATCCTAAAAAATGGACCAAGCCCTACAATTTATTTTGAAAAAAAGTATGTTGCCTTTAAAATAAAATTCAAACTAGAAAACTAGATGTTTTCTTATCCAAAATTATGAAGGACAGGTTAAAAAAAGGAGGGGGGATTGAAATTGGTGCTTCTGTCTCTGATAATATTATGGTATTCTAAGTTACTTCACAGACTTACACTATTCCAACAAAAGTCTATATTCAAATGTTATCATCAATGGTTTAGTAACATACTTTTATTATACAAGTTAAAATCAAATATGTAATTTTTAAAAAGCAGATCACATACCAAACAGATTCAATGAAAGTGAAATAAAACAAGCCCATGTAAAAGGATAATATAAAAATATCATACACACTTTATTTCATAAATATGGTCAACAGAACTAATAAAACTAGAACTGTTATGAAACAACAAGATAAGAAATAATTACTTTAGCTAACACATCAATTCAGAATAACAATAGTCCTACCCTGTCATTTTAGCAGCCTTTCCTGCAGAGTTCTCAGAGGGATTATTTGCATTCCTCAGGTGTTCTATTGTACAATTCAAATGAATAAAGACTTACAAATCATTCCTCTACCGCCAATGTGAGACTTTGATCTGGTGAATACACTATTGTACCTTAACTATAATTGGCAAAAAACCTGACAGTGTAGAGCATCACAAGCTTAATAACAAAGGAGAATATCTCAAAGTGTTGACAGATGATCTTCATAATGCAGAAGCAGAGCTGGTACATTTTAGCCGTAAATGAGCACTGAGGTCTAAAGGTCTCTAAAGTGACTGACATCAGACCTGCTATAGCCTCACTAAAAGAAAAAGGTACCGTAGCACTCTCCCGTAAAGTGAGTTAGGCTCTTTGCCTGCCAGCTTCACTTTTGTGACTTTCACTGTCATAGAAAACACAGGGAAGATGAAAAGTGAGTGAGGTTCTTTGGCTGTCTGCTTTACTTTTGTGACTTTTACTATCAAACAAAAGTGGGAAATGTCCCAAAGTGACTTTTAATTACATCTATGAAATAAACCTAGGGCAATTAACAATATTATTTGATTTCAAGATTATAGACTGAAATATATGTGGTATATCTATTAGGTCTGATGGTTACAAAAGTGTGATAATGAGGCCAAGATCACAAGTCTGAACCCCATGGGGACCAGTTACCTTTTGCAGAAAAATGTCTATTCTCTTGCTACAAACCATACCCCAAACTATAGCTAGTCATCTCAAAAATGTGTGCTATTGGCACATGAGGGATATAGAAAATTAAAGTTGAGCTCAGTACCACTACTAAAAAAAAATTCCAAGCCATTCTGTCAAAGTGCCTGAATAATAATCTCTATGTACAAATGTTAGCAAATGTCTAAAGAAAGTCATCCAATTGCTAGTGATCAAAATAATAATGATGATATTGTCAAAGAATATCAAATTATATGGCGGGTAGCAGGACAAGGAACAATAAAGACAGTAGACTCCTAAAGAGTTAAACTGTAAAGCCTTACATAGACTTCATTTTGCAAATCTGACTGAGCAGATTACTGCAAAGGGATCCATCCTTCCGCATAAGCAGCAAAAGCCACATTTGATTTCCTCAAAGTCTTAGGAGTAACAAATGGAAAGTGGAAATGCCATTAGTTGTATTTTTCTCCCCAGTAGTGATTCCACAGCAAGGGGACAAAGAAGGGACAACTAGTTTTAAGATAAAAAGGATGATACTTTGAGATACACTGGCAGGTTGTAGTCTACAGCAGGAGTCCTCAACTCCTGGACCGTGGACGGGTACCAGTCTGTGGCCTCTTAGGAACCAGGCTGCACAGCAGGAGGTGAGTGGGGACCGAGCATTACCACTTGAGCTCCGCCTCCTGTCAGATCAGTGACAGCATTAGATTCTCATAGGAGCCCAAACCCTATTGTGAATTGCACATGCGAGGGATCTAGGTTGTGTGCTCCTTACGAGAATCTAATGCCTGATGATCTGAGGTGGAACAGTTTCATCCAGTAACCATCCCCCATCACCCACCCATGGAAAAATTGTCTTCCATGAAACCATTCCCTGGTGCCAACAAGGTCGGGGGCCACTGGTCTATAGATTCTTCGGCAGAATGAGACCATTAGTATTAATATCAAATTTCCAGAAGATCATGTCTCAAATTTACTTTTAGCCTCGTAATCTGACTTTCTTGGCCAGTCTTAAAATTCCAGATCCCAAACTTTGATTTTCCCAGGGTTAGTTTACATTGTTTATATTTCTTTTCCCAGATATGAATTTTATTATTAAACATTCTATTTGTTTTTTCCAAATCCACTTGCTTTAACTGGGTAATATTTTACACTTGTTTAATAAGTTCTTTGTCCCTTTCAACATTAATTTGCAAGTTCTTTTCAGACTGCTTTGACTTACAGTTTCTTGAGTATAACTCCCCTCTCAAATCCCCCTTTCCCCATTTGTCATCTGCTAACGATCTTTCAGGACAGTTGGTTCCTGCCTATGTGCTGTATTTGTGTATGTGTGGTCATTTTGGCAGCTGCAGTTATGTTCCAAGGGAGTCTGGTGGTCCCCAGGATGGAGATGTATCTGCGGGGTAGTCTTGTGGTTACTTCTTCTAGGGAGAGATCTATGGAGGGGCCTGGGATCCAGGGAAATTTTATTCATGTTTTTAGGCTTAGTGTTTCTGCACTAGGTTATGGGTAATGCTTCTTACAGTACAGTCTCAGTTTCTAATTTCCTGAGAATAACCGTTTCCTCCCTTGTTTGGAAGCAGTGAGGGGTATTTTTCTAGTATCTGGTAATGGAAATGACAGCTTCTTCTGGGCTTTATGAGTGGGCCTCACTCCAGTTATCTAAAGCCTGGAAACTGTTCCTTGACTCTTATTCCTATGTGGACACTAAAGTCTCTAAACCACATGCAGTAGCCCCCATTTTTCCAGTGGGGATATGTTTCAAGATCTTCAGTGGATGCCTAAACCCTCAGACAGTACCAAACCCCATATATATTATGTCTTTTCCTGAAGCTGAAAACTCTCCACCTTTTCACTTAAAGGAAGCACTTTCTGGCTTCTCTTTGGCATATCCAAATTGCCAGCATCATACACTTAATAATGCCTTTGGGGCCATTATTAAGTAAATTAAGGGATACTTGAACACGAGCACCATGATACCTTGGAAGTCGGCTACTAAGTGACTAACGGGGCAGGTCGCACCCACAGTGTGGATACGCTAGACAAAGGTACAATTCACATTCGGGGATGGTGGTTCAGGATTTCATCAAACTACTCAGAACGGTGTATAATTTAACACTTAGAAATTGTTTACTTTTGCCCACTTAGTATTTTCAGACTGGTTGACAGTGGGAACTAACATGACAGAAAGCAAAACTGCAGATAAGGGGGAGCTGCTATATTAGCTCAGTTTTCTCTGAAGGCCATGCACTGTCAACTTCATTCTTTACTGTTAACTGAGTTTCCTTATTTTTAGCACCTAGAGAGTCCTTTTCTTGCTTTCAAGTCCTATTGTATATTCTTTTTTCCTTTTCTTTTTTTTTTTTTTTTTTTTTTTGAGACGGAGTCTCACTCTGTCGCTAGGCTGGAGTATAGTGGCGTGATCTTGGCTCACTGCAACCTCTGCCTCCCAGGTTCTAGTGATTCTCCTGTCCTAGCCTCCCGAGTAGCTGGGATAACAGGCGCCCACCACCACGCCCAGACAATTTTTGTGTTTTTAGTAGAGATGGGATTTCACCATGTTGGTCAAGATGGTCTCGATCTCTTGACCTCAGGTGATCCACCCACCTCGGCCTCCCAAAGTGCCGGAACTGCAGGCGTGAGCAGTGCTGAGATTGTAGGCGTGAGCCACCGTGCTCGGCCCCTATTGTATATTCTAAAATTACCACACCATCATCAATACCAATTTTTTCTGGTTATTGTATCTGGTGTTTCTACATATTAGGAACAAGAAGGAAGGAAGCTTCCTGTATTGGTCCAGTTCACCATCTTAACAGGAGGCACTTCATACTACAGTTAAATGTCCATTCTATAATATTCCAATACAATAGCTTTCAAACTTTTTTTGACCACACCCCCTAGTAAAAAATAGATTTTACACTTTGACTCAAATATATGGTATACAGACATATTATTTTCACACGCATTATAAAGGGAACAGAGAAATCCCAATAGTGCTATTTGACATTCTGCATAAAATCCAAAACCAAATTCTTGCAACTTAAAACACAACCCTGAAATAGTTTTCTCTAGCATACGTTAATGAGAAACTTATCGTATTATTTTCCCCACCTTAGGCCTTTCTAACCTTTCAACTACATCTAGCCGCTCAACTTCTGATGACAATTTCTGAAAATCCTTTAAAGACGGGTCAATCCAACAACAAAATCAAGTTATATTACCATTTATAGCATCTTTGTTGATATATATTAGGACGTTCTCAAATCTGATTTTTTTTATATCAAAGTATACTTAAAATATTTTTTTAAATGTACATATGGTATTATTAGACCTTTACAAACAACTTATATAATTACCTGTTTGAACTTACATCTTCACTTTAAAAATAAATCAACAGTGATATCTTGCTTCTCTAATTGAATATAACTGGTGGCAAGAACCACATCTCAATATACACAAAATGATACAACTTACACAAAAGAGGCTCCAGGACTGGTTAATTAAGTAATTTAGCATCATTCAGTCATTAAGGACTCGGCTTTTACTAAGCTAGCTCCCCTCATGTTGTCTGTGGTATGGATGTACCATTAATCCAGGGGGTTCTGTTAAACACTGACGTCATTTCTACTTTTTTCCCTTGAAGGTTTACACTCATTTCTATTACAACTGCTCAGAGTCCCAAAGCATGATTTCAAGAGATCAGAGTCCTCTTTACGACTTTCCAAATATGATTACTATAAATTAATGTCAGTTTACAGTATTAACCTGTAAACCTGTTATAGCAGGTTTATAACCCGCACTAAAATCAATACCACAAACAATATACAAACTAAAATATGTCATAAATAATATTCTTTCAAAGTCAAAATTCCAAAATTCTCAACTCTTCAAAATTCTTTGAATAAAATTATTAAAATTCAATACATCTTTACTTTTATTTCTGCTTATAAACATTTTCTGAATGGAAGTTATTAAGGAAGTCTGTGATGAAAACAAGAAGGAGAAAGAAGAAATACCAAGAAAGTAAATTCTAGTTTAACTGACTAATGTTTGAAAGTGTAATCCCTCTTCTTTTTTTTTCTCTTTTTTTCTTTTTTTTCTTTTCTTTTTTTTTTTTTTAATTATACTTTAAGTTCTAGGGTACATGTGCATAACGTGCAGGTTTGTTACATATGTATACTTGTGCCATGTTGGTGTGCTGCACCCATCAACTTGTCAGCACTCATCAATTCGTCATTTATATCAGGTATAACTCCCAATGCAATCCCTCCCCCCTCCCCCCACCCCATGATAGGCCCCGGTGTGTGATGTTCCCCTTCCCGAGTCCAAGTGATCTCATTGTTCACTTCCCACCTATGAGTGAGAACATGCGGTGTTCGGTTTTCTGTTCTTGTGATAGTTTGCTAAGAATGATGGTTTCCAGCTGCATCCATGTCCCTACAAAGGATGCAAACTCATCCTTTTTTATGGCTGCATAGCATTCCATGGTGTATATGTGCCACATTTTCTTAATCCAGTCTGTCACTGATGGACATTGGGTTGATTCCAAGTCTTTGCTATTGTGAATAGTGCTGCAATAAACATACGTGTGCATGTGTCTTTATAGCAGCATGATTTATAATCCTTTGGGTATATACCCAGTAGTGGGATGGCTGGGTCATATGGTACATCTAGTTCTAGATCCTTGAGGAATTGCCATACTCTTTTCCATAATGGTTGAACTAGTTTACAATCCCACCAACAGTGTAAAAGTGTTCCTATTTCTCCACATCCTCTCCAGCACCTGTTGTTTCCTGACTTTTGAAAGATTGCCATTCTAACTGGTGTGAGATGGTATCCCATTGTGGTTTTGATTTGCATCTCTCTGATGGCGAGTGATGATGAGCATTTTTTCATGTGTCTGTTGGCTGTATGAATGTCTTCTTTTGAGAAATGTCTGTTCATATCCTTTGCCCACTTTTTGATGGGGTTGTTTGTTTTTTTCTTGTAAATTTGTTTGAGTTCTTTGTAGGTTCTGGATATTAGCCCTTTGTCAGATGGGTAGACTGCAAAAATTTTCTCCCATTCTGTAGGTTGTCTGTTCACTCTGATGGTAGTTTCTTTTGCTGTGCAGAAGCTCTTTAGTTTCATTAGATCCCATTTGTCAATTTTGGCTTTTGTTGCCGTTGCTTTTGGTGTTTTAGACATGAAGTCCTTGCCCATGCCTATGTCCTGAATGGTACTACCTAGATTTTCTTCTAGGGTTTTTATGGTTTTAGGTCTAACATTTAAGTCTCTAATCCATCTTGAATTAATGTTCGTATAAGGAGTAAGGAAAGGATCCAGTTTCAGCTTTCTACTTATGGCTAGCCAGTTTTCCCAGCACCATTTATTCAATAGGGAATCCTTTCCCCATTTCTTGTTTCTCTCAGGTTTGTCAAAGATCAGATGGCTGTAGTTGTGTGGTATTATTTCTGAGGACTCTGTTCTGTTCCATTGGTCTATATCTCTGTTTTGGTACCAGTACCATGCTGTTTTGGTTACTGTAGACTTGTAGTATAGTTTGAAGTCAGGTAGCATGATGCCTCTAGCTTTGTTCTTTTGACTTAGGATTGTCTTGGCAATGCGGGCTCTTTTTTGGTTCCATATGAACTTTAAAGCAGTTTTTTCCAATTCTGTGAAGAAACTCATTGGTAGCTTGATGGGGATGGCATTGAATCTATAAATAACCTGGGCAGTATGGCCATTTTTACAATATTGATTCTTCCTATCCATGAGCATGGTATGTTCTTCCATTTGTTTGTGTCCTCTTTTATTTCACTGAGCAGTGGTTTGTAGTTCTCCTTGAAGAGGTCCTTTACATCCCTTGTAAGTTGGATTCCTAGGTATTTTATTCTCTTTGAAGCAATTGTGAATGGAAGTTCATTCATGATTTGGCTGTTTGTCTGTTACTGGTGTATAAGAATGCTTGTGATTTTTGCACATTAATTTTGTATCCTGAGACTTTGCTGAAGTTGCTTATCAGCTTAAGGAGATTTTGGGCTGAGACAATGGGGTTTTCTAAATATACAATCATGTCATCTGCAAACATGGACAATTTGACTTCTTCTTTTCCTAACTGAATACCCTTGATTTCTTTCTCTTGCCTGATTGCCCTAGCCAGAACTTCCAACACGATGTTGAATAGGAGCGGTGAGAGAGGGCATCCCTGTCTTGTGCCAGTTTTCAAAGGGAATTTTTCCAGTTTTTGCCCATTCAGTATGATATTGGCTGTGGGTTTGTCATAAATAGCTCTTATTATTTTGAGGTACGTTCCATCAATACCGAATTTATTGAGCGTTTTTAGCATGAAGGGCTGTTGAATTTTGTCAAAAGCCTTTTCTGCATCTATTGAGATAATCATGTGGTTCTTGTATTTGGTTCTGTTTATATGCTGGATTACGTTTATTGATTTGCGAATGTTGAACCAGCCTTGCATCCCAGGGAGGCCTGTCTGAAGCCCACTTGATCGTGGTGGATAAGCTTTTTGATGTGCTGCTGAATCCGGTTTGCCAGTATTTTATTGAGGATTTTTGCATCGATGTTCATCAGGGATATTGGTCTAAAATTTTCTTTTTTTGTTGTGTCTCTGCCAGGCTTTGGTATCAGGATGATGTTGGCCTCATAAAATGAGTTAGGGAGGATTCCCTCTTTTTCTATTGATTGGAATAGTTTCAGAAGGAATGGTACCAGCTCCTCCTTGTACCTCTGGTAGAATTCAGCTGTGAATCCATCTGGTCCTGGACTTTTTTGTTGGTAGGCTATTAATCATTGCCTCAATTTCAGAGCTGCTATTGGTCTATTTAGGGATTCAACTTCATCCTGGTTTAGTCTTGGAAGAGTGTAAGTGTCCAGGAAATTATCCATTCTTCTAGATTTTCTAGTTGATTTGCGTAGAGGTGTTTATAGTATTCTCTGATGGTCGTTTGTATTTCTGTGGGGTTGGTGGTGATATCCCCTTTATCATTTTTTATTGCGTCTATTTGATTCTTCTCTCTTTCTTCTTTATTAGTCTTGCTAGCGGTCTGTCAATTTTGTTGATCTTTTCAAAAACCAACTCTGGATTCATTTTTTTGGAGGGTTTTTGTGTCTCTATCTCCTTCAGTTCTGCTCTGATCTTAGTTATTTATTGCCTTCTGCTAGCTTTTGAATGTGTTTGCTCTTGCCTCTCTAGTTCTTTTAATTGTGATGTTGGAGTGCCAATTTTAGATCTTTCCAGCTTCTCTTGTGGGCATTTAGTGCTATAAATTTCCCTCTACACACTGCTTTAAATGTGTCCCAGAGATTCTGGTATGTTGTATCTTTGTTCTCATTGGTTTCAAAGAACATCTTTATTTCTGCCTTCATTTCGTTATGTACCCAGTAGTCATTCAGGAGCAGGTTATTCAGTTTCCATGTAGTTGAGCGGTTTTGATTGAGTTTCTTAGTCCTGAGTTCTAGTTTGATTGCACTGTGGTCTGAGAGACAGTTTGTTATAATTTCTGTTCTTTGACATTTGCTGAGGAGTCCTTTACTTCCAATTATGTGGTCAATTTTGGAATAAGTGTGATGCGGTGCTGAGAAGAATGTATATTCTGTTGTTTTGGGGTGGAGAGTTCTATAGATGTCTATTAGGTCCGCTTGGTGCAGAGATGAGTTCAATTCCTGGATATCCTTGTTAACTTTCTGTCTCGTTGATCTGTCTAATGTTGACAGTGGAGTGTTGAAGTCTCCCATTATTATTGTATGGGAGTCTAAGTCTCTTTGTAAGTCTCTAAGGACTTGCTTTATGAATCTGGGTGCTCCTGTATTGCGTGCATATATATTTAGGATAGTTAGCTCTTCCTGTTGAATTGATCCCTTTACCATTATGTAATGGCCTTCTTTGTCTCTTTTTTGATCTGATGGTTTAAAGTCTGTTTTATCAGAGACTAGGATTGCAACCCCTGCTTTTTTTTGTTCTCCATTTGCTTGGTAGATCTTCCTCCATCCCTTTATTTTGAGCCTATGTATGTCTCTGCATGTGAGATGGGTCTCCTGAATACAGCAGACTGATGGGTCTTGACTCTTTACCCAGTTTGCCAGTTTGTGTCTTTTAATTGGAGCATTTAGTCCATTGACATTTAAGGTTAATACTGTTATGTGTGAACTTGATCCTGCCATTATGATATTAACTGGTTATTTTGCTCGTTAGTTGATGCGGTTTCTTCCTAGCCTCGATGGTCTTTACATTTTGGCATGTTTTTGCAATGGCTGGTACCGGTTGTTCCTTTCCATGTTTAGGGCTTCCTTCAGAAGTCTCTTGTAAGGCAGGCCTGGTGGTGACAAAATCTCTAAGCATTTGCTTATCTGTAAAGGATTTTATTTCTCCTTCACTTATGAAACTTAGTTTGGCTGGATATGAATTCTGGGTTAAATTCTTTTCTTTAAGAATGTTGAATATTGGCCCCCACTCTCTTCTGGCTTGTAGAGTTTCTGCCGAGAGATCTGCTGTTAGTCTGATGGGCTTCCCTTTGTGGGTAACCCGACCTTTCTCTCTGGCTGCCCTTAAGATTTTTTCCTTCATTTCAACTTTGGTGAATATGGCAATTATGTGTCTTGGAGTTGCTCTTCTCGAGGAGTATCTTTGTGGCGTTCTCTGTATTTCCTGAATTTGAATGTTGGCCTGCCCTACTAGGTTGGGGAAGTTTTCCTGGATGATATCCTGAAGAGTGTTTTCCAACTTGGTTCAATTTTCCCCCTCACTTTCAGGCACCCCAATCAGACATAGATTTGGTCTTTTTACATAATCCCATACTTCTTGCAGGCTTTGTTCATTTCTTTTTCTTCTTTTTTCTTTTGGTTTCTCTTCTCGCTTTGTTTCGTTCATTTGATCCTCAATCGCTGATACTCTTTCTTCCAGTTGATCGGGTCGGTTACTGAAGCTTGTGCATCTGTCACGTATTTCTCGTGTCATGGTTTTTATCTCTGTCATTTCGTTTATGACCTTCTCTGCATTAATTATTCTAGCTGTCAATTCTTCCACTCTTTTTTCAAGATTTTTAATTTCTTTGAGCTGGGTACGTAATTCCTCCTTTAGCTCTGAGAAGTTTGATGGACTGAAGCCTTCTTCTTTCATCTCGTCAAAGTCATTCTCTGACCAGCTTCGATCCATTGCTGCCGATGAGCTGCGCTCCTTTGCAGGGGGAGATGCGCTCTTATTTTTTGAATTTCCAGCTTTTCTGCCCTGCTTTTTCCCCATCTTTGTGGTTTTATCTGCCTCTGGTCTTTGATGATGGTGACGGACTGATGGGGTTTTGGTATAGGTGTCCTTCCTGTTTGATAGTTTTCCTTCTAGCAGTCAGGACCCTCAGCTGCAGGTCTGCTGGAGATTGCTTGAGGTCCAGTCCAGACCCTGTTTGCCTGGGTATCAGCAGCAGAGGTTGCAGAAGATAGAATATTGCTGAACAGCGAGTGTACCTGTCTGATTCTTACTTTGGAAGCTTCCTCTCGGGGGTGTACTCCACCCTGTGAGGTGTGGGGTGTCAGGCTGCTCCTAGTGGGGGATGTCTCCCAGTTAGGCTACTCAGGGGTCAGGGAACCACTTGAGCAGGCAGTCTCTCCCTTCTCAGATCTCATCCTCCGTGCTGGGAGATCCACTGCTCTCTTCAAAGCTGTCAGAGTCGTTTGCGTCTGCAGAGGTTCCTGCTGCTTTTTTTGTTGTTGTTGTTTAGCTGTGCCCTGTCCCCAGAGGTGGAGTCTACAGAGACAGGCAGGTTTCCTTGAGCTGCTGTGAGCTCCACCCAGTTCGAGCTTCCCAGCAGCTTTGTTTACCTACTTAAGCCTCAGCAATGGCAGGCGCCCCTCCCCCAGCCTCGCTGCTGCCTTGCGGTTAGATCGCAGACTGCTGTGCTAGCAATGAGGGAGGCTCCGTGGCTGTGGGACCCTCCCGGCCAGGTGTGGGATACAATCTCCTGGTGTGCCCGTTTGCTCAAAGTGCAGTACTGGGGTGGGAGTCGCCCGATTTTCCAGGTGTTGTGTGTCTCAGTTCCCCTGGCTAGGAAAAGGGACTCCCTTCCCCCTTGCGCTTCCCAGGTGAGGCGATGCCTCACCCTGCTTCAGCTCTTGCTGGTCGGGCTGCAGCAGCTGACCAGCACCGATTGTCCAGCACTCCCTAGTGAGATGACCCCAGTACCTCAGTTGAAAATGCAGAAATCACCGGTCTTCTGTGTCACTCACGCTGGGAGTTGGAGACTGGAGCTGTTCCTATTCGGCCATCTTGCTCCGCCCCCCAGAGCGTAATCCCTCTTCTAAAAGAGAGCTAAGGCCGGGCTTCATGGCTCATGCCTGTAATCCCACCACTTTGAGAGGCTGAGGCAGGAGGACTGCTTGAGCCCAGGAGTTCAAGGCTACAGTGAGCTATAAGAGCACAATCATACTCCAGCCTGGATGACAGAGTGAGACCCTGTCTCAAAAATAAATAAATAAATAAAGCTCCATCTTCCATACATGTAAGAGACTTCAAGTTTCAGTGTTCTTGTCTGACTTTATGGAGTTGTACAGAATAACATAATTGCAACTTTGATTGTTATCATTTGAGTGTGTGATAGAAACGCAGGAATCTCAGCTGGTCATGGTGGTTTGCACATGTAGTACTAGCTACTTAGGAGGCTCAGGCAGGAGGATCCCTTGAGCCCAGGAGTCGGAGGCTACAGTGAGCTATGATCCTGCTTGGCCAAATGAGTGAGACCCCATAAAAAAGAAAAGAAAAAAGAATAAAAAGAAATGCAGAATCTTGAACCCCACCTCAGATCAGAATCTGCACTTTAACAAGCTCCCTGGGTGATTCATATGCATGTTAAACCTTCAGAAGCACTGAACTAAAGGACTTTGAAAGTAAATGCACACGAACTGAAAGCACGAAAATGTCTGAGATAACTATGCAGACCAACTGATAAACTAGAGGCGGATAATGACTACCTATACTGCTGATAGCAGAGAACAGTGAGAATGATAGGAAAAATCCTGCTTCTATTTCCCAGGTTCAAAACCAGAAAAGGAAATGTCACCAGAATTTCAGGAAGTATAAGGAAAATGTTTGCTCTGAAGCCTCTACAATGTCAAAGAAGTCTCAGATTCACATTATTATGGTCAACAGTGTCTTACTTTGTAAGACGTAATTATTGGCTGAGTGCAGTGGCTCATGCCTGGAATCCCAGGACTTTGGGAGGCCGAGGTGAGGGGATTACTTGAGCTCTTGAGTTCGAGACCAGCCTGGGCAACATGGTGAAATGACGTTCCTACAAAAAAAACAAAAATTATCCAGGCGTGGTGGCCCATGCCTGTAGTCCCAGCTACTCAGAAGGCTGAGGTGGATCGCTTCATCCCAGGAGAAGGTTGCAGTGAGTTGAGATCATGCTACTGCACTCCAGCCTTTGCGACAGGGCAAGACCCTGTCTCAAAAAAAAAAAAAAAAAAAAAGGACGTAATTATGCATTTCTTATCCTAATAAGCCTCAATACCTGGAAAAACATCTGTAGTAAGTTAGCTTTGGAGTCGAGATTGAGAATATAAGAAGTGATTCCAGGACAGAGGACTGTGAAATCTAAATTTACATCAAGTGAAAGATATATTACCACAAATTGTTCCCTATGAGAACCTCACAGAACTACTGGCTAAAAAACCCCACTCATTTTAGTCACTATAATAAGGCAGCATGTGTCTGTGTATGTGTAAGAAAATAAATTCTAAAGAAATGGCCATTTCTTTTGCAGCATAAAAAAACTGGATTTCAGACTTTCTGTTTTGAGGATTAACACACTTTCTGATTCTAGCGATAACTGGAAGACTACCCCAAAATTGAAATGACGAGTGTTACAACAAGCAGGCAACCTGCAAAGCAAATTTGAATGTTTAGCAAAAAGGCTCCACTTAAAAAAAGTTCTTTGCAATGAATAAACAGGTGGAAAGAAAATATTAGGGTAAATTCTAATTAGTTCAAGTTAATCATAGTTCCCCATTCTCCAGCTGGCAAACGGTTTGAGGGGGCATGTGAACGAGTTCTAATCAAAAGAGCCAATGGAGTTTGTGGGAAGATCTGCTAAGGGACTTCAGGAAAAAGCTCCAAAAGGCTCCTCTGCCTCTTAAAGAGAGAAAAGAAGAGCCTCTCTGGTGGAGACTATTTTGGATTTCATCCTTGGCACTCTAGCGGTCATTTTGTGACCGTAAGAAGAGAAGTGGGGAAAGATGGGAAAACCCTTGTTCTTGAAATCATAGGAACATTTAATTAACCAACCGAGGAGACAAACTACCTTGAGTCTTAGGTACTGGGATTATAATATCTGTAGCTGAAGGAATCCCGATACTGATAATGATGACATTTTAGGGTTATTGTCATGTAAGTATATGACTGTAGCTCCTCTTAACTGGTCTAACTCTAATTTGTTCTTTAAGATAAGAATCTCCTCTAGAGCCTTCCCTGAGCTCCCATGTGGGCCACAGCTATCACCACATTCCACTGTATACTATAATATTGCATATAGTTTTCTGTTTATATCTTCACACTATAGAAAAAAATTTCTTGAGCTCAGGGACTGTGGCTTTACTCCCCATTATATCCACAGAAGCCTCCTAGCACAATGCCTGGCACATAGTGGATGCTCAAATCTTTTCTAAATAGACAATAAGGGGGAAAGAGTTTCAGCTAATACCTAGCTGAGTGACTCCAGGTGGTTACTTGACATCTCTTAGCTTTAATATACTTATCTGCAAACCGATCTAGATAAGTAGTTTTCAGCCTCTTCCCAGTTCTGGATTTCCCAACGTGGAAGGAAGAGAAAGGGTAGGAAGAACAAGGGAAGAAGGGACAGTGAGGTTTTGGATTTTCCACTCTTGCATTTCAACCAGAAATGCTACATTTTTATATGATAGGCTTCTGCATAAGATTTTATCTGTCATCATCTGTTTTAGCTGTTGTTTTTAACGACTCTAAAGTTCACTGGTTAAATTATCTCTTTCAGATGGAAAATTCTGTAACTTTATGGCATATGCCAGAAATTAAACAAGTACAAGTGCTGAAATCTTCAGGTACTTCATTCAGATTTCTGCTTAAATTTTACTTTTCAACATCTTTTAAAAAATAATGGCTGGGTGCGGTGGCTCGTGCCTGTAATCCCAGCACTTTGGGAGGCCGAGGTGGGTGGATCACCTGAGGTCAGGAGTTTGAGACCAGCCTGGTTAACATGGTGAAACACCATCTCTACTATGAGCCGGGCATGGTGGCAGGGGCCTGTGGTCCCAGCTGCTTGGAGGCTGAGGCAGGAGAATCACTTGAACCTGGGAGGCGGAGGTTGCAGTGAGCCAAGATCATGCCACTGCACTCCAGACTGGGAGACAGTGAGCCTCTGTCTCCAAAAAAAAAAAAAAAAAAAAAAAAAGCCTCTTCCTTCCCATTTCCTGTCAATCTCTTTTTTTTTTTTTTTTTTTTTGAGACGGAGTCTCGCTCTGTCGCCCGGGCTGGAGTGCAGTGGCCGGATCTCAGCTCACTGCAAGCTCCGCCTCCCGGGTTTACGCCATTCTCCTGCTTCAGCCTCCAGAGTAGCTGGGACTACAGGCGCCCGCCACCTCGCCCGGCTAGCTTTTTGTATTTTTTAGTAGAGACGGGGTTTCACTGTGTTAGCCAGGATGGTCTCGGACTCCGACCTCGTGATCCGCCCGTCTCGGCCTCCCAAAGTGCTGGGATTACAGGCTTGAGCCACCGCGCCCGGCTTCTGTCAATCTCTATTCCCTTACATTGACTTATTTTTGTTCAGGGCACTTATTACATTATGTACTTAATGTTAACTGTCTTCCACCTGGCATTAGTGGACCCACCTGACCAGTTATTGAGCCAAGGAACTTTTTGAACATTTTCTACGCTGCAGTGTATCTCCAGCACCTAGAATAGTGCTTGGCATAAGCAGATGCTCAATAAATGTTGGGTGGATCAGTGACTATGAATGAATGAATTTGAAACTTAATCTACAAAAGACTAGGTAAAAGAACATTTAGGGCCGGGTGTCTGGGTGGTGGCTCATGCCTGTAATCCCAGCACTTTGGGAGGCCAATGCAGGCAGATCATTTGAGGCCAGAAGTTTGAGACCAGCCCGGGCAACATGGTGAAACCCCGTCTCTGTACAAAAAATACAAAAATTAGGTGTGGTGGCATGCGCCTGTAGTCCCAGCTACTTGGGAAGCTGAGGTGGGAGGATCACCTGAGCCCAGGAGTTCAAGGTTGTGGTGAGCTGTGATCGCACCACTGCACTACAGCCTTGGTGACAGAGTTAGACTCTGTCTCAAAAAGAACATTCAGAAGCACGTATTATTCTTACATATCTTATCTACTTATCTTCTGCCAGGGTCAACCTTTAGAAATTAATATGCTTGTTTAGTTTAGAAATTAGTATGCTTGTTTTTTAGCTGGAACTGTGAAGTGAAAATCACAACAGGACCTGTGGGAGTCATATCTGATTGCTATAAGGCTATATATAAAAAAATCAGAGTACAGTGGGGTTATTTTCATTGCAAGTTCTATCTGTGACTTGGCCGACTACAATTCAAGTCTGAGCCATCAGGCTGCTAACCATCTCAAGGTTCTCTGTGAACGCACAAAACAAGCAGCACTTCAACCTTTTAGATCATTCCCGAATTTCAGGCTTCTGACTCTGCTTCAAGGTTACTAAGACCTGTGTTCAGACTAAGTGGCCTCCAGCAGGTTACATTTTTGAAACTTTAAAGCAGTGTTTCTCAAAATACAGTTTGTGAACAACCTATGAATCCAGGCTTTACAAAAAAAGCTAAATTGGCTGGGTGCAACGGCTCACGCCTGTAATCCCAGCACTTTGGGAATTTGGTGGGACGATGGCTTGTGCCCAGGAATTTGAGAATAGCCTGAGCAACATAGCGAGACCCCATCTCTACAAATAAAAAATAAAATAAAATAAAATAAATAAAAATTAGCCAGGCACGATGGTGCGCACCTATAGCACAGTCACCCAGGAGGTTGAGGTGGGAGAATCACTTGAGCCCAGGATAGGCTGCAGTGACCCATGATTGTACCACTGCACTGCACTACAGCCTGGGTGACAGAAGAAGACCTCTTCTCAAAAAAAAAAAAAAAAAAAAAAAAAAACCCCACCCACCAACCAACCAAACACCACCACCACTACCAAAAAACAACTAAATTTATCATCTCTAGAAGCAAGGAATATGCATTTAACTCTTACAACACTTTGTACTCAGGCGTCTGAAAGTCACTATTTTTTAATCTGTATCTATTCCTTGTAATTTTATATTCTGGTTGTAAACATCACACATAGAAACATTCTGTAATTATAGTTGTCATGAGATACGAAGCCAATATTTGTATCTAAAGACTATGAAACTCAGTTAGCTGCAAGAAAATTTCCCAACCCTATATTATGTTTCTATATACAAGATAAAATTACATCTGGCCATAAGGCCCCAGGATAAACTATCTCTCTTTTCCATTTTTGTTCAAAGAGGACAACAATAGGCTGATGTAGTTTACAATCAAAATGTAAGTTTATAGGGAGAGCCACAAATCTTGATTTAACTACCACTACATATCATTTTCTTTTTTTTTGAGACGGAGTCTCGCTCTGTCGCCCAGGCTGAAGTGCAGTGGCCGGATCTCAGCTCACTGCAAGCTCTGCCTCCCGGGTTTACGCCATTCTCCTGCCTCAGCCTCCCGAGTAGCTGGGACTACAGGCACCCACCACCTCGCTCGGCTCGTTTTTTGTATTTTTTAGTAGAGATGGGGTTTCACCGTGTTAGCCAGGATGGTCTCGATTTCCTGACCTCGTGATCCACCCGTCTCGGCCTCCCAAAGTGCTGGGATTACAGGCTTGAGCCACCGCGCCTGGCCAGTATATCATTTTCTTAGAATGTGATCAGAGATAGAACTTGCATATCCAAACTATTTATGAGGATGGAGAAAGTCAAAAGCCTCCCTCTGATATATTGGGAGAGATGAGGAGAGGATGCTGAGAATAGAGAGGGCCTGCATCCCAACATGTGTGACCCAGTGGTATATAAGGAAGAAACACTACCATAAAGAAGACAAAAACGTCAGTAGGGTCTGAGACTGGCTGAAACTGATGAAGGGTCTATAAATGACACAAACTAAACTGAGACAGAAATATATTTAACAAAAGAAGTCTAAGACTTTTACGTGGAAAACTATAAAGCATCACTGAAAGAGATTAGAGAGCTAAGTAAATGGAAAGATATCCATGCGAGTAAACTGAAAGGCTTAATATTAACACGGCAATATTCCTCAAACAGATCTACAGATTCAATGCAATTCTTATCAAAATCCCAGCTTTTTTCCCCCAGAAATTGAGAAGTCAATCCTAAAATTCATATGAAAATGCAAGAGCCAAAACAATCCTGAAAAAGAACAAAGTTGCAGGGTTTACCCTTCCCTCTTTTAAAACTTACTACATAACTATAGTATTTAAGACTCAGCAGCACTGGCACAAGGCTAGACGTAAAGATCCGTGGAAGAGAATTTGGAGTCCAGAAGTAGATCCATATACTTATGGTCAACTGATTTTTTAAAAAATTGTGGTAAAGAACAAACAACGTAACATTTACTATTTTAACACTTGTAAATTTACTAAGTATACAGTTCAACAGTGTTAACTATATTTACATTGCTGTGCAACGGCTCTCCAGAACTTTTTCATCTTGCATATCTAAAACTCTATAGCCTTTGAGTAACACCTTCCTGTTCCCCTGGCAACCACTATACTACTTCTGTTTTTATGAGTTTGACTACTTTAGAAACTGCACGTAAGTGGAATCATGTAGTATTTGTCTTTTTGTGACTGGCTTATTTCAGTTACCATAACATCCTCAAGGTTCATCCATGTTTTAGCATGTGACAGGATTTCCTCAATTTTAAGGCTGAAAAATATTCTACTGTTTGTATGTCTATACTACATTTTCTTTATCCATTCACTTATTGATGGATATTTGGGTTGCTTCTATCTCTAGCTGTTGTAAATAATGATGTACTGAACATGGGTGTGCAAATATCTCTTCAAGACCTGCTTTCAATTCTTTAGGATATTTACCCAGAAGTGGGTTTGCTGGATCACACAATAATTCTGTTTAGCTTTTTGAGGACCCATCAAACTGTTTTCCGTAGTGGCTACATCACATTTTACATTCCTACCAGTACTGTACTGCACAAGGGTTCTAATTTCCCCACATCTTTACCAGCACTTGTTATTTCCTGTTTTTTTGTTTTGTTTTGTTTTTGACAGTGGCTTCCTAATGGGTATGGGATGATGTCTCATTGTGGTTTTGATTTGCATTTCTCTCATGATTACTGATGTGCATCTTTTCATGCTTGTTGGTCACTTGTATATCTTCTTTGGAGAAATGTCTACTCAAGTCCTCCGCTCATGTTTTTAATTGGATGGGTTGTTTGTTGTAAAGTCTATTTATGGTTAATTGATTTTTGACAAGGTACCAAAACAATTTAACGGGTAAAGAAGAATCAACAAATGGTGCTTAGACAACTGGATATCCACATACAAAAATTAAAATGGACCGAAGATCTAAATGTAAGAGTTAAAAAGTAAAAAGTTTATGTAACAAAAGATACTATCAAGAAAATGAAAAGACACGCCACAGAAAGGGATAAAATATTTGGAAATCATATATATGACAGAGGTCCAGTATCCAGAATATATAAAGAATTCTTATAGCTCAACAATAAAAAGACAGAAATTAAGTTTAAAAATAGGCAAATAATTTGAATAGACAGGTCTCCCTAGAGAATATATAATAACAATATTATATAGCAATAAACATAAAAAGATGTTCCTCATTAGTCATTACAAGAATGTAAATCAAAACCACAAGGAGATACCACTTCACATCTACTAGGATGACTATAATTAAGGAGACAGACAATAAGTAGTACATCCATACAACAGAATATTATTCAGCAATAAAAAGAAATGAGATGCTGATACACACTACAACATGGGTGAACATTGAAAACACTATGCTAGACACAAAAAGTCACATATTGTATGATTCAATTTATGTGAAATAGCCTCAACAGGCAAATCCAAAGAGACTGAAAGTAGGTTAGCGGTTACCAGGGATTAGGTTGGAGAGGCAATGGGAAATGCCTGTTAATGGGCATGGGTTTATTTTTAGGGGTGATGAAAATGTTTTGGAATTAGTGATAGCAACACAACAATGTGGATATACTAAAAACCACTGAATTGTGTACTTGAAAAGAGAGAATTTTGTGTATGTGAATTATATCTAAAAAATAAAACCCCAAAACTAAACTGAGAACTAATCTAAAGATTAAAAAACAGAAATGCTAATATTCCCCACATTATGATCATATGATGTCTGACCTTCCTTTGGAAATAGTATGGGCCAACAGAAAAAGCAGAGATTTTGGAGTAAAGTGAGTATCAATTCAAATTACAGCTCAATTACATACTAGCTATAAGATCCTGGGGAAGCCATTTAAGCCTCCACAGCCTCAGTTTAATCACATGTAACAAAAATAATACCTACCCTCACGGGTGGATGTTAGGATTAAAATCCCTCGAATGTAGGAGGCCTGCACACAGTAGCCCCCAATTTTAACTGTCTGCTGTCAGTGAGTGGGTCATTCTCAATAGTTACCATAGAGTTAAAAATACTGTTATATTGCCTGTGAGTAAAGAATGGGAGCTCTTTTTAAAATTCAGGTCTTGGCTGGGCACGGTAGCTCACGCCTGTAATCCCAGCACTTTGGGAAGCTAAGGCGGGTGGATTATGAGCTCAGGAGTTCAAGACCAGCCTGGCCAACATGGGGAAACCCCGTCTCTACTAAAAATACAAAAATTAGCTGGGCGTGGTGGCGAGTACCTGTAATCCCAGCTACTTGGGAGGCTAAGGCAGGAGAATCGGTTGAAACCGGAAAGTGGAGGTTTGAGCGAAACTCCAGCCTGGGCGAAAGAGCAAAACTCCGTCTCAAAATAAATAAAATTAATTAAAAAAATAAAAATCAGGTATTTATTTCTGAGAAGTCTTGACTAACTGAATATTTATAGATAGGGAGGTAACTGGAAGGGAAAGAATTCAAGCACAATGACTGGAAAAATACATTTAAGCAACTATGTGTATTAATAAGCATTATGCTAGATCTTGAGGGTGTAAATTTGAAAAAGGAGTGTAGGGGATGGAAAAGGAAAGCAATATATTTAACAGTCTTTTCAGTTACATACATAAAACTTTTTTTTAGGTTAAATTCAGTTGGAATAAGAAAAACAGAAAGGAAAGGTTTTTGTTCGTAACAGAGCTGGGATTCTGTGGGGCCAGTAAGAAAGTAAGAAACTCCTGGCTGGGTGCAGTGGCTCATGCTTGCAATCCTAGCACTTTGGCAGGCCGAGGTGGATGGATCACTTGGGGCCAGGAGTCTGAGACCAGCCTATAATCCCAGCTACTTGGGAGGCTGAGGCATGAGAACCTGGGTGGTAGAGACTGCAGAGAGCCGAGATCACGCCATTGCACTCCAGCCTGGGCGACAGAGTGAGACTCTGTCTCAGAAAAAAAAAAAAAAAGAAAAGAAAGTAAGACATTTGCAAGCGAAAGATAATATGGATGTGTATGATGGAACCCACTTGCACAGACATCCTTTCCCAAGTGGATCCTTCTTTCTGAAATTGTTCTTAATTCATCCTCTGGAGGGTACTTCCTTATTCTAACAAAAGAGTCCATTCCATGATCCCATTTATCCAAATCGTCTCACTCTTTATCATGTGGGGTATATGTAGTTTCATAAAGGAGTAGACACTGAAGGATACAAAGCCAAGGCAAATAGTCTTTGTAAAAAAGGGAAAGTCACTGTTTCTGGATCTTCAGAGAAAAGGAATTTGAGCACAGGGGAGAAACAAGAAGCACTAAAAAAGGAGTGGTGGCTCTTATTCAAGCTTTAATAGTTACAAAGTTTCAATAGTTTAGTTACAAATAAGCACGTGAAACAACTCCTACTGACATATACTTTCAGTGGAACCACGTCGTTAGATGAGAAATAAAACATTTTGGAAAAAACATTTACTCTATACACTTTTCCCTACCAGCGGTATGCATGCAACCTGTGGCAAAACTTTCAGCTGCTTCTGAAAGACTTATTCTCTCTTAAAGAAATGTTTAACATAATTTGGTGTTTACAGTCTTATAAAAAGTGCCAACTGGCTTAATGGAATATTCTGACATGAGAAAAGGAAGGATTGGGAAATGTGTGAGTAAAATCATATCCACCAAAATTTGAAGTTGACTTCATAGCTTACAGTTTTACAAAAAGAATTTTTTTAAAGAAAATACAAAAGTTAATTTATTTTCATTAAAGAAATTCTATAAATAAAGGACTCCCACAAGCAACCTGTTTGCAAAGGAGGTAGTATGGAATATGGTTATAGAACACTGGGCCAGACTGGGGGGATACTGGCCATGCCATGGAACTTTCTAAAGTCTCAGTTTTCTCACCTATAAATGGAGGTAATAATAGTAGCTACTTCAGAGGGTTATGACGAAGATTAAATGAGGACGTACACGTAAAACGCTTAGCATGGTGTCTGATACAAGGTAAGTGCTCAATATGTACTGGCTATTATTTATAAAGTGAAGAATGGCTTCTGCAATGTTCAGATCACATTTTCCTAAACAGAACTGTGTTGTATTTACCTGTGACGTGGCTACTAATCAGTTTTACCTGAGAAGGCAGGTCTAAGCACTAATCACTTCAAAGGCATTTTTTTTCTCTTTTCCTCCTTAAATTTTTCTGTCCGTTGTATAGACAAATGGCAAGTTTTGCTATTCATTAAAAGTCACTGCTGAGTGATAATACTGCAGTTTCTAAGAAGGGCAAAAAAAAAAAAGAAAAGAAAACTATGTAGTGTTGCAAATATCACACAAGAAATAGATTTGAGGTAAACCAGTAGGAAGCATATTTGACTTTGTTACATTTTCTTTTCTTTTTTTTTTTTTTTTTTGAGACGGAGTCTTGCTCTGTCGCCAGGCTGGAGTGCAGTGGTGTGATCTCTGCTCACTGCAACCTCCACCTCCTGGGTTCAAGCGATTCTCCTGCCTTAGCCTCCCGAGTAGCTGGGATACAGGTGCGCACCAACATGCCCAGCTAATTTTTGTATTTTTAGTACAGAGGGGGATTTCACCATGTTGGCCAGGATGATCTCGATCTCTTGACCTTATGATCCATCTGCCTAGGCCTCCTAAAGTGCTGGGGTTACAGGCGTAAGCCACTGGGCCCGGCCGACTTTGTTATATTTTCTAAATCAATACCACTCTAAGTAGCCAGCGAAGGAACCATTTATTACTTGGCCCTGTGTATGAAAAGCTGTTTCATATACTCCATTCTCGCCATATTAGGAAAGACAAAAACTGATGAAACATTTATTCCTTTGCTGCTATCCCCATTGCAAAGTTCTTTCCATCACCCAGACACATTGCCTTTATGTTTACCTACTGTTTACATATAAATTAATTCACTTGAAAATAAATTGCCAAAAATAATTTTATTAATGACATATAATAATTAAATATTCTTGAGTGGTTTCTCATACTTTAAGATTACTGCTCTTAGTATCAAAATAATAATCATAAATGAGAAATCAAATGCTATGTAATTGACTTAAGTCCATTTTAAATTTTGTTCCCAGTGGAGACACAGAATAGGTTTCCATCTTCTAATAATTAGTCTAACAGTTATTAAATGCACCTTATCTTTCCATTGTAATCACAGAAATAAAATGAAAACAATATATCACTATTTGTCTATCAAATTGGTAAAGATTAAAACAATAATAACAACCCAGTGTTGGCTGAGGTTAAGACAAATGTATTTTCTTGAATGGCTGCATGAGTGTTTAATGTATTTTATCTTTTTAAAAAGTAAATAACCCCCAGCACTTTGGGAGGCTAAGGCGGGCGGATCACGAGGTCAGGAGATCAAGACTATCCTGGCTAACATGGTGAAACCCCATTTCTACTAAAAATACAAAACATTAGTCGGGTGTTGTGGCGGGTGCCTGTAGTCCCAGCTACTTGGGAGGCCGAGGCAGGAGAATGGCATGAACCTGGGAGGCAGAGCTTGCAGTGAGCCGAGATCGCGGCCACTGCACTCCAGCCTGGGCGACAGAGCGAGACTCTATCTCAGAAAAAAAAGTAAATAACCAAACAAGAAACACTGGGGGACCTGAATCAATAAAATGTAGTACATCAAAATAATAATACATCACAGAGCAATGAAAATACATGGGAAAAACATTCATGGTAAATTGAGAATATTTATTCACATAAGAAGTATTTGTTAAATATTTACTATGTGTCAGACACTGTGCTAGCTGGGTAATGGGTTGGTAGGAATAAGTAAGACAGACATTGTCCTTGTCTTCACAGAGATGACCAAGTCAGCAGTTGATTGACCTCTCTAGGTATTTTGTATGTATATTTATATACACCTAGTAGGAAACAAGGAGACATTAATAACTTTTTTTTGGAAACAGGGTCTCACTCTGTTGCCCAGGCTGGAGTGCAGTGGCGCAATCATGGTTCACTGCAGCCTCAAATTCCTGGGCTTACCAATCCTCCCACCCTCAGTCATCTGAGTAGCTGGGATTACAGGCATTCACCAGCACACACAGCTAATTTTTAAATCAATTTTTTAAGAGACAGAGTCTCACTGTGCTACCTATGCTGATCTTGAACTCCTGGCTTCAAATGATCCTCCTGCCTCAGCCTCCAGGAAAACATATTTTCTATTGAGGTAGAATTAACAAATAATTAACATGTACAGATCTTAGATGTTCTGTTGAACGAGTTTTGAAAATTTTATAGGCACATGTAACTATCCCCCCAACAAAGATATGGAACATTGCCACAAAAAGTTCCCCTATGCTCCCTTCCATGAATCCTCACCTTCTCTCCAAGTTGCTCTGTGTTATTTTCTTGGTGAGGAGTATGATTTCCACAGCATAAATAGACCACAACTTATCCATTTTCCTCTTGATGGACATGTGAGCTGTTTCCAGTTTTGAACTATCATGAATAAGGCTGCTACTTTGTGTAGTAAATGCATGTATAAGATATGAACATGTTTCCATTTCTTTTGAGCAAATACTGAAAGTTGGAATTACTGGATCACAGTGTAGATATATGCTTAACTTAAATGAAAACACCAATTTTCCAAAGCAGTTGTATCACTTTATATTCCCACCAGAAATGCATGACAGTTCCTTTTGTTCCCCTTCCTTATCCACACTTGGTGGTGTTAGTTTTATTTTAGCCATTCTATTAAGTATGAAATATTAAATTGAACATAACCATATTCAATTATGGTTATAATCTGCCTTTCCATGATGGCTTAAAGATGCTGAGTACCTTTCCATGTTTATTCATTTATCTTCTTTTATAAAGTATATGTTCAAGTCTTGCTCATTTTAAAAGTTGGGCCATTGGTCTTCATATTGTTCATTTGTAGAAAATTTAAAAATATACATTCTGAAAACAAGTCCTTTGTCAGATATTTGTGTTGTGAATATATTTTTCTAGCTGGTGGCTACTCTACTCATTTTCTTAATGGTGTTTTTTGATGAACAGAAGTTTTTCAACATAATGAAGTCCATTTTTTTTCCCTTTTATGGTTAGTGCTTTTTGTGACTTATCCAAGAGATCTTTGCCTATCCTGGGTTGTGAAGATATTCTTCTATGTTTCAATGAAGGATTGTGACATGAAAAAATGGCAGAGTGGAAGTGTTTGAAGCTAATCAGAATGCCCTGCGGAGGAAAAGAAGCAACAGAGTCAAGGACAGTAAGTTAGGAGGCAGTTACCTAACTCCAAAATGAAGTGATGCAGTTTTAGTCTTGCTTGACAAGCAGTGTAACTGAAGAGGAAGAGATGAATAAAGGTGAGATTTAGAAGAAAAAACATGAAACTTGATTAACTGAATATCATATATAAAAGAAGATATGTTAAAATGACTTGAAGAGCCCAAGCCTAAATGATTCAGAGGGTGCCAATACTAACAAAGACAGGAGAGTCTGAAAGTAGATTCCACTGTGGATATTACTATAGAAAAAATAGGGAGTTTAGTTTTATATATCTTACATTTCGTATGGTAAGAGAATATTCAAATGAAGATTTCTTGTTGACAATCAGGAATAATGAAACTTGAAAAGGGTAAAGAGGAGAAACTAAGGCTAGGTTTATAAGTCACTAGCAGAGAGCAATGCTTCTCAAAGTATTATCCAAGTGTCAGCAACATCAATATCACCTGGGAGCATGCTGGACAATTGTCAGGCCCCATCTCAGTCAGAATCTCTGAAGGTGAGGTCCCACAGTCTATTTTAATAAAGCCTCCAGATGATTCTAATGCACACTAAAGTTTGAGAACCAACAGCACTCGGGTTAGAGCTGAGGCATAAGCACAGAAGGCAAGTGAAAAAAGTTAACAGAATCCCGCAATTACTAATCCCTAGGGAAGAGTCATGGCGGACAGAGAAAACTCAGTAAAGACGAGATTAGAAATGAAAGGCTAATAAGCCTGTCACCCAAAAGCCAAGCAGAAGAGGATGTCATGAAGTTTCTAAGTTTGGTTTATTCTGAGAGAGACAGAGACAGAAAGACAGAGAAATGCACATAGAATGAAAATGCTCTTTCTCCATTCAAGACCCCCACCCCAAAAATGAAGGTCATATTGTTTTGAGGAAGAACATTAATCATGATCTACTTTCCAGACTAGTTTTCCTTCAAATAAGGGAAATCTGCAGAGTAATAATAAAACATATACTGCTACACAGCTACATGTTTTTGAAAGGGAAAGGAGAAACTGACAGGCATTTTACATATGCAATTTGATTTACTGCTTAATGATTTGAGATTGGTATGATTTGTCTACAGTGGTAAATGCAGGATTCAAGCCCATCTAACTTCAAAGTTCCTGATCTTCCTGTTGTATCAAGTTGCCTGTTTATTTTCAAAAACTCAATTTGTGAATTGAGAGCTATACTTTTCAAATGATATTTTTCCTTCATTTGTACACAGAAGACTGCTGAGCTTTTTATGGAGGCCCAAGTGACAATGAGTAATATGCCACGTTCAAGGAGGAAGGAGAGAAATGAGCAGTACTGTGAAAGGCAAACAGGGTCAAAATATGCTGTTGTTCTAAGACTGGAGAATTAACATCATGCTTATATGCTACTGGGGAACATCCACTGAAGGAGGAAGAACTGATGATGCAGGAGATAGAGACGAACTACTTCAGGAGATGAATGGAGATATATAATCGTGTGTACATGTGTATCATGTCTTTTTGGTCAATAACATAACTGGGGGTTAAGCAAATCACTGCATACATTTTTGTGCAGTGAAAGGTTTGTATGTTTTTAAAGGACTTAAAAAAACAAAAGAAAAATATTTTGTGACAGTGAAATTATATAAAACTCAAATTTCAGTGTCCATAAATAAAATTCTATTCGAACAACGACATGCCCATCTGTTTACACTATTGTCTATGGCTGCTTTTGCATTACAATGGCAAAGTTGAGTAGCTACAACAGAGACTGTGTGGTCCTAGACAAAAATATCCTGATCCATTATAGAGAGTATGTGCTAACCCTGGCATACACAGCCTATCCACCTGTGCTCTAAACTGTATATGTATCTAACCAGAATAGATTGACTTCAAATCATCCAAATATTTTATTAATGAAGACTAAAAATCAGTGTTGAACAAAGGGGATAAATTCAATGGATTTCATCCAGCCAGCTATTCGATCAATCAACAATATTTACTGAATTCAGTGCCAAGCACTGGAGATACAAAATGAACAAAACATGCATGGTCCTTATTCTCATGGAATTTAAATTCTTACAAGACAAAAAACAAACAAACAAAACAAAAACAAGAGACAAGTAACCAAGATGATACAGCTTGTGATAAGTGCTCCCAAGGAAATAAACATGATGCTATGATAGAGAACAAAAGGGAGTCTGGGAGGTTATTCTAGACAAGGCAGTCACACAAGGTGTTTCTGTGGAAGCACAGAGTCAAACATGGTGGGGGGAAGTGGTATGGGTAAAGCAGACAATTAAACACTCTGAGATTTCCGCAGACATAGAAACGGGAGGATGGAGAAATTTATACATTGTGAAGAGCATATGCAGAGACTACTTTCCCTGATGAATTTTCCAATGGTATTTTTACTACAAAGTACACACAGCGTAATTATATAATGGGTCCAAATGGTTCAGGAACAAAAAACAAATTAAAAACACACACACACACACACAACACTGTATAATTACTTAATTACCCGAAGGATAAGAATGGTTCCAGAGAGCCATTTCTGCTTATCAGGTATATACAGTAACACTTTTGTCTTTTTTAAAATGGGGGGAAAGCATTCCACACAATATAAGTTTTCAGGATGCTGGCAAATGTGCACATGCCAAAGAAAGTATAAATGGTAGGCACTGCTTAAAATAACATTAAGCTTTTCCTACTTTTTAATTCTAAGAACACATTACAACAATTAAATATCAAAATGATCATAAAAGAATGAATACTAGAAAGAGCAGAATATTCTTTGGTTGTAATTCATACATAGCTAATGCAGCATAACATAGCAGTTGAAGCTTGACAAACGATAAGCTATGAACTTTGGGAAAGAGCTAGCTAGCGTCACTTGGTTCTTAATTTCTTTCTTGGCATATACCAACATAACTACTTAAAATACAATCTGTCCATTTTGTGGGATGGTTATGCAGTTTTTTCCATGTTTTAAAATAATTATTTCATTAACCTGTTTCTAGAGTACAATCAACTTTCTACTTAAAATTTAAGCAGTTTGAAGCAGCACAAAAACTGTTCAGTAGTCTTTTAAATATTTATCAAATAATTATGCAATTCTGGTTTATTCCTCCTTATGAAAAATGATAAAAACACATGATATTCAACCACTTGAAAAGCCAGACACACAGGTCTATTGAAACACAGGTACAATTCAATGTAATGATTCATAGTGTCTCTAACAGAAAGATTCAGCAGTTCTCAATCGAGACCTTTATTCCTTCTCTGAATAAATGATGCCTGAAATTTTTATTCTTGTTCTAATGGAATTTCAATGGCCTTCACTGCAAATCTACTGGAAATTTTTGCATATTAAGTGGAAAAAATTAAATGATGTTAACCACATTTTAATGTGATTAAGGCTGACAGGGTCATTATTTCTGCTAATCACTCAGTTTAAAAAGCTCAAACAAAACTTTATAACAGACAAGGTTTTTAATTTTATGTATATCTTGTTGAAATAGAAAAAAAAAAGGTAGAAGAAAAAGAAGGGAAGAACTACGCTACAGTCCTTGAGAAAAATCAATGAGTAGTTCCTACAATTTGCAGATGGGTTTCATTATACTTAATCTGGTGATGTAAAAACAAAAACGCAAAACAATCTTATACTGCACATGATCCTCCGGTTTTTTGCCTTTTAAATATGAAGATGGCAAGAAAATGTACTTTGTAGAATTTTGAGTTCTGTGTTTACTATTTGCTGCTAAATGAAAACAAATATAGTTTTTTCTTTAGATCTTATAGCAAACTAAAAACAGAATTAATGTATAACACCACCTCAAACAATTCTTCAATGTTCTGTTTTCTAGATTAATCTATGCCATGCAACTATGAATATTTCAAATATGTCAGGGTAAACTGAAAATCTTCACTGACAGAAAATCTCCAAAAAGAGTGATCCTAACTGCTATCAGAAGAATAGTAAGGATTCTAATGACTAGCAGTACTTTAGATAATCTATCTGTTCTGTTTGCTGATAAGTTTACTTTTCTCACGGGTTATTCTATACTAGAAGCTTAATATTAAATTAATTCTTTAAGATTGCAAGTGTATTTGATATAATTTTGGTGCTCCAATTGCAAAGGACTGTTTTTAAATGTACATTATAATATTCTTGAAGCAAAAATGAGTACGAACCTAGCCAAAAAGCCTTAACTAGTATCTTCTCTAATTTTCTGAGCATTTCAATATTTTCCATAAACAGCAACAATTAAGCTAGGTACATAGCACACACAACTATACAAGAATGAATCAAATATCTCAGTATCTCTTTTTGTTGGCTGTCAACTGCTTAACCAATACTGGTTGTTGAAAACTATCTTTATCTTTCAGCTATTAAAGTGATAATTTCTAAAAATCATTTGAGGACATATGAAAGTAATATCACTATTCCTAATCTAGTAGTTACAGTGTTTTACAGAAACAAAATTAATCTGCTTTAAAAAAATATGACAAGCAAATGGTTTTTAAAAAGAAATACACACCTGAAGTTCAAACAATCTAATTCATATTGATTCATCCCAATCTAGTAAACTTAAACCAAGTTCATTAAAAACAAAACATCTCATATATACATAAGTAAATATATTTTGTATTGTCGTTTTTTAAAGCAGTTATGAAACTACGATCATTGCAAATAATAGTCAAACCAACAATTATAAAACTTAAGCTACAGGTGCAGTACCTTTATACAAAATCCTTCATTCTTTTCATGGTAAATTACTCAATTGCATGCAAATAGATAAATGAGTTTACCTCACTGATCACAATCTAAGCAGCTAACAAAAGCAGAGCACCTGGCCGCAAACAAGTCCTTTGAAATGCAATTTAGTATTAAAGTTTGAGAAATTGCTGTTCTGCTTTCATATTACAAATCATAACCAAACTGTTTTCAGCAAGAAGTTCAGCCATTTGTGAAGAGAAAGTGATTTAGTAGATTACATAAATATCAAGAAAAGAAGTCAATAATAATGCTGCATTGTGGCCATAATCTCTGGTGTCCATAGAAAGAATTATTGTTGAACTCTTCTTATTTTAGTGTGATGCTATGCACTGGTGCATCAACTAATCACCCTCCAGAATTTCTGTGGTCATCTAAAAGGAGTCCCTGCTGAATGTTCTAATGCATCTTATTGTGAATCTTCAGCAAATAAAACTTCATGTATGAGCTCATGATGTGCTTTGCTGCTGGAAAGTCACAGACACTGTGGGAGGCTCTTTATCTTCCCAGCAGTCAGTTCTCTGAGAACATCAGTGCAGCTACTGTAGTTACCTGTAGATTACTTGTATTTTCTCACATCTGTGTCCAGCAATCTAAACCATGATGATAAAGGGTCATTAGGTTTTGAGTGAGGAAGGGGATGGACTAGACAATTTGCTCTGATAAGCTCCTTGTTGGGAGCTCCAGTTTAGAATGTGAAATGTCGGTTATGTACAGTTTTACACTAAAAGGAAAAAAGGATATCACTTTTCTGCACTAACAATTAAAAATGATGTGGTTTAATGTCTCACTCTTGTCTACTGACTTGCATTTTATTTGGGGACTTTATAATTAAAAGTATTTAAGAAAAATAATTTTCTGTTTGTAAAATGGACGTCCACGCTCTATTAGCCACAAAGAATTCAGGTACAATTACTAAGATAACTGCTGTTTGGAGCACAGCAAAGCAATTTCCCACAGTGGGACTTACAGTTCAATTTACCAGTTGGGCAAATATTTTTGTGCTCTGTAGTGGCCTAGAGAGTTAAAAGCTATAGGTAACATTCGAGTAGTGTTATACTTGGAGAAAAGTTTCTTCAATCTAAATGGATGGTTTAGATTTCAAAGCAAAGACAGTATCCTAAAAACATTTCACCAAATTAACAGGATAAATTTTAAAACCAACATAAAATATGGTTGTCACAAAAACCCTGACTGACCTCTCGTTCCCCTAAAACAGGGGCTCAGAATTTGGAACTTAACACTGTTATTTTATTTTCATATTATATTGGATCCTAAATCATTCTGATACTTAATCACATTTTGGAAGTCATCAGCTGATAAGAATATACTATATTCTTGATTAGATTTTAGAATGAGAATACTAATTGCTTAATTTCAAATGGTTTAGGATAATTGTGTCAGAATATAAAAATACAAAAATAATTTGGAGAGGGCATTCTTCAGATCTTATACACCATATAGATAGGATAAAAAAAGGAGGTGTTTCAAAGAAAGATAGAGGGGCTAAAAATATGCTCTCTAAATTTACATTCATAATTTACCTGTTTCTTTAGGTATGCTTATTGTAGTACAATATTATCTCTTTTCAAAATTACTACCTACCATCCTTTGAAAGGAAATTTTAAGAGAAAATCGTGACTGCAACAAATAAAATACTGCCTTGCCTCAAAGAACTGTTAAAATAACAAAAGTATGTGAATAAAAGCGTACAATATTTTAAAATGAAACATCAGTGATTTGGTTTTTTTGGAAATAGTTTTAAAATGGTATTCATTTAGACTGTTTGAAAGCTTTCCAATGTTGCTAGGGAAGAAAAATAAAAATACTTATTTTCAAAATTGTTTGCTAGCACTAAACACAAGCAAGCAATATTTTCCAACAGATTAAAGATAATGTAAGCATTTAAAAACTCCTGTTCTTCCTTTCAATTACATGAATTGTCTAAAAGCCTTTGATGAAAGTCTGTAAGATAGAAGATATGTCACAATTATCAATATAGAGACATTTCTTAAAATAAAAATTATCATAAAATATAACATTTTGGTAACTAACATTAACATCCAAAGGCAATATGAGAACTCAAATCCATAATAATTATTCATACACCAAACCACTGTAAACCTAAATCATTTCTGAAGACCTGAATGTGTCAAGAACTTTGACAATTATGACTGGAGCCAGGAAACTGGAGCAGTGCAGAATTTCTTATGAATTTCTCCAGTTACTTTTTATAAATGCTGTCTTGGATGACAGCTTAATGTGTACCACATGCAATATTTATTCTTCTTCAGTGTCAGACTGTCTAGCCATCCAAGGGAATACAAAGAATGTCACTTATTAGGATAAAAGCACAAGGAAGGTAATCAAGGACATATGTAACATCAGCCAATCATGCCCTATTTCAACATCCTATTCCATTCATAACAGTTCAACAATTATTTGCTTACTGATAACTTGCTTTCAGGCTGTTTGTGTTCACCATAATGGTGGTTTGCATTTATTTTGCTCTTTAGAATTGGACACTTGCTGTGCCATACGTGTTTGTCAAAACTTTATATCTTCTGTCAGAAATGGCTTAGAATATCAAATAATTTCTATTTGTCAGGAACTACTAATACAACAATCAGTAACCGTTGATGTTAATAAGGCAGTGAAATAATTATAAAACAGCAAATGCATAACTATTAAATATTTCATAGCAAAAAAATTACATGAAGTGATATACAGTAAGAAACTAGGTATTATTAGCTAAGCCACACTCACATATCTTCTTATGGCTAAGAATGTTTACTCAGCATTGTTCTTTCTTTTGTTTCTGTTTTCCAAAATTATGAAGCTGACAGACTTTCCTAATCTACTCCACTGGTCTTTAAGCTATATATGCAAAATGTCCAAGATATAGCAAGTTGCACTAAAACTTACACTTGGCCACCAATACATATTTTACTTAATAATAGATTAAAAAAAAAAGTCCCAATGCACACCATAATCATGAACTGTGTAATTGCTGAAACAATTATTTAATTATGCTTAATCAGAAAACTTTAACCAGATATGGCTTTAACAATGTATTCTAGTAACATTTAAAAGCTTTTACAAGTACTAATTTCAAGAGATCCAGACAACTAAGATGTTTGTCTTTGAATATAGGAAAGGAAACAAATGGTTGATATTCTCCATATCCTCTTTCTTGGTCTCTTTCTTTTGTCTCTATTTCAATTTGGCCTGAAGCACAGCAAGTTCTACAATGCAAGGAATATGCCATGCAAACTATTCTGTATAATTTTTCAAAATAAGACTCAGGAAGAAAAACACTTTTAAATAATAAAAGCATTATCACACATTTTTCTCTTCCAGTCCTGAAATCTGATGACAGCTAAAAAAATTTTCATTGTAGGTTTGGGGGTACATGTGAAGGTTTGTTACATAAAAACGTCACGGGTTTTTTTTGTACCTATCACCCAGGTATTAAGCTCAGTAACGGATAGTTACCCTTTCTGCTCCTCTCTCTCTTCCCACCCTCTTCCCGCAAGCAGACCCCAGTGTATATTGTTCCTTCTTTGTGTTCGTAAGTTCTCATCATTTAGCTCCCGCTTATAAGTGAGAACATCCAGTATTCAGTTTTCTATCCCTGTGTTAGTTTGCTAAGGATTTTTTTTTTTTTTTTTTTTTCTTGAGATAAAGTCTTGCTCTGGCACCTAGTCTGGAGTGTAGTGGTGCGGCTTGATCTTGGCTCACTACAATCTCTGCCTTCTGGGTTCAATCTCTGCTCACTGCAACCTCCACCTCCCGAGTTCAAATGATTCTCTCATGTTTCAGCCTCCTGATTAGCTGGGATTATAGGCATGTGCCAACATGCTTGGCTTTTAAAAATTTTTTTTATTCTTTTTTATTTTTAGTAGAGATGAGTTTTCAACATGTTGCCCAGACTGGTCTTGAATTCCTGATCTCAAGTGATGTGCCTGCCTCGGCTTCCCAAAATGCTGGTACTACGGGTGTGAGTCACCGCGCCTGGTCAATTTTTTTTGAGACAGGGTGTCACTCTGTCACCCAGGTTGGAGTACACTGGCAAAATCATAGCTTACTGCAGCCTCGAATTCCTGGGCTCAAGCAATCCTTCCACCTCAGCCTCCCACTTAGCTGGGACTACAGGTGCAGGCCATCACAATAGCCAATTTCTTTTTAATTTTTGTAGAGGCAGGATCCCACTATATTGCTCAGGCTGGTCTTGAATTCCTGGACCCAAGTGGTCTTCCCACCTCAGCCTCCTGAGTAGCTGGGACTATAGGTGCATGCCACTGTGCCTGGCTAATGTTTTTATTTTTTGTAGATGTAGGATGTACCTATATTACTTAGGCTGCTCTCAAAATCCTGGCCTCAAATGATCCTCCTGCCTCAGTCTCCCAAAGCACTAAGATTATAGGAGTGAGCCACTGCACTTCGCCTAATTGCAACGTTTTATATAAGCAGGACTCAAGTTAGTTAAGAGAGTTTATTATGTAATGACAACTGCCAGGAACTAGCCAATTAACTATCAATCTCTCTGTGTTCATACACATACATATGCTTTTCTCTTAGAATTATGAAAATTAAATAAATTATATTTCAAGTCAAACAGATCTGACACAGAATAATTTCTGTCACAGGATAATTTCATTTAATATATGTAACATATTTTATTTAATTCTCATAATTCTATAAAAAAATAATTACTCTCTCTGACAGGTGAGGAAACCAAGGGCTATAAGGCAACCAATCAACCAATCTTGAGTCATGCTTATACAAAATATTGCAATTATGTTTGCTCTCCGATAGGTATACATTTCTGTGTAATTTTCACTAGGATACAAACAACATAAAAAACTCTATCTACTTTTCTTGCATGAAAAGCATGGTATAAATGCATAAAATGTTTTATACGTTCTCTCACGAATTTGAGCTAAAATAAGTTTCCAAAATATTTAACTAGGTTTCTTACTTCATTTCTCTGAGCCTTGGGTTCTTGTTAGTAAATGGATAGAAATTTGCCTTCCAAGGTTGTTATGGGGATTAAACGAAATGATAGAACATATGTAAACACCCCAAAATCCAGCATATAATAGATCCTCAACAAGTGGTAGTTATTAGTTTTGCCCGACTTGGATGTATAGGAACATATACGTATACATATACATATATAATGTTCATTGTATTGCTATGCAGTAATATAGTACTAAACCAGAACATTATACAAATCATCCATTTGTATTTCAGCTACTAAAGGAGATAAGTACAAACACACACACTCTCACACTCTTCCCTACTCCCAAAGTAGTTCTCAAAAACAAATCCAAGTTAGTGAAAATGTAAAGAAACAGAATAAATCAGTACCTGGTTAAAAACAAACACACAAATAAAACAAGTGGTTGAAGTAGCAATGATATGTATTTTCAACCTAAAAATATATAAACTGTTTTATGTACTGTTCCTACAATGGCTATTAAATTGGAAAATAGTATTTTGAGATAAGTCCATAAAATTAAAGATACAATTTTAGGTATCTTTGTAAATATTTTTTTAAAAAATATTACTCTCAGTTGGCATTTTCTAATTAGGTTATAATGAATTTTTAGTCTCAAATTTTATAGTGCATGAACTAACAACAAAACCTTACCTAAATGAAATTCACAGTAATAGGAAATGTGACTAGTATATGACATATTTCTCAGGCCTTGTCTACCTTTCCAGCATCACCAATGCCCCAGTGCTGAGATACCGTAGCTTCGTAGTTAGTGAGGAAAATGAGCTCCCCAGATGAACTGCTTACATTTGAATGTCGGCACCACTGACTGGTTATGTAACTTTGGCCAAGTTCCTTAATCTCTCCATACTTGCCTTTCATTTCCTTAAAATGTGGGTAATAATGGCACCTACTTTATAAGCTTGTTGGGAATCTTAAATATAACTGGCATAAAGTCAAGTATGAAGTGTTGACTGAATGACGACTACTACAAAGACAACATCAGGCATACAAATTATCTGCCATTACTCTACCTCGTAGTGCTGTGGTTTCAGTGCAGCCCCCCAAGGTTCATGTGTTAGGAAGCTTAATCCCCCAATGCAATGGGATTGGGAGGTGGGGCCTTTAAGAGGTGGCTGGGTCATGAGGGCTAACCCCTTATGAAGCGATTAATGCTGTAATTATGGGAGTAAGGAGTGGACATCTGATAAAGAGAATGACTTTGACCCACTTTGCTCTCTGTCTCCCATTTGTTTCTGCCTTCTGCTCTTCTGCCATGGGATGACCCTTAGAAGATGCCAGTGACACTCTCAGGCTTCCTGGGCTCCAGAACCATGAATCAAATAAACTTTTCTTCTTTATAAATTACCTAGTCTGTGGTATCTGTTACAGCAGCAGGAAACACACTAACACACATAATATTCTCTCATTTCCCTATTTATTTAACATCAACTCCCTCACCCCATCAGTGAAGAATTATTATTATCATTACTATTTTTGAGATGGAGTTTCACTCTTGTTGCCCAGGCTGGAGTGCAATGGCATAATCTTGACTCACTGAAACCTCCGCCTCCCAGGCTCAAGCGATTCTCCTGCTTCAACCTCCCGAGTTGCTGGGATTACAGGTGCCCACCACCAACCCCGGCTAATTTTTTTATTTTTTTAAGTAGAAATGGGGTTTCAGTATGTTGGTCAGGTTGGTCTTGAATCCTGACTTCAGGTGATCCACCCTCCTCGACCTCCCAAAGTGCTGGGATTACAGGCATAAGCCACTGAGCCCAGCTGAAGAATTATTTTTAACAAATTATGGTTTGCTATAGAAGAAAAAGTTAAATTCTGTTTATCATATCAATATATAAAAACCAATTTGTGGTTACAGGTATGTTTTTGGGGGTTTACTCTGTACCACTATTTTAGACTTGGCAATTTCATATAATTTAAAATTTCGGTTTCAATAGGAGCCATTGTATTTTCTCCACCAAAATTTTTATATATGATATTGTTTAAAAATGCAAGCTAAGGTGGGTACTAAAATACATTGCTGTTGCCTCTTAACAATCAGTTATTAAATAGTTGTCTTATAAAATTACAAGACAAGGCAAAAACATCAGCAGCAAATGCTTATTATCCTAAAAAAAACTCACACATAAATGTCGTCTTGAGAATTGTTCTTTTTAACTAAAATCCTAATTTAGTCCATTAACTAAACAATTGGAAGGAGATTAAACTTTCCGAGATAAAACATAGCAAAATGCTAAAGTTGCTAATATGATATTTTCAAAGATTTCTGGAGATTCACAAACATATCTTGTACTGTCAGTTAGCTGTCAGTCATCCTGTGTGGAGCAGTCGCATTCAGGTCAAATGGATCTATTTCTACCACTTACCTGCTCTAAGAACTTGGGCATGTTTTATAATCTTTCCAACTGCCTGCCCTATCTGTAAAATGGGCATGGTAATATCTGCTTGATAAGTATAATATCATACATCTCAGCAATTTCCAAGCTCAGAATGCCCATCACATAGCAGGAACTCAGTAATAAGTAATGGTTTGCTATGTATATCTTTTAGTTTGGTATAAGAAAAGCTAAATCAATTATATTAAATGAAGGAAGGGGGAAAGCAGGACATACAAAAGAAAAAAGACAAAACTTAAAAGTCATGTTTGAAAAGTGCTAGTGACCTTCATGTCCGACATCCACATATGCTCCTGGGGAAAATCTTTGAAAATTTCATTTAAAACGCTAAAAATGATTACCAATGAACAGATGCTATTTGATCTTTTCCTTTTAAATTTCAAAATGGATTAAATCCAACAACATTTTTCACAGTCCATAATATATTCTTTTAAAATAATCTCTAAGGAAAATGCTGATTATCACAGGAATACTGATGACTACCCCTTGATTTCAATGACAAATATTTGAAGTACTGAAAAGGCACTGCTAAATCTTTGCTAATGGAAAGACGAAGCTTATTTCTCTCTACGTTGGAGTAACCCATTCCTAAACTAATATGCAGAACTCTTATTCCAATGAAGCAAATGCTTCATTTTGGCCAGGTACAGTGGTTCACACCTGTAATCTCAGCACTTTAAAAGGCCAAGGCAAGTGGATCACTTGAGCCAAGGAATTCTAGACCAGCCTGGGCCACATGTGAAACCCTGACTCTTACAAAAAATACAAAAATTAGCCAGGTGTGGTGGCCCGTGCCCATCAGGGAGGTCCAGACTGCAATGAGCTGTGATTGCACCACTGCACTCCAGCCTGGGCAACAGAGTGAGACCCTGTCTCTGAAAAAAAAAAAAAAAAAAAGGAAAAAAATGCTTCATTTTAGTAAACATTAAATTCAAGGCCAATGTAATAGTGTAATGAGGGCCATCTCAGAATTTGAGGATCAAATGAAAGAAAAAAGCTGAAACACCTTAAGGCTCTAGACAAATGTTGGCTGCTGTTATTTCTAAATAAAGTTCAATCTATTTCTTTGAAGTTGTACATTGAGGGGCTTTTAAAAAGTGCTTCATAATTGGTAGCATGAATCAGCAAGTCACTAGACAAGCATGGAAAAGGAAAGATGAAATTTGAAATAAATTGCAATTATTACTTTAAAGGCTGTTTAAAACACTTAGCAATCGAAAATATTTCTGGACTATAAGAAATCAATTAAAGCAAACTAGAAAATACATGATGGTTATTCTTAAAACCCAAATAAAATTTTAGAACACATTTAGAACATGTTTAAAATCTGTTTCAATGGAATGTACTTAAATAAAAATACGTAAGTTATTTTCAAGTGGCTGGCTGTCTTCACATTTTATTCCTTTTTGATGGCCCATTACGCTCTACATCAACTGTAGACCCGTTTCCTTCTCTAACTTCTACTCCTATAACTCGTATTCTGTTTTATTTCATCTAGCTACTTCACAGCCTTTGTACTTGCAGTTTCCTCTCCATGGACTGAGCTTTCCGTGGATTCTCTCATGGCATGTATCCTTATTTCATAAGGTCTTCCCCAGCCACCCTAACTAAAACAGTTCCCTCTTACTCTGCTTTGTTTTTATTCATGGTCCTAATCATTCCCTGCATTATATTAAATGTCTGTTTGTTGGATGGCTATTGCTACATGAGACTGTAAGTCCTGCAGGAGAAAGGGCTTTTTCTGTTCACCACCTAAGATAATACAGGACACACAGAAAGGCTTAATAATTCTTAATAATTATTTGCTTAAAAAGGAAAAAGAAAACAGTATCCACCTCCTCAATGAGCTCACAGTCTTCAAAAGGAACATAAATTTGAAATTTGCATTTATAATGACAGTTTTTTACCAAGTTTTGCTTTTCTTGATGTAAAGCATTAAAAGGACAGACTGCACAGCAACGTGCAGTCCCAGCCTTATATAAATAGAAATATATGCAAAGTTCATAAGCCAGTTATTTTAGAACACATTTTTAAAAAGCAGAATTTTAAAACTGGTGGTAAAAATGGTCACAGATACCAAAATATTTCTCAAATTGTTCTATTTCTACTACATTGTGAATTAAATAGGCTTCTGAGGGTGAGTCTCACAATCTAATGTTTTTGATGGGAAATGCTTTCTAGGTCAATTTAGAATAAAGGAATGTAATAGTTTAAGTAATGTTACTGATCTCAAATATAGATATGCCAATTCACTTTGCTCTTATTCTAGCCAAAGCAACAGCTACCCACTACGAGGAAAGGTGGGAAGAAACATGGTGAGATGCAGAAAAGGCTTACTTTCAAGGGCCTGAGATATGGAAGAGGGAATGAGAGTAGGAAAAAAGACCAGGTCTTATCTATAACCCAGTCCAGAAAAGTTGCTTTTAAATTGGGCTGCAACCTCAGGAATGCTCTGTACACAATTAGGAAAAATTACCATGACAAACCTAGATATTTGCATGGGCATCTTTTCTTTGTGAATTCATTACACTTCATTAAAATCATAAAATTCTAGTCCTAGAAGGGAACCTTAAAGATGATCTTTAATTCTTCACTAACTTTCACTGCCTCACCTCCAACATACAAACATTCATACTCAGAGAGACTGAGATATAGGAAATTACAATGAAACTGTTTTAAAAGGTTTTAAAAATAATAAACAACTTTAAAAAAAAAATCATGCTACTGTAGGCTGGGCGCAGTGGCTCACGCCTGTAATCCCAGTACTTTGGGAGGCCGAGGCAGGCGGATCACCTGAGGTCAGGAGTTCAAGACCAGCTTCAACATGGAGAAACCCGGTCTCTACTAAAAATACAAAATCAGCCAGGCATGGTGGTGCATGCCTATAATCCCAGCTACTGGGTTATAGAGGCTGAGGCAGGAGAACTGTGTGAACCTGGGAGGTGGAGGCTGCAGTGAGCCAAGATCACGCTATTGCACTCCAGCCTCAGCAACAAGAGCGAAACTCCATCAAAAAAAAAAAAAAAAAAAAAATCATGCTACTGTAACATGATTTTACATAAAGACTGTACATATTGTAACAATATAAACAAAGAATATTTACTCTAATGGAAGCCTCTAAGCTGCAAATGGTGAAGTTATAGGGCCCAACCTGAACGAGGGGATGGGGTTGCACAGAACATGGCAGTGATATCATGGAAGTCTCACTGCTATATTTATACATGTGATACATTTTGTTCCTTAATCCAGGTAACAGAAATAAAAACCAAGGTAATGTATCCAAAAGATGCATTCACAAGGCCAAACAAGTCCTTTTTCTATTACTGAATACTTTTTGAGCTATAACTAAATTTGGGAAACACTGTTTACACAGAACACATTTTATATGAACAATCTCAATGAATTATCTTCTACATGAAAGGCTAAGTAATTTAAATGGCCAAGTTCAAAGAGCTAGTTATGGTAGCAAATAAAGACCAAAGCACTTGTATTTCAAATTCTAAAGTAGTATTCTTCTTAACACACCAAACTCCTTGATAGCATCTACTCCCTAGGTTACAAATAGCCCATATTCTCCAGTTTTTTAGGATTCATTTTCCTTATAGAAACAATATTATTAATAGTACCTAACATTTTGGGCTAGCCTTCAAGTCTATTTAGCTCATCAGATAAACTACAACATTAAGTCCAAAGGTAGTTGCTGTGCCTGGGGAACATGCTGCACAGGAGAAAAGGGTAGAGACAAATAATGCTCTTCCTCCTATCCTGCACAAGCAGGACGTATTAGGCTGTAAAACATTGACATTGTTCACCTTTCCTTTTCTCCACCCTTCTCCCAGGAAAACCTGTTATTCAAATCCTACAAACTGTCTTGAGCCTCCATTCTAAATCCTTCCCAAGGTCCTGCCCGGTATCTCCCACTCCCAACAGTCCTAAGATTTCTGAGCTTCAAAATTCTCCTCTACCGTCTTCACCAACTACTAAACTCCTGTATTAGTCCATTCTCACACTGCTATAAAGAACTACCTGAGACTGGGTAATTGATAAAGAAAAAGATCTAATTAGCTCACGGTTCTGCAGGCCGTGAGGCATTGGTTGGAGAATACACATTCTAATTACGGCAAAGGTAAAGAGGAAGCAGGCACGGCCAGAGAAGGAGGAAGAGAGCAAAGGTGTAGGTGCTACACACTTTTAATCAACCAGATCTCATGAGAACTCACTCATTATCATGAGGAACAGCAAGAAGGAAATCCACCCCTGCAATCCAGTAGTCTCCTACCAGGCCCCTCCGTCAACACTGGGGATTATAATTCAACATGAGATTCGGGCGGGGACACAAATCCAAACCATATCAACTCTGGTTGTAAGAGTGTAGCTCATCCCAACTCAGAGTCTTGGTAACAAAACATGACTCAGAGATCCTTAATCTCTAGTACAGCTTTTTAAGAGGATTGCTTTTGAATTATTCAACAAAGTGAGTAGGGTAGGGAAGCAAAGAAATTCTTTGTGCAGATGAATCATTTGTAATTTGAAGAACATTGTATAGCTATAAACCAAACTTTATATTTCATTTCCTAGATCATTGATGTGTGTACATGTATAGGGAATATATATTTTAATTTCACATGACAGAATCCTAAGGAACACTTATTTTTTAAAAAGTTCTTATAAACCTTTTAATCTGTGGAAGCTAGAAACAATTTTATAAAACTTTTCCTATTTATGTGGAGTGAAATTCTTCAGCTAGTTTGAAAAAGATGAAAGTCCTGACATATTTGATAAATTACATCACTCACAAATCGGTAAGTCAGCAGATGGTGCTAATAAGATTACAACGGGCACTCCCAAATGTATCACTTTCTTAAATTCAGTGAACCATCTGGCAAACAGAAATCATTGGCTATAAATAGTATTGCAAAAAACACAAACAGGCCAAGGGAAATTCCTAATATGCATAGGGTCAGTAGCATTATGTTCATATAAAAAAAATGCTTTCGTATATAATTATCTCTTTCATAAGAAATCTGAAGTGCACTACTGCACTGTTACCTCTTGCTAAGAATAAGAAATTGTCGAAAGAATATTCAAAACCCATTTAATGAAAACCAAACAGGAATTCACAAATATTACTACATGTAAAAATATATTCAAATGCAAAAGTATATTTGATCAAAAAAAGAAAAAAAAAAGATTCCTGAATGGGCAAAGGTTTTTCCCCATCCCCACTTCTTTCAGCCTTCCATCTCCTGTAATAAAAAGACCATTTTTCTTTACCATATTCTTTTTAACTCTAAAGATTCTGATCAGAGAAAGAAATAATTCCACAAAATTCATTCACCAAAAATTATTTGAAATCCTAATTCATAGTATAAATAATACTGTTAATAATAAGCTTTATCATAATACAAAGTAATCTTTCCAAAGCAGAATGTCTGTGTTGTATTTCTAGCTTAACTGATCTTGTCAGAAACTGATGACCTCCTACAATAGTTCTACAGAAACACAGAAATCGTTTTTTATATTTATATGCATATATGTGTGTATATGTATGCACACATACAAAAACAGAAAATTGTGTGTCAAAAATATACACACTTCCACCTACATATATACTTGCTGAGATATAGTAGCTATAATTTCTATAGGCAGCTCAGGAAATCAAGAAAATATATTTATTCCATGATTCCCCCCGAACCAAGCACATAATGTATAGTATCCCCAAACTATTTTTAGTTGTTGTATACAAATTATGTGGAAAACTAATGAACACACAAAGATGGGAAAGGGGAAGGAACTGAATCATAGTATAATAAGAATTAATAATAAAACGTTTTTCTACTTAAAATGCGTTTAGTGAACTTGACACATTGCCCTTCATTATAAAACAGCTTAAAAGACTTTCCAAGTATTTGTCTACCTATCTTGAATCAATTTCATCACTCAGATTAATTGACTCACATAATATTACCCAAAAGGTAATACTAAATGACTACAAGCCTACCAGGGCATATGAAAATGTGTGTAGAACACACACACAAACACACACACACACACACAGTCTGCATATCTAGAAGTTTAGTTATATTTTCCAGTTGAACATAAATATGTACTATAATAAATAATAAAATATAATTATCCTTTATTAACAGTTTCAAGAAAGGTAGGATCACAAAAATGAAACATAATTGATAGCTGGTAGGTTTAAAAAAAATCTAAAATTAGTTTTTTCTACTGATTTCATAATTGGATGGCATACTCTACTAACAGAGCAGCAAGGGTGCAAAGATTGAAATTTAAACCCCTAATTAAGCAGTAGTTTGACAGTTCTAATGTCCTGTACCTGCTTGACACCATGACTCAGTAAGCAATCTCAAATGAAAATTAATACCGCGTATAGTATTAGTTATAAGTAACAGCTGATCGTGTTTAGAAAATGAAAACCTTGAGCGTTCAAAAATGCTTGTGCTCACCAAAAACAACAAAAACTTCTATATAGTTTGATTCATTCAAGAAACAGCAATTTGTAATAATAAAAAATGGTTTATGGATTCACTTACAATATCTTGATTACTGTCATTTGCTCATAACACAACTGCAACCAACCCGGCTGCCATGTCAGCTACTCTTCAGGGGCTAGGTCTTTAATCATAAATCAATGAAATGACTAATTCAACACTGTTAAAACTAGTGAGTAGATGCTTGGAGCCATTCTAGTTTTTGCATCTTACAAAAGGTCAATACAGCTACTCAATATCACAATAGACCTATCTTTCAAAACGCTTCCTTCTTCTCTAGGGTTGAAAAATAACACATTACCATTTACATTTAGGTAACTTCAGTAACTAAAGTGTTCAATACTTCTGAAATGGTGACCTGCTAAAATAACAACAGTTTTAGTCTTCCTCTTGTGGCCAAAGTCACAAACTTCTCCTCACCTCTTTCTTGATGGTTTAAAATAGTTTTCCAGATCTAAAAGACCCATGAAAATATTTATTACTATTTCCTGCATCAGTCTTATTTGCTATAGTAACACTACATGTTAATCTTAAAAAACAAAAACTTTTTCTTTTGCTAAAGAAGTAACTAATAATGCAAATGGAGCTTAGATGTAAACATTATCAAAAAACAAGATGCTAACACAATTAAAAGGATTTAGTAGTTAAAATGGATTTTAACTATTTACATCTGCTGTCAGTGTTATAAATGATGAAAACCTAGTGGTCATATCCTTCATAATAAAAATTTATTCTACACTTTAATACAAAGGCTATGTTGCATAAACAGAGGATTTAAAGCTGTAGCAGAGTGGCTGAATGAAAGGAAAATGGCAATCTTTCTGGCTCCAGTAGATGCCATTCCCTATCACACAATATTTCCCACTCATAAATACATGACAAATACTTCCTCAATCATTTTTTACGAGCAGGGATGCACAGGGGGTAGTCAATGGCTAGCTTGAGGGAAAATAGGAACAGCAGGCGGCAGAAACTGTACAGAAAATGGCTATGTGGTAAATTCTCTTCTGGAACATCACTCAGTTACCCAGTCTTTGATCTTTCAGCTACAATTACACTAACTTCCACAAGATCTGGATCCCTCCCAACCCTCCCCCCAAAACATATGCACACCAACCCCAAACCAGATCATTAGTTATACCTAAAACCTGTTAAGATTTGGTTTTATAAAACAGGATCATTCATACCTCTACATTATTATAAATTAAAATTTGCTGTTTAGACAAGAGTTTACTTTCAATTGGCTATAACCATATCATCATCACAACTGGTCTCACAAAAAACATGGGGTGTCTGGCGACAGCTAAATCACAGACTGGCGTCTCCTAAGCAGTCTGTCTACCATTAGGGTCTGGGAAATGGTATTTACTATACAATTAGAGCCAGGGAGTTCTACCTGTAATCATCCAAATACAGGTGTGAGAAGCCCCTTTGGGCAAGGAAACTGACTCATCCCTTTTCATGTAAACTTTGATGTCTGTATTGTTTCACAGAGCCACAGGAAACCTTACCATTCATACCACAATGAGAAGATTTATTAACTGAGGTCAAGTAATAAATTTTAAAATTCATTCCTAAAGGTAACAATTTTTAACACAATCATCACATTTATAAGAATTTGAAAGGCAACAGAACTGATTAAAGTTAATTACCCGATGGAGGACACTGACCAGCCTGAATGAAATCTTTAAGTTAAATTTATGCTTTTTAGAACATTGCCAATAAAGAGGCTAAATTCAGCTTCTATCAGGAACACAAAATGTCTTATAGTAATATTAACAGGGCATTTTTAGTTGCAGTAATTTCACAGAATTTATTCTAATGATTTATTGGAGTTAACCATCTGACATTAATTATTGTTTTGGCTTCCAGTCTATGAATGTTTATTTTTCAGTTTAAAGCCTTCTCACTCTTTGATATCATATGGAAATGAGAATTTTTAATGGAAAATTGAAACCATGTGCATCTAAGTACTTAATGAAGTACAGGGAGAAACAGACAATATATTTTAGGAGAATTCAGATATTTTGCTTTGGATAGTTTTGATTTGTTTGTTTGACTCAATAGTATAAAATACTTAGAGTCCAGTGAGGCAAGTCAAAGTGAGTGGTATGCCAAATGTGGACATGCCCACACGTACATGAACACATAATTTTCTGAAGTTATTAGTGACAGCAACAAATCTTGTACATTTTAGTTACATGCCAAAAATGACAATCAATACATGAATGAACAGTTTTTACCTAGATGTACTTTTAAAGCATTTGAAACAGGTAGTGGTCTTTCCCCACACACAGCCTTTTTTTTTTTTTTTTAAAGCATTCAATCTGGATTTTAAAATTCATGCCCAGCTACAACCCCAAGTGGGTATTTTAAAGTCACTTATAATATCAACACAGCTAGAAATTCCTAATGTAAGAAGTTTTATTGTTGTGACTACATTTATTCCCATTTTGCAATGGAAATAAATAATAATGTCTAATAAACCTACATTTGATAAGTAAACATATAATTCAATAGTGCTTAATTTAATTCAGGTTTTCTTAAGTTCTCTAACTATAAATCAATTAGAAGACTCATCTGTGAAGGTAAATACCAAGCAAAGCTTTCTTATTCATTTTAAACTTTTTAATAATAAGGACAAAAATATTAAAATTAAACATTGCAGTTAAGTACATATATATGGGTGTGTATTTGTGTGTGTACAGAGATGATGCATCTGGGTATATATGGTGAGGAAAACTTACCATTTGTTTTTCTTTCTAATGTAGTCTTTTTCAGAAAGATTAACCAAGTAGACCATTGGTTTTGAAGTCAAAAATAAGTGTTTATTCAACACTTCAATCTAAAGTGGGAGATGGAGAAAGAATCCCTTTTAAAAGTTTAGTAAATATGGAGTAAATCACGGAAGAATTTGAAAGTAAACATCCTTTAAAACAAGTAGGCATTTTCATTTTTATAATTCTTGTTTCCAAAAGATTAGTGGTTATGAAATATCACGAATGGGGGAAAAGAAAAAAATAACAAGCCCAGGAATAAGCAGTCACTGACAGAAATAAAAGTTTAGATATAATGGAAAGTGTAAAATAATGACAACTCTAATTTGTTCCCTAGCAAATCAAAGTAAAGGCAGTAAGAGATGGCATGATATTTATAACTTACCTCTTTGTCATTCCAATCATGATAGAAGCGAACAGGTTTCTTTTGATCTATAACCCAGGATTTTACTTTGCACATTATATCCTACACATGATTGAGAAAAAAGTAAATATATATGAATAACTAAGCATTTAGATACTAGATATTAACATAAAAAGTTTTCAAATTTTCAAAATAAAAATAGATTGTTCTAATGAAAGGGGGCTAGGTCACACAAATAATTATTTTCAATATCTCACTTAAAAACCAAATACGAATAAAACGATGTTGCATTAAATTTTTAATGTATAAAATGGATAATATTAGCAAAAATTTGTAACAGCCTGAAAAATGTCAATTCAATTACATCAAAGACTAAATACAAGAGTTAATACCATTTCAATATTACCTAGTGATGCCATATAGAAGACAAACATGCTATTAGAAAATGGAGTGAGGGAATATACTGAAGAAAGACTAAATTATATTTTTCTCTTAAGAAGAAAAACAAACAAGACAAAATTGAGCCTATTATCGATGATCCAGCCTCCAAAATATTAAATCAACTGACCAAATCCCTTTTTATTTTAAATTAATTTTTTGCCAACACCTTCTCCCTGACCACTTCTCCTGCAGCCGCACCCCTGATACCCTCAACTCCCCCACCGCCCCCCCAACCTGCCAAAGCCTCCATTACACAATGGCAAGAGCCCTGCACTGGTGACCTCCAACCAGCTGCATTCACTTTCAGAACATCTCTCTCTGCTGGAAATCTAAAGGCCTTTTAGTTAGCAAGCTAGTGTGCATTCAGAAGGAGTAACTGCAGGAAGAGCCCAATGTGCTTTGTTTCTCTGGCCTTTCTTCACAGAAAGATTAATCATCTGTGAAATGGAAACGGCAAACAGCAAGTGACACAAACTGAACCCTTCAAGCCTTTCCTCATCAGTTTTGTGGTTCTGAATCTAAAAGCTGCGTGTGGCAAGGTTCTCCTTACAGGCAGGTGTTAATAAAAGGCTCTCGGGTCTGAAAGGTCAAATTTAGCTCTTCCAGAAGAAGTGCATTTGAGAGTCATCTGGGTTTTTGTTGTTGTTGTTATTAAAGATAATTTATGGATATGTTTTAAATATGCATTTCTCAAAATTTATTGTAACACAATTATTAGTAATCAATTTCCTGGATTTTTATCGATGTACTTTACCATAATCAGTTATTCTTCTTTAAATATCCATTTGTATAAATTATCTCAATATTTAGTATACCTTCCTTCCAAATCTTGCTGTTACCAACAGGAAAAATAAGGAAAAAGCCTTATATCCTTAGATCCTGATTTGAAACCCTCCAGGCAAAGGACTTCCCACAGATTTTAACAAGGAAGGGGCAAGCTGAAAACTTTTAATGAAATCTAACATGTTCTGCTTAAGAATAATCACTTTTACTCTTCTATAACTGAATTTCACTCATAAATGTTTAAAAGTGGCTAATGTAACACCATTTCCTACAAGGAGAAGATCAAAGTGCTATATTACAAATGCATTATGATTAAAAAAGCCCTGTGCAGCCTTGCTATTAACTGTTCTTTAAACCCTAAAAGGCTTCCCATAGATCTCACTTGGCACTGCATATACAACCTTTGACAAGTAATGTAGACCATTTTTATTCATTGCCTAAAATTGTAGGCAATTATGTGCGTCACACTGGCCACCTGCAAATTCTGAATGCCTGCTCTAGTTGTCAGTGCAAAAAACTAATGTCGGAGGGGATTAATCTAGGGGGAGAGAGTCCTCTTTAATGGCTCCAGCAGGTGAAATGGCCCAGCTGGTTACTATGATGAGTGGCCAGAACAGCTTATGTAGAGACACGCAACAAGATTATACAAAAGAAAGAAAAAACAGTGGTACCATCTTATATTTGGTTCCATTAGTTTTTTCAATTAAAGAAAGAAAACAGACAAAAGAAAGTCAAACAAAAAATAGGGGAAGAAATTAAATTTTAATCATATAAAAAGTATAAAATACTTCTGTAACTCTAAACATTTTTACAAAACCTAAGAGCCTCAATAAGTGCTGATTACTAGTGAAGGAATTTCCGTATTTCTCTTTCATTTTAAATTAACTAGACCAGTACTTCAGATATAGAAATCTTATCACAAAAGCATTTTAGCATTAGTTTGCTTTTTCTCACATTACAAATTATATTACAAATTAGGAGCACTCAAAAAATTTTTTGCAGTCAAGTTTTAATTAAATAGAATTCACTTATAATCAAAGTTCTTGAACAGCACAGTATTCCTTAAAGCCACATTCAAATATTTTTAGAGAAATTTATATATTATAACCTAGTTTTTGAACAGTTGAAATAAAAATATTTTGTACTCAGTGCTCTCTTAATTATTCCCACAAAAGATTTAATAGCCAAGAAAAGACAACTTAGATTTATTAAGCAATGTCAGTGTTATTTCAGACAAATAAAAAACAGATTGCCTTTCAGATAAGATTATCTTATATAAATGATCAGTATATGGTATAGTTTCAATATGCTCTTTTTCTTACATAAAGTAAAAATAAATTCTAATTTTAGCAAAAAATTAAAAGATGTTATATTCCTTATCTGAAAAACTTCTAAACAGATGAAAGAAAACATTTGGGCTTGTTTGGATATAACGCTTAATGGTTGATTGAATTTATTTCCTTATGTTCATATGTATAAATACATATATAAATAATGATGATTAGAAGAATAAAAGGTTCCAGTTGACTGAACTTGGTTAACTGGAAAAAAAAAAACTGAATAACCAATGCATTTAGAAGTTGCCTTAGGTTCCATATTTCTTTACTATCATTATCTAGAAATACAGATGTAGGGGCACTAAATTGGGCTGTTTTGATAACTTTAACAAATCCTTCATTTTCAAAATAAATTCTGTACATTATAGAAATACAAAAAAATTCCTGATCATTTGAACTTTTTGGTTAGATTGTAGTTACATGAGTGGACTAATTCAAGAGGTAACAGTATAATGCTTAAACGTGGGAATAAATCCTAGCCACTTACCAGGTCTGTGGCCTACTTCATTGATAAAATGCAGAGGATGAGATCTACCTCCTGCGGGTTGTTGTGAAGATTAAAAGAGATAATGCATATAGTGTTTAGCACAGTTCTTGGCACAGAACTGTTGTTGTTGTCATGATAGATGAAAGATTAAATCCCAGTGATCTACAAAATGGCAATATGTTCTGTTGGGTGCTCCTTTGAAGCGTATGTACACTTTTCCATCTGCATAATTTGTTCACTAGTCCTTTTCTTCAAATTTCTGAGTTACTAAAAATACTGGCTTTTTTCATGAACTCTCAAGTCAGGCTTCTAATCTTAACATTCTGCAAGAACTAGCTTTTGCTAAACGACTATCATTTAACTGCAAAAAAACCCAAACTCACCTTTAATACCTCACTATTCTGCTTTGACTCTTCTTACTCAGAGCTTCACATTTAAAATTACAAATGCTCTATTTTCTTGATACATTTTATTATTGTTATTGTTAACAGCAACTGTAATGTATTTAGACTTAGAGCATCATGTGTGACTTGCCTAAATTCCCATAGCTAGTAAGTGGCAGAGATGAGATTCAAATTCTGGTCTAAGTGACTTGAAAGTTCATGTTCTGTTCCATATCCTGGCATATTTGTCTTCCTTACTACTTTTATAATTGTTCCTTGTTTAGCCTAGACATCCCCCAAGGTTGTTATTCAAAATCCTCATTCTCATTCAGGCTATCAGAGAAATTCAATATTCTTATTTTTATTATTTGGGTACAATAGCTGATCATTAATCCATGTATCACAAAAATAGTAATTTTTCTTTGCAGACAATTACATAATAATCCAGTCATTTATTAGATATTCCTAAAATACGAGACTTCTATATCTTGGTATCTTCAGTTCTCATAGCAGGAATTATTAACCTATGATCCATAAATAGATTTCACCCCAAAACTGCACATAAAGTTCCGTTTATGTCCCTTTGAGGGAAGATGGCACATAACTTTCACATGCTTTTAAAAGGGATCCATAATCCAAAAATCCAAGAACCATGGCTGTTAGTGACTCTGATGGCACTACTCAAATGCCCCAACAACAGCCAATTAAGTAAATGTTCTAGGTCCAGGGACTCCCAGACCAGAGGTTGAGACACTGACCTAAAACTTGCTTTAGCCAGACCCTGCACTGAAAATTTCTCTATCCTGTCCAATACTATACTGATAAAAATTCTACCTTTTATAATGTTTAACAAATTCCAGTTAAAATCAAAATAGGGATGTTGGAGAATATTATATATTAAATATATCATTATTCTAAAAGAACTACTTGCTTAAGGTTAAAAAATGTTTAGAGAGAAAAATATGGGACTTGTCCTACTAGATATTAAAATAAACCATAAAACTATAGTAATTAGAATAGTATGGCACTGGCACAAGAAGACAGATATAAATTAGAAACAATTGAAAAAGCCAGGCATGGTGGCTCATGCTTGTAATCCCAGCATTTTGGGAGGCTGAGGCAGGAAGCTGGCTTGAAGCTAGGAGTTTGAGACTGTCTTGGGCAACATAGTGAGACCCCATCTCTAAATAAAATAAAAAAATTAAAAATTAACTGGGCATAGTGGTGTGTGTCTGTAGTCCCCAGCTACTTAAGAGGCTGAGGTTGAGGGGGGATTGCTTGAGCCCAGTATGAGGCTGCAGCAAACTACGATCACACCATGCACCAGCCTGGGTGACAGAGTGAGACCTTGTCTCCAAAAAAATAATGAAAGAAATAAACATTTTTTTTTACTTTTTTTTTAAAGAAAATCTAGGCTGGGCATGGTGGCTCATGCCCGTAATCCTAGGACTTTGGGAAGCCAAGGCAGTTGGATCACCTGAGGTCAGGACTTCGAGACCAGCCTGGCCAACATAGCGAAACCCCATCTCTACTTAAAAAAAAAATACAAAAATTAGCTAGGCATCGTGATGGGTGCCTGTAATCCCAGCTACTCGGGAGGCTGAGGCAGGAGAATCACGTGAACTCGGGAGGCAGAGGTTGCAGTGAGCCGAGATTGCACCATTGCATTCCAGCCTGGGGGACAAGAGCAAAAGTTCTCTCAGAAACAAACAAACAAACAACAAACAAACAAAATCTAAAAAGCCATTAATTGGAGATTTGCTAATTAAGTTATTGGGAACTGATACAACAGAACACTTTGTATCCATTAAGATGAGATGTATCTATACGTATATTTGCATGGGAAAATGTCCAAAATATACTGCTAAGTGAGAACAGCAGGTTTAGAACAATGGAATATGGTTAAGAATATGGATTTTAGCCATATTTCTCAAGATTTGAGTTCAAGTCCTGGTTCTACCACTTTCTGGCTGAGTAATTTTGGGGGTGAAGGGGATCCCCCAAGAACGAACACAATAGGTTAATTCTAGCAATAACCTTGGTACAATACAGGCTGCCAACTGTAGGTTTTCAGTTATATGATTCACTGAAGTAGACAGTAAGACCACCACCTGAGTATAATGTTCCTGGCCCCTGTCTACAATAAAGTGGCAACCAAAATGGATACCAATTTGCTTCTGAGGTATAGATCTCAGCAAAGGATCTGGCTATTCCCTAAAAAGGCAACTGTCCCTGTGATTCCTGAAAATAAGTTTGAATGGATTTTACCATGTTTGAGGAGGGGTCCGGAGGTTGTGGGGAAGCCAATAAATCTGATTTTAATAAAAGGAATACTGATAATTTATGGAAAGTAGAGTCATAGAAAAAACACATCTTTAAAAATGACTGAGAAACAAAAAACCTCAATGAATTATTTGGCATACTTAGTAGAATGCAAAAAGATAAGAGCATCTATGCAATTGGAGCAGATGAACTGACTTATGCTGGTCAAGTAGCTTTAACAAAGACAGCCAACTATGCACTAGAGGTCACAAAAAGAGAACAGTGAGGTTAGAAAAAAATGGATGAGATATATCTAGAGAGCTGCTAAAAGTACAAGTATTTTTAATGAAACCAAAATCAAAGTAGGAAAATAAAAGTCCAATCTGGAGACACGACTGATATGGCAGAAGATAATTATGGTCTATAGGTCAAACTTGAGAAGGGAATATACTGAAGTATAACATACACTCAGTCTAACATATGCAAGTGCCCAAATGAACTATCAGAGAATGAACACATGTCTGTAATTACCACCCTGATCAACATATAGAAGATTATTAGTAGTACAGTCACAATGTTCCACTACTCTTCAGAGATAATCACTATTCTGGCTTCTTTGCATCACAAATTAGCCTGTTATTGAAATTTATAGAAATAATCACACAATATATATTACTTTGTGTCTGGCTTCTTCTGCTCAATATTATTTGTGAAATTCATCCATGTCATTCCATGTAGCAGTATTGTGTTTTTCTCTGTGGTATAATATTTCACTGTAGGAATATTGCACAATTTATACATTCTACTGTTAATGGACATCTAGGCTGTTTATACTTTAAGGCTATTGGGAATAAAGCTGCTATAAACATTCTTGTACATGTATTTTGGTAAATTTGTGCACGCATTTCTCTTGAGTATATACCTAAGACTGGAATTGCTTGGTTGTAGGCCAGGCATTTATCTAAACTTCATACATATTGCTAATAAATTTTCAAAAGCAGATGTACTAATTTACACTCCCATCAGCACTGCATGACAATTTCATTTGCTTCACATTCTTCCCAACACTTAGTATTGTCAGTCTTATTAATTTATGGCAAGTGTATGGGATCTCACCATAGTCTGAATTTGCATTTCTGTGGTGATTAATGAGGAATTTCTTCTTTTGTGAAGTACTGGTTGAAGTCTCTGCATATTTTTCTATCAGGCTGTCTTTTTCTTATTTATTTGTAGGAGTTCTTTGTTAGATACTGCAGATATCTTCTTTCTCTGAGGAATGTGCTTTTATGTTCATGAAAGAGACTCATCTATAATTTTTCTCTCTTGTATTGTAAGATTTTGGTATCAGGACTATTCTGACCTCATAAAGTTTTTCCTCTTTTTCTACTGTATGGAAGAATGTGATTGAGACTTTACATGTATAGTAAAGTCATCTGGGTCAGGACTTTTCTTTATAGTAAGGTTTAAAATTATGAATTCAATTTCTTCAATAGATATAAAACTATTTACATTTTTATTTCTTTTTACACTCATTTTCTTAAGCAGTCTTTTAAATTTGCCCATCTCATATATTTTTCAAAATCATTGCCATAAATAGCTTATAATAGCCTCTTAGCAGCCTATTGATGTCTACAGAATCTACAGTAACACATTTTCATTCATAATGCTAGTTTTTTGCTTTTCTCTTTCCCCCTTCACTAGTCTTGCTAAGAATTTTTATTTTACTAGTGTTTTCAAATGACCAACTTTTGGCCTTTTTGATCCTTTTTATTACATACTTCTTTCCTATTTCACTAATATTTACTTTCATCTTAATTGTTTCCTTTTATCTAATTTCTCTGGGTTCCTTTTATTGTTCTTTTTCTAACTCCTTCAGAAGACTTTCAGATCACTGATTTCACCTTTCCTTATTTTGAGACATATACATCTATGACTAAATTTATAGAACTTGAGTTTAAACATCAGAAAACAACAAATTTTGATATACCGTATTTTCATTATCATAGAGTTAAACTGTTTTCTTTCCATAGTGATTTCTTCTTTGAAACATGGTATCTTTTAGAATTATACTGCTTAACTTCCAGACATTTAGACAATTTCTAGTAATCTTCCCATTATTGACTGCTAAGTTTAATTCCATAGTGTTCAGATAATATATTCTTTATAATTTCAATAATTTGAAATTTGTTTTATAGCCAATGAAATGGTCAATTTTGGTAAATGTTCCATTTGTACCTGAAAAGAATGTACATTCTACTGTTGTTGGGTGCAGTATCCTATATATGTCAATTAGGTCAAGTTCCTTCATTGAGTTGTTTAAATCTTCTATATTCAACGTAAGTCCAGGAGCATCTGTACTAAAATTCTGTTTATTCTATCAATTACTAAAAGTATTAAGATTTTCTTTTACTACTATAGATTTGTTTTTGTTTTGTTTTGTCTTCCAATCCTGCCACTTTTTGTACTATGTATTTTGAGGTTATAGTTATATTATTATGCATATACAAACTTAAGTTTTTGTGCCTCTTGGTATACTGAACATTTGGCATTATGAAATGCCCCTTTTAACTCCTTTAAAGTCTACTTTGATATCATATACTACCCTGACTTTTTTGTTGTTGTTAGGGCTTGCACAGTATATATTTCTCCATTCTTTGCTTTCAACTTTTCCGCACCTTCAACTTACAATGGTTCATTCAATTTAAGATTTTTTACTTTACTGGGACATAACCGCATTGTAAGTCAAGGAGAATTTGGACCTATGATGGTTTAGCTTATGACTTCTGGGTTTTATGATGGGTATATTGGGGTATTAGTGCTTTTTGTTTTGACATACAATATTTTCTTTTCTTTTTGAGACAGAGACTCACTCTCTCACCCTGGCTGGAGTGCAGTGGTGCAACCCTGACTCACTGCAATTTCCGCCTCTCAGGTTCAAGCCATTCTCGTGCCTTGGCCTTCCAAGTAGCTGGGATTACAGGGATGTGCCACCATGCTGATTTTTGTATTTTTAGTAGAGACAGGGTTATGCCATGTTGGTTTCTTGGCCTCAAGCGATCCACCCACCTCAGCCTCCCAAAGTGCTGGGATTACAGGCGTGAGCCACTGCACCAGGCCGACATACAATATTTTCAACTTATGATGTAACCCCAACGTAAGTCCAGGAGCATCTGTATTTAAGATGTGTTTCTTGTAGGCAGCAGAGAGGCGGACTTTCAAAACCCAATCTGACATTCTTTGTCTTTTTAATTTTTAAAAACTTTATCGGAGTAAAATACATGAAACATAAAATTAGCCATCTGAACATAATCTAGTACTAAAGCATTTCATACACTCACAATGTTATGCAGACCACCTCTATTTAGATCCAAAACATTTCCATCACTCCAAAATAAAGCAAGGTACTCATTAAGCAGTTTCTATCTATTATTCCTCCCCCTAGTCTCTGACAACCACCAATATGCAGTTCTGTCTCTATGGATTTGCCTATTCTGAACACTGCATATATATGGAATCATTCACAATGTGACCTTTTGTGCCTGGCTTCTTTCACATGGCATAATGTTTTTGAGGCTCATGCACATTGTAGCATCAATACTTCATTCCTTTTTGGCTATTATGAATATTGCCACTATGAACATACATGCACATATATTGTTTGAGTAACTGTGTTGGGTATATACCCAGAAGTAGAATTGCTAGTTCATATGGTAAGTCTATAATTAACTTTTAGAGAAACTGTCAAACTCCTCTTTTTTCTTTCCCCAGAGAAAGTAAACGTATTTGAAGTTTTGTTTTTAACTGACACATAATAATTGCATATGTTGATGGGGCACAGTGCGATGTTTTGATACATGTACACTTTGTGTAATAATCAATCTGGGTATTAAGCATATTCATCACCTCATATATTTATCATTTCTTTGTAGTAAGAAGATTCTTCTGGTTATTTTGAAATATAATCTTTGTCTTTTACTGCAGTATTTTAACATTTTTACTCCACTACCCTCTCCTACCCTTTCTGTATTATTGTCATGTATTTTAACTGAACTCTATACATTAAAACATGTTATTATTGTTTGTTTTTACTTTTTATTTTGAAAAAATTTTAAACTCACAGAAAAGCTGTAAGAATAATAAAGGCACAAAGTTCCAGTATAAAATGATGAAAAAGTTATGAAAATATATAGGGGTAATGGTTGTACAATATTATAAATGTACTTAATACTAGTGAATTGTACACTTAAAGTAGTTAATGGTATATTTTATGTTATGTATAGTTTACCACAATAAAAAAGTTGTTTTTAAGGAACAGGGAACTTATGCTTTAGGCTACGTCTTGAAGAATGACTAAGAAATGGGGATGGAAGAGTACCAAACAGGTAAAGTTCTGGTAAATGACCTCATGTAAAATCAGTACATTTAAAGTCCTAAGTTCACCGTCAGGAGAGTTGGGAAAAAAAGCAATGTTAAGCCAGCAAACCCAAATCACAAAGAACTTTGTGAGTCATGGCCTTTATGTTGGCACTGTCCCATAGGAAATAGGTATTTTAATCAAGGGAATAATATGATTAGATCTTCATTTTGTATTTGTGGAAAACAAGAGCAGTTAGAGGCAAAAAGATCAGTTAAACTGCAAAAACAAATTAAGTATAAGTGAGGCTCAAACCAAAGAAGAAGTAATAAAAACAAGCAGAAAGAAAGAGGTATGGGGAATATTCAAGATATAAAATCAACAGGATGAGATGTAGATGGTACAAAAGAGGAAGGAGTCATAGATAGTTTTTCTGTTAAACAATTTAGTTCAATTAACTAGAGATTATGAGGACTGAGAGTTCAGCCTTACCAAAAACTACTCTAGTATCATGTTCTTTTAGAAATGATCTCTTTAAGTCATGTGTCCTGAAAGGACACACAACAGTCTAAAGAGAAGAAAGGGGTAAATGTGAAGATAAAAGGAGGAAGAATATATTTTTACAGTACAACCACACCTCAGAGATATTGCAGGTTTAGTTCCAATAAAGTGAGTATCACTATAAAGTAAGTAAAAGTGAGTGCAATGAAGTATCACTACAAAACAAGTCACACAAATTTTTTTGTTTCCTAGTAAGCATAAGGGTTATGTTTACATTATATTGTAGTCTATTAAGTGTGCAATAGCATGTCTACAAAAACAATATACAAATCCTAATTTAAAAACACTTTTACTAAAAAATGCTAATGATCATCTGTGCTTTCAGTGAGTTGTAATCTTTTTGCTGGTGGAGGGACTTGCCTTAATGTTGATGGCTGCTGACTAATCAGGGAATTGTTTGCTGAAGGTTGGGTGGCTGTGACAATTTCTTAAAACATGAAAACAACGAGGTTTGCCATATCAATCAACTCTTCCTTTCACAAAAAATTTCCCTGTGACATGCAATGCTATTTCATAGCATTTTACCCACATTTCAACTTCTCTCAAAACTGAAGCCAATCCTCTCAAATCCTGCCACTGCTTTACCAACTAAGTGTATGTGATATTCTAAATCCTTTGTTGTCATTTCAACAATGTTCACGGCATCTTCATCAGCAGTAGATTCCATCTCGAGAAACCACTTTCTTTGATCATCCATAACAGGCAACTTCTCATCCATTCAAATTTTATCATGAGATTACAGCAGTTCCGTCATGTCTTCAGGTTCCACATCTACATCCAGTTCTCTTGCTATTTCCACCACATCTGCAGTTACTTTCTCCACTGAAGTTTTGAGCCTCTCAAAGTCATCCATGTGGGTTTGGAATCAACTCATCCCAAACCCCTAATAATGTTGATGTTTTGACCTCTCATGAATCATGAATATTCTTTTCTTTTCTTTTTCCCCCGAGACGAGTCTTGCTCTGTTGCCCAGGCTGGAATGCAGTAGTGTGATCTTGGCTCACTGCAACCTCAGAATCCCAGGTTCAAGCAATTCTCCTGCCTCAGACTCTCGAGTAGCTAGGATTACAAGCACACACCACCATGCCTGGCTAATAATTTTTTTTTTCTGTATTTTTAGTAGAGACAGGGTTTCACCATGTTGGCAAGGCTGGTCTTGAACTCCTGACCCGGTGATCTGCCCGCCTTGGCCTCCCAAAGTGCTGGGATTACAGCCGTGGGCCACCATGCCCAGCCATGAATATTCTTAATGACATCTAGAATGGTGAATCCTTTCCAAAAGGTTTTCAATTTATTTTGCCCAGATCCATGAGATAAATCACTACCTATGACAGCTACAGTCTTATGAAATGTATTTTCTTAAATAATAAGATATGAACATCAAAATTACTCCTTGATCTATGGGCTGCAGAATGGATGTTATCTTAGCAGGCAAGAAAACAACATTAACCTCCTAGCACATCTCCATCAGAGTTCTTGAATGATCAGGTACTTTGTCAATGATCAGTAGGTCTCAATGAAAGGAATGGTTTTTTTTCTGAGCAGTAGGTCTCAACAGCGGGCTTAAAATATTCAGTAAACCATGCTGTAAACAGATGTGCTGTCATCCAGGTTTTGTTGTTCCACTTATATAGCACAGGCAGAATAGATTTAGCATAACTCTCAAAGGCTCTAGGATTTTCAGAATGGTAATGAGCATTGGTTTCAACTTAAAGTCACCAACCACATTAGCCCTTAACAAGGGAGTCAGCATATCCTTTGAAGCCAAGCATTGACTTCTCTTCTCAAGCAATTAAAGCCTGGATGGCCTCTTCTTCCAAGGCTGTTTTGTCGACATTGAGCATCTGTTGTTTTCATTGTCTTCATCAGTGATCTCAGTTAGACCTTCTGGAGAATTTGTGGTGGGTTCTACATTAGCACTTGCTGCTTCACCTTGCAGTTTTATGTTAGGGCTATGGCTTCTTTCCTTAAACCACATGAAACAACCTCTGCAAGCTTCCAACTTTTCTTCTGCAGCTTCCTCACCTCTCTGTTTTCTAACTCTAGAATGAAAGAGTAAGGACCTTGCTCTGGACTAGTCCTTTGCTTAAGGGAATACTGCAGATAGTTCGAGCTTCTATCAAGAACACTAAAACTTTCTCCATATTAGCCAGGCATGGTGATATACACCTATAATCCCAGCTACTTGGGAGGCTGAGGTAAGAGGATCACTTAAGCCCAGGGGTTTGGATCCAGCCTGGACAAGACAGTGAGACATCGTGTCAAAAAAAACCAAAACAAAACAAAACAAAAAAATCCCTTTCTCCATATCAGCAATACAGCTGTTTTGCTTTCTTCTCATTCGTGTGTTCTCTGGAGGAGCACTTTTAATTTCCTTCAAGAACTTTTCCTTTGCATTCACAACTTGGTTAACTGGTGCAAAAGACCTGGCTTTCAGCCTACCTTAGCTGTCAACATGCCTTCCTCACTAAGCTTAATCATTTCTAGCTTTTGATTTAAAGTGAGAGATGTGACTCTTCCTTTCACTTGAACACTTAGAAGCCATTGTAGGGGTATTATTAATATTTGGCCCAATTTCAATGTTGTGTCTCAGGGAATACAGACAACCTGGGAGAGGGAGAGAGATGGGAAACAGCCAGTAGGTGGAGCAATCAGAGCACACCCAACATTTATCGACAAAGTTTGCTGTCTTCTATGTGCATGGTTCATGGCTCCCCAAAGCAGTTATAACAGGAACATCAAAGATCACCGGTCAAACACCATTTGACACATTAACAAATACTACAATAACAAAAAGGTTTGAAATCTTGTAAGAATTATCAAAATGTGACACAGAAACACAAAGGGAGCACCTGTTGTTGGAAAAATGGCATTGAGTTGCTCAACACAGCGTTGCCACAAACCTTTGATTTGTAAAACAACAACAAAACCCCCCAAACCCACAATATCTCTGGAACCGAATAAAGTGAAGGTCAATAAAATGAAGTATGCCTGTATGCTACTCTGAATCTTTCAATGTTTGTTAAAAACAAATACCTTAAATATTTCAAAAGTTATGTTAATATCAGTTTTAAAAATTGCCTTAAGAATATAAGAAATCTGCTAATAGTTACGTACTACTGAGGACATTAATTTTTTACTCAGATGTTTTCAGAAAAAAAGACTCATTAATTATAATTTCTAGTAGTCTTTAGTTCTTCAATTAGCTATTAGTTCTATGAATATTTTCTAAGTATAATGATTTCCAAATAATTGATACAAAATAAATTGTTCCTTAAAGCCTCCTAACTTCATTTTTCAAATTTCATTTTTCCAAATGAGATGTACATACACTTAAACAGATTTAAAATTAACGTTGATCTTGATGACTTAGTATCAAGTGAACTTATTTGGAAATTAATTAAGATGAAGCCATACCTAGAGGAAGGTCGGCCTTTAAGCCAGTATGACTTGTGTCCTTATAAGAAAAGGGAAATTTGGACAGAGACACAGGAAAGTGGCCATGTGAAGACTAAGGCAGAGATTGGAGTTCTGCTGACACAAGGCAAGGAACACCTGGAGTTACCAGAAGCTAGAACTTCTCCCCCAGAGAGGCTTCAGAGGGAGCATGGCCCTGCCAAAACTCTGACTTCAGACTTCTCATCCTCCAGAACTGGGAAAGAAGACATAGTTGTTTAAAGTCATCCAGTTCATGGTGCTTGTTACAGCCACCCTAGGAAATGAACACACTTGGCTGATACCAAGAGAAAATGCTTATCCCACTCCTGCCATCTTTAATGCCTTGGTTTTACTTCAGATAGCAAGATTCACTATAAAAGGTGTATCTTGGCCGTGCGCAGTGGCTCACACCTGTAATCCCAGCACTTTGGGAGGCCGAGTTGAGTGGATCATGAGGTCAGGAGTTTGAGACCAGCCTGGCCAATACAGTGAAACACCGTGTCTACTAAAAATACAAAAATTAGCTGGGCGTGGTGGCATGCGCCTGTAGTCCCAGCTACTTGGAAGCCTGGGGCAGAAGAATCACTTCAACCAGGGAGGCGGAGGTTGCAGTGAGCCGATATAGTGCTACTGAACTCCAGCCTGGGTGACAGAGGGAGACTCAGTCTCAAAAAAAAAAAGGGTGTATCTTATGTCAGAATATATCTACCTTGCTCTCAGGAAAGACTCTGCTTTAACATTAAAAAGTTCGCTCATGTTTCATGCTACAGTATATTTAACCTAAGTCTTTCAAGCTTACTGACATAAAAATACAAATGGCATCCAAATCTAGAAACTGGAAACTTCATAGAAAAAGAGGTTAGAATGTTGAATTTTTGAAAGATTACCCAGAAAATAAAGATACATTTAAATGAACAGGAAGAATCAACAATATTGAAGAAGAACAGGTCAATACAATACCTAAACTAAAATACAAAATGACCTGCCTATCTTTCTCATAAAGTTCAAGTAGCTATCTCTTTTATGTCCATCACATTTTTGTACATTTAGACCATTTGCTAGAGAAAATAAGAAATATATTTCTAAAAGAAACTTCCTTACAGTAGCTAGTTGATCTCATAATCATATAGGTATCTCTTTTCTTTTCTTTTCCTTTTTCTTTTTTTTTTAATTGAGACTGAGTCTCACTCTGTTGGCCAGCCTGGAGTGCAGTGGCATGATCTCGGCTCACTGCAGCCTCCACCTCCCAGGTTCCAGTGATTCTCCTGCCTCAGCCTCCCAAGTAGGTGAGATTACAGGCTTGCACCACCACACCTGGTTAATTTTTGTATTTTTGGTCGAGATGGGGTTTCACCATGTTGGCCAGGCTGGTCTCAAACTCCTGATCTCAGGTGATCCACCTGCCTTGGCCTCCCAAAGTGCTGGAATTTATAGGATTACCCTGCCCAAAATTCCCTTTGCTATCACAGGTCTAGTACATGGTGATGGCTTAAGGTTAAGCATCTGTTAGTCTGACTCAATTCTATGCTCAAATCACAAAGACATCAGGCACCAAGGAGTTAGCACTCCTCGGAGTAGCCCATAGCCAGTAACTGATATAAATTGGTTGATAATTACCCCAGCTTCCTTACTTTTGCCCATGGGGGTAACCTGCTCATTTGCATACTTTGTGTTGGTTACTTTCTCTTACTAGTTTCATTTTATTTTATTTTTTAAAATATTTTATTTATTTATTTATTTGAGACAGAGTCTGACTCTGTCACCAGGCTGGAGTGCAAGGGCGCGATCTCGGCTCACTGCAACCTCTGCCTCCAGGGTTCAAGCAATTCTCCTGCCTCAGCCTACTGAGTAGCTGGGACTACAGGTGCCTGCCACCATGCCTGGCTAATTTTTGTATTTTCAGTAGAGACAGAGTTTCACTATGTTGGCCAGGATGGTCTCAATCTCTTGACCTCGTGATCTGCCCGCCTCGGCCTCCCAAAGTGCTGGGATTACAGGCATGAGCCACCGCGCCGGGCCTCTCTCACTAGTTTCAATTCCTTACTCTCTGATGTGTCTCCTGATATAGCTCCCAAAGAAACTACAGTCATGCAGTGCTTAATGATGAGGATACTGTTCTGAGAAATGTGTCTTTCAGCAATTTTGTTCTTGTGCAAACAATGCAGAGTATACTTTCACAAGCCTAGATTGTACAGCCTACTAATATTCCTTAGGCTGTGGGGTATATGGTATAGCCTATTGCTCTTACAAACCTGTACGGCATGTTATTGTGTTGAATACTGTAGGCAATTGTAACACAATGGTAAATATTTGTTTATCTAAACATAGAAAAGGTAGAGAAAAAATTTGACGTTATAATCTTAGGAGACCACTGTTGTATATTTTTTTGAGATGGAATCTCACTGTGTCACTCAGGGTGGAGTGCAGTGGTACAATCATTGCTCACTGCAACCTCTGCCTCCCAGGTTCAAGTGATTCTCCTGCCTCAGTCTCCCGAGTAGCTGGGATTACAGGCACCTACCACCACACTTGGCTAATTTTTGTATTTTTAGTAGGGACAGGGTTTCGCCATGTTGGCTAGGCTGGTCTCGAACTCCTGATCTCAGGTGATCCACCCACCTCAGCCTCCCAAAGTGCTGGGATGATGGGCGTGAGCCACCATGCCTCGCCAGGGCACCATTTCTTAAATGTTAAAGACAATTCAATCATATGTAAACTAAAAGCTTCAAAATACATTTTGGAACATTTATTACAACGTTACTAATAATTATTCATTATAATGTGATAGAAAACACATTTGAATATTCAGAACAATGATGCATGTTTTCATTCCATAAAATATTAAAATGATCTGTTTACTTTAAGAGTGTATTAATTTAGTCAACCCCTATGGAGAACCAGTTCTTTGTATAAATCACTTCTTCAAATCCATGAAACCTGTATGAGTCATTTTGCCAAATCCAGTAAGTTTTTCATCATATACCACACTTTATTAACACTAAAACTTGAAGACCTACATAGTAATCATATAAACACTCATTATTACTGCTAACTACTGCTTGCTTAGAACTCCCTAAATAGCCTATCACCATGGTCCTTGCTTGTTTAAAAATAAAGTTCCTTAACAATTTTTTTAAACAGAAATAACCCTTGGCTTCTAAAATTCCATAACAATATTAGATATATCATATGCATTATTTTAAAAATTTAATCAAGAAAAATAAACTCTTGAGTATCTAAAGAAGCTGTAAATTTTTACTTACATATTCAGGTTTTAGTTTTTTATCTCCTCCTCTCACAGCCACCTTTTCTAGTTTATCTATAATGGGCCCAATCATTTCCTCATCTTTAAGCTGAAGCTCTTCATGTATTATTTCTATATCTCGAATAGGATCTACACTTCCTTCAACATGCGTGATATCATCATCTTCAAAAGCACCTAAAATGAATTAAAGGGAAGCAATTCAATAAACAAATAATACAGAGGGTTCATTATGATTAGAGTGAAAGATTCCTAGAAGGTTAACAAATAAATATAATAAATAAATTACTCTGGCTTCTCAGCAAGTAGGACATAGCATTTTTTCCCCATTTAGTAATAGTGAGGCTACTGGCAATAAAAGAGTAGTTCAAGAGTCTCAATATTTCAAAAATTGATTTAAATAAATAAAATTATGGTCTTTACAAAAACAAAATTATGTTCTAGAACTACTGGCATTTCCAAGTTTGGTACATTAAAAGATACTGAATTCCAGGCATGAAAGACTGAAGTTCTAAACTGCACTATTAGGGTTTCCAAGGGAAACCAGATTTAGGGAGGGGGGTGTCTGAAATCATCTGGCAGACCTCTTCCCTGCTTCAATCTACTTTATCACTGTGGTTCTGACGGTGATTAGATAATGAACCACTCAGACACACAATTTACACAGCAGCTAATTTCATCGGCCTGATTTGAGGGTATGGTTTTTAGGGGGCTATCAAAGAAGCAGATGAAGGTGCATTTGTCATATATGAGTGACAACCATTCACACTATCTGAACAAAATGATGCTGGCCCTTATTAGAAACACATGCTATTATCACATATTTAAAGTGCAGTTGAAGCCATAATTTCAAATTGCCAACTGGAAACATAAGGGTAAAACAACCAGATATTACTGAAGCATGTGTACTGACTTTATGCCCTTTTGAAGACATAATGTGGCAACATAATTCAACTGGGATTTACTCAAATTACCAGATAAAGAACAGTATCATAAAAAATGAACAAATACTAAGAAATATTACAAACAGAAAGCAATGATACATCCACCAAACAATATACACATTTATAAACAAATTAATTTCATTAAAATTACCAATTACATCATAGTCCCCAAATGAGATGTTTTCAAACATAAAGTATCAATTATTTTAGACAGAGGTATCAAAGAAATCATGAGAGAGTTTAATTGACTTTGGTTAAGAGAAACAGTGAACATAGCTCATTCTTAAATACCAAAAACCAAGATACTCTTGTTACAAGTTATAAATTGTTTTAAAATATAATTTCCCAGAATTAAAAATAATTAAGTTGTATCATACTGTGGATTATCAGTAATAATAATAAAACATAAATATACTATTACAATTAAAGTATAGGTATGTAAAGTAGTATTTAAGTTTTGTTTTTTTTTTTTTTTTTTTGAGACGGAGTCCTGCTCTGTCGCCCGGTCTGGAGTGCAGTGGCCGGATCTCAGCTCACTGCAAGCTCCGCCTCCCGGGTTCATGCCATTCTCCTGCCTCAGCCTCCCGAGTAGCTGGGACCACAGGCGCCCGCCACCTCGCCCGGCTAGTTTTTTGTATTTTTAGTAGAGACGGGGTTTCACCGTGTTAGCCAGGATGGTCTCGATCTCCTGACCTCGTGATCCGCCCGTCTCGGCCTCCCAAAGTGCTGGGATTACAGGCTTGAGCCACCGCGCCCGGCCGTATTTAAGTTTTTTGCGTACAAATAGTATACTACTTAATGTCAAATTCATATGAGCAAAATTAACAGAAATGAGGAGTTACATGATGTTTCACTAATAAACAAAATTAACAGTGGTTTAGGTAAATTTTTTGAATCTTTGAAAATATGAAAGAAGTCTCCCTGAAAGCACAATATTATTTACTTCTTGTCAAGATTTGAGGCATCTTATGCAAATAGCACAATAAAATAGGAAAATTAAAATGGAAGCTTCCTGGCAGTTAAGCAACACAAATAACACTGTAAGTTACAGAAGTGACTAAGCTTTCTGTGACACTCAGAATGAAAAATATCCTACATAGTTGTCTCTATGTAGGGTCCAATGACTAACCATAGTGATGTCCTCAACAACATCCCTACAGTAAATGCATTAGCAGGTTTTAAATGGCAATTCTTAATTACAATCCTCAATTTTAACCAAGTTGATAACAGAAACTTAGTAACTGCAATTCTTCTGAATGCAAAGAAAACAAAGCCCTCCGACGATCTAAACAAATCCAAAGAAAAAAAAAGAATAAAGGAGGAAGGGGAAGAAATCATGTGTCTATCTTGCAACCTTCAAATTATCTTTTAGGTTGGGTGTGGTGGCTCACACCTGTAATCTCAGCACTTTGGGTGGCCAAGGTGGGAGGATCACTTGAGCCCATGAGTCCAAGACCAGCCTGGGCAACAAGGCAAGATCCTGTCTCTACAAGAAAATTTTAAAAAAATATAGTTGGGCATGGTGGTGTGCGCCTATACTCTTGGCTACTGGAGAGGCTAAGGTAGGAGGACTGCTTCAGGTCAGGAGTTAGAGGCTGTAATGAGCCATGATCATGCCACTACAGTCGAGCCTGGGCAACCGAGCAAGACCTTGCCAAGCAAAAACAACTCCCCCCCAAAAAAACAAATTATTTTCTAGTTTGTACCTTACCTAGACTCTGCCAAGGACTAGCCTAGGAAATGAGTTATGACTGTATCATCACTAATCTATTCCCCCTACTATAAGAAAAAAAATTCAAACCACAGACCTTACATACTCTGGTGGCACTGTTGCTCCCTTGCCCCAAGGTTAATATTATTATATTCATTTGTATTGTGAGGTGGTAACATACCATAAGTAGAATTTAAATTTATTTCTGAAAAAAACTGTCAAATATTAAGATAAAAATTAAGTAAAGGGAACACTAAGGCTATCCTGTCAAATGGAATAGCCTAGAATGGGCCTAGATCGGCCATAAAGTAAAAGCTTCCATAAAATTTGGTGCCCATTTGGGTAACTTCTCATTTCTTAGAGCTAAAAAATTGGAGATTCTTTTCCAAAGACATGCTTCTGGGTCAACCAACTTCATCATACACTTATGTCATAGCAATTTTTTTTTTTTTTTTTTGCATCTTGCCTTCTTTAGTACAAGATTTAGTGCTTAAGAATATAGTTAGTCTTTGAGGCCTGGTATGGTGGCTCATACCAGTAATCCTAACATTTTGGGAGGCTGGGGCAGGAAGATCACTTGAGCTCAGGAGTTTGACACTAGCCTAGGCAACATAGTGAGACCTCGTCTCTAAATAAAAAAATTAGCCATGCATGGTGGTGCACACTTGTGGTCTCAGCTACTTGGGGACCTGAGGTGGGAGACTGCTTGAACCTGGGAGGTCGAGGCTGCAGTGAGCTGTGATCATGCTGGGCGACAGAGTAAGACCCTGTCAAAAAAAAAAAAAAAAAAAAAAAATATATATATATATATATATATATGATTCTATGATCAACAAACCTATCTGAGTTCACGGACTCTATATATCAGATAGATTTGCTGATCATAGAATCTTAGACAAATTACCTAACCTCTATAGACCTTATCTTTGCATCTTTAAAATGAGGATGCTTCTACCTCCCAGAGAATGGATATGATTAAATCAGGTAATATATGTCAAGTGTTTAGCAGAGAGTCCAACACACAAAGTTCTTTCAGTAACTGGGGAATATACCTTTTTTTTTAATGTAGGAATTACTAATTTAGAAGAAATCCTCAGCAATATACTCAAAAAATTAATTTTGAGTAATATAGTTTCATGCTATTCAATTCATCTTGGAAAGGATTAAAATAAACAGAGGTTCTAGGTTTTTTTTCCTAGAGCTGTGATCATGCTGGGTGACAGAGTAAGTCCCCGTTTAAAAAAAAAAAAAAAACTATATATATATATATATGGGGAAGGCAGGGTGATAAGACTTATGATTTAAATAGTCCACTTTAGCTACTTTAAAAAGAAAAGATTTTAAGAGAGGAGGCAAGAGTGACTGTAGACAAAGTTAGGAGGTAGCTGTAGTGGTGCCAATGAGCAATAACCAGACGAGTGGTACGCAAATAAGACTGTGGAGAAGAAGAGAAGTGTTTGTACTAGGACTATATTTTAGAGATAGGCTAGATGTAGGATGTAAGGTCATGAATGAAGATATAAAATTGACAGTTATCAAATGTGTTTGAAGTAACAGATCTGAATGACATCACCTAGAGCGAGCACTCCAACACTCAGATGTCTGAGAGAGGAGAAGAACTTGGCAAGAGACTGAGAAGGACTAAACTAAAGTCAGAGAAAAACTAGGAGTATGCTCTTATGAGAGTGAGGGAAAAAATATTTAAAGAAGGAAGGTGTATTCAACAGTCAGATACTATTTAGACATAAAGACAGATAAAATTTCTTATAACTCAAGAGTCCAAAAGAGCTAAAGTTTAGCTTTTCTAAATTCACTGAGTTTTGAAACATTTCCTCTTTCTATAAGTGGACTTATATATATAAAGTAAGACACCCTAAGATTTCTCACAGTCTGTGAAAGTGATCCTATCAGTCAAGAAGGTGGCCTACTTAGAAATCATAGCCACTTTCAAAGACTCACATTCCAAATAAGATGGCATAAACACTGAAATAAAAAGTATACTTGACCAACTATAGGATGGTCAACCATCTGACACAGAATCACTGACACCACACATACCATCAAGAGCAGGAGAAGAAAACTCTGCTCATACAAGCATTAAAATCAAGTCACACATTTTCAAGTTGGGTGATTGAACAACAACAAAAAAGGCTGGGCCCGTTGGCTCACGCCTGTAATCCCAGCATTTTGGGAGGCCAAGGTGGGCAGATCACTTGAGGTCAGGAGTTTGAGAGCAGCCTGACCAACATGGAGAAACTCCATCTCTACTAAAAATACAAAACTAGCCAGGCATGGTGGTGCACGCCTGTAATCACCAGCTACTCAGGAGGCTAAGGCAGGAGAATTGCTTGAACACAGGAGGCAGAGGTTGTGGTGAGCTGAGATGATGCCACTGCACTCCAGCCTGAGCAACAAGAGCGAAACTCCGTCTCAAAAAAAAAAAAGAAAGAAAAGAGAAAAAAAAAATCAAGTCTACAAAAGGCTTCAGAATTCTCTCTTATGGCCTAAAGGATCATTTAAGAACCTATCTTTTGTTTAAAAAAAAAAACAAAAAAACCCGTACCTGAGGTTCAGTAATTTCTTCTGTATTATTTCTTTTTCTTTCAAACTCAAAATAAAATTTGGTAGTCTATTTGAAATAGCACATACACTATATGATCACATTTGTATAAAGTCGTTTCTCTCTCTTAATGATACCGACCAAATGCTAATGAGAATTTCTGGGAAGTGAGCTACTGAGTAATTTTTAAAAACTTCTTTATCAGTTTTGTCTCATTTAAACTTTTTATAATAAACATGCATTGTTTATACAAAAACAAGTCATTTTTTATTGTTTATTTATTTATTTTTGAGACAGAGTCTTGCTCTGTTGCTCAGGCTGGAGGCAGTGGTGGGATCTCAGCTCACTGCAACCTCCACCTCCCAGGTTCAAGCAATTCTAGTGCCTCAGCCTCTTGAACAGCTGGGATTTCAGGTGCGTGCCACCATGTGTGGCTAACTTTTTTGTACTTTTAGTAGAGATGGGGTTTTGCCATGTTGGCCAGGCTGGTCTCGAATCCTGGCCTCAAGTGATCTGCCTGCCTGGCCTTTTTAAGTCACTTCTTAAAAAACACAATAGGCCAGGCATGGTGGCTCATGCCTGTAATCCTAGCACTTTGCGAGGCCGAGGGCAGATCACCTGAGGTCTGGAGTTCTGGACCAGCTTGGCCAACATGGTGAGACCCCATCTCTACTAAAAATACAAAAAATTAGCCAGGCGTGGTGGCATGCGCCTGTGGTCCCAGCTACTTGGGGGGCTGAGGCAGCAGAACTGCTTGAACCTGGGAAGTGGAGGCTGCAGTGAACCGAGATGGTGCCACTGCACTCCAGCCTGAGCGACAAGAGTGAGACTATGTCTCAAATACACAAAACAAAACAAAACAAAAAACACAACAAACAAGTTTAATTTGCACAAGGAGAAATACTCACATAATGGGTAACTAAAACCTTAACTATGGTAAACCCTCATTTAAAAAACTATTTGTTACAGAAAAAAAATTAACCATAATAGGCTTAAGCCAGATTCTATCACAAAGATTTCTCACCCAGCAATCCTACAGTGTTTCCTTTCACAGCAAAGTACTCTTTTCAAACCTTCTTGACTTCTCTCACATTTCTAGTGCTTTCCAGTTCTCCCCTGCTACCTTAACCTTCCCCACTTCACAGGGAAATGCATGTCATTTCTGGAGAGCCAACCCCCTTTTTGTTGTTATCTAACTAACCTTTCCTTCTCTCCAGCAGTAAAATGGACAACATCACTCCTTCTACTATTTCTGGTTAATCTCTCTCCCATCTCTGTGCTGGATATTAGCCCCTCCCAAGGAAGTTTGCTCCATAGACTGTTCCTTCTATTTCCTCAGACCTCAATCTATTACACCTCTCTCCTGTATTTGTATCTCCTCCACTTCCACTAATACTTGCTCATCAACATTTAAGCATGCTTAAGATTCTGCATTAAATCAATCATGTCATTCACCCTGGACATTAATTTTCCCTCTAGTTATTACTTTCATTCCTCCAGTCCAGAGCCAAGCTTCTTGAAGGAGCTGTCTACATCTGCTCTCTCCACTTTTTTCCCCTATTTACAACTCAACCCACTATAGTCTGGCATATGCCACCACCAAGCTAACAAACTGATCTTAGAAAGGACATCAGTGATTTGCCTTAATGATTTAAAATCTAACAGCCATTCTTTAGGAATCTTGAGTGACCACTCAGTAGCACCTAACTTTAGAGCACTGAAATAGTAGTCTCTTTCATTGCTTCTTTCTAACTGCATTCTCCTGATTTTCTTCTTCTATTTTCTCTGGTCATTTCTTTTCTTGTTATAACTTACCCATACATGTTGATGTCTTTCTTAGCTCTCTTCTCTTATCCCTCTATTACACTCTCACTAACAGAATCTCCAACTCAGAACTCCCCTGAGTAGCTCCAGTATACTCTGAGGCAGTATCAAATGAAATGAACTAAAAAATATTTTTAGTTAGTTATATAAACTGTTTCTAATATAAAATGTATTCACTAAGTGAATAAATGCAAAATGTCAATGCTTACTCTAAAATTGTGACTTTTCTAATTTCTGTACCTCCCTTACTGAGGTCCATTCAAAACACATATTTACTTGGTGAGATACATTTGACTAATCCTATGGTACTGGACATTCTGCATGCTACTTATTTATTGGTATGATTTGGCAGAAATGATGAGTTGGCTCTTTTCAATGATTATAAATGAACTGAAGATTAATCAGTTTACTCATTCACTCAAGGCCTATTCTTATTCCATAAAGATGTGAGTAAAAAGGATAAATCTATACTCTGTTTAGGATGCTGACTCTAACCTGAAGGACTTCAGAAACAAAAATATACTTTGGAAATTCAGGACTTCAGTGAACTGCTTGCCTACAGTACTACTTAAACTTGGGTTGTATTCAGTTTTTAGAAGTAAAGAATCCCTAGAGAGATATAGAAATACATGATGTATTGAAGAGTACAGGCTTCACAGCAATACTTATAAACCATCCGTCATAGAAAACCTGGGCTATAGTTTCAGCGCATTCCCCGAAAGTTCATGTGTTGGAAACTCAATGCAGCAGTGTGGAGAAGTGGAATCTCTGGGAGGTGACTGGGTCATGAGGGCTCTGCCCCTAGAATGGATTAAGCCATTCATGGGTTTTTGGGTTATCAAGGGAGTAGGCTATTTATCACCAGAGTGGGTTTGGTATAAAAAGTTTGCCCATTTCTTATGAGCTCCACCACCATATGGTGGCCTGTGCTGTGCTGCCTTGGGACTCTACAGAAAGTCCCCACTAGCAAGAAGGCCCTCACCAGCTGTAGCCTGCTGACCTTGTACTTTCCAGACTCCATGATTGTAAGAAATAAGTTTCTTTACTTTATAAATTACTCAGTCTCAGGTATTCAGTTACAGCAAGAGAAAACAGATAAGATACTTTGAGATTCCAAATAGCATGTCTAGAGTCTTCTTGGGAATAAGAGGGTATGGAATCAAAATAGACCTATTTAACTTATGCTTTTTCCATACTCTACCACTATACAATACAGAGGTAAAGAATTCCTTGGTATGTAAACTACTGCATAAACTGCCACCCTCTCAACACATATGCAAACCACAATATGCCTTGTTAAATATAAGTTTTCCAATTGGAGAAAGACTCCTTATATATCCAACAATGTGCTAAGTCTGTGAGAATTAAAAACAAAAATCAGAATAAGAGGATCTTGATCTCAGTAACTGGATAATCTGGTGAGGAAACACATCTAACCTATTAAAAAGGGAGAGCAATATTCACTAGCAGACTTTAAATATAAGCATAATTAATAACAGGTAATCAGTAAGGCCTTTAAAAATAGGAAAAATTGAATAGGTTAAGAAGATGAAGAAAGGCATGACAAGCAACAGGAGAAAGCATCAGCTAAAAAATAAAATTTGAAATGAACAAAGCTTACTGGAGGGCTGATCACAGTGAGAAATTGTGCTGAAGAGTAGAAAATGATAAAAGGTGGGCATGGAGGATAGGGAGGTCCAAATATCAGGATAAGTCTGGAGCTCATCTACTAGTCAATAGGGAGCCAATAAGGAGTCTTACATTAATAAGTAATATAGAAAGCAGCAGTTTAGAAAGACTAACCAGAAGTAAAGAACCAGCTAAAAGGGAATCACTGTTCTTTACATACGATCAGAAGAACGGCATTAGAAATCTGATGGGACACATGAAAACAGGATGAACGTGCAAATTAACTCAAGAAAACGACGTCAATCAGATAACCACTTTTCTAAAATGCAAACTTCAGGAAAAGAGAAATAAAATTATTACACAAATATATGGTAATATTAAATCACAGCACCAAAACAAACTACATGCTACATTATTTTACACTGCCTTCCAGTTTGTCCTATGTGTTAACAGTAAATGTTTTGAGTGTTTATATTCTAACCCAGAGTCCCGCCACAATCATTCAGAGGTTAGGGGCCAGATTCCTAAACCAATAGATCAATTATTAAATACAATGTTAGAAATCAAGACAACAATATCCTGCTAAAAAAAACCTTTATCTTTTCAAATTTCCAATCCATTCTTCAAAACCAAGTATTACCTTATGTCAGAACTCTGGTTCCCAACTTCCTTACAGTTCTCTAACTCACTAATATTTAAAGAGAAGGGAGAGAGCTAAACATGCATTGGCAATTCATTTAATATCTATAGTTTTATTAATAAACACTGGAAAATACAAACTCCTATTTATTTTCCATAAATGACATGACAAAAATTCTTTATTGCACTGGAGTGGAAGTCGTGATGTGAACAGGGATTGGGCGGGGAAGAGGTATAAAAGCTAGTTATTGCACACTCTAAATGCTCTGATTTGAAAATATAGTTTAAGCCCTGGTTTACAGAAACACTGCAAAACTCTAGTCTTAATCTAGATAAAGCTCCTTACCATCTTGGCAACAAAAGCAATTTGAGCAAAACCATAATCTAATTCATAGCTTAACCTAAAGCTTATAATACATATCTTTGCATTAAGTAAGGTGTGTAGTTTTAATCACTTTCCTTAAGTTAGAAAGTGGGACCCCGCGCAGTGGCTCATGCCTGTAATCCCAGCACTTTGGGAGGCCTAGGTAGGCAGATCACCTAAGGTGAGGAGTTTGAGACCAGCCTGGCCAACATAGTGAAACCTTGTCTTTACTAAAAATACAAAATTCGCTGGGCGTGGTGGTGCCTGTAGTCCCAGCTACTCAGGAGGCTGAGGCAGGAGAACTGTTTGAACCTGGGGAGGTGGAGGTTGCAGTGAGGGGAGATTGGGCCACTGCATTCCAGCCTGGGTGACAGAGTAAGACTTCGTCTCAAAAAGCATAAATAAAAAAGTTAAAAAGTGGGAGAAGAGCATCTCAATTTATTGTATTCACTTCAAAAATCAATTTGCCTTTCTTAACAATATCAGGGAAGAGGGCAAATTTTGGCATACACAAAATAACTAATAGCACATTCCGCTGACAATATTCCACTCAAAAAGAGGTAGGTTTACATTTCTAGCCTTTAGAGTTTGAAACAAATGAAGAGAGTTGTATTAATCAGTGAATGTATTTTTAGATCTCTGGAGAAATAAAGTATTTCGTAAATATATAAAAATGGAAATAATTGGTCTAGTATGCAAAGTGTTAATTACTTGATTCAAAAGCATAATGGAATAGTATAACTGGAGTTGGTGGGTTGTGCTGATTTACAATAAGAAATCAATCAAAAGTAATCTCTAAAGTCTTTAATATCTGCTTTCCAGGGGAAATATTAAAACAGATACAACAAAGGCCATAAAATAATCCAGTCTGTGCTACAGTCTAATTGTTTAATGCTGGAATAAAAAACAGAACTACAAGTAGCCAGAAGAATTTGCTTTTGCTCTGCTTGTCTCGCCTCTCCTCTTCCTTCCTCCTCTCTCATTACAGGAAACAGCTCTAAAACTGAATCTAGACCAAGAGGAATAGAACTACCATCCCTTTGACATACTCAAAAATTGATTAAGTTTTCAAAAAGCTTAGTAAAAAGGCATATGTAGCTGACTTTGAGGGACTAGTCTAAAATTAAAGAAATTATAAATGATTCCTATAGGACTTTTACGCAAAGTAAACTTACATGGGAGCAATCAAGCAGGGCTGTAAGTAAATATAATTCCAAATCTTGAGACAAACAGATATTTAGCACAGGAGAGAATAATAAAGTGGGTCAATTCAGTTCTGAGATACCTTAAAAATTGTTATTTTCTTCTAATTTTTAGAGTTCTCTTAAATTAAAAATAATATTACTTTTAAGCAGTGAAAAACAACATTGAATAGTAAGGATGAGATAAAGAGAAAAAAAGCAGGTAGAAAGACATGAAAAACGTTAAAATTCGAGCTTATATTTAGTATAGTAGCAATCAAAAAAACCTTCTGGTTGTGACTGACAAGAAGCAACACATTACAATATTATACAGTGTAATTCTTCTAAATATATAGAACACCAGAAAATTCTGCCTAACAGTTACTGGTATTATACTTATATTGTAGATAATTAGACATCCGCACTATTAAAGAATCCTTAAAGTCACTTAAAAGTTATGAATTATAACCCAGAGTCAACACCTGTACTTAATTATATTCAATTGCTCAAGGGTTTTAAATTTTTAGTTGCTGCAACATAGCAACTCTTTTCAAAGAAGTAGGCAAAAAAGAAGTATCTTAATGAGAACTAGCATTCGGCTTTAAACAAGATTTTCACTTCTTATTCCTTATTATATAACAAATACTTTAAATGTGTAAAAGGCAAAATTAACCAATGTTATTTAGTTTTGTTTTGAGATGGGGTCTTGCTCTGTTGCCAGGCTGGAGTGCAGTGGCACAATCACGACTCATTGCAGCCTTGACCTCCTGGCCTTAAGCTATCCTACTGCCTCAGCCTCCTGAGTAGGTGGAACTACAAGGGCCTGCCACTGAGTCTGGCTAATTTTTTTTGTTTGTTTTCAGTAGAAATGAGGTCTTGTTATCTTGCCCAAGCTGGTCTTGAACAGTTGGGTGGAAGTAATCCTCCCGCCTCAGCTGCCCAAAGTGCTGGGATTACACGTGAGTCACTGCGCTCAGCCAATCAATGCTATTTTGAATTAATATTGAGATTCTGCCCTACTTCCAATGTTGAGCTGACTGTTTCTGTTGTAATTACCCTTTGCAATAGCCGGCTCTCTATTTTCTTAACTTATAAAACATCACTCAGCCTTCTGCCTGTAGAAATAGCCCTGTATAAACTGACCTTGCCCTCACCCTTCCAATCTTACCATCACTGCTCTCCAGAAACCCTCAGCTCAGGCCAAACTCTTGTGCTGACTCATGAAGGCCAGAAAGTTCCTCATGTTCAACTATCACTGTATTTTTTCCCACTGCCCTTTTTGGAACTCAAAGATAAATAAATATCCCTTCTTTCTATTACAAATTACATCCGTCCTTAAAATGTATAGTTCAGTTTCTCCTCATTTACAAGGCAATATTAGAGGAATTCAGGTCTAAGAGATCTCTACCATACCTGAGTCATAGAGGAGTTGTAGAGACTTGTTTGGAATAAAGTACAGCAAAACTGGTGGTTACATATTTTACCTTAAATATGGCTTCTGAGAAAATCCCATTTTTACACCTTTCCAAGGAGTCATATTACAAGGAGGAAAAAAATGCAAACACAGAAATTAATAAAAACTAGAATTCTGTCTGTATTAGCAATACTGTAAGTTATGGATAAAGGGGACATGTGAACCATTCATTATTCAAGAAATAAACTAAACAGAAAATCAGAGCTTTAATTTTTGTAACGTTGGTGCCCACAAGACCCCATTTTCAATCAAACTAAATTACTCTCAATGCTTTCATTTCTCATCTTCCATGCTGTTACTCATCCCTCTGCTTGGAATATTCTTCCTCCTCACTTTGGCCTTTCAAAAAAATTTACATATCTTTCATGGCCTTAATGAAATGTCACTGAATGGTATCTCCATAGCAATATGACTTCTCTAACCATACCCTCTATTTGAACTGCCACTATCCATTCTATTCATCTGACCACTATCCATTCTAACATCTAGTGTTAGAATATCTGATTCTATGTCTAGTTACCTAAGCTTGGGGATTATGTGTATCTTAAATGTCTTTCTACTTCCCACCAGTGCCCTGATCAGAGCTGATGCACAACAGGCCCAAAAAAGGGGTGAGCAAAAATACAAGTGAAGACATGACTGAAGGAGGAATCAATGAATGAATGAACGCCTCAAGGAGTTATTGGCACTTAGAATGAAAAATTGTTAGAGGGAAACTACAGATTCTAGATGAAGCTAAACATGCAGCACAACAGAAAAAGATCAATTTCACAGCACACAATAAGACATTTAGTGAGCATTTCAAAGAAACTAGTGCTAAGCATATCAATCACAAAAATTACTAGAGAAGCAAAGCATAAAACATGGCAAACTACAGACTGCAATAGAAGACACAAGAAATTTCTTATCTCTTCATCCCTGAATTGCTTAACTATTAGTGAAGGACAGACAATTATCTTCTGAAGACTTCTGGGGTGTTTGCATTGGATTACACATTTTAGTTAATACAAACAATTGTTTGAATGTATAAGTCAAATTAAGAAGTGGGAACACTACCTACATACTATAACTAAGACTAATGAATGTAGCAATAAAAAAGGAGAAAAGAGAGAGAGAAGGGATGGATCAGAATGAATCAGGATTAAGGAGGGAAGGCCGGCATACAGACAAGGCCTTTCAGGGACAGATATTTGCAAAGGGAAGCAGAGAGTAAAGAAGACATTCCAGCAGGATGGAAGTATAACAGAAGTGATTAAGGGCACATACTCTGGAATCAGAACATCTGGATTCAAATCTGGATTTCAGACTGACTGATTAGTTGTTGGATGAATTTCTTCATGTCTTAGTTTCCTCTGTAAAATGTACACAATAACAGTACCTATCGCCTAAGATCATTTTATAACCTTTATTCATAATATCAATGGATTTTGACTTCTATCTAATTTTTCTAAGATACAGACGGGAGAATATAGGAAGGTAAGAGGGATGACTCACCAAGAACACCTAGTGTTATAATAGGAAGAAGATGGTTTGACTAAATCCACATTACACAATAGAGATCACATCTTGGGTCCAAATGAAAAGTACTGTGATGGTAGATGCCCTGAAACCAGATAATATACCTCACAAAATACACCGTTAAATGCATTAACACACAGTTCTAAAATGAGAGTAGAAACATGGAAGAAAGGATAAGACCTAGGGAGATGAAGGATAAGCAAGCAACCACATCCTTTGGGAGCAGACTGTGTAAGGGAGGTCACTGCATCCCCAGTACTTTTCTGATGTAACCCACCCCAACCGGCCCAACAAAACGGGTACGATCTACCTGAGATCTTTCTAGAATTTCTACTGCAATCTTATCAAGTCCTAGTCAGTCTACAGGATCTAGTTCTCAAAAGTAAAGCTAGAGCTACCACCACCAGGTGGTGCCAAATCAAAGCCAGTATCAGAATGGATTTGGATGGGCCAGGACCTTGTGACACCCCTTATACCCCTGTGGTCAGCTGTGCAGGTTCATCCTGTCATTTAATTCACCTAGAAATAAAGTGATCACATATTTTACGCAAATGAAACTTTTGGACCCACACAGCACATTATGGTAGAGAAGGGGTGGTTATTGTATTCTATTCTTGGTGGAGGACAGGCAGTACAACCGGGCTGTTTTAAGACTAGTTACAAATGAATACATTTAAAAAACTTCTTTCTTGCTTTATGCCATATTTCATTAATATCAACTCAGATACAGTCTTGAAAGTAATCAGGAAATCATAAATAGGAATGCAGTGTACAAAAAGTTCTGACATCATCAAGACTTTAGTTAAATACAAATACATTTAATGCATCAAGGCTCTTACTAAGGAGCCATGATCTTTACCCCATGATTTTCCACAAAAGTGAAAGGATATTATCACTGATCCTCCTGCAAAAAGTTCAGTGATCCCATTAGCTCTTTTGTCTATAGAACTATTTTGTCTTTAGAGCAAAAAACAGGGGGACTATTGTAATAGAGAAATTGCTCCACCTATTTACCCCCCAATGGAAAATCAGAACAACAAAAAACCTATGAATATTTATCGAAAGTCCTCTAAGAATCACCTCAAATTTTCCAGTAAAAGACTTCATGGCAAACTTATTCCCCTCCATTTCCATCTAATCCCCCCACCATGGGATTTTAGCACTGCTAATATGTTATACCTGTCAAGATCTGATGACTGTATGTTATGTATTCATCTGAACAGAACCACTACACTTAGTTACAGGCTATCATCAACCAATTCATTCTCTTGCTAAAATCAAGTCATCCAATTACTCCTTGACTAATCAAGGCTGTTTTGGCTTTTTCTTTTTTCAAAAGGTACTCAACAGCATAAACAGTTCACTTACAAGAAATGGAAAGGGGCTAATCAGCAGAATTATTGTTTTGCTGCTACAATTTGCAGTATTTAAATTTAGTTGCTGATTGGACTGAAAGTTTTATGATATAGCATATGAAACTAGTTTAATACAACTGTGAAGCTGTGTAGCTGTATTGTCTTGCCACGGCTATACTGGTCTACTCTGCAGGACAAATGAGTGACTACTTTCTTTAAAATAAGGATATTTAAAAATAATAAGTTTTAGTGTACATTCCCACATATACTGGTTTTATAAACAAAGTATACAGCTATTAATTCTCCAGTATTGTTTTTAAAGTTAGCACCTGCATGCAACACCATACACATGTGTGTGTTACATGTGTACAAAAAAACCCACAACTGCTTTGGTTTTTCATCTACATTTATTTTGGATTTTAAGCAATAATAAACTAAGGACAGAATTATTATTTAAGAAAATAAGACTTATCTAAATGTTTAAATACATGTTACCACTTATATAATAAATAAAATGATTAACATTACATTTCTAAAATGGGGAGAATTACAATTATAATAATAATTATGGGTGCCCATAAAGTTATTATCCATCAGTATTGCTATTCTTATCTATATAAAATGTCTGAGAGAACATCTAACAGAATGACTAATGTTGGAACACCGGACTAAAGCCTTGAGTTATATTTATTTTATATTTATGTTATGTACATATTTATTACAAAGTATTTAAAGAAAATGTTTTTATATGTCACACCTTGATTAAAATCTTCAGAAAATTTTGAAAAGAGATGGGATCCAGTCTTGAGACTGAGATTTATTTACTTCATTAAATACAGCAATATATTAACCAAAATAATAAGTTTTACTTCATAGGAGAAAATAAATTTACAAAATGCCATTATATTAAAATGAATAATTTAACTTTTTAAAACCTTAAACCATAAATAATTCTTTATACCTTGAAATAACAGTATACATCGACAAGAACATACATCTTAGAAAATATAATATACAAATAGGATTAAAACAATTTCTGAATTTTTTATACATGTGCACATACAAGTAACATTTCATAGAAGTAATCCTCCATAGGCTTATATTTTGCATACTAAAACCTATCTGGAAATGAAATTCTATACAAAATTGTAAAACTATACTTCCAGTAAATGTCTGATAGGGTTATTCAACATATAAACATTTCAGAAAAGTCTTGATTTCAGAAATGCATTAACAAGGCATATAAATGCCAGTACATTTCAAACAAATTGTTCTCAATTTTTTAAAAAATTGCTACCTTTTAATAATATTTTTGAAAAAAGACTCAATCTGGTTATGCTGAGATTCAAAAAAGCAAATAAATTAAAAACCAAAATAAATGAACAGAGAACTAATATTCTTTAAAGATGAATACTTCTCAGAGTAGGCACACCTGCCAATATATTAGAAATAAGTAAAATCAACTACAAAAGTAATAAATCAAACGCCATGGTAGACTTGACTTCTCCAGACAGCATTTTCAAGCCGTCTTTGTGGCTTTGTTTGGCGCCATGGTCCTTTAAGTTTTGTCTTCATAAAGCCCTAACTAGTTGTAATCATTTGCAGCCTAATTGTGGACATTTATCTGCTTTTCTTATGCATAGAACATAGCTATTAAAGCTGAATGGTGATGGTGTGAAGTATAGGTTAAATTGGGTGAAATTAAAGCAAATTACTCCGGGATGTGGAAATCTGAAAATAGAAACCACCAATGATTTGCAACCCTCTTGATGATCAGCTTCACAGAACCCTAAACGACAAGAAAACTTACATATTTTAAAGTTAACTAGGTTTTTAAAAATAATATGTATAAATGTATTTTTAACTACAGCACCTCTTGGTAATGGTGGAAAGATTATTTGTTTAACTCAGCTGCAATGTTAAAAAGATGGGTTTCTATTTTAAATAGTGCAGTTTATTTTTTAAATAAGATTTCCATTTCTTCATATAAATTTTTACCTATAAGAATGCATCCAACTATATCACATACACAGTTAATACAATGCCATATAATATTTTGCTAGCTAAGTTTTAATCCTGAATAAAAGTATAATATAAGAGACAACACACAGTAACAAAAGGAAACTAACAATGTAAACATAAATGTATTATATGCCTATAACTTACAGAGGCCTACTTATACACATGCTGTATATAAATATGTATGTGACTAGCATAAAGAAAAATACACAGTGGCCTAGAAATAAATGCAAAACAGTAAAATATAAGAACTTTATTTTCATTTATCTAAAACCTTACTGCTTGACTAACAGATTTGGATAAAGACAATAAAAACATATATTGACCAGGAGCAGTGGTTCGTGCCTATAATTAGCCAGGTATCACAGCACACACCTGTGGTCCTGGCTACTTGGAAGACTGAGATGGGAGGACTGCTTTAGCCCAAGTGTTCAAGGCTGCAGTGAGCTATGATGGCACCACTGCACTCCAGCCTGGGTGACAGACTAAGACTTTGTCTCTTTAAAAAAAACAAAAATACACACACACATAGATAGATAGATAGATAGACAGATAGATAGATAGAGACACACATACATACATTTGCACCCTGCATATTCTCTTAGTCAATCAACCAAAGTAGTTGAAAAAATGTACTAGACCACATCTAGATAAGCTTACACTAAAGAAAAAAATTCTAGCAATGAAACTGATACTCTTCCTTCTTTTACTGACTGCTATGTAAAAAGCACATTTTAGGTATTTAGAGAGAGATGAAATTAAATGACATGACCCATACTGTCAAGGAGTTTACAGTCTAGTTGGAGAAATAAGACAAGAATATGTAACTAAACCATGGCATCAAAAAATGACCCCTACATGAAGGCTCCTAATCTCAAAGGCAGGAAACGTGAGCAAAAGGGGGACAGAGGGAGCTCACAGAGGATATGGACCTTAAAGGACAAAACTTAGCTAGAGGTACAGCAAAGGTAAGGGTGGAATATATAAAGTACATTCAGGACACAGAATAAATATGTCTGAGGAAAATTTAGAACAGAACAGAAAGCACTGGAAAACATACTAATGCTTAACAATGAAGAGCATTGAGTACCAGGCAGAACATGGAATTCCCAGGAAGGCATGAACGTTTTACAACAGGCAGTAACATAATCAAATGCAATGACCCTCAAGCAGTGATACATCTAATTTCTCAATGGCCATATCACAATTAAAGGTGATATGCCAAAGCTGTGGTCCTCTGGAATAACGGCAATACTCGTGGACCTTAAGTCCTTGTCCCATACCAGGCTGTGAAGGTATTATTGCTTCCTATTTAATAATTGTATGCTTATGTGTTATCTTTTTGTTTTACGGTTAGTAGAGTACAAAACTGAATATTCACTGTAATATTCAGCTACTGGTAGATTTTTATTTGTGTATATGTTTAAACCATGGCAACGATATATACTTCTAAGTAATACTATAACGCTGATAAAACTTAAGTTAGAAATTTAACAAAATATACATAATTATTTTCTGTTTTGTGAAAAGTAGATTTTTAATCCCTCTATGATATAGGAAACCAAGTACTGGGGCAGAGTCACTAAGTGATATAATTATGGTTAAGAATCACTGCTCCTGTAATTCCAGCACTTTGGGAGGCAGAGGCGGGCGGATTGCTTGAGTACAGGAGTTCGAGACCAGCCTGGGCAACGTGGCAAAACCCCCGTCTCTACAAAAAATACAAAAATTAACTGGGTGTGGTGGAGTGTGTCTGTAGTTCCAGCTACTCAGGAGGCTGAGGTAGAGAATTGATTGAGCCCGAGAGGTTGAGGGTCCACTGAGCCTTGATAGTGCCACTGCACTCCAGCCTGGGCAACAGAGTGAGACTGTCTCAAACAAAGAAAAGAACCACTGCTCTTAAAGGAAGAAACTGGAAGAAGAAAAGACTATAACAGTTATTCTCAAAAATCTTCTAGTGTGCAGATGATTCCCAGCCCTCTCCTTGATTCTGGATTACTAGGGAGAAGCCTGGGATTCTGCATTTCAAAGAAAACATATGTCTGAGACAAGTGATTACAGGGTCACACTGATCAGAAAAACAGAGCCCCAGCAACAATTTATTAGTAAGGTCAGTTAAGTGGTAGTGAAAATAGAATAAGGCAAAAAAGAAGAGAAGTACTTCCAGAAAAGACTGATAGAACTTGATGACAGATAATAGCAATAATATAAGGTAAATCAATTTTATTAATTAAAAATAAATAGGCCGGGCTCAGTGGCTCATGCAAGGTCAGGAGTTCAAGATGAGCCTGGCCAACATGGTGAAACCCCGTCTCTACTAAAAAATACAAAAATTAGCCAGGCGTGGTGACAGGCACCTATAAATCCCAGCTACTTGGGAGGCTGAGGCAGGAGAATCGCTTGAACCCGGGAGGCAGAGGTTGCAGTGAGCTGAGATTGCGCCATTGCACTCCAGCCTGGGGGACAAGAGCGAGACTTTGTCTCAAAAACAAATAAAAATAAACAAATAAATAAATGTATGGGTGCCTGCTTAGAAAGCTGATCCAAAAAAAAAAAAAGTTTTTTCATTTAGAGTACAAAACTACTTTATTTAACCAAATAAACTGTTTAAAAATAAATAGAAATGAAACTTTTAAAATGTAGTGATACAATTTGGCTTGTGTCCCCAACCAAATTTCATCTTGAATTGTAGTACCCACAATCCTCATGTGTGGTAGGAGGGACCTGGTAGGAGGTAATTGAATCATGGGGGTGGTTGCCCCCATTCTGTTCTTAGGACAGTGAGTTCTCACAAAATAATGATGGTTTTATAAGAGGTTTTTCCCTTTCCTCATTCTGTCTCCTGCTGCCCTGTGAAGAGATGCCTTCCACCATGATGGTAAGTTTCCTGAGGCCTCCCCAGCCTCATGCAGAATTGTAAGTCAATTAAACCTCTTTTCTTTATAAATTACCCAGTCTTGGGTATTTTCTTCATAGCAGCATGAGAACAGACTAACACACATGGCATTTCATAAAGTTTCAACTTGTCCTGTGCCCTGACTTTCTCCCACAAGGACAAGGTTAGAGTTGGCAACTACACAATACAGAGAACTAAGAAGGGGTTTGGATACTATTCTGTTTTATGTTTGGTGATCCCACAAAGTAACATATCGGTTTCGTTTTCACGAACAATAAGCTTCACCACATATTTAATGAAGAGGAAACATTTTTATTACAATTGTGGTAATGAAATTTCATCAGAATGATACTGCTGTAACTCTCATAATAGTGTGATGTTTCAAACCAGTATTACGGGGTATTATCAAGATGAGATAAACGTATTTTCCAGTCAAGAATCAAAGTAAATAGGTTCTTAAAATTTTTTTAATGTAAAATTTGACAGGTATTTTCTCCCCTCTCCAAATTCACAGAATTATCAAAAACAATTTCAAGTTTATCACTGATAGGTAGAGCATTTGTTGTTTAGGCGTCAGCATCTTTCTATATCCTATCTATACTCTCTTCTAGCTCCCCAACTGCTGCTTAGGAATTTAGGTCACTTCAGGTAAGATTATTTTACCTGCCCACAGTGACTACTGAAAGATTGGGCTTGTGACCTAAGCTGGCCCAATGAAGGAAATTTCAAAATTTATTGCAAGACTTGAACAAGGTCACTCTTTCTCCTCTGACAGATGTGAACTAAAAACCACATGGCCAGTGAAATGCAGGAAGCCATGTTACAACCATCAGAGGAATCAGCCAAAAGATGAGTAAAGCTGGCCAAAAGGTAGAGACAGAAAGAAATTAAGACCTTAGGGAAAGTTCTGAGACAATGCACTGATCACGTACTGCATGAAACCATGTATGTTATCTTCTCAGTAACTGCAAGCCAATATATATAGACTACCTTTATTTTTTAAGCCATTTTGGACTGGAATCCTACTGTAACTGAAAGTATCACAACTCTTATATTACGCTTCCTACCATAAATAAAACATTGTAATAGTGAGTATCTACTGTTCCATATTTAAAATGGGATACAGAAAAAATAAGGGTGAAATGCATAAGGTATATTCAGAAAACAAATATATCTAAGGAAAATACATCCAACTGACATAAGAGGTGAAAGAAAGGGTATGTTCAGGCCAACAACAGTCCTGTCTTCAGAAATTGTGAGTTCGGCCATCAACTGGCCCAAGGTCATATAGTCAACAATCTTTTTCAAAGGTTTTTTCATTTCCAAACACTGATAATGTGTACTGAAAAAAAAAACTGTGACGCAAAATTTCTGACACAAAGAAGGTATAGAACAAATGTTGATCCTATTCCCACCTTTGCTGGAGAGTCCATGCCAAAGAAATTCTTGTTCCCTTCCATCTAACCAAATTCTATCCAGTTTAAATTTTCTTTCTTAAACATAAAATAATTTGTTTAAATAATGTTTAAGCGTTTATCATATGCAAGAGTATCACCTATCAAAGGACTGGATTAGCTTGTCAAATTAAATAATTTCAGTAACAGAGACAAAAAGAAACACACTTCACAAGAATGAGAATGCTGGCCGGGCGTGGTGGCTCATGCCTGTAATCCCAGCACTTTGGGAGGCCAAGGCGGGCGGATCACGAGGTCAGGAGATTGAGACCATCCTGGCTAACACGGTGAAACATCATCTCTACTAAAAATACAAAAATTAGCTGGGCGCGGTGGTGGGCGCCTGTAGTCCCAGCTACCCGGGAGGCTGAGGCAGGAGAATGGCGTGAACCCGGGAGGCGGAGCTTGCAGTGAGCCGAGATGCGCCACTGTACTCCAGCCTGGGAGACAGAGCAAGACTCCATCTCAAAAAAAAAAAAAAAAAAGAATGAGAATGCCGTTCCGATTTACCATTCATAACTCAAATGTCAGGCTGGGCGCAGTGGCTCACGCCTGTAATCCCAACACTCTGAGAGCCTGAGGCAGGCTGATCAGTTGAGGTCAGGAGTTCGAGACCAGTCTGGGCAACATGGTGAAACCCCATCTCCACCAAAAAATACAAAAAAATTAGCCGCGCGTGGTGGCATGTGCCTGTAGCCCCCAGCTACTTGGGAGGCTGAGGCAGGAGAATTGCTTGAACCCAGAAGGCAGAGGTCACAGTGAGCAGAGATCGTGCCACTGTACTCCAGCCTGGGCAACAGAATGAGACTCCATTTCAAAAAAAAAACCTCAAATGTCACCTCCTATTACTTATCAGAAGATAGTATCTGATAAATTTGTAGCTAACTGTTGAACATTTAATTTTTGACCTAATTCAGAACATTCCAATTCACATATTAAAAATAAGCCAAATTATTTACAAGTGGGACCAAAATTTACCTCCTGCACAGGAAGAAAATATGACAGAGACTCTGAGAAGCAGTTTCTTAGACAGACTGAGTTTCTTAGAACATATATCAGATTTGAGCAACCAGATACAAGAAGACAAGGAAGCTCTCCTTAGAAACCCAACTGTGGGAGTCGCAGTACTGGTTCACATACTTGGAAAACATGATCTGAACATGAACTCTCAACAGCAACAACAACAAAGATTGGCAGCCAATTCAAATTCCTTCGGTGTGTCATAGATCTAGGTAAATGTTTACTTGAATGAGTCTCTGATTTCCTAGAGGAAAGTCATTTCTATTACTACCATAGCACCGTGCAATAGTGCTTCCTTTTGTCATTTTGCTAAGTATTGCCATTTATATGATTTTAAATATCTACAAAATTCTGTTCTGTAATAACACAGATGTCCACAAAATTTATCTAAGTGAAAATCATAACTATTATCTTTAAAGTATGGGGGCACAAAAATGCGGCAGATTATATTTCTTATACTGTTGATTTACCCAACTACTACTCCACTTTATGACCCGAAATTACCCTGCTGAAAGACTGTACTAACTTCTTTAGGGGAATTTAATAAGGGCCTTCTTTATGGGAAACATATTTTAAAGTTCCCCTCCTTTCTCCTATAACCCCCGTTTAGTTAAGAATTCACTTAATATCTTCTTTTATAATCGTGTCATAATAATTGTTACGAAAGATAAAAATTAACTAACATTAGAAGGAGTCAACAATTATGTCTTAAAGAAATTTTGAGTAAACTGAAAAAGAAGAGAGGGAAAGAACCCACAAGCCAACACAACACTTAGCCTATCCTCAGAAAAAAAAAAAAAAGTGCCCCATTAGACATCAGTAAATATAAACGAGTTACAATCATACTGGACTGAATCTTTTACATCTTCTTCAATTCATCCTCAAAGGCTACATGAGAGATAGGACTCTGGCACAAGTCAATTCAGAATTTATAGAAATATAATCCTTAGGCCAGGAGTGGTGGCTCACGCCTGTAATCCCAACACTTTGGGAGGCTGGGGTGGGTGGATCACTTGAGGTCAGGAGTTCAAGACCAGCCTGACCAACATAGTGAAACCCTGTCTCTACCAAAAATTCAAAAATTAGCTGGGCACGGTGGTGCACGCCTGTAATCCCAGCTACTTGGGAGGCTGAGGAAGGAGAATCGCTTGAACCTGCAAGGTAGAGACTGCAGTGAGCTGAAATTGCACCATTTTACTCCAGCCTGGGCAACAAGAGCAAAACTTCATCCCCCCCGCCCAAAAAAAAAAAACTATATATATATATATATATAATCCTTATAATTTTCAGTTACTTGGTAAAACTGTATTACATAGTAATTAAAGTATGAAAGTAATAAACTAATACTAAAGATTAAATAGTGTATAATAATCAATATAAGATTATTATACTTGGTATTAAGTTAAAATTAACTATAAATCACAAATATTTTTTCCTTAAGGTTCAAAACCCACTGTCTTAGTATGCATGCTATCACTATAGGAAGTAAAGTACTGGTGTATAAAACTGATAAGAAGTGCTACTGACTTATTAGGTAGCCTAAAATTCCAACCAAGGGCTTTCATTTTCAATAATGGCACAGTAAGATCTCACTGGAAAACTACCACTGACCACCCTGGTGGGGAAAAACACTATAAAACACAGACAAGATACAAAAAGCAGCTACCTAAAGGCACTGGAGAACAAAGGAAATCAGAAAGACTGGTTAGGAGTACCTGCTCAAAGAAGGGGAGTTATATGAAGGAAATTCATGTTTTCAAGGCGTTTAGCTTGCAACCAAGTATTGCCAACACAGGGCAAGCTACAGATAAATCAGTCTTTCTGTCCTGGAGAAGCAGAAAACCAAAGCTAGGGAAACTGTAGCAATGGAAGAATGCAAAGAGAAGAGAAAGAGACAGGAAAAATAGATGAAATCCCCTCAGTCTACTCACCTCTTTGATTGATACCAGAACTCAATCAAAGAGGTGGGCAGACTCAAAGCAGATCAGCTAAAGACAAAGTGAAGTGAGACTGGAGCTGCCATCTAAGAAACAGAGATTGTAGTTCAACTGTCTACTAATACAAAACCAAAAAACAAAACAACCCCCCTACACATATGACAGAAGAACTGGAACCTAGAATCACCAGAACGTAACATTCATAATGTCCAGGATACAATCCAAAATTACCTAAGAAAAATCAAGCATAATGCTATCAGAAAACAAGTGAGATTGAATTTGAGATGATCCAGATGGTGGAAGTAGCTGAGAAAAAATTTTAAGTGCCTATTAAAACTATCTTCAATAAATAAAAGTAAATTATGCACACAATGAATTGGGAGACAGGCACTCCCAGCAGAGAAATAGAAATGGTGGGAGAGAAGGAAGAAGAGAAGAAGAAAGGAGGGCAGGGAGGAAGGGAGGCAAATTTAGAACTGATAAACACAATATGTATCTCTATCTATCTATCTATCTATCTATCTATTTATCTATCTATTTATCTATCTATCTATGGATATAACAGCCAAATTAAGATGACTGAGGAAAAGAATACGTCAAAGATAAATCAACAGAAACTAATTTGAACACACAGAAGACAGAATAAAAATGAACAGAGCCTCAGGGACCTACTAGATAATATAAAATGGTCCAACATGCATATAATTTCTCCTTTTTTTTGAGACAGAGTCTCGCCCTGTAGCCCAGGCTGGAGTGCAATGGCGCAATCTCAGCTCCCTGCGACCTTCGCCTCCCAGGTTCAAGTGATTCTCCTGGCTCAGCCTCCCAAGTAGCTGGGATTACAGGCACACAACATCATGCCCAGCTAATTTTTTGTATCTTTAGTAGAGATGGGGTTTCGCCATGTTGGCCAGGGTGGTCTCGAATTCCTGACCTCGTGATCTGCCTGCCTCAGCCTCCCAAAGTGCTGGGATTACAGATGTAAGCCACCGTGCCCAGACCCAACATGGACATAATTAAAGTCCTAGAAGGAGAGGGGAAAGAGATGGGGAGAAAAAAAATTTGAAGAATTAATGAATAAAAATTTACACGATTTATTGAAAGCAATTTATAAATTGAAGTGCAATGCTAAGACATACAATAGCAGAGGTATGATATAAATGTCAAAGGTAAAGAGCAATTCTTGAAAGAAGCAAAAAGAAGTTTCAATTAATCATTGATTTTTTCATTAGAAATTAAGGACAGAAGAGAGTGCAACAATATTTTTAAAGTGCAGAAAAAAAATTAAACAAACCTGTCAACCAAGAATTTTATATACAGCAAAAATATTCTTAAAGAATGAATCTTGTAATAAAAACATTTTCAGATGAAAGAAAACTAAGAGAATTCATTGCCAACAGCCCTGCACTACAATTAATGCTATAAAAAGGTCTTCAAAGTTAAAAGAAATGATAAGTAGAACCTCAGATTCTCAGAAAGAAAAGAAAAGCATCAAAAATGGCAAATATCTAAGTAAGTGCAAAAGGGTTTTTGTTTTTTCTTTTCATGGCTTCTTCATAATACAAATATGTTTAAACAAAAGTCATTTATGATATACTAAATGCCACTGAAATGTACATTTTTAAATGGTTAATTTTAGGTAATGTAAATTTTATCTCAATTTTTTAAATTGTGGGATTTACAATATGTGTAAAGTATTACACACAACTATGGCATAAAAGACAGGGAGGGAATATGGGATTATAAACTTGCAAGTTTTCTATATTTTACATGAAGTGATACAATATAAACTGTAAACTATAAAAAAAACTTAAAGGCATCTGTAAACAAACTGAAAAGTTAAAGATATATATTGTAATCACTAGAGCAATCACTTAAAAAAAGTGAAATCTAGTTGGAATTGAAGATGAATGTTAAAATAAAATCCTAAGAAATATTCAAATAATCAAAAAAAAAAAAGTAAAGAAACAGAGGAACAAACCACAGAAGCAACAAATAAAACACAAATAAAAATTTACAAATCCAAACCTATAAAGTCCATTAGGCAATGGGATAAGCACTTTAAAAGGTGTTTTACTATCAGAATTGATAATAAAATAGAACACAATCATATGTTCTGTATAAGAGATACATTTTAATATAAAGACATGGCAAGCACAATGGCTCACACTAGTAATCCCAACACTTTTGGGAGGCTGAGACAGAAGGATTGCTTGAGGCCAAGAGTTTAAGATCAGCCTAGGCAACATAGCAAGCCCCCACTTCTACAAAAACTTAAAACTAAAAAATTAGCCAGGCATGGTGACATGAGCCTGCAGTCCTACTTACTTGAGAGGCTGAAGTGGGAGGATTGCCTGAGCCCAGAAGTTTGAGGCTGCAGTGAACTGTGACTGTGGCACTGCACCCTAGCCTATGCAACAGCGCAAGAGTCTGTCTCCAAACAAACCAACAGGGATAGGTTGAAAGTAAATGGATGGAAGACAGTAAGTATAAGACGGCCATAGTAGCTGTATTAATATCAGATTAAATTGATTTTAAAATAAAAAGTACCACATATTTTTAAATGAGAAAAAAGTAAATTCATCCAAAAGGCATAATATTCACATAAAGCATAATATACACATAATGTATATGTGCCTAATAACAGCTTCAAATTACAGGAAGCCAAAATTAACAGAAGTAAAGATGAAATGAACGATTCTACAATCAGAACTGGAGATCTTAATACCCTTCTCTTAACTAAATTAATGGAACTAGATGAAAAAAATCAGTAAAAACGCAGAAGATATGAACAATGCTATTAATCGTCTTGAACAAAGTATTTATAGAACATTACATTCAATAATAACAAAACACGTTCTTTTCAAAAGCATGTAGTTCATTTGGCCCAGACTATGCATAGCCAAAAAACAAGTCCCAAATTTAAAAGAACTGAAATCACACAGAGGATGATCCCTAACTACAAAAAAATTAAATTAGAAATCAATAACAGTAAGAATGCTAGAAAAGCTCCAAATACTTGGAAATACACAAACGTTTTAAGAATCAATGGATCAAAGAAGTCACAAGAAAAATAAGGAAATATTTTAAACTAAGGGATAATAAAAATATAACCTATCAACGTATGTGGGATGCAGCTAAAGCAGTGCTTAGAGAGAAGTTTGTAACTTTAAATAATCATATTAGAAAACAACCTCCAAAATTAATAATCTGAGTTCTCACCCTAAGAAATTGGAGAAAGAAAAAGTAAATTAAAACCAAACAGGCGTTTGATGGGCAGCAAGAGAGGACAGTGGACTCCAGAGAGCCCTGAGCAGCCCCCACCCATCACAGCCTTCAGGGCTTCACACGGGAGGAGCCGCAGCTGGCGCAGCAGGCCCACTTACCACCTCCACAACCACTGGGGAGACCCAGCAGCCGCCGGCGCCCCCACCCTGCCCTCAGCGCTGTCAACAGCCAGCCCAGCACCAGGGGCAGCGGGGAGCGGGGGCCCAGTCGGTCTCACATAGACCAGCAGGGACAAGAAGGTCATCACTATGAAAGTTTTGGGAACAGTAAAACGGTTCAATGTAAGAAATGGATACGGATTCATCAACAGGAATGACACCAAGTGAGATGTATTTGTACACCAAACTGCCATAAAGAATAACCCCAAGAACTACCTTGGCAGTGGCGGAGCTGGAGAGATGTGGAGTTTGATGTTGTTGAAGGAGAAAAGAATGCAGAGGCAGCCAGCACCGCAGGCCCTGGTGGAGTTCCAGTTCACGGCAGTAAATATGCAGGGGACTGTACCTTTATAAGTCCCTATCTACCTCCCAGGGGTCCTCCAGGCAACTGCCAGCAGAATTACCATAATAGTGAGAGTGGCAAAAAGAACCAGGGAAAAGAGTGCTCCCTAAGGCCAGGCCCAACACGCAGGGCCTACGGAAGGAAAAGTTCCCACCTTCCTACCTCCAGGCAAGGAAAAATTCCCAACTTCCTACATGCGGAGACCCTACACGTGGGGAGAAGTGCTGGAGGGTACCCACAACCAGTGGGCAAGAGAACAAGGCAGGCCAATGGGGCAGAGTAGGCATCGGGGAGACAGACCATGATTCTTCAGGGACGCTCTGCCAAAGGTAGTCTAGAGAGGACAGAAGTGAAGAGGATAAGGAAAAATCAAGGAGATGATACCCAAGGTCAGACACCTCAGCAACAGTGCCACTACAACTTCAAGTACCAGTGCAGACAACCTGAAAACTCTTGATATGGTTTGCCTGTTCTGTCTCCTTCAAATCTCATGTTGAAATGTAATCCCCAGTGTTGGAGGTGGGGTCTGGTAATACATGCTTGGGTCATGGGGGCAGATCCCTCATGAAAGACTCGGTGCTGTCCTCACCATAAGGAGTTCTTGTTCTGAGTTGAGTGCGATCTGGTTGTTTAAAAAAGAGTGGCACTCTCTCTTGCTCCATCTCACTTGTTCCCTCTCTAGCCATGTGACATGCCACCTCCCCCTTTGCCTTCCGCCGTGACTGGCCGTGACTGTAAGCTCCTGAGGCCTCACCAGAAGCAGATGCTGGTGGCATGCTTCCTATAGGACCTGCAGAACCGTAAGCCAAAATAAACTTATTTTGTTTATATATTACCCAGCTTCAGGTATTTCTTCATAGCAACACAAAAATGGACTAACACAACTCTAAACCACAAGATGGCAAAGTGGTGAAAAATGTCAGATCGCCAGCAGATAAGGCTATCCACTATCTACCATCATCCTGTTTAGTCATCTAACAAGAAGAAATGAATATAAAACTCCAGCAATAAGAAATGAACAAAAGATTGGAGCTGAAGACCTTAAGTACTTGCTTTTTGTCCAACGATCAGATAACTAGAACTATTTGCATTACCTATGCAGCGTGAGGTTTTTATTACTTTTACCTAAATATGCTTCTTTCTGTTAATAACAAACATATTTTTAAGCCTGTTTTTTTCTCAATCTGCCTTTAAAGAAAGGTTTTTAAATTGTTTTATATTTGTTCAAGTTAAGATTTTTAAGAACTTCATTTGAAATCTGTGATAAAAGTTTACAACTTGATTTTTTTATAAGTCAACAACCTATAAGCACCTGTTAAAAAAAAGGTCTTAAGTAATTTTAAAATACCCAAATAGGTAGAAAGAAGGAAATAATAAAAGATATGAGAATAAACTGGTGAAATAGGAAATGAACAAAGAAAAAAAAATCAGTGAAACCCATAGTTCTTTAAAAAGCTCAACAAAATTGATAAACCTCTAGATAGACTAATCAAAAAGAAAGACAAAAATTACACTTCATTCTAACATCACGAAGGAAAAAGGAGACATTATAGGTCTTAAGTCATTAAACATACAATGAGAATATTAATAATTTTATGCCCAATAAATTTGACAGCTTAAATGAAGTAATCAAAATGCTATAAAGACAAAAATTACCAAAACTGAACTAAGAAGAAATAGAAAATAAGAATAGTCCTACATCGGTTCAAGAAATTGAATCTGAAATAAAAACCTTCCCACAAAAAAAAACAATAAAAATAAAAAAATAAAATTCCATGGTAAATTTTATCAAGCATTTAGGGGAGAAATAACATGAATCCTCCATAAATTCTTCCAGGAAATCAAAGAGAAAATACTTCACAAGTGATTTTTACAAGGTTCATATTACCCTGGTATCAAATTCTGACAAAAATTACAATAAAAGAAAACCACAGAAACAATAATCCCTCATTAATACAGATGTAAAAATCCTTTAAAACATTTTTAGCAAATCAAATTCAAAAGCACACAGGTTTATTTATAATGACAGAGTGAGTTCATCTTGGGAATAATAAAAGCTTACCATTCAAAAATCAGTCTATGTAATTCACCATATTAATAGAATTAAAAAAACCAGATCATTCCAATAGATAAAAGAAATTCATTTGACAAAATTCAACACCTATTCAGGATAAAAACTCTCAGCAAACTAGGAATAATGGGTAACTACTTCAACCTGATTAGGGGCTTCTAAAACTAACCTATAATATCACTTATAATAGCAGAAAAATATTAAATACCTAGGGATAAAATGAACAAAATATGTATAAGATTTATACTCTGTAACCTATCAAATACTGTTGAGAAGAGATCCAAATAAATTTAAAAATTTATCACCTTCATGGATTGGTAGTCTCCACTGACAGTTTCAATACAAAGTCAAAAATCAAAACATTCCAGCAAGCTTTTTTTTCAGGTTCTTAAATTTATACAGAAATGCAAAGGAACTAGAAAAGCTAAAGAAATCTTAAAAAATAGGAAAAGGGTCAGAAGACCTACACTATCTAATTTTAAGACTTACTCTAAAGCTATAGTAATCAAGACAGTATAGTATTGCCAAAGCAAATAGATCAATGGAACAGAATAGAGTGCACAAACTGACCTGCACTTGACCTCCTAAAACAGTGAATTGAATTTTGACAAGGTGCCAAGTTAATTCAGTGAGAGAAAAATATTCAACAAATGATTCTGGAAAAACTATGCATCTCTATGGAAGAAAATTAACACCTTACCCCATGCCATATGCAAAATTAACTAGAAAGATGATAGACCTGAATGTAAGAGCTAAAGTTATTTAATATTAAACTTTAACAAAAGAAAATATCTGTAACACTGCGCTGGGTAAAGATTTCTGAACCAGACACAAAAAACACAAATATCAGAGAAAATCAACTGATAAAATGAACATCCTAATGAAAAATTTTGTTCTTTGAAAGACATAATTAAAAAAAAAAAAAAGCCAGCCACAGACTAGGAGAAAATTTCATATAATATATACTTAACAAAGAATTTGTATCTAGAATATGTAAAGAACTCTTTCCACTCAAAATAAGACAAATAATCCAACTAAAAATGGACAAAAGATTTAAACAGACACTTCACCAAAGAAGACATACAGTTTGGAAGTAAGCAAACAAAAAGACGGTCATCACTAATAGGCTGGAAAACAGAAATGACAGCCACAATGAAATATTCTCTATAATGCCTAAACTAGAAACAATTGACAATATCAAGTGTTAGAAAGGATGTGGAGGAACTGGAACTCATATTGCTGGTTAGAAATCAAAATGTTACAGTCACTTTGGAAAACAGTATGGCAGTATTTTATAAAGCTAAACATACAGTTACCATACACTTCAGCAATCCCATTTCTAGATATTTACCCAAAAGAAATAGAAACATATATCCATACAAACATTTCTACACAAATAATTCATAACAATAAAAACCGGAAACAATTCAAATGTCCACCAGTTAATGAATGGACAAGCAAACTGATAATATTAAAGGCTACATAGTAATAAGAAAGTATTAATGTACACAATATGAATGAATATCAAAAACATTATGCTAGGTTTAAAAAAAGGTCAAACAGAAAAAACTATATACTGTATGATACTACATGAAATTTTAAATATAATAAAAATGCAACAATAGAAAGCAGATCAGTGAGTACTTAAGGATAAGGGTTAGGGGAGAGGATCAACTGCAAAAGGACACAAAGAAACATTTTAGGATGATTGAAACATTGTGTATTTTGACTATGATAGTAGATCTACAACTGTGTACAATAAACTTCATCAAACTGTACACTAAGAATATATGATTTTTGTTACATGTATATTTTACCTTAATGTTGTCTGGAGAAAACACCATACAGACAAACTTGATATACATACATTATTTTTGATAAGATTTCATACTTGATTACTAAAGTTCACCATTATAGGCTGATAGGAAATTAACTAAGATTGAATTTTACCTATTTTGAAATCTTAATATGGGAGAATAGCAGTTTATAATAATTTGCTGTTAAATGGATTTCAAAAATTATTTTGGCCTCAGGTTTCCAGAAATAAAAACAAAAGCTGATTTAATAAAAACAAAAATTGGAAAAGATAGCAATTTAAAATACATGTCACAAATAGGCAAATAAAAAACAATTTGAGGGGAAACAATTTGCTGTAAGTGGATTAATTACTTTCTACTTCTAATGATTTGGGGATTTCCTAGACTCATTCTCAATGAGGAGGGGCTTTTCTAAACTCCTTCTCAGGTGCCCCTGTACTTATGCAAGAAGGCTCTTGAAATAGTACTCTAGGATATCAAAAGCTAAACATTTCATCATGGTAAGGTCTTACACCTAGAGAGACAAAGAGCTTTTTATCACAAAAAGTGGGAGGTATGGGGATGAATTAAAATAAAGAAAACAATGCATGTTTCTGCAAAAACTTTATTTTCAAGAAGAACCATTTTATTTTAGATGCTAAACTCATCAATTCAAAATTTTGTTTTCAAAAGATTCCCTCAATAAAGCAATTCATTTCTGTGCTATTTAGTTTGCTGTATTTTTACAAGCACCAGGCTGAGCAAACCATGATTGAGAGAAGCCATCTTATGCACATTGCTGTTGTCCCACATCGTTCAGAACAAACCTTTTTAGATCGTTAACTACCACAGGAGTGCTGATTACACAGGCACCAGCAATTTCCTAACCAATGACCACCTGAACAATGATGTGTTCAGCTTCTCAGACCCTGCAGCCTTTCAAAGGTGAATCATTTCACAGTTTGGAACTAGATCTCCATAGCAACTTCCCTTTGAGGGTTTTAGAATCACCATCCAGTAATTCTATGATCATCAAGCTCAACCATTCCCAATGGTTCTTTTCACAGCAGATGGAAAAGGAAGCCTTGAAATTTTACAGTCTATTTCAAGCAATTCATCTGGCAGCCTATTAGAATTCAAAATATTTCGACCTTCAATCACAAAGCATGTTATCTGAAGCTGTGGTGATCTCAAGTCAAGACAAGCAGACGTTTTAGTCTAATCATCCATGATGAGAAGAGACTGACAAAAACTCTTAATTCAACCACCATCAAAATGCTTATTTTAACTGCATGAAAGTCTTTCAACAGGCAATGAAAACACACCATGTACCATTTTATCACAACCTTCTGTTCAAGGAAAATATGAATTCTGAATATTGACATGGATCTCTGCACTTCTTAGTCTGCTTGGAACAAATATGTTTCTTAAAAGTTAGCATAAATCCAATTTAAGAGCACTATTATCCTCTGCTGCAAAAGCTAGAAACCTTAAGCAAACAGCAATGGACTTTTGACAAAGTCAGCTAGCTTAATAAAATCAAGTACATTTGGATTTCTTAAATTTTTTTCAGACTTTCGACAAAGTCTGCCAGCTTAATAAAATCAAGTACATTTGAATTTCTTAAATTTTTTCCAGACTTTTGACAAAGTCAGCCAGCTTAATAAAATCAAATACATTTGGATTTCTTAAAATTTTTTCAGACACAACCTAAAATGATTAATCAGAAAATTAACATCAACTTCTCAGAAAATTAATATCAATTAAAAGGAAAGAATAGATCTCAAAAAAAACTTAATTTACAAAAAGTTGTTGACTTTTCCCCAATTCAACTAATTCTCTAGTGATTTCAAAATATACTAGCCCTATTTTTTAAATACTGAATTAAACTACATAAAAAAAGCTGTACATTTCAAATTGCTACTAAACTACAGCTAATTTATCCAAACTCTTTTTACACCTAAAGGTTCAATGCTATGTCATAATTTCATTAACATTCAGTATTTATTATAGGTATTAGCCAAATACAGGTATTTATTTCAGTATTTATTATAGATGTTTGGTGGCATATTATAAGCCTATGCAAAAGTTAAAAACACCTATTTTCTATTTATTAATTAAATCAAAACAGCTGTCTGGGAAGAACTAAACTAATTTTATGAATAAACGAAATCAAAATAAACACTGGTAAAACAAGACAATTTTAATTTATAAATCCACTCCTTCCACAAAGGAACACTAGAAATAATCAACAGTTTCAAAGCCTGGTGGAACTGGTGGATCTGGAAAAGTAAGATAGAAATTTAATTAATTCACGAGCAAGAAAAAATATAGTAAACTTACTCTACTTCCTTAAGATAAACATACACTTGATATGATCAAATTGTTATTACTTTCTGCATACATTAGGCCAGCTAACTTAAACTGTCTTTATACGGGCCTATGAACAAAGTACATTTCAAATCACATATATAGTATATATGCTATTTTCTATTCAACATCTTTAACCTAAGCTTTATATTTGGTTTAAATGTCTAATCACAAAATGAGAAGATAGCAAAATTATTTTATGTTGTAAAACTAGTTCCAAAAAACTTGTACAAACCTGATAAACTCCTGACTTCTGAAACTAAGTACAAATTTACAAAGAAATAAGCAATTTATCAATTATTTCAACAAGAACAAAATTAAAACTTTGCTCCTAAACAGTATTACCTTCTATTTTTAAAAGTTCCACTTCCACCAGAAAGGAATGAGTACAGCAAGAAAGATGCCATATCTTATCCATTTCTTACTTGTCTTATTTTGTATTGGTTTAGTTTATGATCTGAGCTATATAACTTATATTAAAACTACATTAGGTATTTTAAAAAGCAAATGTGAGTAGTGATTTTAACCAAAGATAATGCTTAAGTTAAAAGGATAATGAATGGGCAGAAAATTATATGCACAGGAGTGCATGTATTTTTTAACTGTAAGTAGTTTATTTTACACATATCCAGGATAAAACATTACCAAGAAAAGAAAAAAAACAAAAAACTTAAAAACTAAATTCCTAAAGTGTAACTTTATGGTTACAGTTTGACAAACTGTGAGAAATGACTGGCTATTGTACAATACATCAAAGTTTAAATAAATAGAAACATCTCAAAACAGTTACGCATAAGTACTCAGTATAGTATACTGACTTCAGTTTATTAAATATTCAAAACTTCATGTCCATATGCTAGATATTCAAATATATATATTTGCTACACTAAAGGCTGATTTATGGGAATCTTATATTAACTTAGGAATACTTCTTTAAAAAACTCTTCAATATCAACAGTTATGGAACCTATAAATATTTTTGCTGAATTATCTGAAAAACAGAAAAAGGTTCATGTGGGATAAACATATAAAGGTTTTTAGACATATCTACTGGGTAACAATATTATAATAAATTTCCTAAAACTACATGCTCCTTATAAAGCAGATTTACTAACATTTACTTACTGACTAAATCTGAATTGTAAAGCATTTCATCATTTGTCTTAATTGTTCCACTGGGCTTCAAACTTCTTAAAGACAGATATATTATGAATTTTACTAACCCAGACCTTAGGGTTTGACATCTGACATCGTAAGCACTTAATAAATGTTTGCTATCAATTATTAGACAGTAGTGATAGCTATAATTGAAACGCTCCATGTTTCTGAAACATTCTGGACTGGCAACTTTTCACTTGCAACTCACATAATGAGAACCAGAAAGAGAGTAATTTAATGAGAAAGCATAATAAAATAGAAAAATATCTTGACAGAGCTTCATTTTTCACTTTTCTCCTTTACTCACAAATTTATAAGAAATCTGCTTCTAGGTTATAAGCTAACATAAACTACTGAGTCTAACAGCCTAGGGCAACCTTAAGTTTATTTTATAACATATAATCAAGCAACATACTGTAATTGAAGCACACTGAAAACAGCAGTTACTAGCTAATTAACATTAGCAGAAACATTTTTCTCAATGAAGGTTAAAAAAATCTAAAGATTTGATAATAAAAGTTTGTTATAAATATTATATTTATGTGGGCAACTATTAATATTTTACCTTCAGTCTAATACCGAGAAATGTATCCATTTCTATTCTTATCAATAGCTTTATCCGCATTTTGACTACAAAATGCTGGGAACGGATAAGTAAAACCAGACTCCTCAGCTTTAAGTATAGCACCAGAAATCCAGCCATACAATCTGAGTACAAATTTGTTGTATGTGCGTTAGTGCTCTGTTTCTTCAATCAATATAGCAAAAGTGTAGTTACCACAATACTTGACCTCTGACTGGGGCAGCAATCTAAAGGAAAGCACCTCTAGCAAATGTGTTATTCCTCAGATAAGACAGCAGGATGCAGTATAATGGCTAAAACCTTTTTTCCTAAAGACAGTCATGCAGCTTCAGTGACATTCTAAGTCTTCACTGTCCTGTGGACACAAAACTTGAGGAGAACCCTTTTCTACTGGCCTACCTGGCCCTAACTGAATATTCAAGTATGAAAATACAAGTTACACTGGAATTTCTGCATACATCATTTGATCCTGGCAGTCTGGGAAAAGATAGAAATCAAAAGTAGTAAAATAATCTGTTTTAAGAAGTGTCCATGATAAATGTCAAAGTTTTAAAAACAAACAAATCCTAACTGCATGTTTTGGTTAAAGAGGTTGCTTAATAGCAAGTAATAAAAGCATTTAAAAATGCACACACCCTTTGACTCAGTACTTTTAGGAAATTATCATTTTAGTACTTTTAGGTATTTATCTCCAAGGAAAACAAATCAGGCAAGAGGACAATGGTACATATAAGGTATGTACAAGGAGGCTGGTAGTATCATTCACTCACTCATTCAACAAATACTGAAGAGCACCCCTGTATCTATGGTCTTGGATCTTACATTCTAGTATGGCAAAACAAATAACAAACAAACAAACAAAAACCATGATTTGCTAATACTTTATCAGAGAAAATTATGGAAAAGGAGCAACTGGCAACATAGAGGTCACTGGTGACATAAACAAGGGCATTTTAAAACACTCTTTTGGGAGCAAAACCTCACTGGAGTAGGTTTTTAAAAGGAATAGAGGCCGGGCGCGGTGGCTCAAGCCTGTAATCCCAGCACTTTGGGAGGCCGAGACGGGCGGATCACGAGGTCAGGAGATCGAGACCATCCTGGCTAACATGGTGAAACCCCGTCTCTACTAAAAAATACAAAAAACTAGCCGGGCGACATGGCGGGCGCCTGTAGTCCCAGCTGCTTGGGAGGCTGAGGCAGGAGAATGGCGTAAACCCAGGAGGCGGAGCTTGCAGTGAGCTGAGACCCGGCCACAGCACTCCAGCCTGGGCGACAGAGCGAGACTCCGTCTCAAAAAAAAAAAAAAAAAAAAAAAAGGAATAGAATGTGAAGAAGTGGAGACAACCTCTTTTTAGCTTTGTTGTGAAGGCGAACAAATAAAACAGTAGCTAGGGAGAGGAGGGAATGAGGGCCAAGGGACTCTGTTGTTTTGTTTTTCTTTCATGTTCATTTTTTAAAGATGGGTGATATTACTGCATGTTTGCAAGCTCATGGGAACCAACTAGAGAGAAAATGTGACACAGGTAAGAGGGCATGACAGCAGGATCACAGTCCTATATGACAGAGGGAAGCAGATTTCATGTGCAAGTGGATGGGGTTAGCCTTGGCAGGGACAACTCACTCGTTATAATCAGAGGGAAAGGTAGAGTATATGATGCAAGTGGATGTAGGGTGACAGAACTCAGACAGCAGGCCTCACTCAGCTTCATGGCACTCACATTTGCTGTTGCCTCTGTTTACAAATATTTACGTGATTTGTTCCCTTACCTCCTTCAGTTATTTACTCAATTGTCAACTTCAGTGAATCTCTCCTGGCCTTTAAAACTACAAACTCCACCCTAACACTTACTATACTATGCTCCTTCCCTACTTTTTCTCCTCAGTATTTATTGCCAATCTAATATACAACATACTTTACTTTTTAAACACCTTATTTATTGTCTATCTCCCTCCTTTAGCATATAAGCACTTTGAGGGCACAGATTTTTGTTTTGTTTGTTCACTATCATATCCTTGAGTGAATAAATTCTGGGAAAAGAGGGAGGTAATTCTCTTCTGACTGCTTCTGTTTTCTCAATAAAATAAGGAACTGAAAGAGGGAAGAAACAGTTAAATATTTGAAGCACTAAAAATCTGAAATGACCTAAATATCCATCATTTAAGTAAACTGTGGTATGTTCCTATGACAAAATGCTACATAGCCATTAAAAAGAGTTAAGAGTGATCCACATGTATTATATGCAATTTAATTTCTTTTTAAAAATTTCTTTCAATTTCTGGGAAGTACAAATGGGTATTGAGGAAGGTGCACACATACGGCAGCAATGGGCCACTCATCTGCAGTACAAATGGATTACTGTGGTCATAACTATCAGACAGAAAATCATTTTTGTTTCTCCTAAATAAAAAAAAAATCCCTGTTTTCATCCCTCAATTCACCATCTTATCAACAACCCTCCCAAGCAGGTCTCTCCAGGTTAGGGCTGTCTTTTTATCCTGTTTGTAAGATGCCATGCAATATCCAAGATGTTTTGAGTTGATTTGATGGTGACAACAAAACTGTCAGTTACTCCATCCCCAATTACCTCATCTAATTGTGGGAGTTAAACTAAAAGTTTTCCATAAATGCCAGAATCTCACTGTTTGTCAAAGAATTTAGTTCACTGAAAAGTGTGTACTGCCTCAGTTAATAAAATGTTCAAAAGTTTCACTGTTAAGTGGCTCCATACAATCTCTAAAAATGCCATTTTTTTGGAAGTCCAGCATCACATCTTTAATAAAATGGGACACTACTTCAGCAAAAAAAATGGTCAATCTTGGCTAATATAACTACTGTATCTGCACATAACTTACTCCCAGAAAAAAATACAACAAGTGCAGTTCTGAGGGAGGGATTAGTTACAATGTGTTGGCACACCAGGACTCTAAGTTAGCAGAAAGTAGGCCACTGGCATCAGAATGAGCTGGCCAACAGCAAAGCCAGACTTGATAATCCAGCCATGAGCTGTGCAATGAGGAGTCAAACTGAGACCAGAAGAGTTCAGTCTCTCATGGGTTTCTTCAGATATTTCAGGAAGTATGCACTAGGGTACAGAAAACATGTAGAAAACAGAGCACACAAGATCCAGGTTGGAGAAGGGAGAACCCTAGCTGGAAAATCTGAATTCACCACTTAGCATTAGTGGCCTTTATCTCTCCAGGCTATCTGTTCAGTACTCCCAAATAGCCACCTTATCCCTCTATCGAATACCATACTCCTCTGATAACTAGACTGTTCTCATTTATGTAGAACTAGTGGTACTGTGATGTGTAAGAGGGCAAAAATAAGCAAATGACGATTTTGATCTGGATGCTACCACTTACACATTGGAAGTGTTAAGCAAGTCAAAATCTAAGTCTCAGTTTCCTCATTTGTAAAATGTAGATAATAGTAGTACTTTCCTCTTAGGATTAAATGAGATGATGCATGTAGAAGGCCTTGCAGAGTCCTGATCTCAAGAGGAACTCAATAAAGGGTACTCAGTATCTCTTCTTCTCATTAATACTATCAGAAATGTTCAGGTCTCTAAAGATAGGAATTTAGCTTTGATTTCCAAATCAAGATGACCAAAAGAAAAACTGGGGCTTTGGGGTTGAGACACAGGTATATTCTTTGATTTCATTTCTTCCTCTCTTGTTCTCAACCAGCAGGCTATAGTCCATGCAACTAAAGAAGGAAATTCCAGCCTGATTCCATGCTGGCTGCTCAGCTGTCCACAGGATGAAAGTTTTTTATAAAAATCCAAGTATGCAATGTTGGTCTGGTGAACATGAAGACTGACATCTATCAAATTAAATTTAGCATTTAAAAATGAGTGTTTCCTCCTCTGCTTTGAGAGTGGCCTAAGTTTATCCTGCTTTCAAAAGAAAATATGAAAAGGAAAGAACAGTAACTTCACAGTGAAGAAACCTGACCAACATTACCTTAACCAAGCAAGGAAGATCACTAATGGCATGTAGTTATCACGTACTCCAGGATATGATGTGAAGTGTACTTTACCTCTATAATATTCTTTCCAAAAACCCACAACCCAGTCTAATCATGAGGAAGATATCAGATAAGCCCAATATAAGGAATAGTCTATAAAATATCTGAACAGTGAAGGATGTCAAGGTTATGAAAAATAAAGAAAGACTAAGAAACTATAAGGAGAACAGAGAAGACTAAGGAAACATGACAAGTAAATGTAATGTGATATCCTGGATTGAATCCTGGAACAGAAAAATGACATTAGTGGAAACTGGTGAAATCTAAATGAAGTCTAGAGTTTAGTTAACAGCAATATACCAGTGTTGGTTCCTTAGTTTTGACAAATGTATCACAGTAAAATGATAACATAAGAGGTAATGGAAACTGAGTGAGGTGTATATGAGAACTCTACGTATTATCTGTGAAACTTTTCTGTAATCTAACACTGTTCCAAAATAAAATATTTATTTCAACAAAATGGGCAAGATATTCAGACTATATTAAACAAGAAAAGCAAGTTTAAGCATCATATGCATAGTATGTTCTCAAGTTGTTTGAAAAGTAGCTTTTTTTAAAATTATAAAGTAATATGTATGTCTATAATATATGAAGAAAATACAGATATATTAGCTAGGGTAAATAAGGCTATGGAAGTAAAAGAGATTCCAAAATACTGTGGCTTCACAAACAGAAAAGTTTATTTCTCTTTAATTTCAATCTTAACATAAATGGTCCAGCTTGGTGGAGCAGCTCCCCGTTCCTTGTAGTCATTCACAGATTCAGGTACTTTCCAAGTCATGGCTCTGCTATTCTCTAAGGCACTGTCATCATCTGAATGGTCTGAGTACTTCCAATTAAAACAGCATAAAAGGAAAAGAGCAACTACTAGAAAAGGCACAATGTCTTGAGATCCAGGCCAAAAAGTGTCACATACCAATTCTTTTCACAACCCACTGCAAAAAACACAAACACATATTCTCAAGGTAAATTGGGAAATGTAGTAAAAAAAAAAATGAAATAAAATGTAGTAAAGATGAGCAGCCATGTGCCAAGAAGAAGGAGAGCATGGATTATAGTGGACAACTAGTAATCACCATTAAAATACATAGGTAAAAGAAGAAATCACCTAGAAATCTATAAATAACCACTGTCAATATTCGAATACTTATTTTTTGAGACTTTTTTCCTATGAGCCTATTTTTTTTTTTTTTTTTTTTTTGGTTAAACAAACCAGAATGCTTCTATGTATAACCTATTCTTTCACTTGTAGTGTGACAGACAGCTTTCCACTTTAATACAGCCTGCATAGTATTCCACTGCACTGAATTAATGTGCTAGATCCAATTTCCTCTCATCTGTATTTTATCCATCTTTCAAGTATTTCTTTAAAATCTACCTCATCCAGGAAGGCTTTTGCTATGTTGAGTTTATACATTCACTCTACTGATGCTGATTTATCATTAATTCCCAATGATAGTCTGAAATGCATAATTTAAATATGAGTATAAAGTAGTCTGAGAATTTCAAACATATAAGCTTTATATATTCAACCTATATATTAGTCACTAAGGAAGAAAATATATTTTTCACATTTTCCTTAGGTAATCTCTACAGTACTTAATAAAGAATTATGCAAACAAACTGATCTTTTAAAGAATTTTTCAGGCCGGGCACGGTGGCTCATGCCTGTAATCCCAGCACATTGGGAGGCTGAGGTGACTGGATCACCTGAGGTCAGGAGTTAAAGACCAGCCTGGCCAACATGGTGAAACCTTGCTTCTACTAAAAATACAAAAATTAGCCAGGTGTGGTGGCACGTGCCTGTAGTCCTAGCTACTTGGGAGGCTGAGGCAGGAGAATCGAGTGAACCCGGGAGGTAGAGGTTGCAGTGAGCCAAGATTGCGCCACTGCACTCCAGCCTAGATGACAAAGCAAGACTCCATCTCAAATAAATACATAAATAAAGTATTTTTCATATATAAACAGCAATCAGAAAACATAACACAAGAGAATACCACATTTACAATACCAACAAAAAAGAGACAAGACATCTAGAAATAAACTTTACAAGAAATATGCAAAACCAACATGAGAGACCTTTAACACATTTCTAAATGCTCCAATAGTATACTTCAACAAGTAAAAGAACGTATCATGTTTTTGAATGGGAAGATTCAAAACATGTAAGTAAGTTAATGTATAAATGTATTGTCTTCATAATAATAATTCCAACAAGATTTCTACTTGTAGGATGTAGAAAGCTGATTCTTAAGTTTATATGGAAAAAATAAACAAGACCAAACACACTGAATATGAAAAGGAAATAAGCTTGACAAGATACAGGTTGAACTCCATAATCCAAAAATCTGAAATCCAAAATGCTCCAATATCCAAAACTTTATGAGCTCCAACATGACGCCACAGGTGGAAAATTCCAAACCTGACTTCTGTGACAGCTCACAGTCAAAATGCAAGCGCACAGCACACAGTTTACACAGCATATCCAAGAGGAAAGAAGATCCTCTCAGCCCTCTTGAGCTGGCATATCTTCTCCGATCATACCCAGACACCTCCATGCAAGCACATCCACAAAGGGTATAAAATGGCATGTGTTGTGCAGGCTGGACACACAGGTTCCCTGCTGATGTTCCCACATAGGGCCAAGACCTATGTGCATTACTCACTTGTTTTTCGCTTATTCTGTGCTCTGGGGTGTAAAAATATTCTTGAAAATGTCAAAAAAAAAAAAAAAAAAGGCCTGCTGATGCCCCTACAGCTAACAGTGATAAGAAAAAAAAGGAAGTGTTTATGTTTATCTTTAGCACAGAAAGACCTGGAGAAATTGAACAGTGGTGTAAGTGTGAAACGTCCTACAGGAGAGCATGGTGTTGAAATGTCCACCATATATGACACGAAGAAACGAGGGTATAAACTGTTGGCACTCTATACCAAAAGTGATGAACAGAAGTTAATGAAAAACAGAAAAACACCAAATAAAGCTAAAAATGAAGATCTCAATCATGTATTGAAAAAGTGGATCCATCAGTATCACAGTGAACACATGCTACTTAATAATATGATCGGTCTTTACCTAGAGCTACCATGAGCAAGCGGAACCAGGTATCGTACGTACGGCCAGCCGAGCCAGCGTTTCTGGCCCGCTTCAAGGAACGGGTCAGCTACGGGGAGGGACCCACCATAGAGAGTAAGAGAATTCAGCCTCAGCCCCCAGATGAAAATGGAAATCACAGTGACAAAGAAGATGAACAGCCTCAAGTGGTGGTTTTGAAAAGGGGAGACCTGTCAGTTGAAGAAGTCATGAAAATTAAAGCAGAAATAAAGGCTGCCAAAGCAGATGAAGAACCAGCTCCAGCTGATGGAAGAATCATATACCGAAAACCAGTCAAGCGTCCCTCAGATGAAAAATATTCAGGTTTAACAGCAAGCTCAAAAAAGAAGAAGCCAAATGAAGATGAAATAAATCAGGACTCGGTCAAAAAGAGCTCACAAAAACAAATTAAAAATAGTAGCCTCCTTTCTTTTGACAACGAAGATGAAAATGAGTAAGTGTAAATATTTTGAATTTAGTCTACTTTGAAAGTATATGGAGTGTTTTTTAAAATAACATTTTTTCCTATTATAAAGACACTACAAGTTCCTTATAGAAAGTTTAGGAAATAGAGAAAAAAATTTAATAAACTACATCTATTCATAAATCAGAGGGGTATTGACCCCTCTGACTTAAAATGCCAACTCTATAGAAATTAGCTAGTATTAACATTTTGTTATTTCCCTTGTGTGGTTGTACATGTATGTAAATTATATTTTTAAGCAAAATACATTTTTTGTGTGTAAACAAAATTTTATAAATACAGTTGTGTTGCAAAAAAATAAAAAATAAAAAAATAATATGATCAAAAAACAAGCAAAGATCTACTGAAGAACTAAAAATTAAAGGGGATTGTGAATACTCAACAGCCTGGTTGTAGAAATTTAAGACACTCCATTCAATTTTTAAAATGTTGTGGTGATAAAGCATCTGCTGATCACAAATCAATGAAAAATTCACTGACACATTTGCCAAGGTCATCACTGATGAAAATGTGATGCCAGAACAAGTCTATATTGCTCGAGAAAAATCACTACTGTTTTGGTGTTATTGCCCCAGAAAGATACTGACTACAGGTAATAAGATTGTTCCTAAGGAATTAAGGATGCCAACAACAGAATACCTGTGCTAGGATGTGCTAATACAGCAGGCACACTTGCTGTGAGAGCCAAAAGCTTGCATCCTTGCTATTTTCAAGGAGTGAACTTCTTACCAGTCCATTATGCTAACAAAAAGATATGGATCACCACAGACACCATTTCTAATTGGTTTCACAAACATTTTGTACCAGCAGGACTGAATGACAACTACAAGATCTTGCTGTTCCCTGGAAATTGTTTTGCTCATCCTCCAGCTGAAATTCTCATCAAAAGTAATGTTTATGCCATGTGCTTTCCTCCAATGTGACTTCTTTAACTAAGTCATGTGACCAGGGTATCCTTAGATCAATGAAGAGTAAATATAAAAACACTTTCTTGAATAGCATGCTAGTAGCAGTGAACAGAGGCATCGGTATGGAAAGTTTTCAAAAGGAGTTTAGCATGAAGGATGCCACATATGCTGTTGCCAATGCTTGGAACACAGTAACTAAAGACACAACCTCTGTCCTGTGACTATATTGAGTGATGATGATGAACAAGGTGGTGACTGTGAAGGATTCTGTATGTCCAGTGAGAAAAAATGATGCCTGACCTCCTTATATATGCAAACTATATACCTTCAGAGTCTGTCAGCAAGCTGGAATAAGCGAATATCAAAGACATTTTTAACATCAATAATGAGGCTCCAGTTGTTCATTCATTGACCAATGGTTAAACGGCCAAAATTGTTCTGAATCAAGGTGATCATGATAATACCAATGATGAAGAGGACGTTAATTCTGCAGAAGTACATATAGACCACATGGTGAAAATGTGTGATGGGCTTATAAAAGGACTAGAACAGCATGTGTTCATAACAGAACAAGGAATCACATCAGTTTATAAAATCAAAGACAGGTTGCTAAGACAAAAAAACATGATTAATGAGGCAGATGATCTGAAGCAAACATTTTAAAAAACCATCCAGCAGAATGTCTCCTCATGCCTACAAAACCCACTTTCTAGTCCTTCACTTGCCTCTAATATTTCTTTTCTCCTAAATAAATAAATAAATACAGTATACAGTAACCTTCTTATCAAAACACAGCATCATAGATGGAGACTGAAAGCCTACTGCTGTTGGTTGTTGTTGTTGTCTAACAGCTGACATGGGTATTCTGGTGATGCTACTGTGCTGCTGAGTTACCCTGAACACATCATCTTTTCACATATTAATGATATGTTACATTTACTGTTAAGTACTTACATGTAAATAAGTGTAAGAAAATGGCTGCTTAATCAGCAGCATATAAATTCAGAGTCAGGAAGGATGGTGATGCAAAACAACTACAGATTGTCGCCATGAGTGGCTGAGACAGTGACAACTTTGCTTTCTGATGGTTTGACATATACAAACTTTTGTTTCATGCACAAAATTATTAAAAATATTGTATGAAATTACTTTCAGCTATGTGTGTAAGGCGTATATGAAACATAAATAAATTTCATGTTTAGACTTGAGTCCCATACCCAAGATATCTCATTATGTATATGCAAATGTTCCAAAATCTGAAAAAATCCAAAATCCAAAACACTTCTGATCCCAAGCACTTCAGATAAGAGATATTCACCTTGTATTACTATATCTTAATTATATAAAAGGTGTGGCATTAAGAAATTAATATATTGGCAGATTGATGAAACGAATAGGAAGATCTGAAATGAGCCCAAATACTCACAGGAATCTAGCATATGATAAAAGCAACTCAAATCCATAGACTTTTTAATAAAAAGTATTGAACAACCAAAGGGCTGTTTGCAAAAAAAAATAAAAAGGTAGGATCTATGTCTCAGTGCATATAAACTGTAAATGTAAACGAAATCATAAAAAAAGAAAATATAGGTAAATTATTTTGTAACCAGGGATTGAGGAAAACCTTTCTGATGACTCAGATCAACTAAAAAAAAATTTGAATAGCACAAGACATCACAAAGAAAGCTAAAGTACAAATGACAAACTTGGAAAAAACATCTGCAACTCATACAACATAGGGCTGATATCTATAAAGAAGTCTTAGTTGTTAAGAAATTTAAAAATGAAAGAAAGAACAATACGATAAGGGACAAGCAACATGAACAGGCAATCCATTAAAAAAATAGCTCTTAAATATGAAGAGATGTTCAGCCTCACTGACTCATAATGAGAAAAGCAAAGTAAAACTATACCAACATATCATTTCTCTCCTAGAAAAGTGCAAAAAATATGTAGGTTTAACACATTCTTCTGGCAAGGGCATAGAGAAATAGGCATTCACATACACTGTTGGTAGCAGTGCAAAAATGGTATAACTCCTAAATGGGAAACTTAAATATCTACCATAATTACTGATGCATTTTCTCTTTGACCCAACAATCCCATTTTTGTAAACCTATCTCCCATTCACTATACATGTATAAAATGACATATATACTGAATTATGAATTTGGCCTTGTGGCATTATAATACAATCAGAGCAAAAAGAGCAAAAAAAAAAAAAAAACTGGAAAACACTCAAGTACCCACCAATACTGAACGATCTCAATAAACAACGTTACAGCCATACAATGAAATAAAATGCATCTGAGAAGAAAAATGAAAACAATAACTGTGTGCTGCTGTGGAGGCCCTCTAGGAGATTGCAAATGCCAAAAGTAAGGTACTTCAGTGTACGTTGTAGGCTATTTTTCATTCAGGAAAGAGAAAAAAAATTTTAATTGCATTTGTTTATATTTATATAAAGAAATTACAGAAAAATACATAAGGAATAGTAAAAATAAATGCTGTGGGCGTGAGGGGGGACATGGTAGATACAGACAAGGAGTAAGCCTTCTCAGCGTATACCTTTATGTCTATTTTACTTCTGTGCCACATATGTAATTATATATTCAAAACAATTACTTTTGGATTTAAATTTGTATAGTATTTCTCAGTAATTAATATTTGACATATATCTCATTATGACTATAAACCAAATATGAAATCATCTCCATTTCACATATGAGGAAACTGAGACTCATGAAGCTTAAATGCTACTCCTTGCACAAAACTAGTAAGTTACAAAGCTGGGACTAAAATACACGGACCTATTTCCAAATATTGGGTTACTTCTATGTTGAATATATGAAATTCTACCTTCAAAGGCAGTAAGTACTGCTTCAAATGATTTACATGAAAGTTACAAGCACAATATTAAGAACAGATTTTGATCAACCACACGTTAGTAATTATCAAAGAGTAATGTGGAAGCATTCCGATTTTAGTACATTCAGCAGTATTCCAAAGGAAAAGAATATACCTTAGCTCTAGGAATAATGGGTGTATACCTAATAATAGGTTATGTTTCACAAATCAATTTTGAAAACTTCTTACATTAGAAAGTAACTCTTGGTCAAAGGATATAAAATTTCAGTTAGACAAGAAGAATCCATTCAAGAGTTCTATTGTACATAACAGTAAGTATAGTTAATACTATATTTGTATCCTTGAAAATTGCTAACAGTAGATTTCAAGTGTTACCCCAATCAAAAAAAATGACAAGTATATGAGGTAAGGTATACATTAAACACCTTGATTCAGCCAATCCACAATGTATACATATATGAAAACATTATGTTGTACAACATAAATATATAATTTATACTTAAAAATGTATGTATATACAGAAAAATAATTCCTGATCCAATGTCATTTAGGAAACTGACAAGACAGAACAACTTCAGCATGTGTTTACAATAACACTTTCTCTTTTATTTCAGAAAAGTGTTCCTGAAGTCTAAAACACAATGTCCCCTTTTATCTCAACCCACATTCACCCAAGTCAATGTTTTCCCCTAAAATGAAAATTCTTTTTCTTTTTTTTTTTTTTCTTTTGTGAAGACAGGGTCCTGGCTCTGACTCTGTCGCCCAGGCTAGAATGCAGAGATGCAATCACAGCTCACTGCAGCCTTGAACTACTGTGCTGAGGTGATCTTCCCGCCTCAGCCTACTGAGTAGCTGGGACTAGAGGCACCCGTCACATACTCGGCTAATTTATTATTTTTTAAAATTTGTGTAGATATGGGGTCTCACTGTGTTGCCCAGGCTGGTCTCAAACTCCTGACCTCAAGCAGTCCTCTCAACTTGGTCTTCCACAGTGCTGGGATTACAGGCATGAGTCACTACACCCAACCAAAAATCGTTTCTTGAAAAAAAATTACCAGTAAACTCGTGGGCCACACCCTGCATTATCTAAATTCTTCCTCATGCACATGTTTATGGCTATCTAAATTCTAGATGCGCTCTAAGTCCAGGAATTCTCTCGATCACAGCACATGTGTACAAGCAAATGAAAATAGTTGGTAGCAGTTTGTCAATCCCTGATTCAGAATATTCACATATAATATTATTGATATGACTGGACTAAAATCTACCATCTTGCTAGCAATTTTCTACTTGTTCCAGCTATTCTTTCTTTCTTCCTCTTTCTCTGACTTGTGCTAAGGATTTTTTAATAATTCCATTTTATCTCTTCTATAGATTTATTATTATGCCTCTATTTCAAAACTTCCAGTAGCTGTCTAAAGGTTTACAACATACATTTTTCATTAACCTGAGTACACCTTTAAATGATATTATAAGTATCCCTTATCCAAAATGCCTGAAACCAGAAGTGTTTCAGATTTCGGATTTTTTTTGGATTTTGGAATATGTGCATTATACTTATCAGTTAAGCATCCATAATCTAAAAGTCCAAAATCTAAAATGTTCCTACAAGCATTTCCTTTGAGCATCATCAGCCCTCAAAAAGTTTCAGATTTTGAAGCATTTTAATTTTGAATTTTTAGAGATACTCAGCCTACACACCACTTCAGATTTGCTATGTGCTCATTCATTCATTCATTCGTATTTCACACGACAACTGCAAAGTTGAGTAGTTTCAAAAACTGTATGACCCTCAAAGGCTATAATATTTATTATTTAATCTTTATATAAAAAGTTTGCTGATTCTTGTTTCAGAACAATTAACAATAAAATATCAATTTTTTCCTTCATTTATTCCATCTGCCTAAATAACTTGCTTTAATATTTCTTGTAGAGTAGGTCTACTGGCAATGAATTCCTAGCCTTTGTTTGCCTATGAAAGACTATTTCTGTTTCATTTTTGAAAAATATTTTCATTAGGCATAGATTTCTGGGCTGAGTTTTTTTCTTTCAGCACTTCAACAGGGTCATTCCACTGTCTCCTAGCCTCCATAATTATGAAAAGTCAGCCATCACATAAACTTCCTATCATTGTTCTCCATATATAATGTTACCTTTTTCTCTGGGTGCCTTGGAGATTTACTCGTTAACTCTCATTTTAAGCAGCTTGAACATTACATGTCCATATGTGTAAGCATATGTGTGTGGTATTTATCCTGCTTGTTATTCTCTTGAGCTTTTTGGACCTATGGTTTTGTCTCCCATTAATTTTGGAAAATTCTTGGTCATTATTTCTTAAAATTCTTGGTCATTATTTATTTTCTTTCTTTTTTTCTTGAGTGCAGTGGCATGATCTCAGCTCACTACAACCTCCGCCCCCTGGATTCAAGTGATTCTCGTGCCTCAGCCTCCTGAGTAGCTGGGATTACAGGTGTGCACCACCATGCCGGGCTAATTTCTATATTTTTAGTAGAGATGAGGTTTCACCATGTTGGCCAAGCTGGTCTTAAACTCCTGACCTCAGGTGATCCACCCACCTTGGCCTCCCAAAGTGCTGGGATTACAGGTGTGAGTCACTGTGCCCAGCCATCTAAGGCTTGTTTCAATGACTGCTTTATCCCTGAGTGTGTTTTTTCTTGCTTTTTAAATTCATCTAGTGTTGTTCTTGTTGTTGTTGGGAGCTGATCCTCTTGTGTGCAACAGTAGAAACTAAATAGTTTTTAATGCCGAAAACGGGGCAAGTCTTTTCCTCTCCTAGGTTTTACTGAAGGGTTAGAGTTTATCTAGTTAGGAATTGGTCTGGGTTTGAAGTTAGCACTACTGTTACCCTCAGTATACTACAGGCTTTAAACTCCTGTAGAAATATCTTGTTTTTATGATGGGGCTTAAAATTTATCAGAGTAATGTCTATTCTATTGTGAGTTTAGCTCTTTCCTTTACACCAGGAATCGTTGTCTATTCTTTCCTCTCCTGTCTCTCACCCAGCAGCTGTTAATTATTATTAGAAACCTGTTAGTTTGGTGGTGACCCAGACCAATTATTATTAGAAACCTGTTAGTTAATGGTTGGGGACCCAGACCAATCCTCTGTTGTTCTGAGCAAGCCTCAGCCTTAGTCACATGTCATGCTGGGTCTTGAGGATACAGCTGTATCAGTTATCTATCCTCCTGCCCTAAACCACAGTTGCGGGCCCAGCATATTCCTGACAAAGTAGACACACACGTGCACGCACTTTCCTCTCCCCAACTGCACTGAATTTCAGAATTTCATCAAGGCCCTAAGGCTTGCTGTGCTTACTACTTCCTTCCCACTCCACTGTTCCCAGATGACGGCTTTTGTTGTATAGTGGAGAGAAGGGAGAAGCTACCTGTCACCACTGTTCTTGTCCCCAGGGTGTGTGCCACGTCGCATACTTTTGGGGACTCTTTCCCATTTCCCATCTGCTGGGATTCTTACCCCATCCACTAGTGAAGAAGGAATATACAAGAGGGTACCAGGTCCCCCAGTTTCTGCAGCCTTCACGGATATCACAAATTCTTGCTGGCGTGGACTCAACCTTCACTAATCTGTCCCAATTCTAGCTGAACTCTTCTCACTGGTGTACCATTGTGTCTACCCAAGTTGAGTGTGTGTTCATGTCTCCTCCATCCCCACAGGCACTGTATATCCTTACATTTTAAAGTTAGTCAGGTTCCTTTTCATTGTGAGGGTAGGAGTGATACTCCTTCCAGTTCTCTACACTCCAGGGCAAAAACTAGAGGGCCTCACAACTTTTTAAAACCGCTGTTTAAAATAAAAATATTTCCTGATGACTGGTCTATATTTCAAAGATTTAAAAATCCCAATATGTAAATTAACATGTGCCAATTCTTATTCAAACCCCCGTATTCTCATTTAATTACACTCATTATTTTCTTGTAAAAAAGTTTAATTGAACAGCTAAGTATAAATTTTTGAAGGAAAGAAGAGCCAACTTCTTCTTTCGATTGCACCCTTTAGTGAAAATTATGATCACAAGAATTTGTCTCCTGTGACTTGCTGATTATAAAGAATAAAACATACATACATTTACCACAACTCTATGTCATCATCCTCTGGTATTCTACAATGTGCTTTTGGTTAGGAGTTTTTATCTTGTATACAACATATGAACGTACATATTCATATTCTCTCTTTCTCTCTCTGTGCAATTTTGAAACTATGGTAATATTCCAGATCGGAAGGGACCCACAACATGGTCTGCAGTTTCAGTTAAATATCCTATCTGAATCCTGCTGTGCTTCAGCCTCCATCTGAATTTATCTCCTGTTATAATACCATTATTTCTAAGAATATTTCCTCAGGTAAGACATTAAGACTTATGGGTCTGTAATGTAAAATCCTACCATAAATAACCACTTTAAGGCATATAAAAGTTAAAATTTATACACTTATTGCTATCCTTTATTTATTACTATGCTCAAAAAAAATCACTGCTGTAATTTTTTTATTCCAATATCACAGGCACAAATTTTCCAGTTGCATGCATGAAAAAAATTTTTTTAAATATGCTGTCTTCATATAGTAACTAATCCAAAATAGAAAACTATCCTTGTACCAACTGAAGTCTCAGGGACAGATGCACTGATTAGAGACTTCAACAACATAACTCATGCTGTCTGAAAGGCCTTCTCAGGCAGATGTTCCATCTTATGACTCATTTAATCATTTACTTATATACTAATGTCCACTACATTATACCACTCACATCAAAGCAACCAAGCAGTGAAAAAGAAATGCCAAATCTTGTTCTTGCAAATACAAAGTTCCCATTTAGACTGTTTCTAAAAAGAACAAAAGGTCTTATTTTAAGTAGTTTCCTGCTTTTTAATCACTGAATTCATGTAGAGCTTCTGTATGCAAACTATTATTGAGGTTTAGCAAGCCAATTATATTGCAGAGGCATACCACTGGCTACTTTTAAAAACATCCTTACACTATGCCTTTTACTTGTTATTAAAATAAAAACTAAATATACCTTTTACCTATTATTAAACAACAGTGACATTCTTAAAGCTTTTTACAAAGTACAAGATAATAAACTTACTTTAAATGAGTAATTTTATTCCATTAGTCCCAAAACATGTTTTTTGAAATAATTATCTAAAAATCCTTGTCAACTCAAATAATGTCAATATACTAGTACTGTTAACTTACTTAAATAAATCATAACCAGGATTATTTAACAAAACATCAAAGGGAAAAAACTCAATTACTTAGAATCCATTGGTATGGTTCTCTAAGCATCTAGATTTGCTGTGTAGAGTTAATGCTCATGCAAATATAAAAGAAGTTATCTAACAGTCTAAATATTTATGCTAATATCAATCTTAAGTTTTAATCAGTTATATTTTGTTCTTTTAACAGAAGAAAATGAATTAAAATGAGTACAAAATGCTTTTAACTGGGAATTTAAAAATTAGAAAAATACTATTAAAGTGATCATGAATGTATCATATTAAGAGTATTAAATTTCATTTGAAAATCAAATTGTATAATTGAAGGATTTTCACACACATGGGGTTTTCCACATTTTATCTCTTAATGTAATATTTATTCAAAGTACATTTTAAAATTGAGAAATACCTTTAATAATACAACCACCTTCTTATTTGCTACCAAAATAAGGGAGAGATTTTTATGAAACTGTCGTGTTAAATAATAGTCAATAGCTGCACACATTCAGTAAACAAATTCAGTTCAAGGGAAGAAGAACTACATCACCATTTGGTGGTTGTAATTTAGATTATTCTAGCGTGTAATACTTTAATTGTATAAAACAAAGCTGATGTCACAAATACAAAAGAATTTCTTGCAAAGCAAGTACCACAAGTAATTTCTATGCTGCCACTGATGGCTGACAAGTGATGAGCACTTTGTTCAAATGTATATGCTATGCACATAAGACAACAGGTGGTTTATAAAAAGAAAATACTGAAGAGAAGCTTTTAACATGTTCACAATCAACGTTTTTATAATATGCCCTGTCAGAATATCTGCTATAATCTTTGAATAACTAAAAGAACTCTTAAACAGGGAAATATAATATTCTCAACCTAAAAAAGAAGCTGAATCAAACTAGAATTAATGCCGAATGTTTATATAAGGCCGAATGTTTATATAAGACAATGTACTGATATATTACCAATGTAGTGATATGTTGCCAGTGTATTCTATAGGTTAATAATTTGTTACAATATTTTCAAATATTTTTTAACATTTGTCCTATTAACCCATTTACACCAGAGGTAGCAAGTTGGTTTTTTTGTGAAAAATCAGACCGTGGAGAAGACCTCAAGCAGTAGGATACAAATAACTCCCACAAGCTTAGTGTTCCAATAATGGAACACTTAGGCATAAATAGGTTAACTGATATCTGGCTACTGTTATTCAGTGCTGGCGAAAACCTCCCCATAGAAGCTAAACAAAACAACAAACACCCAAGCTCTAAAGGCCTAATTAACTAGCAGTGTTGGAGGCAGTTTCTCACTGATGGCAAAAACTGAAACAGATGGCAGTGTCCAGAATGACTTGCGTTCCCCAATACTACCACCACCACCTAAGGATTTAACCTTTTAATAAAGCGCTAGAAGCTATGTTGTTTTGATGTTTTTTTTTTTTATGAGAATAATTCCAAGTCAGAATGAAATTAAACTTCAAAAGTCTGACACATAGGCACTCACTATCCCACCCCCAACTCCAATGAAGCCCAGGGGGGGAAATTTTGATTAGGAATGAATTACACTGTGAAGGATTCTTCCCACTTCCCTAACTCTAAATGTTCCTATACATAAAGGCTCAAGTGATTTTAGCTGTTCTAGTTCAAAGGGTGACAACTGCTCTAGTTTAAAGGGTGAAGAGGGATGGAATTAGCTACTAAGAAATGAAGAAAAAATAAACAGGCAAATGTGATCTACAACTTCTCTTACAGTCACATTAATACAAGCAAGGAATACCTCAAACTCACACTAAAACTGTTTAATTCTGGAGTGTAGGTTTAACACTCAATTTACTGACACAGTATAGCCAAATATTAATATCTATTCAGTCTTCAAAAATGATCATGTAGCTGAAAACTCTGCTCATTTGCAATAAAGGTTTTGTTTTGTTTTGTTTTGTTTTGTTTTGTTTTGTTGAGATAGAGTCTTGCTCTGTCACCAGGCTGGAGTGCAGTGGCGTGATCTCGGCTCACTGCAATCTCTGCCTCCCAGGTTCAAGCGATTCTCCTGCCTCAGCGCCCCGAGTAGCTGGGATTACAGGCGCACCACCATGCCCGGCTAATTTTTGTATTTTTAGTAGAGATGGGATTTCACCACACTGGCCAGGATGGTCTCGATCTCCTGACTTCGTGATCCGCCCGCCTTGGCCTCCCAAAGTGCTGGGATTACAGGCATGAGCCACCATGCCCGGCCTGCAATAAAATTTTATATGCAATGTTTGCAATGCTTGCAAAGCAAAAATGGTAAAACTGAGTTCTAAATTAATGTCATTTACCTGCACTTGTAGAAACTGAAGAAATCCAAGTTAAAAACACGAAAGTGGGCAGATTAATAAAGACTAATATAGGCTTCTGGATATTTTCAAATAACTTAAAGCAGGGGTTCTTAAAGTATGGTCCATGAACCCCTGGGAGTCTTCCAGGTCAAAATATTATTTTAGGCCAGGCACAGTAGCTCATGCCTGTAATCCTAGCACTTTGGGAGGCCAAGGCAGGCAAACCACTTGAGGTCAGGAGTTGCGAGACCAGCCTGGTCAAGATGGCAAAACCCTGTCTCTACTAAAAATACATAAATGAGCTGGGTGTGACGGTGGGCACCTGTAATCCCGGCTACTCAGGAAGCTGAGGCACGAGAATTGCTTGTACCCAGGAGGCACACATTGCAGTGAGCCAAGATCACACCACTACACTCCAGCCTGGGTGATGGAATGAGACACTGTCTCAAAATTTCTATACATACATATATATATGTATTTTTTTACCTATATGTAATTTCATAATAATATTAAGATATTATTTGCCTTTTTCACTGTATTGACACTAAGTCATGGTACAAAAGTAATTGTGGGAAAACCTGCTAGTATCTTAGCATGAATCAAGGTCATACTGTACTTGGTCCATGTATTTATCACAATTAAAAATAAACATTCCAGTTTCACCTAAGGAAGTCCTTGATGAGTCAGTAAGGGCTATTAATTTTATTGTTTCTCAACCGTTGGGTACACATCTCTAATGTGCTAGGTGAGGTAATAGAAGTATGCATAAAAAGTTTCTGCTACACACCAAAATAATGGTTGTCAAAGGAAAGCATTTGGGTTGCAAACTGAACTACCCACTTTTTTGTAGAATACCATTTCTATGTGAAAAAATAACTGACACTCAAACTATGGTTATTTAATCTTTTGTATCTGGCAGCCATTTTCTTGTAAATTATAAAATTCAGGCTCTCAGCCACCAGGGGAAAGCTCAGGATAGGGCAGACACAGACCATATCACCCAAAAACATTCCCATGTTCCCAATTTCCTGAATTACACACTAGCAGGGGGCAGCTGCTCAAACACAGCCAATGCTCCATTCCTTGTCAAGTGTTAGTTAATAAGACCTGGCAAGATAGTGGGAGGTTGGGAGGCGGCAGGATTCAGGCTTTCAAGTAAAAATTGTAATTTTTGAAAATTTGCATTTGCCATTGTGAGCCTGACAACGTCCCAATATTTAAAGATTTTTCTGATGAGATCTGTGGTGGTATCAACAGATTTGATTTTTTTTGATACTGTATCACATAAGGTGTCAAGATTTGGAAGATCTGTATCACTCACCAAGAATCAGTATTTTCCAAACAACCGAAGGAGTAAAAGAGTCATTCAAAGTACAAGATAGACTAAGGGACTTTAATATAAGAGTACAGAATGTTCACAGTTATAATTGTAGATTCCACATTCCAATTAACTTTTAAGATACTATTTGTCAAGTTTTGATGTAGTACCAAAGAAGAATATTCACAATTATCTGAAAGGTTATTAAAATATTCTTCCCTTTTCTAACCACATATCTGAAACCAGGTTTTCTTTATATACCTCAAACAAAACAACATACAGTGATAGATTAAATGTACAAGCAGATATAGGAATCCAGCTGTCTTCTCTTATGCTGGACATTAAAGAATTTATTAAAAAAATAAAGCAATCCCACTTGTCTCATTAAATATTTTTGTTTTAGAAAATGTAATCATTTCTCAAAAAATATATTATGTACACATATAATGGGTTTACCATGGTTTTAAAATGAATTAATAGGTCATTTTTAAATCTTAGTTTTAATTTTTAATATGGCGAATACCGATTGACATTTACCTACAAAAGCACAAGGTGTTGAGAGCCCTTAATAATTTTAAAAGTTTTAGAGTCTTGAGATAAAAAAAATTTGAGAACCATTGCTTTGGAGGCTATTAATACCAATTCCTTCCAAGATATATTTCTATCTTTCCGTAGAGAGACAGGTGGATGAAGAGTTACATTCTTTTTTTATAAAAATACATTTTTTAAGGAGCTACAAAGGATAGTTGAGTGAGAAAGACTATAGCAGTTAGAAAAAGAAACCAAGGCTCCTTGGACATTTGGCTATTTCCAGACCTGGGGAGGACAGAAGAAGACAGGCCTGGAACACCCTTGAGGTCATACTAGACAGCAAGAAAGCTATCAAAGACCACTAATGTGGCATCAAAAGTGCTCAGGAACCAACTTAAAGAGATTCCCTTGGAACAACTGGAATATCAATATGGATAACTGCAATGGATGGAAACATAACAAATGTTTAAACCCAGGAGCTTTTAAGAAATCAGAAAGCATCATTATCTACCTTTGGAGGAGCCTAATGAATCAACTCATTATTTTAACAACTTTATCCAAAGAAAACATCAATATAATTCTTTTTTTTTTTTTTTTTTTTAATCAATCCCATCCACATCTCCAAGGAGTAAGGGGAGGAGGCTTAAAACAGTAAAGCATTTCAACTGAATCCTCACTTGGTAAAAACAAGACCTTGTAACCCTTAAACAGTTGTTTAAATTCCATAGAAAATACTGATTCATTGATACCAATTAATAGTAAGCATCTACTTTCTAAAGTAAACTATATTCCCCTCACCATACATAAATTGCCTTCAAAGAAACCTACACCAAACACCTACCTTTAAAAACCAAACAAAATTACAACTTGTCTGACTAAAGATGATCTCTCCTGCCCTCTGCCCTCTATTCCTAGAACTACTTGTCAGCATCAAAGTATCATCATGAGTATTTTAGGTTCAAAAAGAGAATGTGAAGATTTTCTTAAGTAAATGGATTGTAAGGTAGAGGAGACTAAAGGCTAAAGCATGTAACCATGAGTGTTATAGTCAATTAACTAAAAATGTACACAGCATACAATATGAGAGAAGTTAAAATGATGGGTTTCAGGTCACAGATTCTAGATTAAACTCGCAATTCTTCCATTTACTAACTTCAGCAAGTCACTTCGCCTGTCTTTTTTTAAGAGACAGTGTCTGGGTCTTGCTTTAATGCCCAGGTTGGAGTGCAGTGGCACAATCATGGCTCACTGCAGCCTCAAATTTCTGAGCTTGAGTGATCCTCCCACCTCAGCCACCCGAGTAACTGAGACTACAGGTGCACAACACCATGCCCGGCTGATTTTTTTTTTGTTTAGTAGAGAAGGGGGGTCTCACTATGTTGTCCTGGCTGGCCTTGAACTTCTAGACTCAAGCGATCTTCCCGTCACAGCCCCCACAAAGCACTAGAATTGTTTCTTTAGTATGCAAAATGGGAATGATAGTGTGGACTTCATGCAAATCTTGAGAGAGGTAATAGATGTAATAATTAAGCCTTTATTATACTGCTTATAACACATTAATCCTCAATAAACAAAGCCTCTGGTAAAAGTACATTGTTACCATTCATATCATGCAATGGGAAAGAAGGAAGATGATGGGAAAACGCTGGGTAAAACAGCTCCTTTTACCAGCTATCAAGGGATATCATTATCAGTCCAATAAAGGTAAGCTACCATTTTGGATTTAGCCAATATGGGTAGTTATAAAAATGACATGGAAATATAATACAATTGACCCTGAACAATATGGCTTTGAACTGAGAGGGTTCACTTGCCTGTGGATTTTTTTCAATAAACATATTTTTAAATTTTTGAAGATGTGCAAGTTTGAAAAAAACTCACAGATGAACCTGGTAACCTAGAAATACTGAAAAATGTTTACAGTTAGGTATGTCATGAATGCATAAAAATATGCAGACACTAGTCTATCATCTACTAACATAAAATATATATAAATTATAAAAACTTAAAAATTTATCGAAACGTACACATGCGCACTTAAGATTGTTACATGACACCATTCACAGTTGAGAGAAATGTAAACAAACATAAAGCAGTATGAAATCATAACTGCATAAAATTAACTGTACTCCATACTGTACTATCATAATAATTTCACAGCCACCTCCTGTTGCTATTGGGATGAGCTTGAGTGTTGCGTGTATCCGCTTAAAACACCGTGAGACATTAATCATCTTCCCATGAGCAGTTCATCTCTCCAGAAAATTGTGTATTACAGTAAAAAGTGATCTCTTGCAGTTCTTGTGTTTTTTTCATTGTGTTTAGTGCTATACTGTAAACCCTGAATAACACCATGGGAGCCATACCAAGTGCCACTGGTGATGCTGGCAGTGCTCCCAAGAAGCAGAGAAATGTCATGACTTTACAAGAAAATGTTGAATTGGACCATAGATTAGACAGTCCACTTAATAGGGACCGTAGATTGAGATCTACAGCTGTGGTTGCTGCCATTTCAGAAGACTCATCTTGTAAACAGATAATACGAACCTATGGTATCAGAAGTACAGTATTGTAAATTATTTCCTTATGATTTTCTTAATAATATTTTTTCCTCTAGCTTAATTCAAGAATATGGTATATAACACATATACAAAGTATGTGTTAATCAACTGTTTATGTCATTGGTTAGGCTTCTGCTCAACAGTAGAAATTCTGGGTAGTCAGAAGTAACACACAGTTCAACTGAGCAGGAGGTCAGCATCCCTAACCCCTGTGTTGTTCAAGGGTCAACTGTGCATAAACGTGCACATATTTTCACAGAAACCATCTGTAACTGTACTATCTGAAATGACACCAACTTTGTCCTCTTTTCTAGATTTAATAAAATGCGATCTAACATGTCATTTACTGAAAAAAAATAGTGACGTTTAAAACATAATGATCCTTGTATGTAAATATTCAGTATAAACCTTCTGTTTGCAAGTAAAATAGGCCAGTCTCCTAATGCTTCTCAAATCAAATGAAGCAAACTTTAAAATTCTCTCACCATGAATTACAATGTTAGCAAAGAAAGGCTGATGAGAAGAACAGAAAGGGATTATAACAAAGAGGGATTAAAATTCAAATTTAAATTATAGCTTGATCTTAATTTACATCAAATTCAATTCGTAAAGATTAACTGCAACACCCTGCCAATTACAGCAAACCAGGTACAAACCATCACCCTAACAAATTCAAGTGCATTCACTCCTAACTACTGTCACTACTGTCTAGCTAACATCTTTTTTTTTTTTTTAAGAGATGGGGTCTTGCTTTATTACCCAGGCTAATCTCGAATTCCCAGCTTCAAGCGATCCTCTCGCCTCAGCCTCCCAGCCTCTGCTGGGATTACAGGCAGAAGCCACTGTGCCCAGGCTCTATCAGCTTTAGAAACAGTTCTATTCTTGGGCCTTCTCCAGCTGTTTCCATATGATGGTTCCCCAGCTTCTCCATTTTACTCTAGATAGGGTAAATAGATGCTTTGTTATTTTATTTTACTGAGATACATACACTTTAAGTTATTCCCTATGTATGCTGTACAATTTTATATTTACAGTTGGTTAAATGGAGTATGGTAATTTTTTGTTTTTTTTGACAGCGTCTCACTCCGTCGCCCAGGCTGGAGTGCAATGGCACGGTCTCGGCTCACTGTAACCTCTGCTGCCTGGGTTCAAGCGATTCTCCTGCCTCAGTCTCCTGAGTAGCTGGGACTGCAGGCGCACACCACTGCACCCGGCTAATTTTTGTATTTTTAGTAGAGACGAGGTTTCACCATCTTGGCCAGGCTGGTCTTGAACTCCTGACCTCGTGATCCACCCGCCTCAGCCTCCCAAAGTGCTGGGATTACAGGCGTGAGCCACTGTGCCCAGCCAGTAATTATTTTTAAAAAGCAAATTTAATAAATCCTTTTGGAAATCAACATGGTATTATGTAACAAGAGCCACTAAAAGAGAAATATAATCTTTGATTCATTAATTTATCTCCAATAAAATTTTATAAGGAAAAATTTAATAAAGGTAAAAATATAAATGGATAGTCACTCACTAAAGACCTACCTATAATAGCAAAATAACTGAAAACATCCAGCAGTCTAACAATTAGAGAATGATAAATCGTACACCATTGATACAATGAAATATTATTCCTTCACTAAAGCTATTATTAATATTAAAGCTATTCCAAAACAACAAAAATATTTTAAGATATAATATTAATAAAAAAATGCCTTTAAGAAATAGATATACAGGAGCAGGAAAGATAGAAGTTTTGCTAAAAATCTCGATTCTGCCACTTAGCAGCTGTGTGATTTTTTGACAAATTTTTAAATTCTCTGAGAATCAGTTTTCTCATCTCTAAAATGGGGTAATAATATGAAATTCATAGGTTCCTAGGAGAATCAAATGATATCACCATAAAGTTTCTGGCCCCCTAACATTAATAAATTCCCTTCCCTATTACTCAGTTGATCCCCTTCCCATTATTGCACTATAAGTACATAAACAGCAGGTCATATCTAAAATGGTGTTAAAGTCATAAGATTGTTGTTCTACATTTAAAACTACCACATAGGTGGCCGGGCGCAGTGGCTTACACCTGTAATCTCAGTACTTTGGGAGGCCGAGGCGGGCGGACCACAAGGTCAGGAGATCAAGACCATCCTGGCTAACACGGTGAAACCCCGTCTCTACTAAAAATACAAAAAATTAGCCGGGCATGGTGGCAGGCACCTGTAGTCCCAGCTACTCAGGAGGCTGAGGCAGGAGAATGGCGTGAACCTGGAAGGTGGAGCTTGCAGTGAGCCAAGATCACACCACTGCACTCCAGCCTGGGCGACAGAGCGAGACTCTGTTACAAAAATAAAAATAAAAAAATAAAATTATCACATATAGTAAATTTCCTTATTGGTATATCTTCCTCAGTTCTTTAAAAGTCATCAACCCCAGGCCGGGCGCGGTGGCTCAAGCCTGTAATCCTAGCACTTTGGGAGGCCGAGACGGGCGGATCACGAGGTCAGGAGATCGAGACCATCCTGACTAACACGGTGAAACCCTGTCTCTACTAAAAACTACAAAAAACTAGCGGGCGAGGTGGCGGCGCCTGTAGTCCCAGCTACTCGGGAGGCTGAGGCAGGAGAATGGCGTGAACCCGGGAGGCGGAGCTTGCAGTGAGCTGAGATCCGGCCACAGCACTCCAGCCTGGGTGACAGCGCGAGACTCCGTCTCAAAAAAAAAAAAAAAAAAAAAAAAAAAAAAAAAAAAAAGTCATCAACCCCTGGTACAGCTGTTATCCTGAATATAACACTGCTTCAATTGTTTTAAAAATCATATTCAAAATAATTTCAATTTAGAGTTCTTTCCCAAACGAAATTGTTACCTGCAATACACAAATCAGAATTCAACCTATATATACAAAAATGGGGGAAAAAAACAAGTTAGGAAAATGGGAAGAGAAGATTTCAAGACACCTGCCCTGTACCTTCACACCTAATACTTTTAAAAAATATATTTGAACATTGAGTTAATTGGAAGATAAAAAACGCTATTCCCAGAAATCTATAAGGTAATCCCTAGTTTTTTATTCTACTCATCTGGCACCCTGGAATGAAAGAGAAGACCTTCACAACTGAACTGAACAGAAGGTGGATATAGTTGTCCTTTTCATCTCAGGAACTAGGGAAGAGGAACAAGACCATCTTCCCTGACCCAACCTCTTACCTGTGAGAAGTACAAAATATCTAAATCTCTGCTGGTTCAGTGGGGTCTTCCTTAGGTACTATGGCAAGAGTTGAGTCAGTCAAGTCCAGGAAAACCAGGTAATGTTCCTTCCTGCCACAGAGTTAGCAAGGACAGCAAAGACAGAGTTGGAGTGGGAGAAGATGGACCAGTCAAGGGGGATACCATGGCCCTGAACAAACAAATTCCAGGCACATGGACAGTCTGGGGATTCTGAGGGGAAGCCCTGACATCACCAATGCAGAGAAAGAAAACTTTTATTTTGACCAGTGCTGCAACACAGCCTACAGCCCGTAGAGCCTTAGAGCCCTATAGCCCTGCCTTTCATTCAACTGTCAGGGCTAGCAAGTGGTACTACCAAGCCATAAGCTCAAAATTACAAGTCACTGACATAGAAAAACTGTATCTGGCATGCAATGAGTGGTGTAAAGGCAGTAAAGGCATCAATGTAAAATTTGCAAAAGGACAGGTTATAAGGAAATGAAGATTCACTGTAATAAAACACAAATGCTCAACTGATTTCATTCATTCAAGTTACATATAATAAGGAATGCTTTTGTTTTCAAAACCAAGTCAGTCTCAATACTTACATTTTTAACTTATAATGACAGCATTCTGACAAGAAAAATGAGGTTCAAACTTGATGCTAACTTGGGCACAGTGGTACAAGCCTGTAGTCCCAGCTACTCGGGAGCCTGAGGCAAGAGGATTGTTAGTGCCCCGAAATTTGAGGACAGCCTAGGCAACATGGCCAGACCTCATCTCTTAAAAAACAAAACAAAACAAAACAAAAACTGATCATTAAAGATCAAGAGATTCTCCAGTATCTTAAATGTTGCCCTCACATCCATAAGGAATTTCAAGATATGAGAGTTTCTAAAAGAACCCAAATAGTCAGCTATTTTGGGCAGAGAGGACAGGAAACAAGACCTTCAAAAACATGTCAGAAAAGATATTCCAGAAAAAAATACAAATGCCTCAATCACCAATCACTTAGATATAAGACCACCATGAATGAATATAAGGATATATTCATGCAATTAAATTGTAAATAGCCAGTAGATTGCACAGCTTCATACAATGTTACAATGCAAAGTAGAAGGAACTGCTTCCTACTGCTGCAATATTTTCCACAGTAAACAGAAGTTGGTTATTAGAATGCATTGTATATGTAGATGAGAACCACTGCATAATTACTTAACCCATTGAATTTGTACTGAAGAAACAAAGAAAACATATGGTTTTTGGTCAGATTGTTTACTGCAATCCAATACTAGAGTAATTTAATAAATACTGCTGAAAAAGAAAATTACAGGACCCAAGGAAAAAACTCCATTATTTTAGGATACAATCAAAGACAGCTTTACATTGGCAATTTGTGTCTAGGCAAAAATGTGTGACTCATTTAAAACTTTTAAATGATGTGCTTATTGGGGAGGAAGGTGGGCTCTTGAAAACAGTAATTTATGTTCATGGTTACTAAAGGTGATTTACAAGACATATAAACAACACCTAACTTAACCTAAGTTGGGGGGGGCAGCAATTAAATGAAGGCATTTTTACCTTCTCATTTAGCAGTTCAATAAAGTTGTAATGCCTTAAGGGCTACAATTCCATATAAACTAAAAAGGCAACTTAGAAACTATTTTTTCATCAGTGCCACCTTCATCTCTTTTTAACCAAACACCCATAACAAAACCAAAGTAGCTCTCTGGAATCTTATTTTTAAAGCCCTGAGCAATTTAAACATATGAAATTCAAACAGATACAGAGGGACAGTAATATAAAACAGAATGAAGTCACATCTGCCATTAATAACTAAGGAGAAAGGATAAGGGCTTTTATTTTTCCTAGCCAAAAATTCTAACCATTTGCACAAAAATCACCTACATCGATTGATGTTAGCTCTATTTCCTTAAGAATTTGTCTGATCAGCCTATGAATGGTGAAGGCCAAGGGAGAAGTGAAATCAGTCAATGGTGAGTATCACATTTGGGGAGACGGGGGCAAGAGACGGAATTATTTTTCTAATAACGATAAAACTGTATAGATTTTTCAAAATAAAGAGTGACATCAAAACCGGTACAGCTAGCAGTTATTCAAAAAATTGATATGCTCTACTTACTAAAATAGACTCTTTTAAGGAAAATAAAGATTGAAAAGTAAAATCCAACAGAAATTAAATTATTGGCTAAAAAAACTTAAGTCTAACATTGCAAGTATCATTATGAGAGAAAATAAGTAAAGTTGACTCTTGAACAACACAGGTTTGAACTGCACAGGGTCACTTTAACACAGACTTTTTTCAACCAAACATGGACAGAAAATACAGTATTGGCCCGATGCAAAATACAGGCAGTTGCAGAACTGATCTCACTACATACAGCGAGGGATGACTGTAATATATTTCTATGTTCCAAAATCTGCACACTTTATTTAGATTTGCAAAGGACATTAAGGCTCATAAATACAGTTCACCTATAACCTTTATCATCCATGACTTTATAAATACAGCAAAAAGTTGATGTTACTGCTGGGAGAAGGATGCGCAGAAAACAATAAAATCATCAGCTATAATCACTTGGCTAATCAGCCTCTGAGCTCTAGCCATTCAAATTCATGGGTCAGCAAAATTACAAGTAAATATCATGTCCTGTATCTTCAGAATCACTTAAAAATAGTCCAAACCATTATTATTAAATTAGAAAAGGTCAAGGGTCTACTATAAGGCCTATATTCCTACTGTCCCTCAACTTCTTTGCCCTAAAGAGGGAAAGTATGAATTTTCCTCCCTCTGAAAAATGTGCCTCTGAAAATGAGCCTCTCTAATCAGCTATACAACATACCATGTAGCAACCTCTTTGCTATTCATGACTCTCTTTCTCTCACCTCAGAAGAATATAGGGCTTGGTCTGTCCAAGATGTTTCAAAACCGAATTCAGTGTTAAAGCTTTTTTATGGTCACCCATATCAATTTACCATGTGATGGGAGCAAAGCAGTACACAGGAGTCAAACTGAAAATTTCAACAGCTGAGAGTAGATTATACAGTTCCCTCTTAATCAAAGCTCTCCCACCAAACCTGATGTTCACAAATGTTACTATCAGCATAAGTTGTGCTCTGTTCACTCTATATATCTGTACTCCCTCCTCCATGCATATCCATCACCAACTTCCACACACACAACTTTTTATCTATTCCCTTAGTCAGGTTCTTTTCTCAGAACTTTGGCAGAAAGGACAATAGTTTTAATGTCTCAGAGCATCAAATAAATGGACAATACACAAAAACTGCATAAAGTTAGTAAAAACACTACCATTTACTCTATACTCACGTCTATGTCTTTCAAGTCTGTCCCTTCCTTTCTATTTTGAGGTCTCTAACTTGGACTGTTAAAACAATGCATTCTCTGCACATGGTGGTGCATGACTGTTGTTTCAGCTACTGCTGAGACAGTAGGACTGCTTGAGCTTAGAAATTAGAGACCAGCCCGGGCAACAAACATCATGAGACCCAGCTTCTAAATAAATAAATAAACAAATAAAACAATGTTTTCACTAATTACCCATCTTACAGTCTTCTTCAAATCTAATACATTTCCTGAAACGCTTACGAAGCTATACACTTGCCAGCACAAAAATCAATATATTCTACTATTCATAAAAATAATTCTGTATTTTCATCCCGATATCTACATAACCTGACCCAAACTATTTCTAGAACTTCTATCCCTCTCTGATACATGACTAATTTTATGTACCATTCATCTGGCACCTATCACATGCTGTTTTTCATATCCCAAGTACACATAATTTCCAATTTTTTTTCTAAGCAAATGAAAGGATCCAAGAATCCTGGGCTGGGCTAGGTTTCCTGGGCACACAGAGTGGGCACATTGGGCTAGCTGACCAATGACCCAAATCGAGGGTCAGCAAGCAACATCAACTCCAAAGGAGCAGGGAGAGATTAAAAACTCGGGCTGAAGCAGAGGTGAACAATTTAAGATAAGGAGATTCAAGAAGTTGGGGGCAAAAGAGACTCTATTGGTAGCTGCATACAGATAGAATCTTGGGCTCTAAAGAAAAAATAATAATAATGTTGGTTCACTGCCCCCTCCCAGGTGGCCTGATAAGACTGTAAAAGTGAAGATCTTAGAATTTTCCTAAATGAAGAAATAAATTGATGTGATTATAAATTGATACATTTTTAGAATAGTAATTTCACTTGGGATCTATCCTTCAGAACTATTCACATAAGTCTGCAAAAGTATAACGTGAATATTCTGTGTAACAATGTTCACTTCAGAATTGTTCATAAAAATAACCATTTATAAGGAACTATTAACCAATGATATATCCATATAATGAAATCTGTATAGCTGCTAAAAAATGAAGTATCAATACTGACAAGGAAAGATAAAAAAATTTTATCAAAGATAAAATTAAATCATCAAGGAAGTATATACAGAATTATTCTATTTGTGGGAAAAAATTAACAACAATTTACATTAAGATATATTCAAGAATAAAAATAAACTTGGAGGCATATGCTCCAAAACTGACAGTAGATGTCATAGGATTTCACTTTCTACATTATATCTATCATATTTTAATTACTGAAAATGAATGCTGTACAACATACATGTGCTACACATGAAATCAGGAGAAGAAAACAAGCACATATCCTTTCTGATTTGAAAAACAAGGAAAAGCAGTTACTTCTGGAGACTGGGAACAGGGCCAAACATGAAATTTTATTTTGAACCTTAATTATTTCCTGTTTTGTTTAAAATTGGCATATATCATTTAGAATTTTTATACATTACATATACATTTTGTAATATATATTACAAAGTTACAATTAATTTTTTTAAGTAATAGCATTTGTTTGGTCACTTATAATCAAAAGGAGTGCAAACTGATAAAACCAAAACTGTCTACTCATAAGGTATAAGGGAAAGGGGTGCAAACACATAATTAAATCATAATTTTATATGTACTATAGAATGACCCTCATTTTTTCTAAAACACAAGTTTTTGTACCTAAATTGCCTACAGTTAAATCTATTATAAGGGAATGCTTTTTGCTAGCAAGTAGATGACTACTGATTATATCAAACAACAGTGGATGGCATAACTAGCATAGGTTTTCCTTTGCTTTGACAAATCAGGAAAAGAATTTTGTTTAGGTGATTCTGCACTGTGTATATTAAAACAACTGGTATAAAGACAGTAAGACTGCTGAAATCTACTTAAAAGGCTGCGCTTCTTCCTCTATCATCATTCTTACCTTTGAAAAAGAAAAGGCCATATGAAATGAAATACTGAATTCTCAATGATGTTCCCTCCAGCTTTGCATCCTTCTAAGTCCAGCTTAAGTTAAGTGGCCACTTCCTGGCTCTACCTGGCAGAGGATAGATAAGGCCCCCTCATACTCCTGAGGTAGAAGGAGGAAACTGGATAATATTCCCTCACCAAGAATACAGAGAATAGGGAAGAGGCAGTTGTGTGCAAAGAAATTCATTTGTTATTAGGACAAAGAGGTAAGGGCAGCCCTCCCTTCCCTCAGCCTCCATTCCTCCTCCCTAGAACACACACACACGCTCTCTCTCTCTCTCCACTAACGTTTCTTAGAATATCACTTTACGGTAGAACAGAGTGTACAAACCTAATACTATGAGAACAATCGAGGAAGTAAGTTCTCTAACAACAGAACCCACTAAGTTCATTATCTGAGAGTAAACCCCTTATCTAAACCATCCTGGTAGAACCACCATGATTATCCCGGCTTAAAAAACAAACATTTTAGAAATACATTATTGATAACCCCATACATCACATCATTCTAAGCCAAAATCATCCTATCATTGTTTTAATGCAGAACTCTTGAGAATTATATTTGAATCATTTGTACACATCATATCCAAAACTGGTATTTAAAATGAAAAATTCCTCAAGTTTAAAAATCAGAATAATACATATTCACTTTTTTAAAAGCAAAGGGTCTAAAATAAAAAATAAAAGTCCCCCATTTCTCCCTCTACCCCAGTTCTATTTTTCAGAAATCTATCAATAGTGTAATGTATCTTTCTGAAATTTTTTCTATGCTTATAGTACAGGATTTGGCTGTCCAATACTGCAGTGAGTAGCCACAAGTTATTAAGTACCATTAAGTTATCAAGATATTAAGTACTTGAAATATGGCTAGTCCGTACTGACATACTGAAATAATATTTTTGGTTACATTAAATATTATTAAAATTGATTTCACCTGTGTCTTTTTACTTTTTTTAATGTGGCTATCAGAAACATTTTAAATTACATATGTAGCTCACGTTTATGGCTTTTATTATATTTCCATTGGTCAGCACTGGTACAAAGGCAAACAGTGCTGTTTTTAGAATCAGACTTGCCTTATTGACCTTATTGAGTACTACTCCCAACTACAAACATGAGTTGCTTAATAACGGCGATACACCTGAGAAATGCATCTTCAGGCAATTTCATCATTATGTGAACATCATAGAGGGTACTTACGCAAACCTAGATGGCATAACCTACTACACACGTAGGCTAAATGGTCTAGCCTATTGCTCCTAGGCTACAAACCTGTACAGCATGTTACTGTACTGAATACTGAAAGCACTTGTAACACAATGGTAAGTATTTGTGTATCTAAACATATTTAAATATAAAGTACAGTAAAAATGCAGTATAAAAGACAAAAAAAGTCATATACCTGTATAGGGCACTTGCCATGAATGAAACTTACAGACTAGAAGTTGCTCCGACTAAGTCAGTGATTGAGTGGTGAGTGAATGTGAATGACTGGAATACTGCCATAGACAAGTGTAGACTTTATCAACCATGTACATTTAGGCTATACTAAATTTATGTTAATTTTTTTCTTCAATAATCAATTCATCTTAGCTTACCATAACTTACTGCTTTATAAACTTTTTGATTTTTTTAACTCTTTTTGGACTTTTGTAATAACAATTAGCTTAAATCACAAACACATTGCACAGCTGTATACAAATATTTTCTTTATATTATCTATACGCTTTTTCATTTTTTAAATTTTATTTTTATCTTTAAATCTTTTTGTTAAAAACTAAGACACAAATACACACAGTAGTCTAGGCCTACACAGGGAGAGGATCATCAGTGTCACTGTCTTCCACCTCCACATCTGTCCCACTAAAAGGTCTTCAGGGGCAATAGCACCCATGGAGCTGTCATCTCCTATGATAACAATGGCTTCTTCTGGATAGCTCCTGAAGGATCTACCTGAGACTGTTTAACAGTTCACTTTTCTTTTTAATAACTAGAAAGAGTACACTCTAACGAGAAAAAGTATAGTGACTGAAATTCACACAAAAAGTTCAAAATAAATCCACAGGCAGAAAATTTAACTATAACAATGGGTGACCAGAACTCAGGAAAGAATAAGGCAATATATCCCCTACTCCCACCATCACCGTCAAACACACATACACACATACATGCACACGCAAACTTAGCTGAAAATAAATCATACTTGAAATTTTGTTTTCCACAACTATAACTAATTATATACCAGTCCCATATATCAGACCCTCCTACTATACATTTCTAAACTGGGAAGAAAACTGTCCCATAGCTTAGAAAGCAGTACTCTTGCTTCCAGTCTCCAAAGTCATATCTCTAAGTACTTACTGAGAAACCTTAACAAGTTTGATCCGTGAATAGCCTGACAGTAGGTACAGTGATACCACCAAAGGTGATATCCTTTAAGTAACACACAAATGTCTTAGCTTCCTGTTGAAATGTAACTTCAAAACTTCTAATGACAGCTTTAAAAAGTTAAGAATCTTTACTCAGTGATCTTTAGGTGTCAAAAGAAAAACAAAAAAAGGCTAAGGATTTGGTGAAATCAATAGCTTCATTACATTAAAATATTTAAAATCCAGCAATAGTAAGTTATATTGATTCCAAAAACTGGCGAAGTCATATTGGCTCAAGGAGCCCTAGAGAAAAAGTTAGTGGTTTTTCCAAATAACACATGCTGCTTTCAGAGAGGTTACTGTATGTATGAATTTAAAAAGAATTTGCTTCCTATAATATGATTGCTATTTCCTCCTCCTGTATTTAATCTTTGGAAGGCCGTTTTATCTGAGCATGATTCTGTTTATTGAAGATGAAAGAGAAAAATCTATCATAAAAGTTTTTTTAAAAAGGGTATTCATTAGCAATGTCATTTGTAATTTTTTAAAAGTACATGTGAATGTACTTAATGCCACTAAACTCTATACCTAAAAATTATTAAAGTGGCAAATTTTACGTTATGTATATATTACCACAATTTTTTAAATATAAAAAATGAAAAAAGTATTGAAATTTAAAACCAATATTCACCAAAAAAAAAAAACCAATAATGTATCATTAAAAATAAAGCAAGGCCAGGTGCGGTGCCTCACCCCTGTAATCCCAGCACTTTGGGAGGCTGAGGCAGGCGAATCATTTGAGGTCAGGAGTTGGAGACCAGCCTGGCCAACATGGTAAAACCCCGTCTCTACTAAAAATTCAAAAATTAGCCAGGCATGGTGGCGCACGCCTGTAGTCCCAGCTACTCAGAGGGCTAAGGCATGAGAATAGCTTGAACCCAGGATGCAGAGGTTGCAGTGAGTCGAGATTGCACCACTGCACTCCAGCCTGGGCAACAGAGAGAGACTCTGCCTCAAAAAAGTAAATAAATAAACAGTACTAACTAAGCAAAGTGCTATAAAAATATTCATTATTATTATTGTAAGTTGCACTTAGTAGTTTGGTCAGATATGCCTCTTGGTTGCCCTAAGGTTATATCTTAACCTAAGATCCTACCTCTCAAACTGGAGACTGCTGGAAATACAGAAGAAAAGAAACCATGAGACTCTAAAAACTTTTCCTTGAAGTAAAGTGTGTGGCATTACACCACGTACCAAAAATCATCTTGTTCCTTATCCTTTGTGGTTAGGGCTCTTGGGTGGAAAAGTTTAACAAACACAGGAGTCTTGCCATTTCCATATTATCCTGTATTTTCCAGACAGTAAAATGTCTGGAATGTGTCAAATTCTTTATACGTTTCAGAAATAGGCAGCTCTGCCCATTAGTTCAAAATTTAGTTTGGTTTAACACAAAATTTTGTTAAGCATTTTAGAAAGGGGCTGGGTGCAGTGGCTCACACCTGTAATCCCAGCACTTTGGGAGGCCGAGGCAGGTAGATCACCTGAGGTCAGGTGTTTGAGACCAGCCTGGCCAACATGGTGAAACCCTGTCTCTACCAAAAATACAAAAATTAGCCAGGCATGGCAGCAGGTGCCTGTAATCCCAGCTACTCGGGAGGTTGAGGCAGGAGAATTGCTTGAACCCTGGAGGTGGAGGTTGCCATGAGTCAAGATCATGCCATTGCACTCCAGCCTGGGCAACAGAGTAAGACTGTCTCAAAAAAATAAATAAATAAAAAGAACTTTTAAAAAGTAAACTTTGGAAGAAAATAAGAGCAATATTTCCAAAACACCAAGAATGAAAAGAACATTTTAGTATTTAAACACACCCAAAAGATCCATAAAAGAATGTGAGTAGAAGGGAGTTTTTGGGATGATGAAAGTGTTCTGTAGCCATACTGTTGTGGTGGTTTTATGAATCTATAAGCATGTTAAATTCACAGAACTGTAAACCCAAAATGTCTACTTTACTGTACGACAATTTGTAAAATAAAATATGTACACTCCTGAACTTTACAAATATTTTTAAATGCTTTACATAACAAATTTACTAATAAACTTGTCAATAAATACTTCAGTTGATCCTTGAACTTAGGTTTGAATTTCGAGGATTCACTTACACACAGACTTTTTTTCAATAAATATAATGGAAAATTTTTTGAAGATCTGCAACAATTTGAAAAAACATGTAGATGAAACATGTAGCCTAGAAATATGGGGAAAAAAAAGAAAAAACTATGTATGCCATGCATGCATAAAATATACATAGATACTTGTCTATTTTATCACTTACTACTGTAAGATATACACAAATCTATTATAAAAAGTTAAAATTTATCAAAACTTAGATACACTTATAGACCATACATGGAACCATTCACATTGAAGGGAAATGTAAATAAACTAAAAATGCAGTATAAAATCGTAACTGCATAAAATTAACTGTACTCCATATTGTACTACCATAATTATTTCACAGCCACCTCCGGTTGCTATTGGGATACGCTTCAGTGTTGCGAGTATCCTTATCTTAAAACACTGTGAGACATTAATCACCACGTGAGCAGTTCATTTCTCCAGTAAATTGTGTATTGCTGTAAAAAGTGATCCCTCAAGGTTCCTGCATATTAATATTTTTCATCATGGTCGCAATACTAAAAATGTTGAAGAACATAAGCCGGGCAAGTGGCTCACACCTGCAATCCCAGCACTTTGGGAGGCAAAGGCGGGAGGACTGCTTGAGCCCAGGAGTTTGAGACCAGGCTGGGCAACACAGCAAGATCCTGTTGCTACAAAATACAAAATACATATATATATATATCTCGCTACAAAATACAAAATACATATATATATATGTATATATATATAAATGAGCTGGGTATGGTGGTGCACACCTGTAGTCCTAGCTACTTGCGGGGGCTGAGGCAGGAGGATAACTTGAGCCCCGGAGTTCCAGGCTTCAATGAGCTATGATTATACCACTGCACTCCAGCCTGAGCAACAGAGCTAAACCCTATCTCTAAAACAATAATAATAAAATAAAAAATAACATTATGGTACCTATACAAAGTGCTACTAGTAATGCTGGAAATGCTCCCAAGAAGCAGAGAAGAGAAAAGTCACTGACAATACAAGAAAAAGTTGAATTGCTTGATATGGACCATAGACTGAGGTTTGCACCTGGGGTTACTGCCATTTCAGATAAACAATTCATCTTGTAAACAGATGACAGTATCAATAAAATATAGTATAATACTGTAAATGTATATTCTCTCTTTTTTTTTTTTTTAAGACAGGGTCTCACTCTGTCACCCAGGCTGGAGTACAGTGACACAATCATAGCTCAAACTCTTGGGTTCAAGCAATCCTCCTGCCTCAGCCTCTTGAGTAGCTAGACTACAGGTGCATGCCACAATGCTGGCTAATGTTATCTTTTGTAGATGTGGATCTCCCTATGTTGACCAGGCTGGTCTCAAACTCCTAGACTCAAGCAATTCTCCTCCCTCAGCCTCCCAAAGTGCTGGGATTATAGGCCTGAACCATTGCAACCGGCCACGATTTTCTTGAAAACATTTTCTTTTCTCTAGCTTACTTTATTTTAAGAATATAGAATATAATATGTATAACATACAAGATATGTGTTAATTGACTGTTTCTATTATTGGTGATAGAATAATAGAAAGCAGTAGGCTATTTGTAGTTCCGTTTTTGAGGAGACAAAAGTTATATCCAAATTTCAACTGTGCAGGGCTCAGCTCCCCTAACCCCAGTATGTTCAAGGGTCAACTGTATTTTGGAAACAAGTTTAACAAATTCTGTAACTGAAAAGATTTTGTACTTCTAAGACTGATATATGAGAGAGAAATAATTTCACTATAATTGCACCAAAACCCAAAGTTCTTCACAAAATTTTAAGGCTCATAAATAATCAGGTTTTATTTTTCCTTTTAATTTTTTTTTCTAGAGACGAGATCTCACTATGTTGCCCAGGCTGCTCTCGCACTACTGGGCTGAAGTAATCCACTCGCCTCAGCCTCCCAAAGTGCTAGGATTACCGGTATGAGCCACCATACCCGGCCCTATTTTCATTTTTAAATCAATATAAATAGCTGCACCAACCTGCTAATATCTAAAAATATGACATTATTTCCAACACTTACACTGCTGAAACAAAGTAAGCAGAGTACAAACAAAGTTCCCCTAAAAGGAAAAGTATAAGAAAAGTTTTCTTTCCCACTTTTTTGCTTTAATGAGGTGAAACTGACATACAATAAAATGTACAAAAAGTGTAGTCAGATGTATACATGTCTTGACATATGCATACACCTGTGAAACTATCACCACAATCAAGATTATGAGCATATCCACCACTCCAAGAGTTTCCTCACAGCCCTTTATAATCCCTCTCTCTGCTCCTCCACCAGGCTACCATGATCTGCTTTCTAATTAGTATGCATTTTCTAGAATCCTATATAAATGGAATCATAGTATACGCTCTTTTTTTGGACTGCCTTCTTCCACTCAGCATAATTATTTTGAGATTCATCCATATTATTGTGTATAGAAAAATTTTTAATGCTGCATCTACCTGCTATATAAAATTAGTCCACATTTGGGGCAAACTGGGCTTATACACAAGATGAGAATCTTCAATTAGCTACACGTAAAGTTTCACCTAGACAGCAGATTATTAGATCATTCTTGAATCAGTATTCTCTCTTTTTTTTTAAAGAAACAAAGTCTCGCTCTGTTGCCCAGGCTACAGTGAAGTGGCTAGTCACAGGCACAATCATAACACATTACAGCCTCAAACTACTAGGCTCAAACAATCCTTGGGCCTCAGCCTCCTGAGTAGCTAGGATTGCCAGCATGTGCCACTGCACCTGGCTTTGAATCTTTTTTTTCAGCTCCTTACTATCACTGAAGAACCGATATTCTTTTGGAAAAGTATTCCAAGGATTTAAACTAGGGCAAGAAAAATAAGTGACCCTCCAATAAGCGAAGACTCTGATTCTGTTTTCAAATTAAATTTAATAAGCAGACATTCATTTGTACTATAAAAATATTTCTCACAAAGCTTTTCTGATAAAAAAAAAACCACCAGAATAAAAAGATGAGCTCTTGTAATTCCTCATGCAAATCCTGACAGTTGTTATATTTTTAAGTGTCAAAATAAGACCTAACTTTCACCTCAGCAGCACTTGTTTAGTGAAAGATAAACTGTTTATATAGCTGAATCCATAGTTATGAGTTAGCATATAGTAACTTCAAAAATATACTTTAAAAAACTACAGTAGCTCCAGATCTGTACATATTCAAACAAGAAAATAATCTTTCATTATTTCTACTATCTTGCATGTCCTCATTAGTACACTTTGCAAACAAGAAAACTATTGAAAATAAAACTTTAGCAAGAACTCTAAATGACTAATGGGGATAGGGATCTGAAATACCTTTACATTAGGCAGCAAACCCCAGTGGGTGGGAGGGTATGTTATTTGGGGGTAAACAAACTAAGTAATGTGTATAGATTCTTTTAATCTTTTTTATTTTTTTAGACAGGGGATTTTGCTCTGTCATCCAGGCTGGAGTGCAGTGGTGCAATCACAAGTCATTGCAGCCTCCAACTCTTGAGCTCAAGTGATCCTCCCACCCCAGTCTCGCAAGTAGCTGGAACTACAAGGCACAGGCCACCAAGACTGGCTAATTTTTTTTTTTCTTTTTTTTTTTTTTTTTTCCAGCGATGTGGTCTCCCTATGCTTCCCAGGCCAGTCTTGAACTCCTAAGCTCAAGTGATCTGCGTAAGTCTCCCAAAGTGCTAGGATTACAGGCATGAGCCACCACACCTGGGCAAATACATTTTATGTGTGAAAGAAGCTTTATACATTACTGGCCGGGCACGGTGGCTCATGACTGTAATCCCGGCACTTTGGCAGGCCAAGGTGGAGGATTGCTTGAGTCCAGGAGTTCAAGACCAGCCCGGATAACATAGCAAGACCCTGACTCTTAAAAAAAAAAAAAAAAACTTTTCTACATTGTTTATGCTCAAACATCTAGGGAAATCATTATCAGTATCTTGGAAATATAGTTTTATACAAAATGAAAATTCAAACTATTGGCAACTTACTCCATTTTTACTTCCCTTCTTTTCCTTTTTTTTTTTTTTTTTTTGAGATGGGTCTCACTCTGCCACCCAGGTTAGAGTGCAGTGGCACAACACTGGCTCACTGCAACTTCCGCCTCACAAGCTAAGCAGACCTCCCAATCCAGCCTTGGGTAGCTGAGACCACAGGCACGCACCACCATACCCAGCTAATTTTTTGTATTTTAGGTAGACAGGAGTCTCACGATGTTGTCCAGACTGGTCTCGAACTCAAGCAATCTGTCCACCTCTGTCTCCCAAAATGCTGGTGTTACAGGCATGAGCCACCGTGCTCAGTCCATTTTGATTGGTTAAAACATTAAAAGTGCAACTCGAACTCCCTGCGCTCTCCCCTCCCGTTCCCTTTCTGCCATCTTTCAGCACCGCCACAACGGTGCACATGAATGTCCTGGCTGATGCTCTCAAGAGCATCAACAATGCAGAAAGGAGAGACAAATGCCAGGTGCTTATTAGGCCGTGCTCCAAAGTCATCGTCCGGTTTCTCAGTGTGATGATGAAGCATGGTTACATTGGCGAATTTGAAATCATTGATGATCACAGAGCTGGGAAAATTGTTGTGAACCTCACAGGCAGGCCAAACAAGTGTGGAGTGATCAGCCCCAGATTTGAGTGCAACTCAAAGATCTATAAAACTGGCAGAATAATCTGCTTCCATCCTGCCAGTTTGGTTTCATTGTACTGACAACCTCAGCTGGCATCATGGACCATGAAGAAGACGAAAACACACAGGAGGGAAAATCCTGGGATTCTTTTTCTAGGGATGTAATACATATATTTACAAATAAAATGCCTCATGGGAAAAAAAAAAGCGCAACTCAACTGAATACTGTAATTGCAAAATAAGCTGCTGGAACAATTTCATCTGCCTCCATCCCCACCTCAATTGTCCATTTAAAATCCTTTGTATTTAGGCCGGGCACAGTGGCTCACACCTGTAATCTCAGCACTTTCGGAGGCCAAAGTGGACATATCACTTGAGGTGAGGAGTTCGGGACCAGCCTGGCCAACATGGTGAAATCCCGTCTCTACTAAAAATACAAAAAGTAGCCTGGCATGGTAGTGAGCTCCTATAATCCCAGCTATTGGATGGGCTGAGGCAGGAGAATTGCTTGAACCTGGGAAGTGGAGGTTTCAGTGAGCCAAGATGATGCCACTGTACTCCAGCCTGGAGGACAGAGCAAGGCTCTGTCTCAAATAAATAAATAAATAAAGTATTTTTTATTTAAGCCATTTCAGATGGATATCTTTAATATGGTGAACTTAATGACATCCCTAACTATATCCCTGGGCTCTTTTCCATCGCCACTCCTCCTCATCATTCATTCTATCCACCATGGCAGTTCTTAAGGCAGCAGCCTCCTTTCCACCATAGGGCCTTGAAACAAACCATTTACTCTGAATAATTAATCCTTCCTTTCCTCCTTTTGCTACCTTAGCTCCCATTCAGCTTTTACCTCTCAGCATAACTGTCACCTCCTCAAGGTAACACTGCATACTCACACACATATTCCTTTCTCCTTGTACACAACTGGAAAGACATCTAATATTTATGTGACCATTTTATTCAATGTCTATATCCTCCACTGGATAAGCTCATGAGAAAAACGGTCATGTCTGTTTTTACTCACCAATACATCCCTCAGCACCTACCACACTTATAAGAGTCAAATGGGTCAAATGAATAAGATAGTGATCTAAAGATTTAAAGCCAAAGCAAATCCATCAAGATGAGTATTTGCATTTGAAACAAGTATATGTGTTTGCAACAATGTATATATTTTACATATCTCTAATAACCCAGGGACGTAAACAAGGTGAGGGAAAAGTTAATTTTTAAAAAATTAATCAAATTAATGGAGATAAACATGACATTAATAAATTAAAATTCAGTGATAAACTAAAACTTCTCATTAACAATTTTTTCTGTTCCCGAACTTTCAGATGTTGTAATAGAAAGCTGAAAAGTACTCTAAACACTAACATATATCTGACAGTTGAAATTAAAGAATTACCAATTTTCATAGCCTCAAAGTAATCCCTAATCTTTCTAATCTCTACAAGTCTTTTTTTCTGACTATAAATCTAAGGATTTTTTTTAGTTCTGATTATAAATGTATCATTCAGTGTTCTATGTACTATACAATAATATATACACTGTATTTCATCAATTCTAAGATGCATATTTTGACACTTTCACATTCTGAGATCAATCACTCTAAAAGAGCATAGTATCTAGTTTAATTGGATTTTCTTTCCTTCCTGAATGATAGCATCTTTGGCCTGACTTAAATATAGTATAGTATGTATGCTCCTCACCAAATTCATTTTCCCCCCAAGGGTCAGAAAAACACATCAAATGAATATTATGTAAGAAACAACAAAACCAGAGACATTTTTATTACCAACATTATCAGGACCTTACCATCATCCTAAATTGCTCCTGCTTGGAAAATTTTAAGTCAAATATCCCTCCCTAACCACATGACACCCTTACACTCAACCTACCTGTTATAAACCCTTATCAGGGAATCAGATCCATAAGCCTTCCATTTTTCAGTCCTCTCCTATTTTCACTCCCACTCTGTATTTTAAGTTCTTTTCCACCCATCAACTCACTTGTTCATACCCAAATCTTCAGTTCTCTTGCCCTGATCCTTCTGTCACGTGTGTTCTACCAATTCTAGTTTCTGACAGACACCTATCAGGATGTCTCAACTACAAAATTTTTTAAATTGCCCCAAACTGAATTCATCATCATCTCTCTCAATACTTGCTGCTTTTTCTGTGTTTAATGTCTCAGTGAACAGTTCACAATTCATTCAACTGACCTACTCCAGAAATCCAGGAGTCACAGTTCACTCCAGCTTCTCTTTGAAATTCTCACATTAGTCACCAAAACCAGAAGAAAACCAGTCAGGAAAACAGAGGTTCTGCCAATATACAGGCTTTAGTTAAAACTTTTCTACGAGACTGGATCACCTCCCTGTCATAGCCTCATTCTTTGTCTAGACTTCCCAGAGGTCTCACCACACCTTTACGCAAATTTAAACTACCTAGATCAATGCTTCTCAAATTGTCTGTCATGGGGTTTTGTAAAATACAATACAAATGAATTATCAGGTTGGTACAAAAGTAATTGCAGTTTTGGGCATTACGTTGGCAAAACTGCAATTACTTTTGCACCAACCTAATACTAGGCAAACAAATCTTTTTTCTAGACAGCTTATGCAAACCACAGAGGTAAATGGTGTTTTATAAAAGGCACACAAAAAGTACCAGCACAATTTTATTATTACTTTATTCAAACGACCAAAAAATTAGTCAAATTGCTATATTTTCTAAAAGTTCACTCTCAATTACTCTAGTTATCTAGTTGAGGACCAGTAACAAAGGCACTTATCCAGACCACAGCTGGCCCTCTCACCTCTAGCTTGTATTTTCTGTTTCTATTAATTTGCTCATTATAATACTATTAACACAAAGTGCAGCCTTGACCTAAGCCTTAACCTAAACTCTATTTTGTCAGAAAACTACTATGTGATTGACTCACTTTTATAGTTGGTCAACAGAGCCCAAACTAAGCCACAGTTCTGTTTTTTCTCTTTGCTTTATATTCCTCTCTCCATAAGGACTAGCTGATCTATAGTTTCTCTTTAATCTTTTCATCTCTAATAGATAACCCAGAAGCCTTTCTCTCTTGTTAAATAATCAGAATCCCCTTCTCTAACAATTCTGCCTTCTTAACACACAGAAAAGCAATAAAAGTTCCACAGTTTAAGACAATTTCAAAATGCCTTTACAATGAACAAAGTTCCATATAGAAACACTTTTTGATTGCTCTAATCCAGAACAGGGAATAAAGTTCAATTCGAATATAATCTCAACGCAGCATATACTTGCTATGGAATAAGCCCTCAGATACAGAGATGATACTAAGTAACATTAAAGTCACAGATTTACAGACAAACCCAAGATTCATCTGGTAAAGCAAAGCAATCTTCCATTAGTCTTTTCTAATTTTATTTGAGTACTAATGGAAAGAAAACACTGGTCTGAATGAAATCAATGATTAAATAAACAACTGTACTTACGTGTTAGATGAAAGATGCCATCACAGGCACTAATATGAGATAAAAAAGCATTCCCCAGGCCCTGCCCATTGTGAGCTCCTTTCACAAGGCCAGCAATATCCACTACATTTAGAAAGGCAGGAATTTTGCTGAAAAACAAAAGATAGCTTTATTATAAAACAGTACTAAGAACTTATCTTTTTTTTTTTTTTTTTTGAGACGGAGTCTCGCTCTGTCGCCCAGGCTGGAGTGCAGTGGCCGGATCTCAGCTCACTGCAAGCTCCGCCTCCCGGGTTTACGCCATTCTCTCGCCTCAGCCTCCCGAGTAGCTGGGACTACAGGCGCCCGCCATCTCGCCCGGCTAATTTTTTGTATTTTTTTTAGTAGAGACGGGGTTTCACCGTGTTAGCCAGGATGGTCTCGATCTCCTGACCTCGTGATCCGCCCGTCTCGGCCTCCCAAAGTGCTGGGATTACAGGCTTGAGCCACTGCGCCCGGCCAAGAACTTATCTATTAACCAAATGAATTCCCCAAACATTTTACAGAAATTCTTTCCTTTCTAGAACAATGGAACAATAATGATTTGATAAATGAATATCCACCCCCTCAAAAAAAATTAGAAATGGCCTTGTAATACATTAGGACTTTCTTACCTAGGATAATGAGGGAGAAAACTGAAACAGTATAAATGTATTTATCATGTTTCTGAAATTAAAACACTTATCATTAAATTTACTGTAACGTTCTATTGGCACATGCACACACTCAAAAAAGCGGTGAAGAATGTTTAGAGTATGCCGAGGTAATCATCATAAAGTGAGCCAACTAACTTTGTGCCAGACACTAAATTAAGTATTTTACACATATTATCTCACTTCAAAGTTCAAATTAACTCTATAAGATCGGTGCTATTTATTAAGCCCACTTTACAGATAAGGAAATTATGCCTTAGAGGAGTTACGAAATCTATTGTATTCAGGATCACTCAGCCAGTAGTGACAAAACTGGGATTCAAACACAGGCTGTCTGGGTTTGCATTTGATCACCCACATGTTATATAGACAAAAAAAGAAAAAATGTGTGTAATGCTGAGAACCCGTTATCAGCATAGTAATAACCTAGTTGTTGATAACAGCAACCAAATTAGGCTATATACAAAATAACCTTTGCTTTGCTAAACAAAGGCACATTTAACACAAGTTAAAAACCAAGTTAGGAAGATCAGTCTGCCATGTCAAAATGGAGATTTAAGTATATCAATAAATAAAAGCTACTTTTAATGTTATATGACAAAGGTATATACAATGTAATTTTGTATCCTTTGTCAATTTTCGAGAGCATGCATTTTGCAGAATGTCAATTTCACTACCTGATAAAATACAACATAAAAGTTCCACAAAAGACTTCCCTATTATTGGCATGGAAAATGAGTCCTTTCAAAATAATTATTCTATAAACAAGTATTACAGATTGAAATTACTTGATTATTGTTACCACCAAATCCACTAAAACCACATAAATTTGGTTAGTTTTTTTGTTGTTGGACACAGTAACTGCCTCCCCAGCATCCACTGCCCCCTCTCTTGGTACCTATACTGATTTTCATTTCGGTAGCCATTCCTCTCCAGCATAGCCCGGAGCTTTGGAGAAGCTTGCTCTACCCCTAACTCTAGAAGTGAGGCATGTAGCTCCGGCCTTCACTAAGCAGTTTAATCTCATTCCTAGGCAAAGTAAAAAAATTCTAGGACCTTCACCTTGCCCTAATCACCTCAAAGAACTTAAGAAGCCAAGCATGGTGGCATACATCTGTAGTCCCAAGTATCTGGGAGGCTGAGTCAGGAGGGAGGATGGCTTGAGCCCAGGAGTTCAAGTCCAGCCTGGGCAACATGGTGAGACTCCACCTCTTAAAAAACAAAAAAAGACATGAAAAGACTTAAGAAGAGGTTTACTGGAGGGGGTGTAGGAGGCTGTTAAATAGAAGCTCATCAATCTTCTGGGAGAACTTCTAGAAGCAATCCCGTTTTACTCTGAACATGGATGAGAAAGTATACAGATCTATCCTGTGACCACAAGGGGAAGACAACCTATGATCAAGTTGATAAAGTAAACTGAAGACAGGAAAGAAGTCAGGCCTTTGATGATATCACTGAGCTAAACACTGTGCTACCTGTTACTAACTCAATAAATCAGCTCTGTAAGTCACTCTGTTAAGGGCAACTAAATTCATCCTAAATGATATTTCTAACAACTAAAAGCACCCATATGATAAATATGAAGTTGACATCGTTTGGATGTTGTGTCACCTCCAAAACTTATGTTGAAATGTGATGCCCAATGGTGGAGGTGGGGCCTGGTGGGAGGTGTGTGGGTCACAGGGGTGGATCCCTCATGAATGGCTTGGTGCCCTCCCCACAGTAATGAGTGAATTCTCACTCTGTTAGTTCACTGGAGAGCAGGTTGTTTAAATGGGTCTGGTACCTCTCTCCACTCTCTCTTGCTCCCCCTGTCTCCATGTGACACACCTACTATCCTTTTCATCTTCTGGTCATGAGTTAAAGCTTCCTTGTCTGGGTGCGGTGGCTCATGCCTATAATCTCAGCACTTTGGAAGGCTGAGGTAGGTGGATCACCTGAGGTCGGGAGTTTGCGACCAGCCTGACCAACACGGAGAAACCATGTCTCTACTAAAAATACAAAATTAGAAGGGCATGGTAGTACACGCCTGTAATCCCAGCTACTCGGGAGGCTCAGGTAGGAGAATCGCTTGAACCCGGGAGGCGGAGGTTGCAGCGAACTGAGATCACGCCACTGCACTTCAGCCTCGGCAACAAGAGTGAAACTCCTTCTCAAAAAAAAAAAAAAAAAAAACACTTTCTGAGGCCTTGCCCTTACCAAAAGCCAAACAGATGCTGGTGCTGTGCTTGTATGACCTGCAGAACCATGAGCCAAATAAACCCATTTTCTTTATAAATTACCCAGCCTCAGGTAACCCTTCACAGCAATACAAAATGGACTAAGTAGCATGCATATGGGTAGAATGGCACTAAAGTACAGTAAGTAGTATGCATATGGGTAGAATGGCACTAAATTTGAAGTGAGAAGCCTTGAGTTCTATTTCTGGTTGACATAACTATAAGTGTGACCATGAACAAATTATTTCATCTTTCTAGGCTTCAAGTTGCTTTTTATGAGATAACGAGACAGGAAGATATTCAGCTCTGAGATTCCATTTTCTATTGAAAATGAGCTTCTCAATTCTGATTTGTGATTTATGGCTAGGATAAGGTTTAAACTATTAATACAATATCTCAAAAAATTAAAACTTGAGATTTAATTCAAGGATTTCTGATGTATTACACCAATGATTTCACGACTACTTAAACAAAATACTTCTAGAATGAAATACTACTTTAGAACTCTTGAGACTAAAATGATGTTAAAACTCTTTTTAATCGCTATACTGTAATGAACACAGACTACCAAAAACATTTATTAATGTTCTTCAATAGAAACAGGCTGGTGGGTCTGGGCACAACTTTGGGAGGCCAAGACAGGAGGATTACTTGAGCCCAAGAGTTCAAACCAGCCTAGGCAACATGGCAAGACCCCATCTCTACAAAAAAATTTAAAAATTAGCCAGGCACAGTGTGGCATGTGCCTGTAGTCCCAACTACTCAGGAGGCTGAGGTGAGAGAATCATTTGATTGTGCCCAGGAGTTGGAGGCTACAGTGAGGTATGATCACACCACTGCACTCCAGCCTGGGCAACACAGCAAGATTCTGTCTTTTTTTTTTTTTTTTTTTTGAGGCGGTATCTCGCTCTGTCGCCCGGACTGGAGTGCAGTGGCCGGATCTCAGCTCACTGCAAGCTCCGCCTCCCGGGTTCATGCCATTCTCCTGCCTCAGCCTCGCGAGCAGCTGGGACTACAGGCGCCCGCCACCTCGCCCAGCTAGTTTTTTGTATTTTTAGTAGAGACGGGGTTTCACCGTGTTAGCCAGGATGGTCTCGATCTCCTGACCTCGTGATCCGCCCGTCTCGGCCTCCCAAAGTGCTGGGATTACAGGCTTGAGCCACCGCACCCGGCCGATTCTGTCTTTTTAAAAAAAAAAAAAAGAAAGAAAGAAAGAAAAGAAAGGCCAGGCACAGTACCTCATGCCTGTAATCCCACCATTTTGGGAGGATGAGGCAGGAGGAATGCCTGAGGCCGACAGTTCAAGACCACCCTGGGGCAACATAGCAAGACCCCATCTCTATTTTAAAAAGAAAAGAAAGGAAAAAATGAGATAAAACAACTGAACAAACACAGGATCCTGGTTTAGATGCAACAAAGCATATTATTGGAACAACTGAAAAAATCTAAATAAAGTCTACGAATTAGATGGTAATATGGGATCAGTGTTAATCCTGTAGTAAACTACCCTGATTTTGATGGTTTACTATGGTTGTGTGGGAGGATGTCTTTGTATTTAGTAAATACAAACTAAAGAACCGAAGTATAATATGACATCATGTCTGTCACTTATTCTCAAAGTTTCAAAGAATCTGGGTATGCAAGGGTGTATAAGCACTTGTGTACTTTTGCAGCTTTTATATAAATTTAAAATCATTTAAAAATACAAATGTTTTAGAAAGGACACTGAAGTCAGCCTGAGGAGCCAATCTGAGAGATATAATTTGAGCATCAAATCAATGTTTGTGACAGATTAAAACCAATAAAATAACACTCATCTGAATAAATACATGAATGAACAGATAAAGAAAGCTTTTCCTTACAGTACAATATTAACAAATGAAGGAGGAATGATAGAATTACAAAATCACCATGTGAGAATACTCATAGTAAAAATTAATTCATCAAAAAAATCAATGGATGCTACAACTAGTAAGTGAAAGTGAGAAAAGTGAATGAGTTCAGTATACACTTTGTAGTTAGAACTCATAAAATTGCTGACAGACTGGATACGGGGTGAGGGGAGAGAAGAATCAAAGATAAACGGTGGGCACTGATTTAAGCAACTGAGGAAATGACAGTGCTATTTATTGAGTTACGGCAGTCTTGAAGAAGAATTTGGTGCAAGAAGGTGAAATCAAGAGGTCATTTTGGACATGTCAAGTCTAAGGCACCTATTCAGACCTCCAAGTGTCAATATCAAGGAGGCAGTTAGAGATAGAAGAAATCTGGAGTTCTGCAGAGTTCAGGACACGAGACAGAAACTTGGGATTTATCAGGACATTAAAAATAGTAAAAAATTAAAAACAAACTAAATTCTCAATAATAAGCAAATGGTAAACTGTGCTATATTCATATAATATAGCAATAAATGTAAGTATTATATTAGAAATTATTACTTAAGTCTGTATTACTTAATCCAGAAAGATATTAATAATATCCCAAGTAAAACAAGTATTCTATTTCTGTAAGGAAGTATGCGCACAGTCAGGAAATGATGGAAGGATATATCCCCAAAGTATTTACAACTGTTATATCAAGGTAGAGGAAGTAAAGGTGGTTTTCACTCCTCTCATTATACATTTCCCTAATGTCTGAACTTCCTACAATGAACTATCTCATCTTTTCCTAATAAAAGTTTTACTTATTTTTTATTAAAGATATAATACACGCTTATTGTAAAAAAATTCAAACATAGAGGAATATAAGAATAAAGTAAAAATCACCTAAAAATTCCACTACCCAGAGACAATCATCAGCCTATGTTCATACATTTTTTATGCATATAAGCAAACACATATAGTTTTACATGAATGAGATCACATAATACAGACTAATTACTCCCTCTATTTCATACTCCCCAGAAAAAAATAATTGCAATGTTAACAACTGGGTATACCCTTCTACACCCTTCTCCATACTCTGCATTACTTTTTTTCTTTTTGAGATGGAGTCTTGCTCTGTTGCCGAGGCTGAAGTGCAATGGCGTAACTCGGCTCACTGCAACCTCCACCTCCTGGGTTCAAGCAATTCTCCTGCCTCAGCCTTCCGAATAGCTGGGATTACAGGCGCCTGCCACCCCGCCTGGCTAATTTTTTGTATTTTTAGTAGAGAGTGGTGTGCTAGCCAGGCTGGTCTCAAACTCCGGACCTCATGATCTGCCCTCCTGGGCCTCCCAAAGTGCTGAGATTATAGGCGTGAGCCACCAGGCCCAGCCCTCTGCATTACTTTTATACTCATCCAAAACAATAATGCTACATTAATTTTAAAAGAAAAATTCTTCCATATGACTTTAAACATATCACATACATATCTGCCCAGTCTACACAAAGCCACCAAATAAATAGCATAAAATATCTCTTACCTTGCTGGTTTGTGGCACTGGCAAAGAAAGTCAAACCTTTCATCTGGCACAGGTACTCTACTCTCATTAGGATCAATAGTGCAGAATGGGAAGTTTTCTGCTGAAGCCTGACTATTGGTTAATACATTGAAGAAAGTAGATTTCCTAAAACAAATAAAAGCAATTTCAATCAATTCTTAGGTTAACACCAAGAAAACTTTATCTCACTCTAATTTCAATGCTCAAATAAGATCCATGAGGAATATAAAACCAATCTACAAAGAGAGGGAAAAAGGAACAACACATTTTTTACTAACAGAAGTCAATGAAATTTACAACAGTATAGCGGCAGCTCATGACATAATTAGGTTATGTCCCTATTACAGTCTATTTGAAACTTGAAAAGCATGTTCTCAAAGAATCTTTGTTGTAAGTGAGAGTTTCATGTCACACTACAAAATCTATTTTTTTCCATAATATACCTGATCATACCAGCATCACTTCATCTATACCTAACATAACCTTCTCTAGCATGAAATGTACAAGGCATGTCTCTAGTCAAGTCAATGACTTTCCAAAAACTCTGAATTGGGAAAGAGATGCTAAATGTCTGGTATCTGATAGGAAATGGGAGGTTGGCACTCAGAACTGCCTTCTAATCATTAGTATATAAGGATTACTGGTAAGTCTAGAATTGTGAATTATGAAAATCAAAATGTGAATTTTATTCAAGGCATGACTTAAATCAAGAAAATATAATATCTATTAATATGGAATAAACTAGTCACTACTTTTCCAATCATTTGACTGCTATCAAGTAAGCAGTGCTCAGAGAAAGCCCACTCATGTTAACATCAGCCATGTTTTTTTTAAAAATGTGATAATACTTTATCATTCATGTCTTAAAAATATGAAAAAAGAAATAAAATTTTAAAAATAAAAATAAAATATGAGAATATCATACCAAATATCATATAAAATAAGAGAATATGGGGTCATATATCATATAGAGTAAAATCTAAAACAAAATTTTAAACTCTCAGTGGCCATCTTTTAAGAATGCTAGGTAATTAATTCTTTGAAGACTGTTAAAGTGGTTACCATGTCTTACCTATACAAATTGTGCTTTCAAAATAACCAATAGTTATGAAAAGAAAATTATTTTATAGACATATTCCAGCCAATAAATGAGGAAAGAATAAAAACTTAGAAGAGCATCATTCTGCAACCCCCAACAAATTAATGGATCTTGGTAATAATTTCCAATGACAGTTAGTGCTGCAAAAAGAGGAGAAAAAAATAGTACCTCCGGAAAGAAGTATATACATCATCTGTATCTTAATCTGACCAACACTTTACATGTTACTGCTAGTTTACAGGAAATATAGAGGACAGAAGAACATATTAAATGATACCACAGAGATAAAATCAATAAAATCCAGACTCTGGAAAATTTTATAAGACTAAAAACCAGATTTCTTCAACAGGTCATCTGGGGGCTGGAACTAAGTGGGAAACTTCTTCTGGATGAGATGTAAAAGTTAACAGCAGACTAATAATCCCACCCAGAACTAGAAAAGCCATCTAAAATGCAGGATACAGAAGTCATCTGTTTGAAGGGTCTGGGATTCTAAAAATGAAAACAAAAAATTTGGAAGGAGACACTTGACCTCCCCAACCACTTTTACCCTGGGGACCTGTGCCCATTCTGGGCAAAAGAAGGATGCAAGGATCCAGACTTTATACCCATAGAAAGCTGATGCTGATGGAGAAAGAAACCAGCAAAACATTTGGAGGAGACTTGGAGAACCTCAGGCACACCACCAGTTTTCCCACTGGGGATATTTTCCTCAAGGGAAAACTACAAAAGCCTACTCAAGTCATTGGTAACACAGACTGGCCCACTCTCCATACTTTCTTCCCCTCACCACGAAAAAATTTAAAATAAAGAGTGATAGTTAAGTTGCCAGAACAGTCCAGGAATCCTTATTTATCTAAAATGTAATGAAAATATTGTATAACTACAATGGAAATATTACAGAATAATGTTGTAATAAAAGTATGTAAAACAAAATTTAAATACATTAATTTAAACATTTATAGGACACTTGGGCCTAACATTATGAAGATAAAATGCTATTGCATTCTTGTATAGTGTAGTTTAAAAACCGCTCATTGCTATTACCACAGTCAATTGCAATTCTGAAAAGGCCATAGGTTGTTTACGGAAGTTTTTTCAAATGTACAGCTATTACTATTTATAATATTTTATATTGTCTACCTGGACAAAACAAAGTATGTTTTGTGATTTTTTAAAAAAATGTATCCCCTAAAGCGTATTATATGGTAAAACATAGCAAAAGAAAATTCCTTAGGCAGAAAAAATTCTTACATGCATTCAAACTAAACTTAGAAGACAAATGTCCATTTTCAGACTGTCTCATTTTAGATGAATTTTAAATTTCATAAAACCCAAGTCATCTGTAGCTTCTAACAGCTTTGTAAGTATAAAAAAGTAAAAAGAAATAAGGAAGAAGGAAAAAGAAAAATTTCTAAGGATCATTACTATAGGCTTCAGTGGCAACATAAGACATTTGATCTATTCAAATCTATTAAGAAAAGCCTTGCAAAAGCAAAGAATTTGAAAGTTTTGGCCTATGCCTGAAGTATTAAAGCCCATATGCTTTTTGTAAAATGAGAACTTTTTAAACACACACACACACATACACTTAGATCCCTTGAGGTTAATATTAAAGCTTAAAAGTAGGAGAAAGATTCAAAGTTGTAGGAATTTCTCTCATGCAAGAATGGGTTTACATAACTTATTTCAGCAATGGTAGTATTAAAATTAAAAAAAAAAAACACAGTGACTAGACTAAGTGTATGCCCCCTAGCCTTAGGACCTAAATACTTTATTTTGGAAATTACTATTTTAATCTATTAAGTAAACCTGACAGAATAGATGTTTTATGTAAAACTTTACACAAAATTGCAGCATGTAATGGGAAGTAGGGATACCAGTGCAAATTCCCACAGCATTCTGAATTAACCATGTATATATAATATCCATTCAAAACATGGGAAAAGAATTAGAAAGTCCTTGCAAAATATTTTCAATTTAGATATAACTAAACTGTTAAAAGCATCTATCTGATAGATACACAAATACATAAGATGACAGAAATAAATACCAATCCATGTATACATGGGTGAGTGTAATTACATATTTTCTAACTCCATCAGAGAAGAAGGCCTAAAAATAGCAACACTTCAGCAGCAATGATCACACCTAGAGAAATGTCTATTCTCAACAGATTATTTCTCCAAAGAAGAGACACAAATGGCTAAAAAAATATGAAAAGATGCTCAACCACTAATCACTAGAAAAATGCAAATCAAAACCACAATGAGATATAACCTTACAATTATTAGGATGGCTACTATCAAAAAAAAATATCAAGTGTTGGCAAGAGTACAGAGAAATTAGAACTCTGCGCACTGCTGGTAGGAATGTAAAGTGGTACAGACACTGTGGAAAACAGTTTGAGGTTCCTCAAAAAGGTAAAAATAGAATTACCATATGATCCAGCAATCTCACTTCTGGGTATATATCCAGAAGAGTTGAAGGCAGGATCTCAAAGAGATATTTGCAAACCCATATTCATTGATGCATTTTTCATAATAGCCGAGAGGTAGAACCAAATGTCCATAAACAGATGAATGGATAAAGAAAATGTTATCTACATATGATAGAATATTACTCAGCCCTTAAAAAGAAGGAAATCCTGTCACATGCTACAATGTGAATAACCTTTAAGGACACTATGCTAAGTAAAGTAAGCCAGTCGCAAAAGTACAAACACTTTATGATTCTACTTATATTCATATACTCATATATTCTACTTATATGAGATTATCTAGAGTAGTCAAAATCATGGAAACAGAAAGAAGAATGGTGGTTTCCAGGGACTGGGGGGAAAGAAAAATGGGAAGTTGTTCAATGGGTACAGAGTTTCAGATATGCAAGATGAAAAAGTTCTAGAGATCTGTTATACAACAATGATTATAGTTAACACAATTGAACTGCACATTTAAAAATGATGAAGATGGTAAATTGTATAATATATCACATTTTTTATTTTGTGACAGAATCTCACTCTGTCACCCGGCTGGAGTGCAGTGCCACGATCTTGGCTTACTGCAACCTCCACCTCCTGGGTTCAAGAGATTCTCATGCCTCAGCCTCCAGAGTAGCTGGGACTACAGGTGCATGACACCACGGCCAGCTAATTTTTTGTACTTTTAGAAGAGACAGGGTTTTGCCATGTTGGCCAGGTAGGTCTTAAACTCCTGAACTCAAGTGATCCTCCTGCCTCAGCCTCCCAAAGTGCTAGGATTACAGGCGTGAGCCACTGCGCATGGCCGTATATTATATGTTTATTATCAAAGTATCAAACTCAATATTATCAAAGTAATAAACATATATTATATGTTTATTAAAAAGTATCAAACTCAAATGGATAAATATTATATAAAATACCTAACCAGTACTCTTCAAAAATAAATCTTTAAAGGTCATGAAAAATAAAACATTCAGAAACTGTCAAAGATTGGAGGAGACAGGAGACATGAAGACTAAAACACAATATGGTATTCAAAGACAAAGGACATCAGTGGGAATATTGGTGAAATCCAAATAAAGTCTGTGGCTTAGTTAATAGTAAAAAAGCAAATACAGTTAACCCTTGAACAATACTAGTTTGAAATGTATGTTCAAAGTGCACGTGTTCACTTATACACAGATTATTTTCAATAAAATGTACACTGAGTGTGCCTGCCCCTCCTTCCTCTCCTTCCACTTCCTCTCTATCTTCTGCCTCTACCACCTGAGACAGAAAGACCAAACCCTCCACCTCCTTCTCCTCCTCAACCCACTCAACATGAAGACAACAAAGACCTTTATGATGATTCACTTCTACTTAGTGAATAGTAGCTACATTTTCTCTTCCTTATGATTTTCTTAATAACATTATTTTCTCTAGCTTAGTTTATTGTAAGAATACAGTATAGAATAATATGCAAAATATAGCTTAATCAACTGTTTATGTTATTGGTAAGGCTTCCCAGTCAATAGTAGGTTATTAGTTAAGTTTTGGAGGAATCAAAGATTACACACAAATCTTTGACTGGGCCAGGGGTCAGTGCTCCTAATCTCGGAGTTGTTCAAGGGTCAACTGTAATTTCTTTTTTAACTTTCTTATTTTTTGGAGATAGGGTCTCACTTTATTGCCCAGGCTGGAGTGCAGTGGCACGAACATGGCTCACTGCAGTCTCGACCTCCCAGGATCAAGAGATCCTCCCACTTCAGTCTCTTAAGTAGCTGGGACTACACGTGTGTACCACCACCCCTGGCTAATATCTGTATTTTTTGCAGAGACAGGGTTTCATCCTGTTGCACAGGCTGATCTTGATCTCCTAAACTGAAGCAATCCGCCAACTTCAGCCTCTTAAAGTGCTGGGATTATGGGTGTGACCCACCATGCCCAGCCCTCAACTGTACCTTAAGGAGCAAAAAAAAAAAAAATATTTGAAATTATGTGGTGATACAGCAATACAAACTAGCATTCTGAAAAAGAAACTCATTTAAAATTTTAAAATTAGGCGGGGCATGGTAGCTCAAGCCTGTAATCCCAGCACTTTGGGAGGCAGAGGTGGGCAGATCACTTGAGGTCAGGAGTTTGAGACCAACCTGGTCAGTATGATGAAAGCCCATCTCTACTAAAAATACAAAAATTAGCCAGGCATGGTGGCGCATGCCTGTAATCGCAGCTACTTGGGAGGCTGAGGCAGGAGAATTGCTTAAACCCAGGAGGCAGAGGTTGCAGGGAGTGGAGATCGCACCACTGCACTCCAGCCTGGGCAACACAGCGAGACTTTGTCTTGGGAAAAAAAAAAAATTAAAACTTAAAACCCATTAATCTACGAAGTACCTCTAAGGCACACAATCACTGCTGAATACTAGGAAAGAATGAGTAGAAAAACAGATCTGTTATTCAAAAAGATCATTCAGAACATATTAAAAAGAGAAAGTAAATAATTCCCAAATCATAAATTTCTATGAAAGAACAGGCATTCTGGAATGTTGACAAGTAGATAATAAGATTTAAATTCATTTAAAATGGTATTGGGGAGTTTTGCTTCCCCTCTGCTACAAGAACTGCCCTCCTGCTATAAAGAGCTAGAAAACCAGATGAAATTTATGAAATAACAGTTTTCACACAAAGGACAATATGCATCACAGGACTGTGTTCCCTGAGAGAAAAATAACAAATAAACTAAGCTCTGCAACTGCTCCAGCTTACTGCCTACTGATGCTTTCAAAGTCACCATTCCAAGAGGGGAAACCAACAGAACCCAGCAGTCACACCAAGTTGAAGAGACTAAGATGAGAGTTAGGAGGCCAAGGCAGCTAGAATTTATGGGAGAGTATACTAGAAAGGCGGGAGCTGCACAGAGAAAGCACTCTGAAGAGCTGCAGAGGGTCCCCTCAAGAACACAGCTAAGTAATGATTTGCGCATGAGTAAATTCAATCGCTACAAGTCCAGGGAAAGGATCACCCAAACAGACTAGGATGAACAATTCTCAGGGCTCACACAGAGATTGGAACAGTTCACATTCCTATGAGCCAGACTGGAGAGATCCTGTAATACAAGGGAATTTGGATAGAGTCCTCAAAAGGGTCAAGTCTTAGTACTAGGGATTAAGTAGCACCAGAGCACAAAATCGTATTAATCCATCATGAGAAGCCTCAAAACAATTAATCTGATACATAATTAACCAAATGCCATACCAAGGTCCAATACTCTTAAAGGAAAACAACAATATTTAGCATTTAACATAAAATCCACAATGTATGGAAACCATTAAAAATTATAAGACATGCAAAAAAGCAGAAAAATACATACCAAAATCAGGATAAAAGTCAGCAAATATAAACATACTCAGTAATGAGAGATGAAGTAGTATAAAAGGACCTTAAAATAAATGTTACAAATCTTTTAAAATTTTTCTTAAGGAAAAATTTTGCAGATTGGACACTGCAAAGAAAAGACCTTGAAGACGGCAATAAAAGTATCCAAATGAAGCACAAGAGAGAAAAAGACTGGAGAAGGAAATAACCAGAGCTTCAGCAGGATACTATCTAGGGAAGAACACGCATTTACAGTCAGGCATCGCTTAATGGTGGAGATACATTCTGAGAAATGGGTCCTTAGGCAATTTCATCATTTTGTGAACATTATAGAGTATATTTACACAAACCTAGATGGTACAGCCTACTACACACCTGGGCTATATGGTATAGCCTATTGCTTCTAGGCTAAACCTGTACAGCATGTTACTGTACTGAACACTGGAGACAAATGTAACACAATGGCAGGTATTGTATATCTAAATGTAGAAGGGGTACAGTGAAAATACAGTATAAAAGTGATATAGGATGCTTACCATGAGTGGAGCTTGCAGGCCTGGAAGGTGCTCTGGGTGAGTCAATGAGTGATGGTGAGTGAATGTGAGGGCCTAGGACATTACTGTACACTACTGTAGACTTTATGAACACTGTACATTCAGGATACACTAAAATTATTTTTTGGTATTTTTCTTCAATAACTTAGCCTTAGCTTACCATTACTTTCTACTTTATAAACTTTAATTTTAACTTATTGACTCTTTTGTAATAACACTTAGCTTAAAATACAAATACACTGTATAGCTGTACAAAAATATTTTTTCTTTATATCCTTATTCCATATGCTTTTTTTATATCTTTAAAATGTGTGCTTTTTTTTAAACTTTTTTGTTAAAAACCAAGACATAAACACATACATTAACCCAGGCCTACCCGGAGTCAGATCATCAATATCACTGTCTTCCACCTACATATTTTGTCCCACAGGAAGGTTTCTAGGGGCAATAACACACATGGAGCTGTCATCTCCTTTGATAACAATGCCTCCTTTTGGAACACGTCCTGAAGGAACTGCCTAAGGCTGTTTTACAGTTACTTCTTTTTTTGTAAGTAGAAAGAGTACACTCTAAAGTAACAATAAAAATTACAGTATAGGCTGGGCATGGAGGCTCATGCCTGTAATCCCAGCACAAAGAGGCTGAGGCAAAAAGAACGCTTGAAGCCAGGAGTTCCAAGACCAGCCTAGGCAACACAGGAAGTCCCCATTTAACATAAAATCCACAGTGTATATATTTTTTTAATTACCCAGGTGGGACGGGGTGTGTGTGTAGTCCCAGCTATACTCAGGTGGCTGAGGCAGGAGGATTGCTTGAGCCCAGGAGCTCTAGGCTACAGTAAGCTATGAGCAGGCCACTGTACTCCAGCCCGGGCAACAGAGCAAGACTCTGTCTCAAAAAACAGACAAAAATTAACTATAGTAAGTACATAAGCCAGTAACACAGTTGTTTATTATCAATTATTACATACTGTACATAATTGTACATGCTATACTTTTATATGACTGGCAGCACAGGCTTGTTTACACTAGCATCACCGCAAACGTGAGTAATGCCTTGCACTACAATATCACCAGGTGGTAGAATATTTTCACCTCCATTATAATCTTATGGGACCTCCATCATATATGCAGTCAGTCATTGACCAACATCATTATGCAGCACTTGTCTGTAATAGGCATCCCAGAAAGGGAATAAAGTAGAAGATTATCTTCAAAGTGCTAGAAGAATAACTGTTAACCTAGAATTCTACCCAGTGAAAATATCTTTCAAAATGAAGAAGTCATAAGCACATGAAAAGATGTCAATATTCTTAGCCATCAAGAAAACACCAATTAGCCAGGCCCAGTGGCTCATGCCTGTAATCCCAGCACTTTGGGAGGCCGAGGCAGGCAGATCACCTGAGGTCAGGAGTTTGAGACCAGCCTGGTCAACATGGTGAAACCCTGGCTCTACTAAAAATACAAAAATTACCCGGTGGTGGTGCACGCCTATAATCCCAGTTACTCAGGAGGCTGAGACAGGAGAATCACTTGAACCCAGAAGGTGGAGGCTGCAGTGAGCCAAGACTGTGCCACAGAACTCCAGCCTGGGCAACAGAGTAAGACTCTGTGTCCAAAAAAAGAACAGAAAAAACAATCAAAAACTTCGCAACTTGGCTATACTCAAAAAGATAACAACAAGTGTTGACAAGGATGTGGAATATTGGAACCCACATACACTGCTTGTGCACATATAAAATGCTGCAGCCACTTTGGAAAACAGTTTGGCAGTCCTCAATAGTTAAATATACAGTCACATATGACCCAGAAATTCTACTCCTAAATATATACCTAAGAGAAATAAAATCATATGTTGAAATAAAAATTTATGTATCCTAAGGCTGAAGCAGACAGAGTACAAATAACATATTGTACTCAAATATAAAATATGTTGTATAGAACTGAAATGTACTGTGGTGTCAGAAAGTAGAAAGCACTCAAAAAATAAAGAGGACATGTCAAAAGGAATATAAGTGAACATAAAGGCTCCTAATCACCAAAAAAACAACAGTAATGGATTATAACCCAAAGAATAAGAATCTATACTGATATAAATAAATTATAATCAAATACATGAATGAATGGAAAACTCTTTTGTACAACAGGGTTTTACACAATAGAATTTCCATTGTTCCTTCCATAAACTATTTCTTCTAAATGTAGAAGACATAAGGGATATTTTTTAATCACGATTTGGCAAACATCACCATAATAACTATTTCAGTAAGAATCAATAATAGATGCCAAAATTAGGGGGCAAAAGCATGAGAAACAATATATGTACATAATTTCAAAGGACCTCCTACAAGATGCTTATTAATTGCAATGGGAAAAATAATAACCCTTTCAGTGAAGAAATCTGTCAGACGGCAACGAGCAATCAAAGTTAACATCACCAAAAATGGACAAATCAACATCATGTGCTTTCTAATACACTGTATTGAAAAGCGTATGTCACTTCTATGCTCAAAAGTACATAATTTGAAATTAATCATGAGGAAACACCAGACAAACCCCAAATGAGGGCTATACACAATAACTGGCCAGTACTCTTCAAAAGTGTCAAGGACATCAAATACAAAAAGACTGAGAATGTGTTCCAGGTTAAAGGAAACTAAGGAAACATCATACTATAATTATCAAGATTTTAACACTTAGGGGATGTGAGCAGAAGATAAATCGGAATTTTTAAAACTATTTTTGCAACTGTGAGATTTTTTAAGCATGAAATTATTTCAAAAGAAATTTTTTTTCCCTTTATTGTCCAGGCTAGAGTGTAGTGGCTATTCAGAGATCTCACTACCCATCAGGACAGGAGTTTTCATCTGCTCTGTTTCTGACCTGGACCAGTTCAGGTATATGCAACCTAGAGAATAATTTTCCTCCTGTGAGTTCCTTTGAGCAATCAAGAATGGAGCTTCTAAAAAACAAGTGAGCTAAGAATCAACTAGGAAGACTTCTACGAACACATAGGCATCACATATTTTGTATTAGGAAAAACAGTGGACTGCAGTGGATTGATGATGGCCACACAGTTTTTGCCACTACTCCCATCAAGAGGTGGAGTCTATTTCCCCTCTCCCCATATCTCTGGGCTGGTGTCATGACTTGCCTTGACCAAAAGATTTCTGTATAAGTGCGCTATGCCACTGCCACACTTCCATTCTCTCAAGAGCCAGACACCAGGATATAAGGAAGCTTGGTCTAGAGACCATTTAGAAAGAGAACAAGGCCAAGTATACGAGAAGTGCCCCAGACTTCCAGCCAACCCTGCTAAGGTTCCAGATCTGTTAAAATGGCCATCTTGGATCTTCCAGTCTCAACGAGCCACCAGCTGAATGCAGTCACATGAGCCAATAAAAATTGTTACTATTTTAAACGATGAACTTTTGGAATGGTTTGCTACACAACTATAGGTAACTAAACAACGGTGATAATTCTGTTGTGATTCTTTCTCTTTTTTTTAGCATTTTCTACAACTTTTTCCCTCAGCAATAGTAAATGGCTTTTACAGATGCTGTGACTGGTCTGTAGAAAAATGGGAGAAGGCAATTTGCAGGGACACCAAAATGTATTCCCAGAAGATCAGCTAAGCAAGACAGTTACTCTCCTGGGGTAGTTTGTGAGTGTTTGAACAGAGTATACTAGTTGTCCATAATATCCATTTCCCCTTCTTTCAGAGTAATCTTTTTTTTTTTTTTTAAGACAGAGTCAGGTTGGAGTGCAGTGGTGCAATCTTGGCTTACTGCAACCTCTGCCTCCCAGGTTCAAGCCATTCTCCTGCCTCAACCTCCCGAGTAGCTGGGATTACAGGTGTGTGCCACCACACCCAGCTAATGTTTGTATTTTTAGTAGACATGGGGTTTCACCATGTTGGCCAGCCTGGGCTCAAACTCCTGACCTCAAGTGATCTGCTTGCCTCGGCCTCCCAAAGTGTTGGTATTACAGGCATGAGCCACTGTGCCCAGGCAAGAATAACAGAATTTTTAACTGTACATGTGGCTGTCAAAATAAAGACTACATTTCCTTGCCTTCCTCGCAACTAAATTCTTGTGACTAAATTCTGGACAAAGGGATGTTGGCAGAAGTATGGTATGGCAGTTTACAGGAAAAAGGCTGCTAGTCAAGTTTGGCCCCTCGTCCCTTCGGATAACCAGCTGCCTGGAATTCACACCTTAGACCAGCAGCTGCCCACCTTTTTGGCACCAGGGACTGGACCATGAATTGGCCGATGCAAGCCAATTTTTCCACAGACCAAGGGTGTGGGAGATGGTTTCAGGATGAAACTGCCCCATTTCAGATCACCAGGCTTAAGTTCGATTCTCATAAGGAGCGTGCAACCTAGATCCCTTGCATGTGCAGTTCACAACAGGGTCCACGCTCCTCTGAGAATCCAATGCTGCTGCTGACCTGACCGGAGGTGGAGCTAAGGTGGGAATGCTCACTCGCCTGCCGCCCACCTCCTGCCATGCGGCCTGGTTCCTCACACGCCACGGATCGGTACCAGTCCCCAGCATGAGGTTCAGGGACCCTAGCCCTAGACCATGAGAATGACACCATACCCTAGGGATTGCCAAGCCGTGAAGTGAAACGACCATGGGTTGCTGAGGACTTCATAAAGCAGGTCCACTATACCAATCTGTGACTGCAAAAGGTACATTTTTACATGAAAAAAACCACAACTAGTTACCTGGGGTTTTCTGATGTTCTTAATCGAATCTAATCCCATCTGATGCAGTACATAGCAACAAGAAGAGCTATCCCTCAAAGAAATAAAGAAGTTTGGAATACTGTATCAAAATGTACCTTCCCCCCAGTATTCTCTACTCCTCACAACAACAATAATACACTGGTCCAACAGGAGCTCATTTATAAAGGGTCACTGGGGTAAGAAAAAGCAGTACAGAACTACAAACCAAATCTCCATATTCTTTCTACGTCATTAAAAGAGGCCATTAAAACATGTCTCCTTGCCCGGCACCATGGCTCACACCTGTAATTCCAGCAGGCGTGAGCCAACACACCGGGCAAGGAGACACGTATTTTTGTTTTTTTTTCAGACGTAGTCTTGCTCTGTCGCCCAGGCTAGAGTGCAATAGTGCAATCTCAGCTCACTGCAACCTCTGCCTCCCGGGTTCAAGCAATTCTCCTGCCTCAGCCTCCTGAGTAGCTGGGATTACAGGTGCATGCCATCACACCCGGCTAATTTTTGTATTTTTAGTAGAGATAGGGTTTCACCATGTTGGTCAGGCTGGTCTCGAACTTCTGACCTTGTGATCCACCTGCCTCAGCCTCCCAAAGTGCTGGGATTACAGGTGTGAGCCACTGTGCCCAGCTGGAGACATGTTTTAATGTGAGACATGTTTTTGGAGGCTGAGGCGGGCAGATCGCTTGAGCTCAGGAGTTTGAAACCAGCCTGAGGGCAGCATGGTGAAACCCCATCTACAAAAAATACGAAAATTAACCAGGCATAGTGTTTTTTTGTGCCTGCAGTTCCAGCTATTCAGGAGGCTAAGGCGAGAGGACTGCTTGAGCCGGGGAGGTTGAGGCTGCAGTGAGCCATGATCATGCCACTGCACTCCAGCCTGGACAAGAGAATGAAATCTTGTTCAAAAAACAAAAACTAAAACATGTCTCTTTATCACTAAATCTACACCCAGCCGTCAAAGAGGAAATATGTATCCCATTAACAAATAATTACTAAATATCTACTATGTTCCTAACACCAGTCTAGGCACTAGAAATATACCAATAAGCAAGAACAAGACAATCCGTACCTTCACAGAACTTAAATTGTAATGGAGGGGAATGTCAAATCACTTATTAAATCAGATAATATATATAAAGCATTCAGAATAGTGACTGGCATATAGTAAATGTTCAATAAATATCTGATTCGCTATAAATATTACCTCTAAGTTTCTGGGTCATCAGCCTTATGCAGACTAAAAAGTAAGCCTTCCTATTCACCCAGCTAAAAACCAAGAGATTCTCTAGATGGTTTTGTACTGAATGTCCTTACTTTTGATCAGCAGGCCATCCTTTAGAGAACTGTCTCCCTCCCACAATCTTTATCTTGTAGACCTACACAGAAGCACACAGGTCCAGTCGGATTTCCTTACTCAGGAATTGGAATTACAGGAGAGACAGGAAATGAGAAACACCCAGAAGTCCAGGGATTCACATGGCTGAGCTCCACATGGACCTATTTCTGCCAGCACCACTTGGCTCCTACCCCTCTTGAGGCCTGGCTGTTCAGATCCTAATTCACTCATTCTAATAAACCTCTTTCTCTTGCTGAAAATAGCCAAAATTGTGTTGCTTACAAAGAATCCTACCTGATACAGTTGTGTGAAATAAGATCATTCTACAAAAAGTAGTGTTTACAACCAAATACAATTGCCAAAACTCATTAAACTGTACCTTTAAAATGAGTGAATTTTACTATTTGTGAAGTATACCTCAATGACACTGGGTGGGGAAAGCATTTTATTTAAAAGTGTAAACAGCACACTTATTCTGAATAATAAAATATTTTTAGGTTATTTCCATGTACATTAACTTCATTATGCTTTATAACTAAAAAGCTTATATGGTTATCCCTCCATAGCTGCAGGGAATTGGTTCTAATTCCAGCAGATCAAGTCCCTTATATACACCTTAATGGTGTAGTAAAATACCTAATGCAATGTAATTGATAGGTAAATAGTTGTTTACTATATTTTTTATTGTTGTATTGTCATTTTTTATTTAATTAAAAAAAAATTTTTTTTTTGAGACAGAGTCTCACTCTGTTGCCCAGACTGGGGTGCAGTGGCGGGATCTTGGCTCACTGCAACCTCTGCCCCGCCGGGCTCAAGCTATTCTCCTGCCCCAGCTTCCCGAGTATCTGGAATTAAAAGCTCCTGCCACCATGCCCGGCTAATTTTTTTTTTTTTTTTTTTTTTTTTTTTTTTTTTTAAGTAGAGAGGGGGTTTCACCATGTTGGTCAGGCCGGTTTCAAGCTCCTGACTTCAAGTGATACAGCCACCTCGGCCTCCCAAAGTGCTGAGATTATAGGCGTGAACCACCATGCCCAGCCAATTTTTTAAAAAATATTTTGATTTGAGATTTGTTGAATCCAAGGATGTGAAACCACAGATACAGAGGGTTGCCTATATGAACAGAAAACACTTAATATGGCCCATTTTAATACAGTCCCATTTAAAATCAAGTTGTAGTAACTGCAACAATTCTAGAATGAGAAGTATGTCAATATCTAAAAACTGTATCTTCCTTACTAGTGCAATAAAGCTCACAACATACATAATGATCATACCTTGCTTTCACGTTTATTGATAGCACCCTACAGTACTTTGATTAATTATTTGTTTTGCTTACATTTCGACTCTCTACTTAGTCTTACTCTGCAAGCAGACTATATCACAGCGGGAAACCCCTTCAAAATGAAAACCTCTTCAAGCTCCACGAAAGACTGAAATCAGGACAGTCACACTTGCTCATGTTTTACATGACATGAATTTAAGACATGCCTCACTTGGTCACACCATGCTCTATTCATTGAGGAATCCCTATGACAGGGGCTCCTCGGAATACCTAAGAACGGATTGTCCTACTTGCCACGAATCTAAAAGGCCACCCTTGATCTCACAAATCCACACTGAATATGTTACCTATGAGTACACCCTAATCACTTTTGAGATGTTTTATATTTTAAGGTTAGTGAAAGATTAAATAATGAAAAAGGAAGACTTGGGCCGGGCGCGGTGGCTCACACCTGTAATCCCAGCACTTTGGGAAGCCAACGCAGGCAGATCACTTGAGGCCAGGAGTTCAAGATCAGCCTGGCCAACATGGTGAAACTCCGTCTCTACTAAAATTACAAAAATTAGCCGGGCGTGGTGGCACGTGCCTGTAATCCCAGCTACCCGGGAGGCCAAGGCAGGATAATTGCTGGAACCAGGGAGGCAGAGGCTGCAGTGAGCCGAGACCATGCCACTGCACTCCAACCTGGGCAACAGAGCAAGACTCTGTCTCAAAAAAAAAAAAAAAAAAAGACTCTAAACACTTAAGTTGCATGTGTATAGATTTATGATAAACCCCATATATATTTACTATCACTTTCTTATTTGCAAATACTCAATTCACTGTAATTTTGAAAACATTACAGCCAGGCTCAGTGGCTCGTGCCTGTAATCCCAGCACTCTGGGAGGCTGAGGCTGGCGGATCATCTGAGGTTGGGTGTTCGAGACCAGACTGACCAACATGGTGAAACCCTGTTTCTACTAAAAATACAAAAATTAGCTGGGTGTGGCGGTGTGTGCCTGTAATCCCAGCTACTCAGGAAGCTGAGACAGGAGAATCACTTGAACCCGGGAGGCAGAGGTTGCAGTGAGTCAAGATCATGCCACTGGATTCCAGCCTGGGTAACAGATTGAGACTCTGTCTCAAAAAAAAAAAAGAAAAAGAAAAGAAAACATTACAAAAACTCAAATTTCTGCTCTCAGAACTTTCAGATTTAGACACTTTATAACAGCAACCCTTTTACCTACCAAGTTCCACTATGAAATCTAAAACTGTCACCCCCTTCTCCATCAAGCTTTTAGTGGAGCTTTCAAATCGATTTCCTAAAGCATCCTACTGCACAGCCTCCGGTAGCCAGCCTAGGTAGGTACCACACATAGCCAACCAGCACTGAAATCAATAAAATACATCTAAACTAAAGCCTAATTTTGCAACATTAATAGTCCAGCTTCCTGGCCTCTTTTCTTCAACTTAAATTTTAATTACCTCACGGTTCCCATTTCTACCATAGGACCCAAAATATTTACAAAATGAAAATCAGAAAAGCCCCAACGTTCACCTACCCAACATTTGGCAATCCAACAATACCAATTTTCAGTGAGGTTCCAAATCTTCCAATGATTGGGGGTGGTTTAATTCCGTCACCTCCCTTTTTAGGGGGCATCTGAAATACCAAAGCAAACATATGAACAAAACTTTTTACTATCCACATGGTCCCAAAACACATTTCATCACATAAAACACGTTATTGAATTAAGATTAAGAACAAAACATACTGTATATAGCAATCCAAAACTAACACAGAGCTAAATCCTTTTTTTAGCAAAAATTTTTAAAAAGTTCTGTAAACCTATCTGTTGTCAAAAAAGTCGCTATTGAGAAGTCCCAGAAAGACTGATCTAAAATCAATATTTGTTGGGCCAGGCACGGTGGCTCAGGCCTGTAATCCCAGCACTTTGGGAGACCGAGGTGGACAGATTGCTTGAGACCGGCAGTCGAGACCAGCCTGGCCAACACGGAGAAACCTCGTCTCTACTAAAAAAAAAATACAAAAAATTAGCCGGCTGTGGGGGCGCGTGCCTGTAATTCCAGCTACTAGGGAGGCTGAAGCTAGAGAACTGCTTGAAACGAGAGGCGGAGGTTGCACTGCGCGGAGATCACGCCCCTGGGCTCTGCCTGAGCGACAAAGCGAGGCTCTGTCTCAAATAAATAGATAAATAAAATCTTTGTGGCACCAGGAATCAAAGATAAACTAAGAGTTTAGCTACCAATCTTCCATCCAGACTGCTCACAAAACACTTTATTTCTTAACCTGATATATGGTTATATGAATGAAAGCATTTGGAAGCACGTACATAGATGAGAGTCAAAGAAAATTCCATTCTGGAACCACCAGTAACCAAGTCACTCTTCACACAAAACCATTCCTCTATAATCTGGAATCTTATTTCTCCCATTCGCCCACACTCCCCATTTTCACATAGATGAACACCCACCAGATACTGGGGTCCTTCCACCAAGTCCCTGCCACCTTTGGCACTGAAGGTACGGCTCATCAGTCCTCATAAGCAACCTCCATAATCTACACTATGGTTACTATTTCTAATCGTAAATTAATCGACGGAACTTTTTATTTACAAGTAGAAACTTTCTACTCTGTCCCTCACTAGTTCTGTCTCCAAATCATGCGTGCAGAATTACTCCCACTCTTGTACTGCAAAGTGAAATCACAAGGACCGCTAAGCTCACGTCTCAGAAGCTGGGAACTAAAACTGTCCCAGTATTCTGGCTAAGAGTTGTATCTCCTAGGACCACGCTGGGGCCATGCCCTTGTAGTAGTATTCCAGCCTCTGATCCCTGACCCCGAGGACCAGGAATTTCCCTTCTCAGCGTCCTGACACCTGTTCCTGGCCAACCCCCAGGCCTCCAAAGAACAGACACATGAACAGCGCCTGTCGGGTCCTCTGGCCTACTGAGGGGTGGCCGGCAGCCCACCCAAAGTGGGCCCCACCCCCATCCTCCTCTCCGGACTGGGCCATCGGGCGTCCCGGCCTCGGGAGAAGGCTTTCCCCACGGTTTTCCCGCGTGAGGTTAGGCCGATCTCCCGACTCGCGGCCTAGTTCGACAGCGCCTCATTCATCCACACACCCCCACGCCACCCGCTGCCCTGGCCCCATCTTGGCCACTGGGCCCGGGCCCCGCGCCAGCCTCAGGGCAATGAGCCCGGGCACCGAAGACCTGGCGGAGATCGCGCCCCCGGGCTCCCTGAGGGCCTCACCGTGCTCTGCCTGGGCGATGACACGGGGTCCCAGCGGCAGCTAGAGAAAGGTCCTGCCGGCAGCCGGAGGCGGGGAGGAAGGAGGAGAGAACGCAGGTCCGGCCCATCCGCCCAGCGGCACGCACGACGGCGGCGGCAGCGGCGGAACGGGCGGGCCGGGCGCAGAACGGCACCTGCGCGCAGGCCATGGGCCCCGCCCCTCCCCGCTTTGCCCGCGCGCCCCGCCCATTGGCCCGACAGGCCGGGGAGGCGGGAGCAGGGCGGGAGGAACCCAGGGTGGGAGGAGCCTCGCGACTGACGCGAGGGCTGGAGAGGGGTAAGGCGCTGGCCAGTCTATTCCCGGGAGTTCCATTCTTCCGCTTTAGCACGTGGGCTTCTCGGTTCTAGGTCTCCGCTTCCGCCCGGCTGCGCGGCCTGGGTTACCTGCTCACGTTCACTCGCGGGCCTGCAGCCCCGCGCTTCCCCAGCTGGACTGCGAAGCGCCTTGGGCCCTGACTTCCCTCCGGGAGATCCGGGGCGCCTGAAGTCAGGCAAACAGCCACACCAGCCCCGGGGACCGCGTGGCCGCTAGTCCATCTCCCTTTTCCTATAACTTTATTCGGTCAGTCCGTGCGGAGATAAGCTGTTAACTAAACGTTCTTAAAGGAAAAGGGGCTAAGGGAAACTTTAGTCTAAGGATTTCTTCCTCGCCTTATAGTTAAAGCGTCGCGCACAGGTACTGGATCACAGAATGCATTTAATTGAGCCAATTTCCTCCCTTTTCTTCTTGGTGGTTGAGAGCAGGGGCCTTTGAAATTGGAGGATTTCCAGTTTGGATTCCGCCACTCATTGTGTGACCCTAGACAAATTAACTTCGCTGTACTTCAGTTTCGTTCTGGATAAAATGAGGCTATTGAGACCACCTTATGAGGTTATTCGTGTGAGGATAAAATGAGACAATGCGTGTTGAGCTCGTAACAACAGAACCCAGCACATACAGAAAAGGCTTGTGAATAGTCTCTGTTGTTAATATTAGGATTTCATCACATCTCACCTACACCATGTCAACACCATGAGCGCCACTGGAAAAGGAATTCTTTCATTTAGGTCCTGGCCTTCAGATGCCATGCAGGTATTTGTTGTAATGAATATGATACCTGTCCAAAAATTGTGACATTAGAAGCTCGTTTTAAAGGGGTTAGTTGCTATTAATATTAAAGGATGTAAACTGGTTGCTATCCTCATGTTACAAGTGAGGGAACAATATCAGAAAGGTTGATTAATTTGGATGAAGTCACACGGCTAGCACATGGCAGCAGCATATTTCAAACCCCAGTCTAACTGAAAATCTGGCCGTAATCCCAGCACTTTGGGAGGCCAAGATAGGAGGACCAATTGAGCCTAGGAGTTGGAGAACAACCTGGACAACGTGGTGAGACCCCATCTCTACCAATAAAAACAAAAAAAAATTAGCTGGGAATGGTGGCACATACCTGTAGTCCCAGCTTCTGAGGAGGCTGAGGTGAGAGGACGGCTTGAGCCTGAGAGCTCAAGGCTGCAGTGAGCTATGATCACCTGTATCAGATGTTTTTCTCTACACTAAGGTGAGAGGTGAGAGCATAATGAGCCTGAGAAGTCTCCAGCCCAAGCAACAAAGCAAGACTCCATCTCATAAAAAAAAAAAAGAAAAAAAGCTCAAGAATCCCAGAGAGCCCTCTCTGCCCAGCAACCAGCCACTCCAATACTGATTGAAGATGTTCCCCAGTCATGGAGTACTAGAATCATCTTCAACGTATCACTGTCTTTTGGCCAAATCTAGCTACTTCTTCAATATCAGTATCTCTCAGATCTATCCATTTCCTTAAATTTACGCTATCAAGTTCTTAATCACTTGTTTCTCTATAACTACATCTTTCTTACCTGCACTTTTAACCACCTTTAAAGTGCCTTGCCAAAACAGGTTACACAAATCTCAGGCAGAATTCAGGAGTGGCCAGCTGCCGCTGCCAACGCTTGCCTGATAATACGACTCCATTTCCAACTCAACGTCACTGGGGGTAAATTTGTATTCACGAGAAAGATCTGATTGGCCCAGTTCCCATAAAGTCCCAGGTCCCATCAGCCATGGCTAGGTGGATAAGGGTCACATAGTCAAAACAGCTATATGAGTGACCTCGCCCTACCTACCAACAAAACACATAGTTCTCAGAAAAGATCCTAGTGGGTATCTACTATTCTACAATGCTAAAGGAAGACTCAGTGAAACAAACAGGATATTATAGTTAACACTGGCCAGGCATGGTGGCTCACGCCTGTAATCCCAGCACTTTGAGAGGCTAAGGTGGGCGGATCACCTGAGGTCAGGAGTTCGAGACCAGCCTGACCAACATGGAGAAACCCCGTCTCTACTAAAAATACAAAATTAGCCAGGCGTGGTGGCGCATACCACCTTCCCAGCTACTCAGGAAGGCTGAGACAGGAGAATCGCTTGAACCTATGAGGCGGAGGTTGCGGTGAACTGAGATTGCGCCATTGCACTCCAGCCTGGGCAACAAGAACAAAACTCTTGTCTCAAAAAAAACAAAAAACAAACAAACAAAAATGGTTAACACTAATGCCAAGCCTTTAAAAAGGGCCTTTAAACAGAGGAAAGTATGTTTTTGAGCCTTTGCATGAAGGGAAGTCTATTTAGTACCCATTGGGCTCAATGATTAAGTTAAACCTAGAGGAAAGAATTAGATGTAGTCTAGAATGAAAATTGAGCAAAAGATTTAGGTCAGAGGGGGAATGAGAATAGACCATCAGGTCAGGTCAATAGAAGGTTGCTACTATGGAAAGATCAATGGAATGAAAAAAAGTAGACAGAGCCTATGTTTTCACTCTTTGCTATCATTAGCCTCTCTGGATTTTTCTTTCCTTCCCAGGCCAGCCAATGACCAGGGATCAAGTGAGTTGACCTAAGGTCACAAAGGAAATAGAGAATGATTTGGGGTCAGTAATTTATCCCCAAATACAGAGTAGCTCCGCTGGAAATTCAAAGGTTTATTGATCCTGTACAGAAAGCTAAGCAACAGGAGACAGAAAGAGTACACAAAGAGAGAGGATGAGAAGGAAAAGAGGAAAATAGCAGCAACATGTTCACCATGTGCTAGCAAGGCCTGACTATACCTGTTGGCCAGCCCTGTCCACATCTGTGAGGGGCATAACAGAAAACAGAATAAGAGTAATAACTACACTAAAAGGGAAGTTGAGTCCTGATAATAACTTTAGGAGGGGAAGGGGACAAGTTGCACAAAAATAATTACCCTATATAGGTAGTTAACTTAAATTGCATTTTTATCTATTACCTGTATCAGATGTTTTTCTCGGTCTACACTAATCTTACTATCATATCCAGAATTCAGACAAAGGACTGGGATAGTCCCATATGCTTAGAATATCCTACTCTGAACATTTTTGTTATTGTCATTTATATAAAATTATGTTCTTGAACACCTACTCCATCCCAGGCATTGCTGTAGGCCTTAGAGTAGTGAAGAATAAGATAAATATGATCGGCTGGGCATGGTGGCTCAGGCCTGTAATCCCAGCACTTTGGAAGGCTGAGGTGGGTGGATCACAAGATCAGGAGATCGAGACCATCCTGGCTAACACGATGAAACCCCATCTCCACTAAAAATACAAAAAATTAGCTGGGCGTGGTGGCGGGCACCTGTAGTCCCAGCTACCCGGGAGGCTGAGGCAGGAGAATGGCGTGAACCAGGGAGGCGGAGCTTGCAGTGAGCCAAGATTGCGCCACTGCACTCCAGCCTGGGTGACAGAGCGAGACTCCGTTTCAAAAAAATATATATATATATATATATGTATATGTATATATATATATACACACACATATCCTTGCCCTGAAGAAGCTAGCAATCTAGTGGAGCAAACAAATAGGTGACTACATAAATAATTATATAACAAGCTGGTAAAATACATAGAAGGATACCTAAATACGTTAACTACAGTTTGAAAGTTTAAAATAAACCATCTTGGTTTTCACTTACCTTCACAACTTCTGATATTATGTACAAGGCAGTGCCTAATCATCATCCCCTTTCCTTTTCCATCACCAGCAGTAGCAGACCTTGTTAGGCATCAGCAAAGAAACAGATTTTCCATTTCTTTCTTTCTTTTTTTTCTTTTCTTTTCTTTTTCTTTTTTTTTTTAGACAGGGTCTTGCTCTGTTGCCCAGGCTGGAGTGCAGTGGCCAGATCACAGCTCACTGCAGTCTTGACCTCCTGGACTCAAGTGATCCTCCTATCTCAGCCTCCCAGGTAGCTGGGACTACAGGTGTGCACCACCATGCCAGGCCAATTTTTTTGTATTTTTTGTAGAGGCAAGGTTTTGCCATGGTGCCCAGGCTAGTCTCGAACTCCTAGAGTCAAACAAGCCACCCTCCTAAGCCTCCCAAAGTGCTGGGATTACAGACATGAGCCACTGTGCCCAGCCCAGATTTTCCATTGTCATTCTTACACTTGACAGAGTCTATTTTTTGAGTTATTGAAATTGGACTATAAGTTACTGGTGAAGTAAAACACAAGTAATCGATTGCTTCTATTCTAGAATTGCTCATAGTATTTGAAAGAATGCTGATTAAAAGAGTCATGTATCCTAGAAACTGCTGGAGTTTTGTTTTGTAATATCTATTGTAATTCATGAATAAAAATTTAGGAATTGTTTTGTTCTCGTTGTTAAGATACAACATCTCCCTATGTTGCCCAGGCTGGAATGGAGTAGTTGTTCACAGAAGTGCAGTGGCTATTCACCAAGGGTTGTTCATAGCACACTGCAGCCTTGACCTCCTGGGCTTAAGAGATCCTTCCACCTCAGCCTCCTAAGTAGCTGGGACTACAGGTGCATACCACCACACCCAGCTAATTTATTTTTCTTTGGTAGAGACAGGGCCTCAGAATGTTGCTCAGTCTAGATTCGAAGTCCTAGGTTCAAGCAATCCTCCCTCCTCAGCCTCCAGAAGTGCTGGAATTACAGGCATGAGCCACCATGACCAGCCTCAATTTAGGAATTCTTAAAAGAAAACTATACATATTATTTTCTCAGAGGCAACATAAAAAGACATATCCTAATCCAGAAAAGTAAATATATTATCATGGTATTAGCTAGCTAATACTTTGAGATACAAATTACAGAAGTTTTGATTCAATGAAAATGTATCATATATAACAGAAAGTACAGAGTGGGAGAACAAGGCTGATAGAGTCAATAGCTCAACACTATTTTCAAGGAGTCTAATTCTTTCCATATAATGTCTCTGTCTTCCTTGGGCTTCCCTGGTTTTATTCTTAAGTTAACAGCAAGCTGACTATGGTAGCAGTTCTAGGCAACATAACCAGAGTGACAATATTGGGGTAGAGTGGGACCATCTCTTTCAGTAGCTCTCTTTTAGTACGGGAAACATGTTTCAGATCTCTCCAGATAACTTCTTCTGTTTCACTGGGCAAAATTGGGTCTCATGCCTGTACCTGAACCAGACACTGGCAGGGAAAATGGACTTACCCTTAGACCATTTAGTCCATCCTTGGGGCTAGAGGAGAAGTCAACTTCCTCTGAGGCACATGGCTGTGTGAAGTACGGATAGATAAGTGAGCAAAAGCAGGGTTTTATAAGAAAAGGACACCTGCAATATTCACTTCCTGAACCATTTTTTTAAGATAATACATTGAGCAGAGTATGGTAATTCTGGAAAATATCAGTGGCATTGGTGGTCATCTGATATGACATATACAAATTGTAATACAATAAACATTGGCACACCTAGATCACTGAGAAAACACTGAAGAAAACTGATCATCTTCTAACAACACTTAATGGTGTTATAAAATGACAGCATGTGAAAACAATATGTTTACTAACCTTTACAAGATACTAAAAATTCCCATCATGGAAGCGGAAGGTTACTTACCAAAATGTGTCCCAGTGGTCATATCAATTGAGCTGGAAACTGGGGAATCTTGTGCATGGGCCTAGGTCACCAAATTCATGGCCTCTCAACATCAGTTCAGCTTAATGTATCATTTTCATTACAGTTTTGAACCTGTGTTGTTCAGTTCAAAGAATATTTGTACTACTCAGAATAGGCTAGATAGTAATATAATAGCAGACAACTCCAGAATCTGAAGGGCTTAACATAATAAAATTATTTTCTTCCATTAAGTCCACTGGAGATCTGCCAGCTGTCCATGAGTTGGCCCAGCACTTTCCAGGATGCTTCCATCTCAAAACCCTTCCACATCGAAGTGCTGTTACCCCAATGTAACATGTCATCGGCCAAGTTAAGTCACATGGCCACGTCTAATCTTAAGGGACTGATAATCCTCCTTGTACCCAGAAGTAGAGGAAAATTAGATATTGATAAATATTAATAATGCCTAACCCAATATTCATTCAGAAATAGATTTGTGAAGGACATTCTTTCTAAATGAATTTGGTATTGCAATGCATATTGGGTATCCCTTATCCAAAATTCTTGGGACCAGAAGTGTTTCAGATTTTAAATGTCTTTAAATTTTGCAATAGTTGTGTATATGTAATGAGATATCTTGGGGAGGGAACCCAACTCTAAGCACAAAATTTATGTTTCAGGCTGGGAATGGTGGCTCACACTTGTAATCCCAGCAACTCAGAAGGCTGAGTCAGGAGCATCACATGAGGCCAGGAGTTTGAGATCAGCCTGAGCTACATAGCAAGAACCCATGTCTACAAAAAAAAAAATTTAAATTAGCCAGGCATGGTGGCGCATGCCTGTAGTACCAGCTACTCTGGAGGCTGAGGCAGGAGGCTCACTTGAGCCTAGGAGTTCAAGACTGCAGTGAATTGTGATTGCATCACTGCACTCCAGCCTGGGCAACAGAGTGAGATCCTATTTCAAAAAACAAAAAAAAAAGTCCACAACACAAATAAATGATAAATATTTGTGGTAATGGACATCCCACTTACCCTGATTTGATCCTCAGACATTGTATACATGTATCAACATGTGTACCCCATAAATATGCAGAATTATTATTATTATTATTATTTTTTGGGATGGAGTCTCGCTCTGTCACCCAGGCTAGAGCACAATGGTACAATCTTGGCTCACTGTAACCTCCACTTCCAGGTTCAAGCGATTCTCCTGCCTCAGCCTCCCAAGTAAGCTGGGATCACAGGTACGTGCCACCAAGCCAGGCTAATTTTTGCATTTTTAGTAGAACCGGGATTTCACTAAACCAGGCCAGGTTGGTCTCAAACTCCTGACCTCAGGTGATCCGTCCACCTCAGCCTCCCAAAGTGCTGGGATTACAGGCCTGAGCTGCTGCACCTGGCCAAATACGCAGAATTATTATATGTCCGTTTTTTAAAATTTCAGATTTGGAAACATTTTAGGTTTTCAGATTAGGATGCTCCACCTATATATGAAATACTATAATCAGGCTGGGCTTCTAAGATGATTTTTTTTTTTTTTTTTTTTTTTTGAGATGGAGTTTTGCTCTTGTTGCCCAGTCTGGAGCCAATAGCACAGTCTTGACTCACTGCCACCTTTGCAGTGTTCAAGCCATTCTCCTGCCTGAACCTCCCAAGTATCTGGGATTATAGGCATGTGCCACCACGCCTAGCTAATTTTGTATTTTTAGTAGAGACGGGGTTTCACCATGTTGGCCAGACTAGTCTCAAGCTCATGACCTCAGGTGATCCACCCATCTCGGCCTCCCAAACTGCTGGGTTTACAGGCGTGAGCCACTGCACCAGGTCCTAAGCTGATTCTTAGAAGTCATGACTTTGGTGGTACCTATCATCCCATAAGCCCTTCACTCTAAGAAGGGTTCATTTTCCTCATCAAACTGAGACCAAGCCTTCCTGCTTATAGCACATTAACCCTCCAGTTACAGTAGATTGAACTAGGGATGGATGAAAACCTGACCCAAGCTGTGCAAATTGAGATTCTCTTTCTCTGTAGAAGCTGAACTTAGAACATAGCAACAAATAATATCTGCTGCTTAAAGGGGAACATAGAATCAGGTCTATGTCAGACAATTTCTTGACAGGTAGATACACTAAAGAAAGAGAAAACTGGTCGGGCGCCGTGGCTCATGCCTGTAATCCCAGCACTTTGGGAGGCCAAGGCGGGCAGATCACGAGGTCAGGAGATCAAGACCATCCTGGCTAACATGGTGAAACCCCATCTCTACTAAAAATACAAAAAAATTAGCCAGGCGCGGTGGCAGGCACCTGTAGTCCCAGCTATTTGGGAGGCTGAGGCAGGAGAATGGTGTGAACCCGGGAGGCGGAGCTTGCAGTGAGCTGAGATCATGCCACTGCACTGCAGCCTGGGAGACAGAGCCAGACTCCGTCTCAAAAAAAAAAAGAAAGAAAGAGAAAACTAAAATATGCAGGGAGGGAGGAAGAAGTGTAGTTAATCAACCATCTGTATGGTCCTGGGGAAACTGAGAGAGGAGAAAGTCATCACAAGTTCTGAGTTTCCAGTTCCAGAGTCTAGTTCTCCTAAAGCCCTGTGTATTTTCTGACCCTGGACTCTGTGAGATAGCACTGTGTTCTACCAAGAATTTCCATTTTCTATTTAAATACATTTGCAGTGGTTTCTGTTTCTTATAGCCAGACAATGGTTGCAATGGCCAAAGCAAGCAAAAATGTATACTCTCTTGAAAACTGTTAATATGTTTTGGGGCACATTGGTCCAATGTTCCTCTTAGCTGTAGTTTTTTCTTTTGGTTTGTTTTTTGTAGAAAGAGTCTTGCCATGTTGCCCAGGCTGGATTTGAACTCCTGGCCTCAAGCTTCCCACCTCAAGCCTCCCACATCAGCCTCCCAAAGTATTGGGATTACAGGTGTGAGCCACCACCCCCAGCCCCTCTTATCTTTGTTGTAAGTTATAAGACATTATTTCCCACAGTGTATTCTGTGGAACAATGACACTCCATGTTGCTCTGTGAAATAAGAGATCCAGGATCAGATAACTTTAGGAAGTGCTGTAAAACCCCTTTGGGAGACTGATAATATATATTAGTATATTTAAAGTTTTGAGAAGTTCTGCAAGAAAAAAAGATCTGTAAACACCCCTTAACCCAGCATTACCAAATGCGTATAGCCTTCTTGATATAACGAGCACTAAAATCTCTTGGAACACATACTCTGTGCAGAGCAACTCTTTGAAAGTTGCTACTATAGTGATTTAGGATAACTTTTCTGGCAGAAAAAAATATTGAGGAGTACTCTCTTCCCTTGCCTTTTAACAACTAACAAACAAAATGATTACTTAACAAGGAAAAAGAAAAGTGAGTTTCAATCCTAAGGAAAACAGTGCTCCCACAAGATGTCTATCAAGAAAAAATTTTTAATTAGAATTAAGAGTCTGGCCGGATGCAGTGGCTCACACCTGTAATCCCAGCACTTTGGGAGGCCAAGGTGGGCGGATCACGAGGTCAAGAGATCGAGACCATCCTGGCCAACATGGCGAAACCCCGTCTCTACTAAAAATACAAAAATTAGCCGGGCGTGGGGGCACATATCTGTAGTCCCAGCTATTTGGGAGCCTGAGGCAGGAGAATTGCATGAATCTGGGAGGCGGAGGTTGCAGTGAGCTGAGATCGCACCACTGCACTCCAGCCTGCCAATAGAACGAGACTCCGTCTGGAAAAATAAATAGATAAATAAATAAAATTAAGAATCTTGAACTATGTTTCATTCTGGATGAGAAAATATGTTTTCAAGTGGAGTAAAAGATCTCCAAACAGTAGGATGAAATTTGTACCTTTTCTTAAATGACCTTGGCAAATTAGGGATCGCTCTGTAGAAACTATCTTTAGGATGCCCTGACAGCCAGTACAAGACCCCCTGATTAGAATAGCCACTTTTTGACGGGCGCGGTGGCTCAAGCCTGTAATCCCAGCACTTTGGGAGGCTGAGACGGGCGGATCACGAGGTCAGGAGATCAAGACCATCCTGGCTAACATGGTGAAACCCCGTCTCTACTAAAAAATACAAAAAACTAGCCGGGCGACGTGGCGGGGGCCTATAGTCCCAGCTGCTTGGGAGGCTGAGGCAGGAGAATGGCGTAAACCCGGGAGGCGGAGCTTGCAGTGAGCTGAGACCCGGCCACTGCACTCCAGCCTGGGCGGCAGAGCGAGACTCCGTCTCAAAAAAAAAAAAAAAAAAAAAAAAGAATAGCCACTTTTTAATACTATTTCTGTGCCCTGTATGAATCAGCAAGACTAAAAAGATTGATTAATACATTGGCTTCCTGCCCAACTGAAGTAATAAATAACGGCTTGGTTTGGTACTTCTTTTAAATTACACCTGGATTGCACAAATGACCTAAAAATCAAGAGAGGACGGTACTAACAATCATCCTCAGGATCAAGCCATTTTTTCTGTTTACGTTTGTCTTAAGAGGTTTTTAGGTTGAGAGAAAGAAAATGATGATTAAACCCCTATTGTATGAAATACTGTGCTAGCACTTTACGTTTGGGACCTAATTTGCTGCTCAAGATAACTTTCCATGAGTATGTGTAATTACAGTACAGCTAAGGACACCAAGTCTGTAAAAAGTTAGGAAACTGTATTAGTTTTATTTATTTATTTATTTATTTATTTATTGGTCGGAGTCTCGCTCTGTCGCGCCTCTCTCGCCCCCGGAGTGTAGTGGCGCAATCTCAGATCACTGCAACCTCCGCCTCCTGGGTTCAAGCACTTCTCCTGCCTCAGCCTCCAGAGTAGCTAGGATTACAGGCATGCCTTGCCACACCCAGTTAATTTTTGTATTTTTAATAGAGACAGGGTTTCGCCATGTAGGCCAGGCTGGTCTCGAACTTGTGACCTCAGATTATCTGCCTGCCTTGGCCTCCCAAAATGCTGGAATTACAGGCATGAGCCACTGCACCTGGCCACTGTTTTATTAACTTTAAACAACTGTTAGGTTGCATAAAACCAGCTCCACCTGACTTCAGAGTTCTTGTACTTTCTATTTAAACATGTTTTTCCAAAAGTAATCAAATGATGTTACATAGTATAGTAAACAATGCAATCTAACAGTATAGATGAAAAAAAGTGACTACACACCTATTAGAATGGCCAAACTCCAGAACACTGAAAACACCAAATGAAGGAAATAATATGGAGCAACAGGAACTCTCACTTATTGCTGATGCAAGTGCTAAATGGCGCAGCCACTTTGGAAGACAGTTTGACAGTTTCTTACAAAATTAAACACACTTTTGCCATACAATCTAGCAAACTGCACTTCTCGGTATTTACCCAAGGGAGTTGAAAACTTAAATTAACACAAAAACCTGCATGTGGATAGCAGCTTTATTCATAGTTGCCAAAATCTGGAAGCAACCAATATGCCCTTCAGTAAGAATTATGGATAAATAGTGTTACATCTAGACTATGGAATATTATTCAGTGCTGAAAAGAAATGAGCCATCAAGCCATAAAAAGACATGGAGGAAACTTAAAATGCATATTACTAAGTGAAAGAAACAAATCTGAAAAGGCTATATATTGTATGATTCCAACAATATGACATTCTGGGGAAGGCAAAAACAATGGAGTCAGTGAAAGGATCAGTGGTTGCTAGGGTTGGGGGAAGGGAGGAATGAGTAAGCAGAGTACAGAGGATTTTTAGGGCAGTGAAATTACTCTATATGATACTATAATGGTGAATATTTGTCATTATGCATCTGTCCCAATCCACAGAATGTACAACACCAAGAGTGAATCCTAGTGTAAACTATGGACTTTAGGTGTCAGTGTGTAGGTTCATCAGTTGTAACAAATGCACCACTCTGGTGAGGATGTTGATAATAGGGAGGTTATGCATGAGTAGGGCAGGAGTATATGGGAAATCTCTATACTTTCCTCTCAATTCTGCTGTGAACCTAAAACCACTATAAAAAAATAAAGTCTTGTTTTTTGTTTGTTTGTTTGTTTGTTTGTTTTTGAGACGCAGTCTTGCTCTGTCACCCAGGCTGGAGTGCAATGGTACGATCTCAGCTCACTGCAACCTCCGCCTCCCAGGTTCAAGCAATTCTCTGCCTCAAGCTCCTGAGTAGCTGGGATTACAGGTGTCCACCACCACAACCAGCTAATTTTTGTATTTTTAGTAGAGATGAGGTTTCACCATCATGGCCAGGCTGGTCTTGAGCTCCTGACCTCGTGATCCACCCGCCTTGGCCTCCCAAAGTGCTGGGATTACAGATGTGAGCCACCACGCCTGGCTAGTCTGCTTTTTAAAAGAGAAGACAGCTGGGCACGGTGGCTCACACCTGTTATCCCAATACTTTGGGAGGCCAAGGAACGCAGATTGCTTGAACCCAGGAGTTTGAGACCAGCCTGGGCAACATGGTGAAACCCTGTCTCTATAAAAAATACAAAAATTTAGTTGAGCATGGTGATATGCGCCTGTAGTCTCAGCTACCTGCGGGCTGAGGTGGGAGAAACACCTGAGCCCAGGGAGGTCGACACTGCAATGACCTGTGATCGTGCCACTGCATTTTAGCCTAGGTGACCGAGTGAGACCCTGTCTCAAAAAAAAAAGAAGAAGGAACGTGTGTGGGTGTGTGTTCTTTTTACTGAAGCAAAATATGAATTCAAATATTTTATGTAAAAAAAAGAATTGACCTCAAAGGGAATTTCTGGCTAGGATTTCTGTTTTTAATCATGACTATTTCAGTTCTGTAAATATGACTATTAACAGTGTTGGAAGACATATTCAGTGTATCAGTAGGCTTCGGTATTCAAAGAGAACAAGAGCCTAGAAACATTAAGGCTTCCGTGTTCCTGATGTGACCAGGATTATCTAAATTGAAGAAATGATTAAAATGTTTTGTCAGGGAGCAGTTTATTCAGGGAATCCTGGATGAATTGCTGTGAAATCAATGGTGAACTATTAAATGATGCATATAAGTAGGAAGATGAGGTCCCAGACGGTCTTGTCCCATTTCTTCTGTCTTTTAACCTCAGTTCTCATTGCAGCTTGAACGCAACTATTTTCTAATGATGCTTATAAAGTAAAACAAAAAACATTGCCTGAAAAAGTACCAAAAAAAGTGTTCTAAAATAAATAAACTGAACTGTATATCAAGTTGACATAACCAAAAAAACTGTTCTAAAACAAATGAATTTAACTGTGTATCAAGTTGACATAACCACAAAGGAAATAACTATTTTCAATTCCTTTAGAACATACGACTTTGACTATGTATTCTTAGAAATATGTATTCTAAGGTCAAAAAGGCAATTTTTTTTTTTTTTTGAGACAAAGTCTCACTCTGTCACCCAGGCTGGAGGGCAGTGGCATGATCTTGGCTCACTGCAACCTCCACCTCCTGAGTTCAAGTGATTCTCCTGCCTCAGCCTCCTGAGTAGCTGGGATTACAGGCGTGCACCACCACACCTGGCTCATTTTTGTATTTTTAGTAGAGATGGGATTTCACCATGTTAGCCAGGCTGGTCTTGAACTCAAAAAGGCGAATTTTAAACTTCCTTTAGGCCAGGTTTGCGCCTGTAATCCCAGCATTTAGGAAGGCCAAGGTGGGGGGATCACTTGAGGTCAGGAATTCAAGACCAGCCTGGCCAACGTGGTGAAACCCTGTTTCTACTAAAAATACAAAAACTAGCCAGGCGAGGGGGCACACACCTGTACATCCCAGCTACTTGGAAGGCTCAGGCAGGAGAATGGCTTGAACCCAGGAGATCACACCACTGCACTCCAGCCTGGGTGACAGAGCAATACCCCATCTTAAATAAATAAATAAAAATTTAAAAACTTCGTTTAATAGTCTAATGGTTAGCAAATATATGTGTGTGTATGTATCATTTTGAAACTTTTATAGATATTATAGTAAAAATAATTATATTAATGTGTTAGGTCTAAAATTTCCACGTGAGAGATGAAAGATACAAATAGAAAAACAAAGAAGTAAAAGCTCTATAATCTTTTATTTCCTGAAAAAGCTCAGATGCAGTGGCAACCTAGTAGCAATGAACAGTCATATGCCCAGATTTTACAATGATCCCCCTTAACCATGGTTTCAATTTTCAAGGTTTCAGTTACCCAGAGTCCAAAAAATATTAAATAGAAATTTCCAGAAATAAACAATTCATAAGCTTTAAATTGTGCAATGTTCTGAGTAGCATGATGAAATCATGAGCCATACCTCTCCATCTTACCCAGAATGTCAATCATCCCTTTGTCCAGTGTATCCATGCCCTGTGGGCTACCTGCCCATTAGTCATCAACATCATCTGTTCCTGACAGACAACAATTGCCATTGTCATGGCCGCATGATCCAGGATCACCCAAAGCAAATCCTCCTCCTTTTGATGTATTGTCAGAAGGTCAATTGTAGTCTAACACTAAGTTACAATGCCTACGTCATTCACCTCATTTCATCTAATCACATAGAGATTTTATCACCTCACATCACCACAAGAAGTATTGTACAGTACAGTAATATTTTGAGAGAGATCATAGTCACATAACTTTTTTTTTTTTTTGAGATGGAGTCTCGCTCTGTCACCCAGGCTGGAGTGCAGTGGCGCGATCTCAGCTCACTGCAATCTCCGCTTCCCAGGTTCACGCCATTCTCCTGCCTCAGCCTCCCAAATAGCTGGGACTACAGGCACCTGCCACCACGCCCGGCTAATTTTTTTTTTTTTTTAGTAGAGATGGGGTTCCACTGTGTTGGCCTGGATGGTCTCGATCTCCTGACCTTGTGATTCACCTGCCTCAGGCTCCCAAAGTGCTGGGATTACAGGCGTGAGCCACCACGCCCAGCCTCACATAACTTTTATTACACTGTATTTTTGTATTTGTTCTGTTTTGTTATTAATTTTGCTAATATTTGCCTGTTTTAATTTATGAATTAAACTCTTTTTAGGCTAGTCAAGTAAAGAAGTGGGAGTGAAGAAGGAACAAAGGAACATATAACCGGTTGTGATCAAATTAGTTGTAAATACCACTGCACTTTTTCATCATAGGTACATGTAGGAAAAACTTAGTATACATAGGATTTGGTACTATCTCTGGTTTCCGGCATCCACTGCAAGTCTTGGAATGTATCCCCCGTGGATAAGGAGGGACTACTGTACCATTTTTAAGATAGCTGCTTCCAGGTCTAGAACATAAAATGTACCTGAAAGCAAGAGAGTTATCAAAGACTGCCGGGGTTATATCAAAATGATCCAAAAGTTAACTTCCTCTGGGGCTTCCTCTGGCCAAATATGGAAATATTTAAACATTCAAAACAAAAATAACTGCGACCAATTGAAACATACTGATTGTATAAAATCCACGAATTCACAGTGATATGAAAAAGAAAAAGAAAGCTAATTAATTAAACAAAAAGTCACTGGTCATCATTAGAAGTAGCTGGCTACTATAACAAAGGGTTACTGACTGGGTGGCTTAAAGCAACAGAAATTAGCCAGGCGTGGTGGCGGGCACCTGTAGTCCCAGCTACTTGGGAGGCTGAGGCAGGAAAATGTCATGAACCTGGGAGGCGGAGCTTGCAGTGAGCCAAGATGTGCCACTGCATCCAGCCTGGGCGACACAGCGAGACTCCATCTCAAAAAAAAAACACAAAAAACAAAAACAAAATAGAAATTTATTTTCTCACAATTCTGGAGGCTAGAAGTTTTAGATCAAGGCATTGACAGGGTTGGTTTCTTCTGAGGCCTCTGTCTTTGACTTGTAGATTGCCGTCTTTTCTTGTGTCTTCATGTGGTCTTCCCTCTGTACCGTCTGTATCCAAATTTCCTCTTCTTATAAGGATAGCATTTATATTGGATTACAGCCCACCCTGATGACATCATTTTAACTTAGTTACCTCTTTAAACACCTGTCTACAAAAACAGGAATGGAAGGTTAGGACTTCAACATATGAATTTTAGGGACACAATGTAGTAAGGACAGGCACCAAGTGTATACTTTGAAAATTTAAAATTAAAGGAGAAGAAGAAAGAATTTATCCTGCCTCTTCTGTACAAACTGTATTTTTAAATCACTAAATAGCCCTAACTGAAAAAAGAAGGGCCAGGTGTGGTGGCTCACGCCTGTAATCCCAGCACTTTGGCAGGCCAAGGTGGGCAGATCACCTGAGGCACGGAGTTTGAGATCAGCCTGGCCCACATGGTCTCTACTAAAAATAGAAAAATAAGCCGGGTGTGTGGCGCATGCCTGTAATCCCAGCTACTCGGGTGGGTGAGGGGCGAGAATGGCTTGAACCCAGGAGGCGAAGGTTGCAGTGAGCTGAGATTGCGCCATTGCACACCAGCCTGGGTGACAGAGTGAGACTCCATCTCGAAAAAAAAAAAAAAAAGAGAAAAGAAAAATGAAAAGAGAAATCCAGTTAATACATGTGAAAGGAATGATAGACTTAGAAAACCACTATTATGTGGGTTAGGCAGTGCTTATCAATGGATGATAAAACTGTTAGGAGAAAGGTTGATAGTTCACTGTTCAATGTAAAAATTAAGCTGTTACCCCTTGAATACACCAATTTTGCAGCACTAGAAGTGGGACAGCCAGACATTATATGCCTCCTGTTGTGATGCTGTATGAAGTACATTGCATCGCCAACAAGATATTCCTGCTAAAGAAGTTAAAACAGAATCCAATTGAGCCTTTAGTTCTAATTTTCAGTTTATAGGTGATACAGTAGATAGAAGGACAAGTTTAAATGACACTACACGGAAGCAACTATACAAACCCAGAGTGTAGGACAGGACTGTATTCTATATGGTAACTGACCTGATGTTTGTCAACAAGTCAATGGCATGAGAAAATAAAAAAGGAGTCAGGCGTGGTGGCTCACACCTGTAATCCCAGCACTTTGGGAGGCTGAAGTGGGCAGATCGCCTGAGGTCAGGAGTTCGAGACCAGCCTGATCAACATGGAGAAACCCCGTCTCTACTAAAAATACAAAATTAGCCAGGAGAGGTGGTACACGCCCATAATCCCAGCTACTCAGTTGGGTGGGGTGGGGTGGGGGGGGCACGGTGGCTGAGGCAGGAGAATTGCTTGAATCTCAGAGGCGGAGGTTGCAGTGAGCCAAGACTGCACCACTGCACTCCAGCCTCGGCGACAAAGTGAGACTCTGTCTCACAAAAAAAAGAAAGAAAAAAGGGAGGGGCCACTGTTGTTCTAGATTCAAAGAGACTTAAGAACCATGACAACAAAATGGAATGTGCTGGCCTTGTTTGAATTCTGATTTCAACAAAACAACCATAAAAAGCGTTTTTCAGATAATCAGGAAATCATGATGATTATCAGCTAGATGATAAAAGGAGGTATTGTTAGCTTTTAGGTGCGAACATATGTAAAAAAGAAAGTCCTTATTTTTTAGACAAATATCAAAGTATTTCAGGGTAAAACGATAGAGAAATGTCAGAAATTTGCTTTTAGAGGCCAGGTGTGGTGGCCGATAGCTGTAATCCCAGCACTTTTGGAGGCCAAGGCAGGAAGATTGCTTGAGCTCAGGAGTTCAAGACCAGCCTGGGCAACATGGTGAAACCTCGTCTCTACAAAAGAACAAAAAAATTAGCTGGGTGTGGTAGCACACCCCTCTAGTCCCAGCTGCTAGGGAGGCTGAGGTGGAAGGATTGCTTGATCCCAGGAGTTCAAAACCACCTTGGGCAGTGTAGTGAGACCCAATCTCAACAAAAAATTAAAAATCAGCCAAACACGGTGGCTCACACCTGTAGTTTCAGCTACCGGGGATACTGAGAAAAGGAGGTTCACTTGAGCCTGGCAGCTTGAGGCTGCAGTGAGCTATTATCTGGTCACTATGCTACACTCGAGCCTGAGTGACAGACCAAGACCCTGTCTCAAGAAAGAAAGAAGGAAGGACAGGAAGGAAGAGAAATTTGCTAAAAGCAAATTCAAAAAGAAACTATAGAAGATAAGGAAAGGAAGGAAAGGATAAATGGAAAAAATGTTTTGTTTGTTTGTTTTGAGACGGAGTCTCACTTTATGGCCCAGGCTGGAGTGCAGTGGCACAGTCTGGCTCACTGCAACCTCTGCCTCCCAGGTTTAAGCGATTTTCCTGCCTCAGCCTCCTGAGTAGCTGTTATTACAGGCGCCCACCATCACGCCCAGCTAATTTTTGCATTTTTAGTAGAAACTGGGTTTCATCATTTTGGCCAGACTGGTCTTGAACTCCTGACCTCAAGTGATCCACCCGCCTTGGCCTCCCAAAGTGCTGGAATTACAAGTATGAGCCACTGTGCCTGTGCCCCATGATAACTGTTGACACTGCTAGACTAGAAGTTCCCAAATGAGATTTCCTAACCAGCAGCATCAACCTTCTTTGGAAACTTGCTAGAAATGGTAATTTTTGGACCTATCCCAGGACCTACCGGATCAGAAACTCTGAGGGTAGGGCCCAGCAATCTACCTGTTAAACCCTCTAGGTGATTCTGATACACCTAAAATTTGAGAACCCCTGTGTGCTAGACAAAGGGCTTTCAAGTTTTTTAAGCATGTGGAATATTTTTAGTGTGTTTGAAAACCCAATATTAAAAAAGCTTTTTTGAAAAAACAACTATTCGTGGTACGCGTGATGGCTGGAAGGAATATAAATTTTAACTACCTCCAACAGTTCATCATAGCAGCATAAAGAACCCTCAGAAGTGAATTATATGTCATGTGAATGATCTCTCAATGAAACTGTCCAAAACAGAAAGTAAAATGGTGGGATTTTTTATGGTTCTCCATGAACATGCCTTTCTAAGGTTTGATTTCTTTTTTTTTTTTTTTTTTTTCCCTGTAAGACAGAGAGGCTTCTCTTTCGTTTTCTCCTTTAACAAGCATGTTGGCCAGGCATGGTCACTCATGCCTGTAATCTCAGCACTTTGAGAGGATCACCTGAGGCAAGGAGTTGAAGACCAGTCGACCAGTCTGGGCAACAGAGCAAGACCCTGTCTCTACAAAAAAAATTAAAAATTAGCTGGGCACAGTGGCATATTCCTGTAGTCCTAGCTACTCAGGAAGACTGAGACGGGAGGATTGCTTGAGCCCAGGAGTTGGAGGCTGCAGTGAGCTGCACTCCAGCCTGGATGACAGAATGAAATTCTGTCTCAAAACAACAACAACAAAAACAACAACAAACAAACATTTATTGAACCTAATGGCCTGCCAGGTACTCTGCTCAGGGCCAGGTTAAAATGTAATTCCTTCTCTTAATGGTTCCATAGTCTAATGGGGAAAAGAAACGAAGGAATCAATGTAATAAGTCAGGCCCATAGTGGAGGTGAGTAAAATGCAATATGGCACTAAGACTGAAAATAACTGGTAGACATCCTGGAGTGGGAGATGTTTGTGCTGAGTTGTATAGACTGAGTAGAGGTTAAATGAGATGGGAAACAAGTCTTGGAGTAATGCAAGAACACGACTTATTCACAGAGTCCTCAATAAATAGCTGCATGTGACTAGGGCAGAGCACAGGGTGCATGGTAGCAGTGGACAAAGGCAAGATCCTAAATGCACTTACCTGCCAGCCTCTTCTCACCACTGCTGTCTCTATCAATGTTTCTGTTAATACACACAATTGAAGTGGACTAAAGTCCCTGCCTTGTAAAACAGCCCTAAGAAGAGCCAGATTATGAAATTGTGAAAGTCTAGAGCTTCCTTTAGGCCAAAGGAACAAATTTGGCCTGAAACCGTTGCTCATGTTTATATGAAAATATCCTGCTAAAGAGAATGCTTAGAGATTCCTTCATATAGAATTGTTAGCTAAATATAACCACTCAATCATTTGTGAATAAATTGAAATGAGCTATCTTGGGAGAGTATAGAAATATCAGTATTCTTTAGCCACAGATTCCACCTTAGATGTGGGGCTTTGAAGCAGGTGTTTGGTGCTGTTTGAAGATTTTTTTAACGTTAGTCTTCTAATCCACATTATTTTTTTAAAGTCAAAATCTCAGGAATGTTGTGCCTATCAAATGCACCTGTCTTCTGTTTCATTTTATATCTGTGCCATAAATATTAACTTTAAAGAAAGTATAATGTATTGAACAGGTTTTTGTCACATTGTTTGGCAGCATTAAACCAACCAAAGAATCTCATAAGTAACGAAAACAAAATACTTTTTCATAGAAATGTAATATAAATTTATTATCAAAATAAGCAACAAACATCTTTCTGTTATTTGAATAATACGTGCTAAAAGAAGAAAAGAAATTCAATAAAAGTCTATCAAGACTAGGAGAAAGCCAGAATTTGGCTGTATATAGAATTAGCATTGTATATAAAATAAGGATTTGCTTGTACCTAATAATATAAACAAGTTTCTTGATTAGTGCGCTTTAAAAACTGTAAGTCATTTTGAAAAAAGTAAAATTGCAAGTCATGTTTTTCTCCAGCTAAACTTGAAGTTTTCCTGTTAATTATAAAGTATTGGTGAGTGTCGTGGTACACTAGAAAGAATACAGGCATTGGAGCCAATCCAGATTTGAATTCTGGTATTACTGCTGACTAGCTATGTCATTTTGATGAATTTACTTATCTCAGCCTTATTTTCCTGCTTCTACCACCATTTTCTTCACAAAGGCTTTGTGAAAATTAACAAAAGTGGTGTGTACACTGATGAGCAGGCTACCTGACACAAGATGAGAGCACCCTGCAGGTATTACTTCCCTTACCCTGTAGTCTTCTATCAACCAAATCTTAGTAGCTTGACACAATAATTTAGGCTATCTCACATTTCTGTGGGTTGTTTGAGTAGTTCTTCTGTTTCACGTGGTATCAGGTTGGTCTCTGGGATCGCTCGAAGATCCAAAATGGCCTCACTCATTTAGACTGGCATTTCGTGCTGGGCAGCGAGGGTTATTGGTGAGGACGCCTCAGTTCTCTTCTGCATATCCTCTCCATGTAGCTCAGTTATCTCACAGCATGCTGGCTGAGTTCAAAGAGCGAGCATTTGAGGAGCAATAGGAAGTAGAAGCTGCCAATTTTCTTGAAGTCTGGGTCCAGGAGACCTAGAACATAACTTTGACTATATTCTTTTGGTCAAAGTCAGCGAGATTCAAGGAAAGAGAAATAAGCACCATCTCTTGATGTGAAGAGTGGGAAATACATACAAGTAGAAATATTTGTTGGGGGATGAGAGGCAATCTTTGGAGACTAGCTACAGAGCCCACTCCCAGGCCACAACAATTCACATGTGCAAAATACACTCACCTCTCATACTGTGAAGGCATCAGCTCAAAGTCCGGGATCTTGTCATCTAAATAAGGTCCAGGAGCAGATCAGTGTCTTCAGGTATGTTATCTCAGGCGTAGCACCTTGGCTGCAAAGGCCTGTGATTTAAAAAACATTGATACTATCTGCTGCCAGGCACAGTGACTCATGGCTGTAAGACTAGCACTTTGGGAGGCCAAGGCAGGTGGATTGCTTGAACTCAGGAGTTCGAGACCTGCGTGAGCAACGTGGCGAAACTCTATCTCTAGCAAAACAAAAATACAAAAATTGGCCAGGCATAGTGGTGTGCACCTGTAGCCCCAGCTACTTAGGGGACTGAGGTGGGAGGATTGCTTGAGCCCGGGAGGTCAAGGCTGTGAGCCATGTTCATGCCACTACACTGCAGCCTGGGTGACAAAGTGAGACCCTATTTCAAAAGGAAAAAATTGAAAAACAAGTCCTTGGATTTGATCTTTACTGTTCAGTGTATGTAGAAATCTTTTCAAACAAAAATGAAATATGATTAGATTAAAAGATGAGTTTGGCCCCATTTAAAAAACCTCAAGTCAGATAATTTAATAGCTTAGGAGTGATGAATGAGTATAAAAAGGCAAAATAAACTAGACATAGGGGCATTAAATTTCAGCAAATGCTTTATTTTTAATAGTGAAACCTATGTGTAAAATAGACCTTACTTTAATCTCTAGTAGCTCTATGCACTTTATTTTTGATGAGATATAATTTACATAACATAAAATTTACCTTTTAAAGGTATATGACTCAGTGTTTTTTTAGTATTTTCATAAAGTTGTATAATCATTACCACTATCTAATTCCAGAACATTTTCAACACCCCCTGAAAGAAATCCTGTACCCGTTAGCAGTTGTTTCCCATTTCCCTGACCCTTGCCCCTGGAAACCACTCATCTATCTCTATGGATTTGCCTATACTGAATATTTTAAATAAGTAGAACCATACAGGCCGGGTGCCATGGCTCCTACCTGTAATCTCAACACTTTGGGAGTCCAAAGTGGGCGGATCACTTGAGGCCAGGAGTTCAAGACCAGCCTGGACAACATGGTGAAACCCCATCCCTATTAAAAATACAAAACTTAGCTGGTTTGGTGATGCATGCCTGTAATCCTAGCTACTCTGAAGGCTGAGGCAGGAGAATGGCTTGAACCTGGGAGGTAAGTCAAGACAGTAAGCCAAGATCGCACCACTGCACTCCAGCCTGGGCGACAGAGTGAGACTTTGTCCAAAACGAAAACAAAAACAAAAAACAAAACCCAAAGAACCCTACACTGTGTGGCTTTTTGTATTTAGTTTCCATCGCCTAGTATATTAGTCAGGGTTCTTCAGAAAACAGAACCAATAGGATGGATGGATATAGATAAATAGATTAGATAGATGAATACATAGATAGATAATTGATTGATTGATAGGCAGACAATTCATACCATAGGCATCAAATGAAAAAAAAAAGATCAATACATGGAAGATATTTATTATAAGGCATTGGCTTATGCAATTATGGAGAGTGAGACGTCCCACGATCTGCCCTCTGCAATCTGGAGACCCGGAGATGGTATCAATCCAGTTGAGGGCAGGAGAAAACATGTCCCAGCTCAAGCATTCAGACAGCGAGAAGGAATTCCCCCTTCCTCCACCTTTTTGTTCTATTTAGGGTCCCACTGGATTGGCTGATGCTCACCCACACTGAGGAGGGCAGTCTTTTTTACTCACTCTCCCATTTTAAATGCTAATCTCATCCAGCAACAGCTTCACAGACACATACAGAAATAATACTTAATCTGCATACCCTATGTCCTGGTCAAGTTGACCTATAAAATTAACCATCACACTGAGCATGTTTTCAAGACGCGTCCATGTTTTACCATGTATCGGTACTTTACTTCTTTTTATTGCCAAGTGATTTTCAGTTACATGGATATACCACCTTTTGTTCGTTCATCCATCAGTTGATAGACAATTGGGTTGTTTTAGCTTTTTGCCTATAAGAATAATGCTATAAACATTAATTTATGGTTTTATTTACTTTAAGGATTCCTACAGAATATTTTAAATAAGATTAATATTTGTTTCTGCTTTTAGTTTAGTTTTTTTTTTCTTTCTTTTTTGGTTTTACTTTAAGATCGTAGACAGTATTTTAGAAAAGGAAGCTGTCTAAAGAAAAACCGATTTCTGGAGGGAGAAATTGGGGCTATAATGAATACTTAGATGAAGTGCAGAGTGTGAAGTTAGAAATTACAGGGCCACTCTACTAATCGAACTCATAACCCCAGGAGGATGACAAGAACATAAAAGAGAATTCAAGCTGTTTTTCAGAGGTGGCGGGGTGGGGATTTATATAACAAAACTTAAATAAAAGTTCTCTTGTTTCAAGATTTATGGGAAGTGTAAACCAAATAAAATTGCCTTGTTATGAAGATTTGGGCAAAGAATTCTTTTCCAGCTAGTTATTTAACATAGCAACAGGCAGAGTGCTTGCCTCCCCGTCCTGTTTCTTGTTCTGAGAGTGTTTTGTTTTTACATGTAATTGACGGTCCCCAGATGTACTTGCTTTTCAGAGCTTCATCTTCTCACTTTCATCTTCCCTAGGAAACAGAGGTTTCCAATATTTCCTTAAGCCTAAAGTTAAAAAGGACCAAACAACAGAGCCATGTTGATAGAACTTTTATGAAATGTTTTCTTTAGGTCTAATATAAATTTCTCTTACGTAATCTCTGCACACAGCTCCTCTCATTTAATACTGACTTTAAGACCTTGTCACTGCCTGAAACTGCTCTTCCTCTGAAATCTTTCAGCAGACACCTCACTTTTTCACCACCACTGCCTAGGCATCTTCATTCCATGTCTATCCTGTCATGAAACCTGCTCTTCAGCCTCATCTCTACCCCTAGCATCTTAGATGTTCAGACTTCTAGCCCTCTCTTGCTTCCTTTCCTTCCCCTCATGCCTGGATCCCAAATCATCAGCCACCCTCTCCCCAGCCCCTTCAATTCCCTCAGCCCAGGATTTTGGCCCCCTCGATCCCGTCAGCTGTGCAAACAGAAATCAACCCAGTTCAATTTCTTGGGTCTAGGACTGCTGTCCTTTGGCCTCTTCGCACCCTTAAGAGAATCTTACCTCTGCTGGGGTTTCAGTGTGGCTCAGAAATGGTTATTTTCCCTTTCTATTCACAGTGACTACTCCAAACATTTGCTATTCTCTTCAATCCCAGATTACCATTCACGCAGGAGAAGAAAAAGCAACAAAATAGAGGCCATCAGCCTGGGATTTTAAGATTCTCACCCATCTACAAACGTATTTGACTCTTTCCTCATCCTCACTTTTTTTTCTCCTTTCTTCATTGTTCTCTTTCTCTGTGCCTTTTGTGCCTCTTTGCTTTCCTTCAGGACGTTATTCTGTCAACTTCCTCATTTATAGTCTCAGGTACTTCCACACCATTTCCTCCCCTACAGGGTCTGCATGCCATCCTAAAAACCCTCTTCTTCTAGCTTACCCTGCCTCTCCAGATTCACCTTTAACGTCTTAGTTTCTCTGCCTTTAAACACTTTTCCTTGCTACAATCCAGTCCCTGCAATGCCGACAGAGCATTCAAAATTTGGTTGCGTTATTTCCATAATTTCAATTTTTCTATGGCTTCTCATAGTCTTCAGGATAAAGTCCAAACTCCTTAGCTTGGCAGGTAAGACCCTTAATCCTATGAGCCCCATCCACCTGTCCAGCCCCATCTCTCTTCCCTCTTCCAGGAGTGCATTATGTTTCTGCTATAGCAAACACTCAGTCATCATCATGTGCTTTCAGTCTTCATGCCCCTGCCTACAATGCTCTGTTATGGGCTGAATTAGGTTGAATTGTGTTCAAAATTCGTATGTTGAAATCCTAGCCTCCCAACCCCCATACCTTGTAATGTGGCTGTATTTGGAGACAGGGTAAAGACGTAATTAAGGTAAAATGAGGTCATACAGGTTGTTCAAGCCAATATGACTGGTGTTCTTATAAGAAGAGGAGATTAAGACACAGACAAAAAAGGATGACCATGTGAAGACAGAAGGAGAAGCTGGCCATCTACAAGCCAGGACACAGGCCTCAGAAGAAACCAACTCTGCTGTCACCTTGATCTTAGACTCCTAACTTCCAGAACTGTAAGGAAATAAATTTCTGTTATTTAAGCCACCCAGTCTGTGGCACTTTGTTATTGCACCTGTAGCAAACAAATATATTCCCTGTGCACTCCTCCAGAATCTTCTTTTAAATACCTATTATATAGGCCACCTACTCCTTTCTTCAAACTTTGTGAAGGGCCAGCTAACACATGGCCCTCCAATCTGGAGCTGCATTTTTCTGGAGGTCCTACACGACCGATAGGTACCATTACATTATCACCATCATCTGTCGTCAGTGTTCTGTATGCCTCAGTTGCTTTTTAACCCAGAAGCAGTTAAAGGCAGTATGTGTGCTACTGCTATGATCAGACTTTTTCTCTGGACACTGACTATCTAGGAGCATATATTTCTTTTTCTGATAGAGACATCAGTAGCCTTAGAAACTATCAAAATGTCATTCACATCCATTTGAAATTTTCTCTGTATCTTACATTAGACCCACAACTTGATGTGATCTGAAAACATGTCATACAAATGTTCATTAAAGAAGTTTCAGTTGACTGTAACTGAAAGTTAAGGTAAAATTAATAACATGTATGTTATTTACCATGTATTATTTACCATGTATAATTAATAACATGTTTATAATTCTTAAACTGAGCTTTTCAGATCTTACTTGTAGCCTTTACACCTCCTGAGTGCATTGTTGAGCCTAGTGATTAAGGACTTGGGGGGAATTTTACATAAGAAAACAGGTAGTTATAGAGTGTTGCTTTTATAAAGACACCCCAAAATAAAGAGTTACAACCTTTGTTGGACCAGCTGGAGTTCTTAAAAGATTGCAAAAGGCATCTTCCTTTAAAGATAGCACTTTCTGCAGTAACGATGGAGACAGAATCTGGCTGCATGCTATCTGAGGTCAGAGGAGTAAAGAGAAAGGAGCGGTGACATGTGTCTGTAGCCTCACTCATTAGAGCCGGAAAGAGCATCCTAGGCAGACATACAACAAAAGAGACTACAGGAAGATCATCTCTATCATGATGAAGGCATTGGGAAAATCGTGTGCTTGCTATACAGTTTGAGGTTGAAATCATCTCACTAAAGCTTTGCTTCAAGCACTTTTCAGGATGATTGTATGGCTATCCAGCTTTCTTGTGACTCGATTCTTACATTTTAAAGGAAATGAAGAATTTGGTACACACTTCAACTGTAGAATTTAAAGGCAGAAATTCCATCTTGCAGATAGAACATAACACCTCCAAAAAATCTAGTCTTTAAAAACAAACAAAAGACAGCTCAGGGAATTATGGAGGAAGAATTGCCACAGAAAATAATACATGGGAGACTATAGAGCGTCATTTTCATTGCCACAAAATACTCGGGAGCAGTAAAGGAAGACAGTCCCATTTCTTGGCCTGTGCCTTCCTCACTTATTGCTTGAGTCACTGTCCTCTTCAGTTTCCAGCAAAAACTTCCTCACTTATTGCATAAGTCACTGTCCTACTCAGTTTCTAGCAAAAAATCAGTCTAAATCCAATCTGGATTTTTTACTAACTCTGCTGCCTTGTCTGTTTCTGACTTTGCATTATCTATCTTCCATCCTATATAAATTGCAGTATCTTATTCAGGTGGAGGAGGAGAGTGACTTAAGCAATGGGAAAAGTCATGGTCGACGTAATGGGACAGCTGCCCTTTGTTCTCCAGGGCTTTTTTATAGCAGTGGAAATGAGATTAGGGGCCATGCTTCTTCTTCCTTTGTGGTAATCAATGTCAGATTTCTCTCTTTCTTGTCCTCTTTTCCTCTCACTTACGAGCCGAGATCGTGCCACTGCACTCCAGCCTGGGTGGCAGAGTGAAACTCCGTCTCAACAAAATAAATAAATAAAAATCAAGTTTAAATTTTTAGGTGTGAAGAAAGAAGGAGATCTGGGGCAAAGTAACCAAACTGCAGTACTCCCCACCAACCCTTTATGTGATCATATGTTCTGTACATTTTTCCATCCTGTTGGTAACTTTGTGTTATATCTGTGGGAAACACTCTGGACTCAGAATCTGGATTTAAAGTTTAAATTTAGGCTGGGCGCGGTGGCTCACTCGTGTAATCCCAGCACTTTGGGAAGCGAGGCAGGCAGATCACCTGAGGTCAGGAGTTCAAGACCAGCCTGGCCAATAAGGTGAAACCCCATTGGTGTGCCAGGTGTGTTGGCACTTGCCTGTAATCCCAGCTACTCGGGAGGCTGAGGCAAGAGAATGGCTTGAACCCGGGAGGCGGAGGTTGCAGTGAGCCGAGATTGTGCCACTGCACTCCTGCCTGGGCGACAGAGTGAGACTCCATCTCAAAAAAAAAAGTTTAAATGTATTGGCCTCCACTCTTCCATCCTCCTAACTGTCCCAACTGCTGCCCTGCTGTGTGTTGCACAGTCTCATAGGCAATAACTCATTTTGTTATTGTGACCTTCAAACAAAGTGATGTATTGAAAGCTCTCTATAAACTCACTTGTTATACAAATATTAGGCCAGGTGTGGTGGCTCACACCTGTAATCCCAGTGCTTTGGAAGGCCGAGGAGAGTAGATCGCTTGAGCCCAGGGGCTTGAGCCCAGCCTTGGTAACACAGTGAGACCTTGTCTCTACAAAAAATACAAGAATTAGCCAGACACCGGAAGCTGAGGCAGGAGTTCGAGGTTACAGTGAGCTGTGATTGCTCCACTGCACTCCAGCCTGGATGACAGAGCAAGACCCTATCTCAAAAAAATCAACATTAGTAGTCATTTTTATTGTTATTTTTCTAACATGTCAGACACACTGGAAACAGCGCCCTGTAATTCATTTGTTTCTTCACATATTCATTTATTCATCAACAAATTGTTGACCTTAGAGATACAGAGGTAAATAAATGTTTTATAATAATAGCTACCATTTCTTCACTTTTACTTTGTGCAAAAAACAGTATAAATACTTTACGTAATTTATTTTATTTAATTCTCACAAAAACTCCGTGGGTAGGTATTATTCCTACTTGCAGATGAGGAACCTGTGGCTCCCATATAACCCAAGATCTCATAACTTTTAAATGGCAGAAATGGTTCTCAACTAGTCCTTTTTCAAAAATTGTGGTAACATGTGCATAACATAAAATTTACCGTTTTAGCCATTTGTAAGTGTACAAATTAGTGGCATTACACATGTTCACATTGTGCAACCATCACCACTGTCCATCTCCACAACTTTTCCATGATCTCAAATTGAAACTTTATACATATTAAGCAATAACTCCTCATTTTCCCTTTTCCCTACCCCCTGGTAACAACTATCCCGCTTTCTGTCTGCTTTCTGTCTCTATGAATTTGACTATTCTGTGTATCTCATGTAAGTACAATCACATAATACATGTCCTTTTGTGTCTGGCTTATTTCACTTGGCATAATGTTTTCAAGGTTCATCTGTGTTGTAGCATCAGAATTGCATTCTTTTTTAAGGCTGAATAATATGTCATTGAATGTATATGCCATATTTTGTTTATATATTTATCCCTTGATGGACATTTAACCCAGGTCTTTTGAATGACAAACCTCTTAGCCACTAAACCAAGCCTAATTGTTATTCTAATTGCTATTATGCTGATGGATTAAAGCTAAATTGGTGCCCTCAGAATTTTACTCTGGGTGATTCTGGGAATCATTTAATTTCCTTCTCATGGTTGGACATTAAATTTAATAGGGGCCAAGGGTGGCGTGCACCCATCCATAGTCCTAGCTACTCAAGAGGCTGAGGCAGGAGGATCACTTCAGCCGGGAGTTTGAGGCTGTAGTGAGCTATGATTGCAACATTCCACTGCAACCTGGGGGACAGAGCAAGACCTTATCTCTAATAAATGAATGAAAGAATAAAACAGGATTTCTAGTCTAATATTATAATGCAAACTCAGATTATCAAGGACAGTAGGAAAAGAATACCTGGCAGAATTGTATCATTCTAAAATCAGAGTTTATTTTGGAGAATTACTTTTTTTATTTCGAAGTTAAAATCTATTAGCATATTGGCAATTGGTTTTGATAACCAATTCTTTTTTTTTTTTTTTTTTTTTTGATACAGAGTCTCACTATGTCACCCAGGCTGGAGTGCAGTGGTGTGATCTCAGCTCACTGCAAGCTCCGCCTCCCAGGTTCACACCATTCTCCTGCCTCAGCCTCCCGAGTAACTGGGACTACAGGCACCTGCCACCATGCCCAGCTAATTTTTTGTATTTTTAGTAGAGACGAGGCTTCACCGTGTTAGCCAGGATGGTCTCGATCTCCTGACCTCCTCAGATCACCAATTCTAATTGTATACAATAAGAAAATGTTTCATGTTCAAAAAAAGATAATCTAATGATAGTATCTGAATTTAGCCTAATGGGAATTTACCAAGGGGGAGGGTGATCTTGGCCAAATTCTCACCTCTCGTGTTTATCCATCCATAGGAAATCCTAACCCTGATGACATTCCAATTATGATTTGGAAGACTTCTGACAGTGTCATCTGGCAATTACATGTTTGATCTTCAGAAACTGGATATTTATTTATTTATTTACTTATTTTGAGATCAAGTCTCACTCTGTCACCCTGGCTGGAGTGCAGTGGTGCCATCTTGGCTCACTGTAACCTCCACCTCCCAGGTTCAAGCGATTCTCCTGCTTCAGCCTCCAGAGTAGCTGGGACTACAGGTGTGCACAAAGACGCCCAGCTCATTTTTTTGTAATTTCAGTAGAGACGGGGTTTCGCCATGTTGGCCAGGCTGGTCTCAAACTCCTGACCTTAGGTAATCCACCCGCCTTGGCCTCCCAAAGTGCTGGGATTACAGGCATGAGCCACCGCGCCCAGCAGATCTTTTTGTTGAGGTATAAATGACATACGATGAACTATATTTAAAATGTGCAACTCGATAAGTATACACACATTCATTGTTTTGCATATGGATATATGAGTTCCAGCACCACTTGTTGGAAAGATTATCTTGAATTACCTTTATACTTTTGCCAAAAAAATCTGTTGTCCATATAGTGTGGGCCTATATATCTTAACTCTTTTCTATTTTGTTTGTCTATATTTGTGCCAATATGCCTGAACGTATATCTCAAAATACACTCAAATAATTGTCTTGGTTACTGAAGCTTTATAAAGCCTTGAAATCAGATAGCATAAGTCTTTCAACTTTGTTCTTTTCTGGTTGTTTTGGCTATTCTAGTTCTTTTGCATTTTCATGTAAATTTTAGTATCAGTTTGTCAATTTCTACAAAACAGCCTGCAGAGTTTTTTTTTTTATTGTGATTGCATTGAATCTATAGATCAACTGGGGAGAACTGACATCTTAGCAATGTTGCATTTCCAACTCCATGAACAAAGTATAACTTTTCTTTATTTAGATCTTCTTTAATTCCTTTCAACAGTGTTATGTCATTTTTAGTGTACTTGTTTTGTGGGTCTTTAGACAAAAACATAGTTTGATGCTATTATAAATGCTTCTTTTTCTTAAAAAGTCAGATCTTTAAATTGTATTAAGTCATCTTTAACTATAGAATATTTGAGTATATAAGAGTATGGCTGTGGCCGGGGACGGCGGCTCACGCCTGTAATCCCAGTACTTTGGGAGGCCGAGGCAGGTGGATCACTTGAGGTCGAGAGTTCGAGACCAGCCTGGCCAACATGGTGAAAACCCATCTCTACTAAAAATACAAAAATTAGCCGGGCATCGTGGTGCGTGCCTGTAATCCCAGCTACTCAGGAGGCTGAGGCGGGAGAATCACTTGAACCTGGGAGGCAGGGGTTGCAATGAGCTGAGATTGTGCCATTGCACTCCAGCCTAGATGACAGAGCAGGACTCCATCACACACACACACACAGAAGAAAAACAGAAAAAAAAAAAAAAGAATATGGCTGTATGTTGTGGGTGTGGATGTGTTATGTGTTTTAATGTCAGGAATCTGTAAAAGTTTCCATACTTCTGGTTCTTTTTTTTTTTTTTCAAGACAGGGTCTGGCTCTGCCGCCCAGGCTGGCGTACAGTGGTACAATCGTGGCTCACTGCAACCTCTGCCTCCTAGGCTCAAGCGATCCTCCTCCCTTCTGAGCCTTCTGAGTAGCTGGGGCTACAGGCACATACCACCATGCCTGGCTAATTGTTGTGTGTGTGTGTGTGTGTGTATTTTGTGTGTGTGTGTATGTATGTGAAGACAGGGTCTCACCATGTTGCCCAGACTGGTTTTAAACTCCTGAGCTCAAGTAATCCGACCGCCTCAGCCTCCCAAAGTGCTGGGATTACAGACGTGAGCCACCATACCCAGCCTGGTTTTGTTTGTTAGGGCTAAGAAGTAGAATAAATAGTTTTGGTGGAAAGGCTTCATCCAAATGGCTAAGCATTCAGACCTTATTTATAGTTATGCCTTCCCAAGTATAAAGAAAACTTAATTCTCTTTGCTGTCTCTCTCTTCTTCTTTTTTTTTTTTTTTTTTTTTGAGACAGGGTCTTGCTCTGTCACCCAGGTTGGAGTACAGTGGCATGATCATAGCTCACAGCAGCTGACAACTCGTGAGCTCAAGTTACCCTCTTGACTTATCCTTTCAAGTAGCTGGGACTACAGGCATACCACCATGCCCGTCTAAGAAGAAAAAGGTCTCCTTATGTTGCTTAGGCTGGTCTTAACTTCCTGGGCTCAAACGATCCTCCTATCTTGGCCTCCCAAAGTACTAGGATTATAGGTGTGTGCCACCAATGCACCGGCCTTCTTTCTTTTTCTAACTAAGAAACTCATGAACAATATATGTATATTTCAGTGGGAATTTTGGAGCCAACTTCTATTTTCTATTTTTTGGTTGAATAAAAACATTTCCAGCTTTCCATCCCAATCCTGGAAGGTGCTTAACAAATATTTGTTTTGAAGGAATGTATCATTAGCACATGAAGTGCAAAGGCTCTCTGGGAAGATGCTTTCTGCAGTTGGAGGAGTCAAGTTCTTTTATCAAAGCTCTGCCTGGGTTTTATAATTTCACACAATTTAGTTGTACTCACTACTTGGTATTTCAAAGAACCTTTAAAATGAAAGACACTTGAAGATGCTTGAATTTTGACGGAAAGGAGCCAGTAGAGAGGGATTAAAGTTAAGAAAAGGAAAAAGCAGTAACAGTTCAAGTTCTCTGAGAAAACAGGAGAATGGAATCCAGGGTACCAATGGCGGGGTTGGCATTACATGGGAGGGGAGTGAAGTTGAAGGAACGTGGTTATAGATGCAGTGTAGGCTGTAAGTGTGTTGCCAAAACATTGATAGACCCAGACTAATGGCACCTCCTTTCTCTGAGAATGAGGAATGGGGTGGTAACGCAGGAGAACAGGAAAGTTCTGTAGGGAGAGTCCAATAGAGAAAAATAGCATCATATTCTACGCTATTAATGAGAGGTTTATGTTTAGACGACAAAATCATTCTGTTTTCTTCTCCCCACTGCTATCCAAAACCTTTGCCAAGATGTTGGCCAGAGCTAAAGTCATCTAAAGCTTGCCTGGAGCTAGAGGATGGCTCATTCATATGGTTCTTGACAGAAGGCCTCACTTACTCCTGTGGGAGGTTTCAGTTCCTCACCGAGGAGGGCCTCTCCATAGGACTGCTTGAGTGTCCTCACGAGATGGCAACTGCTTTCCCCAGAGTCAGTGTTTCAAGGGAGAGCAAGGATGAAGACACAGTGACTTTTATGACCCAGTCTCTAACAGCAGGACCCATCATTTTCATCATATGCTATTTGTCATTAAGTCCAGCAAGCTATCAAGGAGAGGGGAATTAAATGACACCTCCTAAAGGGAAGAATTCCAAAGAATCTGTGAAGATATTTTAATATCACCACAGAACTAATATTATTTCCTTACGGTAGTGCAGAGAGCAAAGCTTTGTAAAAGGACTTCTAGTGGCCAGGCGTGGTGGCTCATGCCTGTAATCCCAGCACTTTGGGAGGCCGAGGTGGGCGGATGACCTGAGGTCAGGAGTTCGAGACCTGCCTGGCCAACATGGTGAAGCCCTGTATCCACTCAAAATACAAAAATTAGCCGGGCGTGGTGGTGGGCACCTATAATCCCAGCTACTCAGGAGGCTGAGACAGGAGAATCGCTTGAACCCTGGAGGTGAAGGTTGCAGTGAGCTGAGATTGCGCCACTGCACTCCAGCCTGGGCAACAAAGAGCAAAACTGTCTCAAAAAAAAGGACTTCCTCATTTAAGTTCCTCAGAAATGCCCATAACTTCCCACCTATCTTTTCTGGGGAAGATAGTGAAGAAACTGGCCTTACAGGTAAGGGCTGTTTTGTGCCAGACATGACTTGCTTTTCTACTTGTGAATGGGGAGCAATCCTCACTATGCTCCTCCTTCCCCTCCAAACAGGCTGTGGCTCAGCTAGTGGTTAAAATAGCTCAACAACCTGCAATCGTAAATGTTGTAGAGCTATAGGAAGAGAGAAAAAGCTTGAAGTGGGTGTTATTTTCTCCCTCTGTGGTATACATAGCAATGGAAATGCCAAGTGGAATTACCAGAAGACATTGCTGCATGGCTCCAGGACCTGTCCAACCAGAGGCCAGCACTCCATAGCCCCACAGCCAATGGGCATATGAGCATTCATGTTTTAATAAAAACACCTTCATTTTATAAAACTTTGGACTGTAGCATCCCTTTAAGTAGCCAGAACTATTCGCATATTTAAACTATTTATTTTAAAATTTGATTTATAGGGATACATGAGAGAGATATCGGCAGAACTCTAAGAGCCCATCAAAGTTATATAGCTTCCTACAGCATCTGGTTTATAAGCAGCAAGTAGTTTAAGTAGTGAAAGCACTGGGCTGATTCCAGGGCTGCCTTAGCTGACAATCTGAAGGGAAATTGAGTGCAATACAAGATGGAGTCAAATTCTGATCTTTCTTCGAATGCCTATTGTCCGTTTTATCAAAGACATTCGATATTGACAGTGCAGGCTCTTGAGTTTCAATAAAATCTATTATTCACTTTCTTCTACCTCATCTGCAGACTGTTGACATTTTCTTTTATTTCAACACTGATGTTTTTCTTTTACATGGGAGATTTTAGCACTGATGTTGTAATTGCTTATCACACAGCTGGCCCCGTTATGATGTTCTCGTGAATGTCCCTTCATTTTCCTGATGGTCCTGTGATCCAATCTACAATCCATTTAAAAACAAAACATTTCATGTGCCATTTTATGCGATGACTCTTTTGGAGTTCCATTTCAGCTTCATTAATATTGATGCGGTCTGTCTCCTTGCTTATTTCAGAAGATTCTTTTAAATTAATCTTCAGAATTTGCTGTGATTTGTTGCTGTTTTGTGCGTCAGCCCCAGTACAGCTTGTCTCTCGTTAATTTTGTTTTTCTTTATTTTTATGCGTCTGCTATGACTGTTCTCCTACTTGTACTACTGATGTGTGTCAGGTCCTTTATGGAATCCCGGTTTCGTCTCTGCCTTTCACGGTGATTTTCCATCATTAGGGACCTCTTGAATAAAAATGTAGCCCTTGTTTCTGACAGAGTCCATGTTCCTTTTCTTTTCTTTCTGTGTGATTTTCCATCATTATGGTTCTTAAATTTCTTGAATAGTGATATATACATGAACAAATGGACAGAGCAGTAATGGCTTCATCAGTGTTTTCTAAAACGTATCTGCAGCTTTGAGAGCACACAGTGCCACATTAGAATCTACTATGTATGTAAAAGAATTTTAAAGATAGATTTTGTGGTCTGCTGGTGTCAGTGCTATGGTGCATTAATAATTCACATTCTTGCTTACAGCATCTGCTTGTTAGAATGCCAGTTCCATGGCAGCCAGATTGGAGATTAGCCTTAGGTCTGAAAGTCTTTGAGGAAACTAGGTACAACCCTATCTCTGCTTTTCTTTCTATAACATTTTCAAAGGTAGCCAATATTTCCTTGACCAAGAGTGCTAAACTGGCGATTGTACTAATTTCAAAAAATGAGGTAGATGAAGTCAGACTTTCCTAATTTGAGATATTTTGTCTGTTGGGTCAATTAATTTCACTGACCACTTCTGAATAAAATAACTTCCTACCTTCAGTTACAAAGAGGCAAGGGAATATTATAAGTGATAGAAGAACAGGATTTAGATCTAACAACTACTATTGACTAAATCCAAGTCAATAAATGCAATGAAATAAGAGGGTAAAGCTCAAGTATTGGCTGTCCAATCATTGTTATAAAAATGAGAAGACAAAGTAATACTAAAACAAGACATGTAAAATACGCTTTTTACCATTGGTTAAATATGCTTGCTTCATGTTCCGAAAACCAATTACCAAGTGAAGAATTCAGACTCAGCTCAAGCAGTTTGCTCTTTGAAAATGCCCTGTTTAAACTATAAAAACCTATAGCCAGCAGGTCATTCAGAGAGTTATACAAATCTATGACGCTCAAGTGATTACAAATTAAGTGAAAAAGATTTAGTGGTTTCCCTTAGATGAAAACCAGGGTAACTTGGACTTGAACCTAGAAACCAGAAAATTCTGAATCTTCAGTTTTATTGTTAATACTGTATTTCATTACAATTATGTTAGTTCTTTTATCATACTTTTCATATTTTAAATAGAAGCAAAAATACAAAAAATTAGCCAGGCGTGTAGTCCCAGCTACTCAGGAGGCTGAGGCAGGAGAATCGTGTGAACCCTGGAGGCAGAGCTTGCAGTGAGCTGAGATCACACCACTGCACTCCAGCCTCGGTGACAGTGCAAGACTCTGTCTCAAAAAAAAAAAAAAAAAAGAAGCAGCAGCAGCAAAAATGCCTAGAAAACAAATAGATGTTCAAATGCAAAATAACAAGTTGGATCCTTGTCTTACAAGACATAAAACAATTAATTCAAAATGAATCGAAGACCTAACTGTAAGAGCTGACACTATAAAAGTCTTAGAAGAAAACATAAAGTAAATCTTCATGATCTTGGGTTAGGCAATGACTTCTTAGCTATGACACATAAAGTACTAGCAACAAGAAAAAGTAGATAAATTAGACCTCAACAAAATTAAAAACAATTACGTTTCAAAGGACATCATCAAGAAAGTGAAAAGACAAACCAAAAAAATAGAAGAAAGTATTTACAAACCATATACGTGATAAAGGTCTAGTATTTAGAATATATAAAGAACTCTCACAGCTCAGTAATCAAAAGACAGCCCAATTTTTTTTATTTTTTATTTTCTTGAGACGGAATTTCACTCTTAATGCCCAGGCTGGAGTGCAATGGAGCAATCTCGGCTCACTGCAACCTCCGCCTCCCAAGTTCAAGCAGTTCTCCTGCCTCAGCCTCCCAAGTAGCTAGAATTACAAGCATGTGCCACCAACCCCGGCTAATTTTGTATTTTTAGTAGAGATGGGCTATCTCCATGTTGGTCAGGCTGGTCTCGAACTCCCGAACTCAGGTGATCTGCCCACCTTGGCCTCCCAAAGTGCTGGGATTACAGGCATGAGCCACCACACCCAGCTGACAGCCGGTGGACAGAGGAAAGGACAGAGGAATCAATAAACTTTTCTCCAAAAAAAAATACAAAAGGGCAAAAAGCACATAAATGATGTTTAACTTTAATCGTTAGGGAACTTCAAATCAAAACCACAATGAGACACCACTTCACAACTACAAGGATGGCTATAATAAAAAAGATGGACAATAACAAGTGCTGACAAGGATGTGAAGAAATTGGATCTTTCATACATTGATGGTGGCAATGTAAAATAATATGACTACTTTGAAAAACACTGGCAATTTCAAACAGTTAAACATAGAACTACCATATAAGCCAGCAATTTCACTTTTAGGTAGATACCTAAACTAATTAAAACATATCTTCACACAAAAACTTGTACCTTGAATGCTTACTTGAAGTAAGCATATTAATAACTTTTTTTGAGAATTCTTAAATTATGTGATAAATCAGACATAAGGAATCAGAAAGTGGTGAATACTCTCAGTTCATAGTCCTCCTTTGAAGTTCCCAGGAATGCTCTCAATTCAGTGCTGCAATTCCTTTCTTCCTGCTCCCAACAGACAAGGCCATCAAATTAGCAGAACAATTTCTGGTGAGCAGCTGAATTCTAGGGCTACCATCTGGGCTTCTGGTTCTTGGCACAAGGTGACAGGTTCCTGATGGAGATGCCTCCAATGATCCTAACAGCTCCTCATTGTGGTAGCCTCCATTACTATAGTCCACCGCTAAGTCTGAAGGCCTGAAAATGGGTCTTATACAGCACTCTTCAAGTTACCACCCTTTTTTTCACCATTATAACTTTAGGGTCACCTTCCCACCGATGCAGATTTGCTCTTATATGGGGAGGGTCTGAACAGTAAAGTGACTTACATGATACTGATCCTTTCATCTACTGCAAAATAGGCTGCAGAAGGCCAGCAGCAGACAAATTGCAGTCCTGTGTGGCACTTCAAAGGAGACAGGATAGTTGGGTACAACTTCCAGAAATTCATCCAAATTAATTTGTAGTATTCACCAATCTTCAAATGGATCTTCTAGAATCAAATGCCTCCTGGATATTATCTTTGTGACAGCAGAAATAGAGAACGTGCAGGGAGCAATATATATTCATTATCCTTTAAAAGAAAAAGTCTGCTGGGATAGGAAGGACTGTGGAACAGCTGTTTTCTCCCCAGTTTTACACATAAAAGAATTCTATATGTAAAACACCTGTAGAGCATGGATTATCTAGTATGTTTACTATAGATCCACTACCCAACGTATTGTTTATCCTATCAGGAGCCTGAGCAAACACTTACAACATATGAAACCTACCATCTGTAGACCTGGAATCTGGCCACCACTGGAAACATTTGGTAGCTCTGAAAATATTGCCTTTTATTCTTTGATATTGCCTATGCAAGAGTGAATTAATTCTCCCCAACCAATAGAATGAAGTCAGATTAGGAACAGGTTCAGGTTGGTGTATCTAGTTTATAGAAATTTCCAGGCCACAATAATTTTTTTTAATGGGGTCTCATTCTGTCGCCCAGGCTGGAGTGCAGTGACATGATCTCGGTTCACTGCAACCTCCATCTCCCAGACTCAAGCAATCCTTCCACCTCAACTTCTTGAGTATTTGGGACCACAGGTGCACATTACCACACCTGGCTAATTTTTTGTATTTTTGGTTGAGATGGGGTTTTGCCATGTTTCCCAGGCTGGTCTCGAATTTCTGAGCTCAGGTGGTCCACCTGCTTCGGCTTCCCAAAGTGCTAGGATTACAGGCATGAGCCGCTGCGTCCACCTAAGAAAGACTTTTTAAACTTCTTAAACATGCAAGTAATTTTACCTGGACCAAGCAAGAATACTTAACCCAGAAACTAAAGTATCTAATGAAAAAGGACAGAGAGAAAGATTACCCATCCTTCCCCAAGGAGGCAGACTTGAGCTCATTTATCCTGAGTGAAGAGAAAGTACCCCCAAAAAGCAAAATGTCTATTTGGAGCAGAAGGTCCTATCATGGTACAAAAGCAAGGAAAATAAAAACTTTCATGTCTTTAATCACAGTGACACCTGCCCACAAAATATTGTGATCTAGTAAGTTGCTCAGAGTCTGGCTAAAGTATCAACTCCTTCTCCCTGGAGAAAGGGGCAGGAGATTTCCCTTGCTCTTTTAAGAGTTTGGAGGCCAGGAACGGTGGCTCATACCTGTAAACCCAGAACTTTGGGAAGCTGAGGTAGCCCGACCACTTGAGGCCAGGAGTTTGAGGCCAGCCTGGCCAACATGGAGAAACTCCGTCTCTACTAAAACACACACACACACACACACACACACACACACACACACACAAAGCTGGGCGTGGTGGTGTGTGCCTGTAATACCAGCTACTTGGGAGGCTGAGACACAAGAATCATTTAAGCCTAGGAGGCAGAGGTTGCAGGGAGTCGAGATCCCACCACTGCACTTCAGCCTGGGCCACAAAGTGAGATTCTGTCTCAAAAAAAAAAAAAAAAGTTTATAAAACACAAATTCCTTATCGAAAAGACTAGCTTTCAACCCAGGTTGGCTTTGACTAACACAGCCCTTCTTCCATGCTTTGCTCCTGCCCAGTCTTAGTTAGATACTTGGTGAAACTGCTCAGACAGCTAGCCAGTGCAAGATCTGGCCAGGTACCAATACCAGAACTGACAGAAATTTCTGTCTCTTCCAGAAATTACCTGCTGGTTCTTATCACAAGGTGTAGGTCCAAGGCCCTAGCCAGTTTCACCAGCCACCTTGTCTCTTGAGTGCTGCCTTTTGCCAATCCCTAGAAAAGGAAGGGAGAAAATTCCTTCTCTGGTTTCAAAATTTCTTGTTTGAGTTGATTTTTGTGTATGGCATTTGATAAGGATCTAATTTCATAATTTTGCACATGGACATCCAGTTTTCTCAATACCACGTATTGAAGAGACTATCCTTTCCTCATTGTGTATCCTTGGCACTGTTGTCAAAAATTGTACATATAAAGTTGAACAGAAAAAATTTACATGTATGAAATACATGTAAATTTACAAAGTTTATATGTATGAAATAAGTTCATACATATAAACTTGATTTTGTATGTGATTTTATATGTATGAATTTATTTCTTGACTTTTTTTGAGATGGAGTCTCGCTTTGTCACCCAGGCTGGAGTGCAGTGGTGCAATCTTGGCTCACTGCAAGCTCTGCCTCCTGGGTTCATGCCATTCTCCTGCTTCAGCCTCCTGAGTAGCTGGGAAAACAGATGCCCACCACCACGTTCAGCTAATTTTTTTGTATTTTTAGTGGAGATGGGGTTTCACTCTATTACCCAGGATGGTCTCAATCTCCTGACCTTGTGATCCACCCACCTCAGCCTCCCAAAGTGCTGGGATTACAGGCTTGAACCACTGCGCCTGCCCTCTTGACTCTTTATTCTTTCCATTGGTCTATGTCTGGCTTTAGGCCAGTACCATACTGTTTTGATTACTGTAGCTTTGTAATATATCTTGAAATCAGAAAATGTGAGGCCTCTGGCTTTGTTTTTCTCACCCAAGATTGCTTGGTTATTCAGAGTCTTTTGTGGTTCCATATGAATTTTAGGATTTTTTTTTCCTATTTCTGTAAAAATAAAAGCCACTGGGATTTTTTTTTTTTCTTCTGAGACGGAGTTTCACTCTGTTACCCAGCTGGAGTGAAGTGGGATGATCTTGACTCACTGCAACCTTCACCTACCAGGTTCAAGCGATTCTCATGCCTCAGCCTCTGGAGTAGCTGGGATTACAGGCATGTGCCAGCATGCCTGGCTAATTTTTGTATTTTTAGTAGAGATGAGGTTTCACCCTGTTGGCCAGGCTGGTCTCAAACTCCTGACCTCAGGTGATCCACCTGCCTTGGCCTGCCAAAGTGCTGGGATTACAGTCGTGAGCCACCATGCCCGGCTGCCATTGGGATTTTGACAGAGATTTCAATTAATTTATAGATTGCTTGACTAGCATTGACATTTTGTTTTATTTTATTTTATTTTATTTTATTTTGAGATGGAGTCTGGCTCTGTCGCCCAGGCTGGAGTGCAGTGGCCGCATCTCAGCTCACTGCAAGCTCCGCCTCCCGGGTTCACGCCATTCTCCTGCCTCAGCCTCCTGAGTAGCTGGGACTACAGGCGCCCACCACCACGCCCGGCTAGTTTTTTGTATTTTTTTTTTTAGTAGAGATGGGGTTTCACTGTGTTAGCCAGGATGGTCTCGATCTCCTGACCTCGTGATCCGCCCGTCTCGGCCTCCCAAAGTGCTGGGATAACAGGCTTGAGCCACCGCGCCCGGCCACATTGACATTTTAATAACATTAATTCTTCCAGTCTCTAAACACAAGATATCTTTTCATTTATTTGTGTCTTCTTTAATTTCTTTCATCAATGTTTTATAGTTTTTGGTGTACAAAGTTTTCATCTCCTTAGCTAAGTTTATTTCCAAGTATTTTATTCTTTTGATGCTATTGTAAATGGAATTGTTCTCTTAATTTCCTTTGTGAATAGTTCATTGTTAGTGTATAGAAATGCAACTGATTTTTGCATGTTGATTTTGCATCTTGTAAATTTCCCAAATTCATTTATTAGTTTTAATAGATTTTTTGTGGTCTTTAGGTCTTTAGTGCCTACTATATATAAGATCATGTCATCTGCAAACAGAAATTGTGTTACTTCTTCATTTCCAATTTGGATGCCTTTTATTTCTTTTTCTTTTTCTTGCATAATTGCTGTGACTAGGACTTCTAGTACTGGTAACCTTTACTGTAACTCTTCTATTAATAGTACTATTCCAGTACTCTCCCACTATGGTGAGAGTGGGCATCTGAAACAATAATACTTCTAGAAGAAAGCATAGGGGAAAAGCTTTTGGACATTGTTCTTGGCAATGTTTTCTTGGATATGACACCGAAAGCACAGGCAATAAAAGCCAAAACATACAAGTGGAATTACATCAAACTAAAAAGCTTTTTCACAACAAAGGAAACAATCAACAAAATGACAAGGCAACCTACAAAAAGAAAAAAAGTATTTGCAAACCATATATTTGATAAGGGGTTAATATTTAAAAAATATAAGGAACACCTACAACTTAACAGCAAAAACAAAAACTAAAAACAATTCATCTTGAAAATGGGCAAAAGATCTGAATAGCTATTTCTCCAAAGAAGACATACAAATGGCCAACAGATATATGAAAAGGTACTTAACTTAACTAACCATCAGGGAAATGCAAATCAAAACCACAATAAGATATTACTCACACATATTAGAATGATCATTATAAAACAAAACAAAACAAAAAAACAAAGGTGTTGGTGAAATAGAGAGAAAAGAAGACCCCCATACATTGTTAGTGGGAATGTAAATTGGTATAACCACTGTGGAAGACAGTATGGAAATTCCTAAAAATATTTTAAAAAGAACTACCATATGATCCAACAATCCTACTTCTGAGTATATATTTCTAAAGGAACTGAAATCAGTATGTCAAAAAATCTGCAAATATGTACATATTACCATATATCCAAAAAATATATATGGAAGTAACCTAAATATCCATCAGTGGATAAACGGATAAAGAAAGTATGGTATACGCATAAAATAGGACATTATTCAGCCTTAAAAAATAAAGAAATCCTGCCATTTGCAATAATATGGATGAACCTGGGGCATATTATGCTAAGTGAAATAAGCCAGACATGGAAAAACAAATAACTGCCTGATCCCACTTATATGAGGAATCTTGGATAGGAACACTCATCAGAGCAGAAAGCAGCATGGTGGTTCACAGAAACTGGTAAAAGGGGAAATGTGAAGTTGTTGGTCAAATGGTACAAATTTTCAGTTACACAACATGAATAAATTCTGGAGATCTACTATACAGCACAGCGCCTATAGTTAACAGTACTGTAATGTATACTTAGATATTTGCTAGGAGGGTAGGTCTTATGTTAACTGTACTTAGCACAAACAATAATAATAAATAATAAAGGGAGAGGAAGAAAACTTTTGGAGGTGATAGATATGTTTATGGCCTGGATTGTGATGATGGTTTCATAAGCGTATACATATTTCCAAATTAATTATTATATACATTTAGTATGTACAGTTTTTGTGTCTCAATCATACCTCCATAAAGTGATTTTTAAAAAATCCTTAGAGGAATCCTGTATTGACTGGCTAGTCAGTCCTTTCACGCTGATGAAAATGGGCTGTACCTTTGTCATTTGACCCTCTTTCTCCTTCCCTTTTGGGGTTTCTGAAGCCCTTTGCTGGTGTATTGTGAAGTCTTTTAAGGAACATTCGCTTCCTCAGCAATGTCATTCATCCACGTTTCCATAGTGAGTGTTCCATCTTATGTCAGCATCCCACCAGCGCAAGCACAAGAATTTATGACCCTTCAAGTTCAAAGTTTATGCCTCTCTGTTGGTTCATCCACTCAGTTCCTCATTTTTATCTCTCGGAAACCTCAAACTCTTCACTCATGTGCCTGGGAGAGATCAGAGACAAGTTCTTAAGCCCAAAGAACAATCTCACCTTTACCTACTGTATCAGGTCTACCTATTACCCAGAATCTCTTTGATGACTCATCTCACCCAATAATAATGATTGACACTTTTCTCTCTAAAGATAACATGAGAGTTTGGGAAGTGATTCTCCCATATGCACTAAAAAACAAAATTAAGCAACAGTATCAGAAAGTTCATCATATCATAACGGAAACTGAAAAACAGGGTGCCATCAAGCAACAGATGAAAATTAAGGTATTTAAAACTACGGTGGGGCTCAATCTCTTTCAAAAACATATAAAATCTGATATCATACCAAAATTCTTGAAGCACAAATGAAAACTTAGGCAATCTGTGTGGTGGCCAGGTGCAATGGCTCACACCTATAATGCCAGCACTTTGGGAGGCTGAGGTGGGCGGATCACTTGAGGTCAGGAGTTCGAGACTAGCCTGGCCAACATGGTGAAACTCCGTTTCTACTAAAAATACAAAAATTAGCCAGGAGTGGTGGTGGCCGCCTGCCATCCCAGTTACTTGGGAGGCTCAGGCGGGAGAATCGCTTGAACCTGGAAGGCAGAGATTGCAGTGAGCCAAGGTAGTGCCACTGCACACCAGCCTGGGCAACAGAGTGAGACTCAGTCTCAAAAAACAAACAAAAAATATGTGTGGTAGCTTAGCTCATCAAAAACAGTTCCAGCTGGGCACAGTGGCTCATACCTGTAATCTTTGGGAGGCTGTGATGGGAGATTGCTTGGGCCTAGGAGTTTGGGAAGAGCCTGGGAAACACAGGAAGACTCCATCTGTCCAAAAAATTTGAAAATTAGCCAGGTGTGGTGGTGTGCACCTGTAGTCCCAGCCACTCAGGAGGTTGAGGTGGGAAGATTGCCTGAGCCTGGGAGGTTGCGGCTGTAGTAAGCCATGATGGCTCCACTGCCCTCCAGCCTGAGCAACAGAGCAAGACCCTGTCTCAAAAGAAAACAAAACAGGCCGAGTGTGGCGGCTCATGTCTGTAATCCCAGCAGTTTGGGAGGCCAAGGCAGGTGGATCACTTGAGGTCAGGAGTTCGAGACCAGCCTGGCCAACATGGTGAAACCCCATCTCTAACTAAAAACACAAAAATTAGCTGGGCGTGGTAGTGTGCACCTGTAATCCCAGCTCCTCAGGAGGGTGAGGCAGGAGAATCACTTGAACATGGGAGGCAGAGGTTGCAGTGAGCTGAGATTGCACCATTGCACTCCAGCCTGGGCAACAAAGCGAGACTCCATCTAAAAAAAAAAAAAAGGACAACCAAACAGCTGGCCACAGTGGCTCAAGCCTTTAATCCCAGCACTTTGGGAGGCCAATGTGGGTGGACCACTTGAGGTCAGGAGTTAAAGACCAGCTTGGCCCAACATGGTGAAACCCCGTTTCCACTAAAAATACAAAAAAAAAAAAAAATTACCCAGGTGTGGGGGTGCACACCTATAGTCCCAGCTACTGGGGAGGGTGAGGCAAGGGAATCACTCAAACCTGGGATGCAGAGGCTGCAATGAGCTGAGAACACACCACAACTCTGCAGCGTGGGCAAGAGAGCAAAACTCTGTCTCAAAAAAAGAAAAAAAAGACAACCAACCAAACAAAAAACAGTTCTGCCCAAGACATGAGATGTGTGTGGCATCAGGGTAACAGCTAGCTCCTGTCTGATAAGCTAAAGTGGGGGCGCGGGATGATTACACCCAGAAGAATTGCTATAAGGATATAAACTGGCATTCTGCTTCAAGATGGCATCTCAGTAGAACAGTGGAAAAACATCAGTGACAGTGCTTCCTGAGAAAAGATTTTGAGTGGAGGATAAATATTAAGGGATAAAGTTACAAATAGTAATAAGGACTGTGAAGGGTGGTGACTGCTACACATTTTTAAAAGAACATGTGAGCCATATGTGGGAAGAAATGCTTTGAGCATTGCTGTTATAGAGAATGGTCATTTCTTTGGCAGAACTAGTGACTGGTCCTGTTAAGGAGGCTTTTCTCCCCTATCTTTCCACCTAAAAAACACCATAGCACTGAGTAGCAAGGGTTTGTATTTCACTATAAGATGCATGATTCTGAAATTGAAAGCGCGGTGATAAAATCTGAAGGGATATTACATAGACCACCAGGTTGGTCTTATTTGAATGCTGGGATCAGAACAGTCTATTGAATTATTTCTTCATTCAATGTATCTCTTTTAATAACGGTGGAAGATTGCATTTTTGTTCTTGATTATTCCCCATACTTCCCGAAAGAGAATTTTATATCCTACATATTTCCATGTGACTTGCAGTGCCTTCCTACAGGTGCAGACTTCCCCACTCTCTTAACGTTAGGTTTACCCACGCGATTTCCTTCAGCCAATGAAATGTGAGGCATAAGCCATGTGTACCATCTAAACAGGAGTTAAAGAGACATTGCGTGGCTTAGCCGTTGTACTCTTTTCCTTCTGTCATGGTAACAAATGTCTTTAATAGGTGTTACTCTGTCAACCTAGATTCTGAAATGAATGCCCATTGAGCCAAGCTGCAGCTGACATGTACCAAGAGGGAGAAATAAACCTTTGTTGTCATAAACCACTGAGATTTGAGGGTGTTTCTTATTGCCACATAAACTAGCAAGAGCTCATTAATACAATAATCTTACAAATTAGCACAGGAGCCATCCACTCACAGTAGTTATCAAGTATACAATATACATATTCCAGATGAAGTGCCAGAGTCCAAATTGCTAAGATAAAAACATGCCTCACAAAGAAATGTAATTGATATTAATCTTAATTTTCCACCTAGGACTTTTTTTCACCTATTTGGTAGGTTGATAACAGGTTGTAGAGTATAATATTTCCAGCTTCTCCATGTTCATTAAAAAAGATCTCCATTGGACTCCATCAAATTAAGACTGTAATTAACCTAACACATCTCCAAATAAAAACCAACTTTTTCTGCTAACTTTTAAGGAAATTCTCACTTACATTCAAAGATTCCTAATTCTAGAGGTGAGAAAACAATTTGCATTTATGACTTTGAATAAACAATTCAGTTGACCTCCAACCTTCCCAACAGTTTCAAAAGCAAAATCATATATTAGAATACAACACAAAAGCACTAGGAGCCAGACAACATTCCATAGGTTTTAACAGCCAATGAAACTCCAGACCATAATTAGTTCCTCTCTCAGTATTTTATCCTAAGAGCCTAAGAAATTTTTACAATTTCTAGGCTTGACATCTTTTAAGGCCAAATAATGTAGCCTCATTTATTTTTACTTTTATTTTTTTATTTTTTTGGAGGGAGGTATTCATATATTTGACATTTGAAAATCACTTTTCTTAACAACTATGACAGTGGTTTCTAGACTTTGTCCTTAAGCACAAGCCATTCTTCCTACATGACATGACCCGTAACACAAAAACTGAAAGCTCCACAGAATAGTGAGATTTTGCTGTCTTCTGATGGATAATATCAAAGTTGAAGGCTAAAAGACCCTTTGGTGGTACAGCTTGGGAAGATTCTCTTTCCTTAAGATCTTCAATATAGGCTTTCATACGTTCTTGTTTCTTTCAAGACGGAGCCTCACTCTGTCACCTGGACTGGAGTGTGGAGGCACAATCTCGACTCCCTACAATCTTTGCCTTCTGGGTTCAAGTGATTCTCCTGCCTCAGCCTCCAGAGTAGCTGGGATTACAGGCGCGTGCCATCATGCCCCACTAATTTTTGTATTTTTAGTAGAGACGGGGTCTCACCATGTTGGCCAAGCTGGTCTCGAACTCCTGACCTCAAACGATCCGCCCACCTTGGCTTCCCAAAGTGCTGGGATTACAGGCATTAACCACCGCACCCACCCTCATAAATTCTTTATCAAGGCTCACGCTTGTATTTCTAACACTTTGGGAGGCCGAGGTGGGCGGATCCCTTGAGTCCAGGAGTTCGAGACTAGCCTGGCCAACATGGCAAAACCCTGTCTCTACTAAAAATACAAAAATTAGCTGGGTGTAGTGGTGCACACCTCTGGTCCCAACTACTCAGGAGACTGAGGTGGAAGAATCACTTGAACTCAGAAGGTGGAGGTTGCAGTGAGCTGAGATCGTGCCACTGCACTCAAGCCTTGGTGACAGAGGAAGACTCTGTCAAAAAAAAAAGGTGGGGGGGGGGATTGTTTGTAAGGCTCACACATTTTAAAGGTGTGGAGGAGTCACAAAGGGCAGTTGAAAGCTCCACTAAGTGGTCACCATTGACGACTAACAAAGCGCACTTCTTCAGGTTAAGCAAGGGGTAAGGAAGGTAGGTCAACTTGCTTTTATACAGGAGAAAGCCCTGCAGCTCTCCCAGCCTGCCTGTCTTGTGGTGGGTCGGTCAGGTTATTGTTGCTGATATCCAACCACTGCAAATGGACATCCTCAGGACACAGATTGGGACACTGGAAAACTTGTTTGCTGAGATACCTACAAATGCAACTAGCTTCCAATTACTTAATTCAAAAGGCAGCTCTGTGAATTCTAGATTTCCAGAACAATCCAGTCCCTCTGGATTTCACAGTCTCCCAGCTCTGGAGGAATGCTCTTCAGATAGTTGAAACTCACGTTGAGTTATTTCAAGTTCTTCAAACAACTGATTTTAGCTGGAAAATGTGAGATTTGTTTCTTTGGCAGATCCTGAATTCTCATCGCTTGAAACAGCTCAATATATGTAGGAGTGATTTGAATCGGGGTGTCGCATACATGCCATTCTCTCAGGTGCGTTTGCTCCTTCAACAAATCTGGCAGCTCCATCCAGTGCTCCCCAGAAAGTCCAAACACAAATGCACTGCTCCTTTTGCCTCTGTCCTTGGGAAGTGAACTCTGCCTTGTGAGAGCCTTCCTTTCTATCTTTTCCAGAAGCCACATGCTGTGAATGTCTATGAAGCCATTCTCCCAGCCAGTACTCAGCCTGGGAGATGACTTTCCTCCTGCACTTGGCCTCGAGGGGCCACTCCTCCTTTGTCTTTTCCGATGCATTCTTCTCAAGACTTTCTGCCTCCTTCTTCTGCCAAACTTGTGCTTCTTGACACAATTTTCCCACAAGGCTCTGACAACAGAATGTCAAATATGACCACTTTGTGTCCCATTTTGGGAGCATGAAATTACCTGTGGGGAATGCGGATCTTTTCGGTGGGTTCTGGTCCTTGGGTGAGATGGGTTTTTTTGTGGCTGAAAGGCTAGCACCCTGGAGTTCTAGGCTGTCCTCAGCCCAACCAATACCAACATCACCAGACTGAGGGCCTCGGTTCCCTTCTCTCTTCTTTCTTTTTTAGAGACAGGATCTTGCTCTGTCACCTAGGCTGGAGTACAGTGGTGCGATCATAGCTCACTGCAGTCTCAAACTCCTGGCCTCAAGTGATCCTCCTGCCTTGGCCTCGCAAAACACTGGGAATTACGGGTGTAAGCCACTGCACCTGGCCACTCAATTTTTAAAGAAAGAATTTATTTTAAATCCTGTATCTATGCAATATCCAAACAATTCATCAAATCAATGAAAATGTTAGGCAATTCAGTTGTTTGATGCAACATTGGCACAAAGTGAGTCTCCAACTCCTGCCTTCAAGCGATCCTCCCACCTTGGCCCCCCAAAGCACTGGGATTATAGGTGTGAACCACTGTTCCTAGCTCTTTTTGTTTTCCTTAGGAAAAAACAAACAAAACAAACAAAAAAGGTTTGGTTTTATAACTACCAAATTGGAAAATTGGCTTGGCCTCTAGGCCAGACAGGTGTTATAATACTTCTACTGAGTTTAGTGTACTATTCAGTCACAGGTAGAGATCCTGGGGAATGCTGAACCCCCTTAGCCTCCCCTCCAAACAAACCAATGCTTTGTCCTATTGGTGTCTCACATTTTACTTCCATATATGCTGTAAACCTCATACTCTATTATTACTTTTGTTTAAACAATCATCTTTTTTATTTTGGGTTTTCTTTGCTTTTATTATTATTTTAAATGGACACATAGTAACTGTACACATTTATGAGGTTCAGTGTGATATTTAGATACATGTATACAATGTATAATGACCACGTAATTAGCGTATCCATCACTTCAAATATCTATCATTTCTTTGTTTTGGGAACATTCAAAATCTGCTCTTGTAACTATTGGAAAATATACAATAAATCATTGTTAATGATAGACTCCCTGTAGTGTTATAGAACACCAGGAATTATTCCTCCTACCTAGTTGTAATTTTACTTCTGTCAACCAACTTTTGCCTATCTTCCCCTCCCCACCTACTCATCTCTGCCTCTAGTAACCACTATTCTACTTTCTACCTCTAAGAGATCAACTTTGTAGCTTCCACATATGACGAAGAACACACAGTATTTATCTTTCTGTGTCTGGATTATTTCACTTAACCTAACGTCCTCCAAGTTCATTCAGGTTGCTGTGAATAACAGAATTCTTTAACTTGTTATGGTAGTATTCCGTTGTGCATATATACCATGCTTTCTTTCTTCTTTCTTTCTTTTTTTTTTTTTTTTTTTTTTTTTTTGAGACAGAGTTTTGCTCTTGTTGCCCAGGCTGGAGTGCAGTGGTCCGATCTCGGCTCACCAAAGACTTCGCCTCCCAGATTCAAGTGATTCTCCTGCCTCAGGCTCCGAGCAGCTGGGATTACAGTCATCCACCATCACGCGTGGCTAATTTTTTATATTTTTAGTAGAGATGGGGTTTCACCATGTTGGCCAGGCTGCTCTCGAACTCCTGACCTCAGGTGATCCACCTGCCTCAGCCTCCCAAAGTGCTAGGATTACAGGCATGAGCCACCGCCCCTGGCCCTATACCATGCTTTATTTATTTTTATTTTTATATGAGACGGAGTCTCACCCTGTCACCAGGCTGGAGTGCCATGGCCCAATCTCGGCCCACTGCAACCTTCACCTCCCAGGTTCAAGTGATTCTCCTGCTTCAGCCTCCTGAGTAGCTGGGATTACAGGCGCCTGCCACCATGGCTGGCTAATTCTGCATTTTTAGTAGAGATGGGGTTTCTCCGTGTTGGTCAGGCTGATCTCGAACTCCTGACCTCAGGTGATCTGCCCGCCTCAGCCTCCCAAAGTGCTGGGATTACAGGCGTGAGCCACTGCGCCCCGCCTGTACCATGCTTTCTTTATCCATTCATCTGTTGATGGGTATCTAGGTGGATTCCATGTCTTAACCATTGTGAATACTGTTGTAGTAAAACATGGGAGTGCAGATACCTCTCTGACATATCAATGTCCTTTCCTTTGGATATATACCTAGATGTGGGATTGCTGGATCATATGGATCATATATGGTAGTTCTATTTTTAGGGATTTTTGTTTTGTTTTGTTTTTGTTTTTGAGACGGCGTCTCGCTCTGTTGCCCAGGCTGGAGTGCAGTGGCGCGATCTTGGTGCACCGCACCCTCTGCCTCCCGGGTTCAAGCTATTCTCCTGCCTCAGCCTCCTGGGTAGCTGGAATCACAGGCATCCACCACCACGCCTGGCTAATTTTTTGTATTTTTAGTAGAGATGGGATTTCACCATTTTGACCAGGCTGGTCTGGAACTCCTGACCTCAAGTGATCCACCTGCCTTGGCCTCTCAAACTTCTGAGATTACAGGCATGAACCACTGTGCCTGGCCTATTGTTAGTTTTTTGAGGAACCTACATAATATTTCCCATAATGACTGCTAATTTATATGGCTACCAACAGGGCATAAGAGTTCTCCTTTCTCGCCGGGCGCGGTGGCTCACACCTGTAATCACAGAACTTTGGGAGGCCAAGGCGGGTGGATCACGAGGTCAGAAGATCGAGACCATCTTGGCTAATACAGTGAAACCCCGTCTCTACTAAAAATACCAAAAAAATTAGCCGGGCGTTGTGGTGGGCGCCTGTAGTCCCAGCTACTCGGGACGCTGAGGCAGGAGAATGGCGTGAACCCAGGAGGTGGAGCTTGCAGTGAGCTGAGATCACACCACTGCACTCCAGCCTGGGCGACAGAGCGAGACTTCGTCTGAAAAAAAAAAAAAAGGTGAGGTGTCCTTTCTCCACCTCCTTACAAGCATTTGTCAGGTATTTTTTTGTTTTTGTGTTTTTGTTTTTAATAGCCTTTCCAACTGGGGTGAGAGAACTTACTTTGGTTTTGATTTGCATTTCTCTGATGATTAGTAATGTTGAACATTTTTTCATATACCTGTGGGCCATTTGTATATCTTCTTGTATGAGATATATCAATTCAACTCATTTGCCTATTTTAAAATTTTTGTTGTTGTTGTTGTTGTTGTTGCTGTTAAGTTGTTTGAGTTCCTTGTATATTCTGGCTATTAATCCCTGGTTGGATAAATAGCTTGCAAATATTTTCTGCCATTCTGTAAGTTGTCTCTTCACTCTGTTCATTGTTTTCTTTGCTGTGCAGAAGCTTTTTCATTTGATAGAATTCCATTTGTCTGTTTTGGCCTTTATTGCCTATACTTACGAGGATTTTTCCATAAAACTCTTTGAGCAGACCAATGTCCTGAAACATTTCTCCTATCTTTATAGTTTTTGGTCTTACATTTAAATCTTTTTTTTTTGAAACGGAGTTCCACTCTTGTTGCCCAGGCTGGATTGCAGTTGCAATGGCGTGATCTCGGCTCGCTGCAACCTCTGCCTCCTGAGTTTGAGCAATTCTCCTGACTCAGCCTCCTGAGTTGCTGGCATTACAGGCGCCCACCACCATGCCCAGCTAATTTTTTTGTATTTTTAGTACAGACAGGGTTTCACCATGTTGGTCAGGCTGGTCTTGAACTCCTGTCCTCAAGTGATCCACCTGCCTCGGCCTCCCAAAGTTCTGGGATTACAAGCATGAGCCACTGCGCCCAGCCTACATTTAAATCTTTAATCCATTTTGAGGTTTGTTTGTTTGGGTTTTTTTGAGATGGAGTTTCGTTATTTTTGCCCAGGCTGGAGTGCAATGGCATGGTCTTGGCTCACTGCAACCTCTGCCTCCTGGATTCAAGTAATTCTCCTGCCTCAGCCTCCTGAGTAGCTGGGATTCCAGGCAGGTGCCACATGCCTGGCTAATTTTGTATTTTTAGTAGAGATGGGGTTTCTCCATGTTGGTGAGGCTGGTCTTGAACTCCTGACTTCAGGTGATCCACCCACCTCGGCCTCCCAAAGTGCTGGGATTATAGGCGTGAGCCACAGTGCCTGGCATTTTTTTTTTTAATATAGTGAGAGACAGGGGTCTAGTTTTATTTTTTCACATACAAATACTCAGTTTTCCAGTACCATTTATTGAAAAGACTGCCCCTTCCGCAATAAATGTTCTTGGCATCTTTGTTGAAAATAAGCTAACTGCAAATATGTGGATTTATTTTTGGGCTCTCTATTCTGTCCCATTCATCTGTGTGTCTGTTTTTGTGCCAGTGCCATGCTGTTTTGTTACTATAGCTCTGTAATATAATTTGAAGTCCAGTAGTGTGATGCCTTCAATTTTGTTCTTTTTGCTCACGATTGCTTTGGCCATTCAGGGCTTTTTGTGGTTCCATAGAAATTTTAAGATTGTTGTTTTTCTATTTCTGTGAAGAGTGTCATTAATATTTTGATAGGGATAGTATTAAATCTGCAGATCACTTTTAGTAGTATGGTCATTTTCACAATATTCTTCCAAGTATATTGGAGACATGAATATGGGATATCTTTCCATTTTTGAGTGTGTCCTTTTCAATTTATTTCATCAGTGTTTTATAGTTTTCCTGTAGTTTATAGAGAAAGATCTTTAGCTTTCACCTTCTTTATTAAATTTATTCCTATGAATTTTTTGGTAGCTATTATAAATTAGATTGCTTTCTTGATTCCTTCTTCTGCTTGCTCATTGTTGATGTATAAAAGTGCTACTGATTTTTGTATGCTGATTTTGTATCCTGCAACGTTACTACATTTTTTTTTATCAATTCTAAGAGTTTTTGGTGGAACTTTTAGGGTTTTCTATACATAAGACCATGTCATTTGCAACAGGGACAATTTGACTTTGACATTCTCCTTCCCAACTTGGATGCCCTTCATTTCTGATTGCTCTGGCTAGGCAATTATCTTCTTTTTTTCTTTTCTTTCTTTCTTTCTTTTTTTTTTTTTTTTGAGATGGAATCTCACTCCGTTGCTCAAGCTGGAGTGCAATGGCACAATCTCGGCTCACTGCAAGCTCCACCTCCCGGGTTCAAGTGATTCTCCTGCCTCAGCCTCCTGAGTAGCTGGGACTACGGGTGAGTGCCACCAGGCCCAGCTAATTTTTTGTATTTTTAGCACAGACGTGGTTTCACCGTGTTAGCCAGGATGGTCTCGAACTCCTGACCTCATGATCCATCTGCCTCAGCCTCCCAGAGTGCTGGGATTACAGGTGTGAGCCACTGTGCCCAGCTTATCTTTTTTAAATATTGAAATAATAAGATAAAAATTGTATATATTTACTTACATAGTTACCATTTTCAATGCTCTTTATTCCTTTAGGTAGATTTGTATTTCCAATGTTCTTTCTGCCTAAAAGATTTCCTTTAGTATTTTCTGTAATGTGGATATGCTGGTGAGTCCTTTCAGCTTTTTAATATCTAAAAAAGGTCTCTATTTTGTCTTCTTCTTTTTTTTTTTTTTCGAGACGGAGTCTTGCTCTGTCACCCAAGCTGGAGTGCAGTGGTCGGATCTCAGCTCACTGCAAGCTCCGCCTCCCGGGTTTACCCCGTTCTCCTGCCTCAGCCTCCCGAGTAGCTGGGACTACAGGCGCCCACCACCTCGCCTGGCTAGTTTTTTGTATTTTTAGTAGAGACGGGGTTTCACTGTGTTAGCCAAGATGGTCTCGATCTCCTGACCTCGTGATCCGCCCGTCTCGGCCTCCCAAAGTGTTGAGATTACAGGCTTGAGCCACCGCGCCCAGCCTTTTGGCTTCATTTTTAAGATATATTTATTTATTTAGAGATGGGGTCTAACTATGTTGCCCAGGCTGAACTCAAATTCCTGGGCTCAAGTGATCCTCCTATGTCAGCCTCCTGGATAGCTGGGACTACAGGCATGCACCACCATGCCTGGCTTAAAAGATGTCTTAATATACAATTTTAGGCTTTTCCGCGCTACCTACAGAGGGGTCCATACGGCGTTATTTTGGATTCCCATCCTAACTTAAAGTGAAACTTCCACAATGTCCGGAGCCCTTGATGTCCTGCAAATGAAGGAGGAGGATGTCCTTAAGTTCCTTGTAGCAGGAACCCACTTAGGTGGCACCAATCTTGACTTCCAGATGGAACAATACATCTATAAAAGGAAAAGTGATGGCATCTACATCATAAATCTGAAGAGGACCTGGGAGAAGCTTCTGCTGGCAGCTCGTGCCATTGTTGCCATTGAAAACCCTGCTGATGTCAGTGTCATATCTTCCAGGAATACTGGCCAGAGGGCCGTGCTGAAGTTTGCTGCTGCCACTGGAGCCACTCCAATTGCTGGCCGCTTCACTCCTGGAACCTTCACTAACCAGATCCAGGCAGCGTTCCGGGAGCCACGGCTTCTTGTGGTTACTGACCCCAGGGCTGACCACCAGCCTCTCATGGAGGCATCTTATGTTAACCTACCTACCATTGCTCTGTGTAACACAGATTCTCCTCTGCACTATGTGGACATTGCCATTCCACGCAACAACAAGGGAGCTCACTCAGTGGGTCTGATGTGGTGGATGCTGGCTGGCTCAGGAAGTTCTGCACATGCGTGGCACCATTTCCTGTGAACACCTGTGGGAGGGCATGGCTGAGCTCTACTTCTACAGAGATCCTGAAGAGATTGAAAAAGAAGAGCAGGCTGCTGCTGAAAAGGCAGTGACCAAGGAGGAATTTCAGGGTGAACAGACTGTGCCAGCTCCTGAGTTCTCCACTACTCAGCATGAGGGTGCAGACTGGTCTGAAGGTGGCAGGTGCCCTCTGTGCCTATTCAGCAGCTCCCTACTGAAGACTGGAGTGCTCAGCCTGCCACGGGAGACTGGTGTGCAGCTCCCACTGCTCAGGCCACTAAATGGGTAGGAGCAACCACTGACTGGTCTTAAGCTGTTCTTGCATGGGCTCTTAAGTAACATGGAAAAATGGTTGATGGAAAATAAACATCAGTTTCTAAAAAAAAAAAAAATTTAGGTGGACAGCTTTTTCTTTTTAAGTACTTTAAAGATGTTGTTCCACTATTTTCTTTTGTTTACTTTGTCTCTAGCAAGAAATGTTCTGTCATCATTATCTTCATTCTTCTGTACATATCATATCTTCTTTCTCCTCTGGCTGCTTTTTCCTTTTTCTTTTTTTCTTTTTTTTTGAGATGGAGTCTCACTCTGTCACCCAGGCTGGAGTGCAGTGGCGCGATCTCGGCTCACTGCAATCTCCGCCTCCCGGGTTCAAGCAATTCTTGTGCCTCAGCCTCCCGAGTAACTGGGATTACAGGCGCCCACCATCACACCCAGCTAATTTTTGCATTTTCGGTAAAGACAGGGTTTCACCCTGTTGGTCAGGTTGATCTTGAACTCCTTACCTCGGTTCATCTGCCCACCTCAGCCTCCCAAAGTGCTAGGATTACAGGTGTGAGCCACCGCACCCAGCCCTCTGGCTGCTTTTAATATTTTTTATTTATAATTTATTTTAAGTGACTGGATTATGGTGTAGTTTTCTTCACATTTCTTGTGCTTGTGGTTTGTTAAGCTTCTTGGATCTGTTGGTTTATAGCTTTTATCAAATTTGTAAATGTTATGGCTTTTATTTCTTTCAAGATTTTTTTTCCGTCACCCCTTTTCTTCAGGACTCCAACAACATATATGTTAGGCCAGTTGATGTTGTCCCACAGTTTACTGATGATCTGTTTCTTTTTTCTTATACCCCAGACTTATATTTTGAGTTTCATTTTGCATGGCTTATATTCATGTTTTAAAGTTCACTCATGTTTTTCTGCAATGTCTAACCTGTTATTGATCCTATCCAGTGTATTTTTAATCTCAGTCATTGTCATTTTTATCTCCAAAAGTTCAATTTGTATCTTTTTCATATTTCCTGTGTCTTTACTTAACATATTCAATCATGCCTCTAGATCAGAGTTTCTCAACCTCAGCACTTCTGACAATTTGGGCTAGATAATTTTTTGTCGTGGGGGGCTGTTCCTGTGCATGAAGAATGTTTAGCAACATTCCTGGATTCTACCTATATTATGCCAGTGGCACCACTACCCCCAAATTGTGACAATCAAACTGTCTCCAGACATTGCCAAATGTCACCAGGGATGGGGAATCATGCTTCTACTGAAAACTATTACTCTAGATTTTCAGATATAAGGAATACATTTATAATTGCTGTTTTAATGTCCTTGTCTACTTTTTTTTTTTTTTGACACAGGGTCTTACCCGTGATAGAGTGTAGTAATGCGATCTTAGCTCGCTGCAGCCTCGCTGAACCTCCTCAGGCTCAGGTGATTCTCTCACCTCAGGGACTACAGGCATGTGCCATCACACTTGGCTAATTTTTGCATTTTTTGTAGAGACGGGGTTTCACCGTGTTGCCCAGGCTGGTCTCAAGCTCCTGGGCTCAAGGGATCTGTCCGTATTATCCTCCCAAAGTACTAGAGTTACAGGTGTGAGCCACCACGTCCAGCCCTTGTCTACTAATGTAATGCTATCATCTATGTCCATTTTATGCAGTTTTGATTGATTTTTTCTCCTTATAATTTTCCTGCTTCTTTGCATGCCTTAGAGTTGTCTTTTTTTAAATTAAATGTCAGACATTATAAATTTTACTTTGTTGGGTGTTGGATATTTTTATATACCTGTAAACATCCTTGAGCTTTGTTCTGAGACGCAACTAAGTTAACCTGGAAAAAGTTTGATCCTTTCGGTTCTTGCTTGTAAGCCTCATTAGGTGAGATCAGAGTAACATTTAATCTAGGGCTAACTTTCCCCCACTACGGAGGCAACAGCCTTCCGAGTACTCTACCCTAATACCTCATGAATTACGAGGTTTTCAAGTCTGGGTGGGGGAATTGGCACTATTCCTGGCCCCACACGAGCTTCTTATGTTCTTCTTTAGTTCTTTCCACGTGTTGTTTTTTCCTGTGCATGTGCTGATAAGCAGTCAGCTGAGTACGTGAGGGAGAACCTCTGGACATTTTGGTGATTCTGTCTTTCTCTGAGACCCTTTCTCCTCTCCGGTACTTTGTTCTGCAAGCTCCAACAGCTTTAGTCTTTTTGATCTTCCCCAGCTTCATCTCTTCAACTCTCAGCTCTTCTCCTTAAGTCTGGGAGGTCGCTGCATCTTGCCTGGGTTCCCCTTAACTTCTGGTGCACTGCAGCCTGGAAATTCTCCTCAGGCACTAAGCCCGGACCATCACTTGACTAGCTTCTCATTTCTCAGGGATCACTCTTCTTCACTGTGTCATGTCCAGTGCCTTAAAAACCATTGTTTCATAGATTTTGTCTTATTTTTTCAGTGATTTCAGGCCAAAAAGTAAATCTGGTCTCTGTGACTCCATCTGGGCTGGAAACAAATCTGTACCACACTTAAGTTTTTAATTTACCTGGAATTTATATGACTGTTAAATCTTCTGAGTTATTAAATTTCTGAGAATAACTGTGCTTTACTCTCACTCTGGATTGAAAAGTTTGAATGGAAATAAAATTTTACTCTTAAAATAACTTTCACTCTAAACTTTGAAGGTATATTTTCTGTTTTTGAGCATCCAATGTTGATAGGAAATCTGATGTTTGTTTGATTCTTGCTCCTTTTTTTCCAAGAGAATTAAATTGTTTATTGATTACACATGATAATGGATGATACACAAGCTTCATTCCCATCTATAATTTTATCTGGTACCATTAATCAATTTAGATATATTGCATAGGATGTGCCAACAATTATTTTTATAACCAATAATTCCATGATTTTGCTTGGGTAATCTCTTTTAATGGTGAACTTCAGGTCACAAGAGTAACTATCAGTTCAACTACACCAAGGTTTCTGAAGACAATGGCTTCTCCACCCAAGCAGGTTGTATATAAATTCCAAATAGAACCTGGCATCACCCTGAAGGGATTCTAACTTCACACTGTTGGGGGAAATTTACCAAGATGGCTTCAGAGTAGACTAACTTTAAACAGCACATTAAAAAAAAAAAAAAAGTCATTTATTCAGCGTCATGATCAGACTATTACATTTAGCAGTCAACAGCATGGGTGCAAAAAAAATACAGTCCTCGAGTTTTTTGCCCATACACATGAGTATTTGTCTAAAACATGTCTTCTTTGTAGCAGCTAGGCCCTTCCACCACTGTGCTTAACTGAGTTCACAAATCTGTTGTAACCTGTGGCTTCCCCGTCACTTCTCTGGCTCTCTTCTCCTGCTAAGCTTTGTGTCCTAATTAAAATCTTCTGCCACTGCCATAGTTACTGCTGCTGCTGGAACCGCCATAGCCACCTTGGCTTCGTGGTTTGGCAGAGTATTGGCCTCCACTGCCACAGGGGCCAGAGCTTCTGTCTCCAAAGTTTCCTCCCTTCATGGGTCCAAAATTTGGAGACTGTTGTAATTGCCAAAATCACTGTAGCTTCCACTACCTCCAAAATTGCTTCCATCATCACCAAATGCATTATAGTCATCCCCACTGCCACCATATCCACCACCACCACGGCTGCCACCAAAGCCACCATGACGACTAAAGTTTCCTCCACGACTGAAGTTGCCATTCCCACCGAAACCACCTCCGCGACCACCACCAAAGTTTCTAGAACCACTTCAACCTCTGTGGCTGGATGAAGCACTAGCCATCTCTTGCTTTGACAGGGCTTTCCTAGCTTCACAGTTGTGGCCATTCACAGGATGGTATTTCTGAATGGCAGTCTTACCCACGGAGTCATGGTTGTCAAAGGTTACAGAGGCAAAGCCCCTTTTCTTGCCACTGCCTCAGTCAGTCATGATTTCAGTCACTTCATTTTTTCCGCACTGTTCAGAATAATCTCTTCAGTGATGTTCTTCAGTGTCTTCTTTAATGCCACCAACGAATATCTTCTTCATAGTTAAGTGGGCACCTGGTCTTTGAGAATCTCCTCTTGAGACGGCTCTCTTGGTCTCCACAACTCTTCCATCCACCTTATGTGGTCCTGCATTCGTGGCTGCATCCACCTCCTCCACAGTGGCATACGTGACAAACCCACAGCCCCTGGAGCGCTTGGTGTTTGGATCTCTCGTTACCACACAGTCCCTGAGCGGTCCCTGTTGCTCAAAATGGCTCCTCAGGCTCTCATTGGTTGTTTCAAAGCTCAACCCTCCAATGAAGAGCTTCCTTAGGTGTTCGGGCTCTTTAGGAGACTCTGACTTAGACATGACGCCAAGGAGAAGAGAGACTTTAACGATGCTTCTTCAGAGGCGTCTGTGATTCTTGCTCCTTTGTAAGTAACTTTTTCTCTTTCTACAGGATTTTAGAATCATCTCTTATTTATAATGCTCTGAAATTTCAGTGATCTATCTAGGTAGAGGTTTTTAAAAAATAGTATCTGTGATATTATGAGTTTGACAGTCTAATTTTAATTTTATAACCTATTATAAAATAAACATGTTTATTAAGATAAAAGTATTTGTCCATGCCACCTAAAATCCATATCACCAGTGTTATGTTTATCACCTTTTGGGAAACTTTGGATTAAAGAATAGCATTAAGAAAAATTATAATAAATTATCAGGGAAAATTCCGAATGGGTGATGACTGGGTATCGTTTCAGTGGGGGTTGTATAAGAGATCCTTTGGAATTATCTGACTATATGGAGAATTGTAGTTTTCATCACAGACTGATGGTTATATGCAACTCTGTAAGTTGTTGAAAACTTATAGTAATGCAAGACCAGGGGCAGTGGCTTACATCTGTAATCCCAGCCCTTTGGGAGGCCGAGGCGGGTGGATCACTTGAGGCCAGGAGTTCAAGATCAGCCTGGCTAACATGGTAAAACCCTGTCTCTACTAAAAATGCAAAAATTAGCCAGGCATGGTGGTACATGCTTTTAATCCCAGCTACTCGAGAGGCTGAGGCATGAGAATTGCTTGAACCCAGGAGGCGGAGGTTGCAGTGAGCCGATATGGCACCACTGCATTCCTGCCTGGACAACAGAGCAAGACTCTGTCTTAAAAAAAAAAAAAAAAACTTTATAGTAATGCAAATGAGTCTTGTCCATAGACATGGGAATAAGCTGTGTCCAGTGAAGATGAAAGTGATGACCAATCTGTGGAAAAGATGATTCCAAGCATTATTCTATTTCTTGTAAATATTGATCAGTTTTTTCTATTGACAAATTCATTTTGGCATTCCTGGTTGCCTCTATATGTGTTTGTTCTTTTAATCCCCTTTGAACTGGTTTTAATGTATTGGTGTTTTCGTCACTAATTCGTGTGTTAAATAAAATCTTTGACTTTTTAAATTTTATTTTATTTTTGAGACAAAGTCTCACTCTGTCATCCAAGCTGGAGTGCAGTGGTGGGATCTTGGCTCACTGCAACATCTGCCTCCCAGGTTCAAGTGATTCTTCTGCCTCAGCCTCCCAAGTAGCTGAGACTACAGTTGCAACCCCACGCCTGGCTAATTTTTGTATTTTTAGTAGAGACAAGGTTTCACCAGGTTGGCCAGGCTGGTCTCAAACTCCTGACCTTAAGTGATCCACCCCCTCAGCCTCCCAAAGTGTTGGGATTATAGGCGTGAGCCACCGCACCTGGTCAGATCTTTAACTTTTAAAAATATTTGTATGACAGTCACACTTTTGCCTTATTTAAAAAAAAAAAATTTATTAGTAGCATATATTAATTATAATGTATATCATTATTATAATGTTGAGAGGATTTGGAGAACAGACTGGCCTTTGGAACAGAGTACATTTTAGGTAAGTCCTGGTTTCTTACCAAATCCTCTATGACAAGTCTACCTGGTCACCTATTTCTATAAATAAAGTTGTGTTGGCACACAGCCAGACTCATTCATTACATATTTTCTCTGTTCTACAAAAACAAAACTGAGAGTTGCAACAAAGACCTTAGGACCCACAGGCCAGGGAGCAGAAGCTCCCTCTACCCCTGTAGAACATTGGAACCAAAACGTGACAAAAGGATTTTTGAGTCCCTACTGCCTCCTGTTTGGTAACAGTTGTTAATGGAACGAAGTCTGAGTGCTGCTAGAGAATGCACTGTTCCTTGGGACTGCAACAAGCAGTGATGTAATGATACTATGGCATGATTTTCCTGAAGTAGCTAAAAAGAGAGCAACATTCTCCTGGAGTCTCTGATGTTTCCCTTGTGATTTTGCAGATGACTGTGCCTTTATCTCCTCCACCATACTGAAACTCTACCACCTGTGTCGTGTTAAGTGAGTCCTTTAATTGCTCTGGGCTCAGTTTCCTCATACATAACATGAGGTTATTGGATGACTTCCCAGGTCTCTTCTGTCCTTACGAGTTCATGTCAGTTTCATATACTTTTTGTTTCTTAATTTTGTTCTCACTTATCAAACATTTATTTTATATCTATTATGTTCCAGGCATTTTACCAGTCACTAGAGAGACAGCAGTGAATAATGCGACATGGACTCTGGCCTTACATTAATAAAAATGACAGCAAGCACATTATCAGCAATATCTGATATCACACTATATTATAGGTTCTGAAACACTTTCACAGGCATTTTTATACTTGGCCTTCAGTACAGTGCTGTTAACTGGTTAGGCCAGGTATTATTATTTGCATTTTACATAGGAAGAAACTCAAACACAGAAACATTAAATTGGCCAAGGTTATATGGTACTGATATTACCAACTAAGATTTAGAAATTTTGATCCTGATTATTTACAAAAAAGTTTGTTTACTGGAACATTTCAGGCCAGGAGTGGTAGCTCACGTCTGTAATCCCAGCACTTTGGGAGGCCGAGGCGGGCGGATCACGAGGTCAGGAGATCGAGACCATCCTGGCTAACATGGTGAAACCCCGACTCTACTAAAAATACAAAAAATTAGCCGGGCGTAGTGGCAGGTGCCTGTCCTCCCAGCTGCTCGGGAGGCTGAGGCAGGAGAATGCTGTGAACCCGGGAGGCGAAGCTTGCAGTGAGCCTACATCACGCCACTGCACTCCAGCCTGGGCGACAGAGTGAGACTCTGTCTCAAAAAAAAACCACCAAAAACCAAAAAAGGAACATTTCAAACATACTAAAAAAATAATAGTACAATCAATCCCATGTACTCATACCCCCAATTTAAAAAAAAAAAATTTTTTTTGAGACCAGGTCTCATTCTGTCACCCAGGCTGGGGTACAGTGGAATGATCCCACAACTCACTGCAGCCTTGACCTCCTGGGCTTAGCTGATCCTCCCACCCCAGCCTCCCAAGTAGCCAGGAACACAGGCATGCACCACCATGCCCAACTAATTTTTGTATTTTTTGTAGAGATGGGATTTTTGCCATGTTGCCCAGGTTGGTCTCGAACTCTTGGATTCAAGGGATCTGCCCATCTCAGCCTCTGAAAGTGCTAGGATTATAGGCGTGAGCCTCTGCCCCCAATCCCAAATTAGCAATGATCAATATTTTGACTATTTTTTTTTCATCTTCCCCCTTTTTTCTTTGTAGAAGTTTTTTGTTTTTGTTTTGTTTGGGGTTGTTTGTTTGTTTGAGAGAAGGTCTTTCTCTGTCACTCAGGCTGGAATATAGTGGCTTGAACACAACTCACTGCAGTCTCAACCTCCAGGGCTCAAGCAATCTTCCCACCTCAGCCTCCTCAGTAGCTTGAACTGACTAACGTGTGCCCCCACACCTGGTTAATTTTTAAATTTTTTGTGGAGACAGTGTCCCACTATGTTGCTCAGGCTGGTCTTGAACTTTAGGACTCAAGCGATCCTCCTGCCTCAGCGTTCCTAAGTGCTGGGATTACAGGCAAGAGCCATTGCCCTTGGCCTGTAGATGTATTTTAAGTAAATGCCAAAGATCATGTCATTTCACCCCTTTATCCTCAATGTAAATCTTTAAAAAGTAAGGGCATTTTCCTAACACCACCACAATGCCACTTTCACCCTTAATAACATCAAAAATAATTGTTTTGTCTCATTTAAATCTAATTCTTGAAGTCTTGATGTTCATTTGGGTGGAATAAAGTTTAAAATCATTTTGCTATTTGGTCACACACTGACTAGCCAAGCATCATATACATTTGTTTCACAACAGTTTATTGGTTCCTAGATCATCTCTCCTTTCCTAAAAGACTTATTTTATGTCAGGGAATATTATATGTTACCTCCCCTTTTTCCTTAGTGCCTTAGTCTATTTGTGCTGCTATAACAGAACACCTGAGACTGGGGAACTTATAATAAACAGGTATATATTGTTCACAGTTCTGGAGGCTGAGAAGTCTGAGATCAAGGTGCCAGCAGTTTTGGCATCTGTTTAGGGTCCAGTCTCTGCCTCCATGATGGTGCCTTGAACTCTGCATCCTCCAGAGGAGGGGGAACCCTGTTCCTCACATAGCAGAAGAGCAGAAGAGAGAGAGCCCACTCCTGCAAGCTCTTTTTTTATAGCAGCATTAATCCACACACAAGGGTAGAGCCCTCATGACTGAAATGCCTTCCATTCAGCCCCCACCTCTCAACACTGTTGCAATGAGGATTAAGCTTCCAGTACATAAATTTGAGGGGAACAAAAACATTCAAACCGTAGTATTTGGTTATAGATTTTTTTTAGATAGAAACACGGCCACAGGAAATAAAAACTGTACGTGCCAACCTTCCTCGCAGCTAGATATGGCTTCTGAGTAAATTCTAGTTCATGAGATGTTAACTGAATTGTTGAGTTTCTGGGAAGTGTTTGTAAGAGTAAACGGCATGTTTTCTTTGCCCTTTCTCCTTCCTGCTCATTAGAATAGAGAAACAGTACCTGGACCTGAAGCATCTTGACCTATGAGGCTGTGTACTAAGAAAAATAGGTAAGACATTAAGAGAGAAGCACTCAATGAGGATGCTAAGGCATAAAAATAATACAGTGCACTTTGGAGACTCAGGGGAAACGGTGGTAGGGGGTGAGAAATAAAAGACTACACGTTGGGTACAGTGTACACCGCTTGGGTGATGGGTGCACCAAAATCTCAGAAATCACCATTAAGAACTTATCTATGTAGCCAAATGCCACCCATTCCCCCAAAACCTACTGAAATAAAAAATAATTTTTTAAAAATCATAGATGACACAAGCAAATGGGAAAAAAGAGGGAGAGAAAAACACTCAGATCCCTGATGATGCATGGAGTCACCTTATCAGTTTAGAAGTAAACTTTTTTCTGCACTTCAAGCCAGTGTTCTCTATTTTGGTTTCTGATTGCTTTCAAACCTGTAGCCAAACAAACCCTAACTTATACACATTACTGTACACTTCTTTCCCCATCACTCAATTATGGTAGAACTAGACACAGAGAAAGCTGGATTTGCTCTAAGCTAAGGCCTCCTCATCTAACATAACTGTTAACTGAGATGTATTCCATTAAACTTAATTTTTTTTTGTTTTTGGGTTTTGTTTTAGAGACAGGGTCTTGCTCTGTCACTCAGGCTGGAGTGCAGTGGGGCTATCACAGCTCACTTTACTCTGAAACTCCCGGGCTGCAGTGATCCTCCCACCTCAGCTTCCTGAGTAGCTGGGACTACAGGTGCACACCACCATATCACCCTAATTTTTAAAGAAACTTTTTTTTTTTTTGGTGGAGATAGGATCTCACTACATAGTCCAAGCTGGTCGCGAACTCCTGGCCTCAAGTGATTCTCTTGTGATTTGCTGGGATTACAGACGTGAGCCACAGCACCCAGCCAAACTTATTGTTTTAAAATGAAAAATGTTCAACTTTCAAAGTTCCTTTCCCTTGGGTCTGTCCTTGCTATATAATCGACATCTCTTCCGCCTTCTTAATTGATTGGCTACTCAAATATAGCAGTTTCTTGGTTCTTAAAAGTAGTGTCCTGGCCAGGTGCTGTAGTTCATGCCTGTAATTCTAGCACTTTAGAAGGCTGAGGCTGATCACTTGAGCCCAGGAGTTTGAGACCAGCCTGGGCAACATGGCAAAACTCCGACTCTAAAAAAAATTACAAAAATTAGCTGGGCATGGTGGTACGTGCCTGTAGTCCCAGCTACTTGGGAGGCTGAGGTGGGATGATCACTGGGGCCTGGGGAGGTTAAGGCTGCAGTGAGCTGTGATCACGCCACTGTACTCCAGCTTGAGTGACAGGATGAGAACTTGTCTCAAAAAAAAAAAGTAATGTTTTGTTCATACGGTTTGCAAAAAAGGATTTAGAGAAGGCTAGAAAAGACCTGAAATGTTGAATGAGCAACAATCACTGAATGCTGGAAAAAGCCCAGCCTTGTTACCTTCTCTGATCTTTGAAAATACATTAGCAATTGCAGAGCTAGTGCTGGTGAGCTACAGTGAGCTGTCACAATTGATGTAGTCACTATTAGAAGATCACAGTATATGCACAGAAGTTCAAATATTGTTAACAGGTCTACATTTAAAAGGTTTCTTATGTAATTTTACAGCTGATAAACCAACCCCTGATGACACAGTGAAATAGGACCAGGATATTAAAGCATTTAAACATAGGTTTTTAATTTATTAACCAAACATCAGGACAATTCCTCAGTCTCTTTTCATATTTAAAAAAAGGAAAATAAAAAAATACTTGCAGTAACAAAGAAAAGCATTAAGGTTTCTTTCAAAGATGCAGGCTGATTTCCAATATTCCAAACCTTTGAATTACATAATGAAATGGGTGCTAATAAAAAAGAAAGTACACCTGACAGATCGAATATTTTTTCTATGATTAATAATTCTCTATTAAAGCAATCTATTAAATTTTATTTTAAAGAGATGTGAGTGATCGAGTTATTAGATCAGCACCCTCAATTTTAGGCCAAATGAGAAACTCCTATAGATTTTGTAATTCCGAACATCTCGTGAGCTGCTGTTCATCTGCTCATGAGATGTTTAAAGAATTGCAATGCACTAAGTTGTACACGTAAAAGCAAGATGTGAATTAAAACACTGGCCAGACATCGTAGCTCATGCCTGTAATCCTAGTACTTTGGGAGGCCAAGGCGGGTGGATCACTTGAGGTCAGGAGTTGGAGATCAGCCTGGCCAACATGATGAAACCCCGCCTCTACTAAAAATACAAAAATTAGCCTGATGTGGTGGTATGCACCTGTAATCTCAGCTACTCAGGAGGCTAAGGCATGAGAACTGCTTGAACCTGGGAGGTGAGGTTGCAGTGAGCCAAGATCAAGCCACTGCACTCTAACCTGGGTGATGGAGTGAGACTCTGTCTCAAAAATAATAATAATAATAATAAAATAAAAATAAAGAACAAAAAAAAAACCTCTGTAAATCTTATACTTTCAAGACATTTATGGAAATTAATTCCTAATAAAGAAGCCATAGGGGATATGTAAAATTCTTCTTTATATCTCAGTCTTTGAGGAAATACTTTAAATTTCAGCCACCATAGATGTGAAAAATAACTCTCAGATGCCTATTCTTTGCACTTTGTTAGATGCTCCCTTTATGTATTCATATATGTTTTATTGCAGATTGTATTTTCCCAAAGTGGCTGAAATAGTATCTCCTATTCCAAGTGCTCTTTTTATAATGTGACCTTAACATTTGTCTTATGGAGAAGTGGAGTTTATGTCTTTTCTCCTTAAACTTGGGCAAACACTTGTGACTGTCTCAATAAAAGAGTACTGGAGTGTGATGCTATGTAAATTTTGAGGCTAGATCACAAAAATGCCATGTTTCATGTTGCTGTCTTGGGACACTCAATACAGGAATTCAACTGTATGCTGTAAGGAAGCCCACACTCACTCATGCAGAGACCACATGGTAGGTGTCCTGGTTAAAAACCAGCATCCTTCTTGATGTGGTGACTCACGCCTGTAATCCCAGCACTTTGGGAGGCCAAGGAGGGCAGATGACCTGAGGGCAGGAGTTTGAGACCAGCCTGGCTAACATGGTGAAACCTCATTTCTACTAAAAACGCAAAATTAGCTGGGCATGGTGACACATACCTGTAACCCCAACTATTCGGGAGGCTGAGGCAGGAGATTTGCTTGAACCTGGGAGGCAGAGGTTGCAGTGAGCTGAGATCGTGCCATTGTACTCTAGCTTGGGCAACAAGAGCGAAATTCCACCTAAAAAAAGAAAGAAAAGCCGGCATCCTCTGCCAGATAAGTGAGTGAAGTCATATCCAGGTGATTCCAGCCCCCAGTCGTTGAGTTACCCACAGCCTTTGACTCTTCCTGACTGAGGCTTCAGATACAGTGGAGTGAAGAATATCATCCATACCCACTGTACCCAATCTGAATTCCTGACCCAGAGAATCTGTGAGCATAATAAAGTGGTCATTTTATGCCACTAAGTTTTAGGGTAATTTGTTACACAACAATGGTAACTGGAACATATATGTTACCTACAAGCCATATTAATGACAATACTTTCAATTTCTTATAAATTTCCCCTGGATAAAACCATACAATAAGCCTCATGTATTTTTGAAGTAGTCTTCAAATGTGAAAGAAGAATAATAGCAAATGACTCTAAAGGGAAGTTACAATTCATATATTAATAGAATCACATGCCTTTTCACTGGCCGGAATTAAGACCTTTTGCCTTTCAGAATTAGGCTTTTCCTCAAAATCCATGTCCTCAAACAAATTAGTCCCACTTAATTTTTTCTTCTAATTGCTATCTTTCTGAGTAGTCTCTTTCTTGAGTTTTAGGTCCTTGACTGTCAGTCTGCTGCGCTCTTTTTTTTGGTTTTTGTTTTTGTTTTCATTTTTGTTTTTGAGATGGAGTGTTGCTCTGTTGCCCAGGCTGGAGTGCAGTGGCATGACCTTGGCTCACTGAAGCCTCTGCCTCCCAGGTTCAAGCAATTTTCCCACCTCAGCTTTCTGATGAGCTGGGATTACAGGGGCACACCACCACACCTGGCTAATTTTTGTATTTTTAGTAGACAGGGTTTCACCATGTTGGCCAGGCTGGTCTTGAACTCCTGACCTCAGGTGATCCGCCCGCCTAGACTTCCCAAAGTGCTGGGATTACAGGCATGAGCCACCGCACCCAGCCGAGGTTTTCTGCTCAGACATTCCACTTTTCTCTCAAACTTAGTTGATCTCAAACCAAACCCATGTCTTCTTTGAAAATCTGAGAATAGTATAAATGGAAGTGGCTGAAGTCCCTGCCTTTTACCCTTCTGGAGGAGGACAGCAATCTTTGGGAACTAATTCAGGAAGGGACTCTGCATCTTCAGAGCTGCTTCTCTTCCTCTTGCCTGTTCTGACTTCAGGACCTGGACCTACCTCAATTGCCTTTGCTGCTTGTTCTTTTGTTTCAAATTCCACAAACACAAATCCCTTTGGATCTCTAGTAGACTTATAATGTGGTATACTTATATAAACAACATTGCCACATTTCCCAAAGACTCTTTCAATCCAGCTGTGATTAACATTTTTGGGAAGTAACTCCTATGATAAATTAAAAGCAATATTAAATAGTTTTTCACAATCCTTATATTTTCAGAATGTCAATAAATTTTTAAGTTAAAAAAAAAGAAAATCTGAATCTTCTGAGAGAGTAACAAAGCAAATGATGCAAAATGTTAAAACCTGGCGAATCTGTTAAAAGATAAACAGGAATGTTTCTTTGTAAGATTCTAGCAACTTTTCTGTAAGCTTCTAATGATATTTCAAAATAAGGAGCATGTTAAAATAGAAAAGAAAAGGGATGAGGACTGGAAACAAGAACTGAATTTACTACACAGTTCTCTAATTCTGGTAGCAATGTCTGTTGTTACTGGTGCTTAAATACTTCAGAGTAATCCTTCATTCCAGATTTCCTCAGCTCTTCTGATTAATCAATATTAATTTGTCTTTCTTTTTTTGCTATCTGTAGTTAATATTTCTATTTCTCTCTTCCCAATATCCAGTACCCCTTCTTATGCTAAAAGTGTCAAGATTTTCCTTTGGACAGCCATTCTTCTCTAGTTTTAGATCTTACATAAGGGTGGGATTCAAGAATGAAAATGTAACCCAGGTACAGCATCTTGCAGATGGTCAACAAAGAAGCAGCAAGTTCCTTTAATAAAGTTTAAGTAGTTAAGAAAAAATCCTAACTGATCTTGCTGGTTTTGCTGTCTTTTACATTTTGCTTTTTAAAAAACGTGCTTATTAAGACTATATATATGTGTGTGTACACACACAGAGGGAGACAGGGAGAAGGAGAGAGTGCAGGGTGAGTTTACTATAGAAAAATTACATTTTCAGGCCGGGCGCGGTGGCTCAAGCCTGTAATCCTAGCACTTTGGGAGGCCGAGACGGGCGGATCACGAGGTCAGGAGATCGAGACCATCCTGACTAACACGGTGAAACCCCGTCTCTACTAAAAACTACAAAAAACTAGCCGGGCGAGGTGGCGGCGCCTGTAGTCCCAGCTACTCGGGAGGCTGAGGCAGGAGAATGGCGTGAACCCGGGAGGCGGAGCTTGCAGTGAGCTGAGATCCGGCCACAGCACTCCAGCCTGGGTGACAGCGCGAGACTCCGTCTCAAAAAAAAAAAAAAAAAAAAAAAAAAAAAGAAAAATTACATTTTCTGCAAAAAGAGTTGATTCTCTTTCTGTTTTTTTAGTTCTCACCTTGGCTCAATATATAATTCCTCAAGTCAAAATATTATACTTAGGTAGGTAGGGCAATCTAAAATAAAATCCCAAAGATGAGAACCTTCATTCTTTCAAACTTCGTTGAACTGTTATATTGCAAAGGATAACCTCCTGTTTTGGATTTTGGCTTATTTTGGTCCTCTGCAGAATGACTACATAAATGAGCCCCAGGAGGCCCATGAAAGGCAGTATGTTACTAACAGGGGCAGAACCACCCCGTACTTCTTTTGCCGTCTATTGATTTACCCACACTATAGCTCCAGGTCTTAAAACCTTCTATTCAAGAGAAAGGATATGGATATTTTTATAAAATCAGTTTGTGTGTGTGTTTTAAGAAAAGAAACCTAGAACTGTCTGCATTACAAGCATGACTGTGAAAGGGATTTTGTTCAGAGGAAGTGAATATTTTCGGCAACATTCAGAGTCTAGTTGCTCCAAGAAGTCCTAATGTACATCTTTTTTGCCTTGCTGAATCTTATCTACTTCACCTCCTTAAAATGCCAACCCATGGGCTGGGTGCGTTGGCTCATGCCTGTAATCCCAGCACTTTGGGAGGCCAAGGCGGGCAGATCACGAGGTCAGAAGTTCGAGATCAGCCTTACCAACATGGTGAAACTCCATCTCTACTAACAATACAAAAGTTAGCTGGGCGTGGTGGCGCGTGCCTGTAATCCCTGTACTCAGGAGGCTGAGGCAGGAGAATCGCTTGAAACCAGGAGGCAGAGGTTGCAATGAACCAATGAGCCAAGGTCGCACCACTGCACTCCAGTGCTCCGATCTGGGCGACAGAGGAAGACTTCGTCTCAAAAAAAAAAAAAAAAAAAGCCAACCCATGGTTTATCAAATCTACAAAACTCAATGCAATGTGCATCACTCCCTTTCTTCTTCCTTTTTCTCATTAACTAGCATCATTGCCCTCTTTGGCAACTGCACAGTTAGCAGGTATTGCCAGAAAGATTCTATTATAGACTGTTGACTCTTCTGCTCCCTTTTTTGTCTTGCTAAGTTTTTTTTTTTTTTTTTTTTTTTTTTGAGATGGAGTCTCACTCTGTTGCCCAGGCTGGAGTGCAGTGGCATGATCTCAGCTCACTGCAGCCTCCGTCTCCCAGGTTCAAGCAATTCTCCCACCTCAGCCTCCCGAGTAGCTGGAATTACAGGCGTGCACCACCACGCCTGGCTAATTTCTGTATTTTTAGTAGAGATGGGGTTTCACCATGTTGGCCAGGTTGGTCTTTAACTCCTGACCTCAGGTGATCCGCCAACCTTGGCCTCCCAAAGTGCTCAGATTATAGGCGTGAGCCACTGCACCTGGTCTCTTGCTAAGTTTTTAGGGACTGTTCTAATACCCTTTAACCATCCCTCCTCTTTTTTTTTCTCCTCCTCTTTTTTTTTTTTTTTTTTAAATAAATGAAGCCTTTAGATTTGTTTTAGTTTTTCTTCTTACCTACAAGTTCCACTGGCAGGTTGAGGCCCTTGTATGGTATCCAGTGATAGACGTTGAATCCATTCTTACTGGTATTTGCTCCTTGGAGGTGAAAAAAATAAATGTTTTATAAAGCTCAAATTGGTCTTATCAAACAAAACATCTGCTAGATCAGTGAATGACTGGTGACAGCAGGAGACAGCAGTGCTGGCCTCTCCAATAGAAGTCACTGCAGTTAATGGAAGCTATTATGGGAAAATTCTGGCACGAAGTTTTCTTTTTCTTTTCTTTTTTTTTCTCCTTCAGACAGCTAAAATTTTTTTAAAGAAAAAATGTATTCAGTTGCTAGGGTAACTGTGGTTTCAAAACTACCATAACAAAAGCCAGATATCACATATCAAACTACCAAATTGTTAATTTGACTGGTATTTTAAAATAATTGCTTGAAAGAGATGTTTTCTCCTTATCTTAGCTATAGAGAACAGAGGGAAAGGGAGATCAGGAAAAAAAGAAGAAAAAGGGAGAAAAAAACTGATAGATTTGTTTAAGAAATGTTTTTGCCTTGCGAAATATTTGTTGGAAGTAAAAATTATTTTACATTATGGATACATTTGCATGCAGGATTTATTTAGTCAGATTCAAAACATAAGGAGGATACTGGGTTATTCTGTTTTCAATTTCTCTTCCCGCATTTCAGGCCTTGCCTGGGTTTTAAGTGAACAGTTTTCCATGGGTACTTGGTAAAGGAACTGGTTACTTAGGGGAGTCGTGCATGTTCTGAAATCTTTTATGAGTGATTATGTTTTTCCTGTGTCTTGCTTTTCATCACTTGATTTAAAGTGAATATAATAAAGCCTTTAAGTGCTTGGATTCTGGAATTGGTCATATCTTGGACTAAATTCCTTTTCTATCCCTTACTAAATTCCTTCAACCTCTCTGAGTTTCTTCATTTGTAAAAAGAATAAGGCCAGGCAAAGTGGCTTACACTCAACATTTTGGGAGGCTGAGGTGGGTGGATCGCTTGAGCCCAGGAGTTTGAGACCTGCCTGAGCAACATGGGGAAACCCTGTCTCTACTAAAAGTAAACAAATAAATAAATTGCTGGGCAAGGTGGCATGTTCCTGTAGTACCAGCCACCTGGGAGGCTGAGATGGGAAGATCCATTGAGCCCGGAAGGTCAAAGGTGCAGTGAGCTGTGATTGCACCACTGTTCTCCAGCCTGGGCAACAGAGTGAGACTTTGTCTCTAAATTAATTAATTAATTAATTAAACCTTTACATATAAAAGAATATCAGCTGAGGGCTGTGGTGTGCATCTGTAGTTCCAGCTACTGGGGAGGCTGAGGTAGGAGGATCCTTTGGGACCAGGAGTTTGAGCCTGTAGTGCATTATGATCCCACCTGTGAATAGCAACTGGAGTCTGGCCTGGAAAACGCAGTGGGACCCTGTCTCTTAAAAAAACAGGGTGGAGGTGGGGGGAGGATGATATCAGAACAAATAAATTGCAAGGAAAGGAAAAGAGAGAGAATAACATATAGATTGAAAGACACTTGGGAGGTATATTAACTAAATGCAATGTGTGCATGTTTAGATCTGATTTGAAAAAAAATAACAACTAAAAAAATCATTTATGACACAACTGGGGAGACTTGAACATTGATTAGATATCTAATAATATTAAGGAATCATTTTAAATGTGTTTAGATATAATTATAGGATAACATGGTATTGGTGGATTTTTGGTGTTTTTTCTTTGACATTTGGATGCATACCGTAATATTTTCAAATAAAATAATATGATATCTGAAATTTGCCTCAAAATAAGGAAAAGGGAAATGTATGGGATAGAGAGGAAACAAGTTTGGCCATGAGCTGACAACTGTTGATACTGGGTGATGGAGATAGAAGGGCTCATTAAAATATTCTATTTCTAAATAAGTATTTGATTTTTTTTTCAATTTTCAGACAGGATCTTGCTCTGTCACCCAATCTGGAGCGCAATCATGGCTCACTTCAGCTTCGACCTACCAGGCTCAATCTATCCTCCCATGTCAGCCTCCCCGGTAGCTGGGACCACAGGCACACACAACCACGCTCAGCTAATTTTTGTATTTTTTATAGAGACAGGGTTTTACCATGTTGCCTAGGCTGGTCTCAAACTCCTGGGCTCAAGGGATCTGCCCTGCCTTGGCCTCCCAAAGTGCTGGGATTATAGGCTTGAGCCACTGTGCCCAGCAGGTATTTTCTACAATAAAAAAATTTTTAAAAGATATCAGTAAGACTCACCTGGTAAGGTTACTGTGGGGATTAAATGAGATGCTGTGTGTAAAGCACTTGGCAGAATGCCTGGTATATAATAATTGCTCAATAAATATTAGCTATTATTTTTAGAGACAAGGCCTCATCTTCCCCTCCTGCAGAACTATGAAAGCCAGACCATGAAATTTGTGGCTGACTGGAGCAGCTAACCTTACTCCTTCCAAATCAGGCAGCTGCAGGCTGTCATTGCATTCATCCTCATCCAACCTTGCTTCTGTACTAGGCCCTGTGCTTCCCACACACACACTAAAATTCTGTTTTATAGCGGCTGTTGGCTTTGCCTTTAGTTTCACTGTAAGTTTTAGCTGGGAATGCTATTTCAGTGGAAAATGGAAGGCAAGAACTTTTTTAGCTCAACTATTAATAAGTATTGAGCACATTGTTAGGAATTTTCCTATATAGTTTTATTTAACCTTCATAACAATCCTTCAAAGTCGAAATTATTAGCTTCATTTTAGAGAGGAGGAAAGACAAGTTTCAAGGCCTGCCCAAGGTCACAGGGCCTTAAAGTGGTGGGCCTTAATTCACACCCAGCTCCTGAGACCTCCAAAGGGCTTGTGCTTACCCAGGAGCCCTGGCTCTCAGCTCTCTTGCCTTTCTCTCCCTTATCCTAGCTTAAAAACAACTGCCATTCAGAAAAGGTTAAGTTGACATTCCTAATCAAAAGAGTCTGGACCAGGCGCAGTGGCTCACACCTATAATCCCAGCACTTTGGGAGGCTGAAGTGGGTGGATCAGGAGGTCAGGAGTTCGAGACCAGCCTGGCCAAGATGGTGAAACCCCGACTCTACTAAAAATACAAAAAATTAGCTAGGCGTGGTGGCGGGCGCCTGTAATCCCAGCTTCTCGGGAGGCTGAGGCAGGAGAGTCACTTGAACCCGGAAGGCGGAGGTTGCAGTCGGCCGAGATCGCGGGGCTGCACTCCAGCCTGGGCGACAGGGTGAGAGTCTGTCTCAAAAAAAAAAAAAAAAAAGAGAGAGAGAGTCTGACATCATGTTTATCTGTACTGTAGAGGCAGAGGCAGCACTGGTTTGCAGCCCAGTGGTAAGAGGTCTGCCCAACTGATGGGGAGAGTTACAGGCTTAGGAATAGCTTAGGCCGGTCCGAGGGGAGGCTCTGAATGTAGAAATAGAAAGAAAAAGGTTTTCGGGATTGCACTGACATTTGTGTTTCATTTCCCTCTTGTTCCAAATGCTATTCAACTTAAGGGAAGAAGAAAGCAGGGAGGGATACCCTATACGAAAACTGTTCCATTCCGAAAATTAAAAACAGCCAGCTGCCATCAAATACCATGGGCCCTTATATTCAAATTTCAGCTGTAATTTAGTTGGGAGGTTGCAATGGCACCCTAAACTGTCAAATGATGAGTTGACCCCAGAATCCTGCTTACATAAAGCCGGACAATTCCATGCAAGGCGGGTATCTGGTTACAACTGAAGTTATTGGTTGTTTACGTCCGACTTGTCCAGGAATGGAGCAGAGAAAGAGGAACCAGAAGAAAGAGAAACTCGCGACAACAGAGTTGCCGAAAGAGAAGTGTTGGCGCCTCAAACTTGAGGATCAGCTTCTTGGGCCCCACTCCAAGGTGTCGCGGCGGTCGGGTTCTTTCCGCCGCCCCCGGGAAAATTCTCAGCTAACCCTTTCTCCGCCGAGACCCAGAGGCCCTCGCTCTGACACCACTCCGGGAGCCAAGCTACTGTAAGGAGCTGATACCACCCCTCGCCGGCGCGAACCGCCCATGTCCCCAGACCCGCCCACCCCCTGCTGCGCATCCCTGACGTTCTAGCCCGGCGAAGATCCTCTTAAATTAGGAAACAATAGCTATTTAGGAAGAAGGGCAAATAACCCGCGCTCTGCGCGCCCAATCGTGGCATTCTTGGGAGTTCCCCGCGGGCAAGGAACTCTGCTGCTCCCGGCAGCTGCGGAAGAGAAAAAGGAGCCTGCGTGCTGGGGCAGGGGCGTCGCGAACTTGGGGCAACCCACCTCCAGGGCCCCGCCCCCGCTTTCCCGCCTGCCGGGGACCCGCCGAATGGGGAACCACCCTCCTCCCTGAGGCAAATTTGGAAGGGGAGGGGTCCAGAAGCTGTAGAGCCGGGGCGCCAAGCGCCAGATTCTGCCGCTCAGAAGTCGGGGGCAGTCCCCAGTCCCGCCTGAGGCCCCCGCGCTGACAGTGCGCTCCGCCGAGGGCGCGGGCCAGGCGCGCGGTGTCACCGCCACGAAGTCTTTTACTTGCCCTTAAGGAGCCGGCCCTCGACCCCTTGGAGGGTGGACATTCCTCCCATTCCCTCCTCCCCCTCCCCCGGGTCAGCGAAGAGACGAGAAATTGAGCTGGAGCGATGATTCCGCGAGCTCTGTAATTACGCACACACTGAAATCTTCACCTTTGACTTAAGTTCCTTGGCGCTGCGAGGACTGGGGCCCTGCATATTGATTAAATGCAGCCTCTATTTACCTAAACAATAAATGTAGAGATTAGCAACGTTCACTTGATCACAATAATGGGATTGACAATTAAGGGACAATGCATCCCAGATGTAGCGGAGCCTATGGGTTGCGTGCAGCGGGCAGAGGGCTTCTCGGAGAGGGACGCTTGGGCAGTTGCGGCGGCGGAGGTGGTGCAGAACAGGAAGCGGCGCGGAAGCACAGAGGGAGGCGGAGGGGGACGCCCATCCTCGTCAAGGTCTTCAGCCACCCCGCCCGGGAGGCTCGAAACTGGCTTTGGGGTACCTGAATGCCCCAACTCCCAGGGAGACATCTGGAGCTCGGAGCCACCCTCCCTGCGGCGATGGCACCTGCCTCAAGGCGGTCTCGCTTGCTGATGCCTGGCTGGGAAGGAGGATGGACGCCGCTGGCGTGTGCCCTGGTAAGTGTGTCTGTTTGTCATCAGTGTACATTCTGCATGTGGCAGCGGGGCGAGGGAGAGGAGCACGTGTCTAAAGTGCACGGAGCCTTCCTCTACCCCTATGTATATACCCTTCAGTCAATGTTCCAAGAAGCGGGTCAGGACGGAGGGTATCCTTCTGGATTTGGAAGGGCGTGGGTTTGACATCGGTGGGTGTGACGGGAAAGTCCAGCCTGTCAGGGTTGGGCTCTACAGTGGCCGAAATCAAGAAAGCATGGACGTGTCGGCCCAGGGCTGGCCTGTTTCCGGACATGTCACGGGGGTGCTTCGGTCCTCGAGGGGAGTATTACGATCTATCTTTTTTTCTCACCCTCTCACTGAACTGTAGGGTTCTGAGAAGAGGTTCTAGGAAGGAGAGGGCTGAAAGGAACTAACTTAGAAAAGAACCCAGGAGAGTGGAACATGGGGTAATAAAAGACAGATGAGCACAGTTGGGTGTGTGTGCGAAATCATGATCCAGCTGGAAGGGGTTCCAAACCCTGGACTGCCATCGCATACTGCCTGCAAAAGACAGACGCATGTTGCTTCTCTGATATTTCCCTCTTCTCTCTGAGCCCCATTATCAACCTGGAAGGCTTCTCATTCCACATTTAGACACAAACAAAAGGATTTGTCCCAGACACTCAAGAACAAGCCAGGACGAAGCCCTTTCCCGCCAAACCACGAAGGCCTGGAAATAAACAGCGCCTGCCCAGGCTCTGGGCGCGCGAGCTCGAGAGAGGACTTGGGTGGGAAGAGGCTCTAGAAGATCGGAAGGAGGGAGAGAGGAAGGGGGAGAAGCTTGGAAAGAGAAGAGGGAGGAGGAAGAGGAGGGACAGAGGCAGAGTGGGACCTGGGGTTCTGTTATAACCGCCCTTCCCCGCCCACGGTCTTTCCATCCCCTGTTCCCCTCCCCCATTTCAGAGCTGAAGGCCGACTGTGGGAGGAGGAGGTTAAACAAAGGGAATCCTCCTCCTCTGGGACGGGTGAAGCGCGTTTGTCCTCTCCTTGCAGGCTCTGGAAAAACTGGCAGGAATTTCCTTGTCGTGAGAAGATGGACGAGTGTGTCTGCAGTCGAGGAGACAACTACAAACAGACTTTGGGCAGGGAAGGCGGGCGGGCGGGGGTGGGGGTGGGGGCGGGGGCCAGCTTTGATCGCTCCAGCTCTGTTGTAATTTTGTCTTCGCCAGATAGATTAGCTGGAACCGCCAGCCCTAGCTTGGAATTCCGTTCCACGGAGTACCCTCCCTCCCCACCCCCCGCGTCATCTCGCGCCTGGAGCCGGGTCGCCGCTCCTTCCGAAGTCTCGCTGGAAACTTCAAGGGCTGATGGTTCTGTGTTCCTGACGTAATTAGGAGGCCACGCAGCTCCCCAACACTCCGTTAAACAAATATGTAAGTCGTCCTCCCTCTCTCTGGGGACAGACTCTAGGGAAGGAGGCAGCTGGGCCCGCTCCGGGTGGTGTCCTTGGCTAGCGGAGTGGCGTCGCTGTGACCTTCCGCCGCCCCTGGAGGCCTTGGCCTTTCTAAGTTCTTCCTTAGGAAGCGGAGAGAGAGAGGCAGAGAACGTGCACCTCGCCACCCACCGGACAAGCTGAGAGGACCTTGTCTTTGCTTGAAAAGTTTTCTAGATAAATCGCTCGGGTGGTTCTAAGCTATGATGAACCAGAGGCTGGGCCCGGTTCTTCTCCAGAAGAGCGTGTGGATGTAAAGGAGATGAAATCGTCCTCCCCCATTGCTTTCTTTTTCTTCCCCATATAAATCAGTCATATAATTCATTCGCATTGTTTAAGGTACATTGATCAATCTAATGGCTTGTAATAGGCTCCTAATTGCCACTTGCAGAATCCTGCAGGCTCACATTTGAACAGGGAAGGTTCCAGGCAAGTCCACCTGAAGCTTGAGTTTGGGCGATTACAGAACCCAGGAAGAAAGTCTAGATGGCACGGTCACTCCGGTCTCAGTTCTACAGGGGAGGGAAGAAAGGGGGTGTTAGTGGAGATATTTGCTGTTCATTTTTCCCCCAATCTCCCTTCCAAATCTGTCACGATTAATGAGCAAAGCCCATGCCACAATTAATAGATTATTGTGGACTGAGGATCATTTTGTTGATATCAGACAAGAAACTTTCCTTACTTGCATCCTTGTGTCTGTATTTACAGTAAAAACTTCCTTAGTCACAAACAGATATGCATTTAGCCATACCTTTTCTTTTTACTTACTTATTTTTAATAAAGCAACATCAGGAGTTGTGATAGGAAATAACATGGGGGAGGGTGTGTTAAAGGGAAGGAAGGAAAAGCCAGTCTTTATCCCAGAGTGTCCTGGAGGTATGCCTACACTCCTGTTTAACATCTTGTGGTTGTAGTGCCTTCTCCAAGCCCTGGATGGAGGAGGAAAGAGTTGGAAGCCTCCTCAAATCTGCCTATGAAAGGGTAAAACTGAGGAAACTGGTACTCTGGCTAGGAGAAACTGAGTAATGATCAGAATCCTGGCCTCTGGCTTTTCTTGATATTAGTTCAGGTCTATGTGAAAAGATTGCTTTAATGTCTCCAAAGGTGGTTCCATTAGAGTTGGCTGAGACAATACGTGTGCATTATTTTGGAAGAGATGCTCTTAAAAAGAAGAAAGTCGCTACAGAATGCCACATTTGCTTAGGTCTAAGACCCTTCTTTGGTAGTTGCTGAGGGAGGGAGGAAAGTAAAACCCCAAGGTGAATAGGCCCCCCATAGTTTCCGAGTGATGCAGTAAACAAATCTATGATGCTTGTTGAATAATCTTCCAATAATTGCAGTCATTAAAATCATCACACATTCTACAGTCACCTTCCTTCCTTTGACACACCAGTCTTTCCCTTAATTGTTAATGCATTTTGGGCTCAGATAAACAGATCAAGGCAAGCTTAAAATATATAGGCCAGATACATCTAACAGCAGAAAATTAGTTGCGTAACAAATGTTTGGACTATACTTAATAGACTAGGGGTTTTCAATTTCTTCAGCAGACCCTACAGAGGCAAGAAAGATTTGCATCTTCTACCACTGCTAAATAGCAGTGACGCCTCTGAGATACAAAAAAAAGAAAAGATGAAAGTCCCATTGGCCTATTGAATCTTCCTTGCTCTTTCATTTGCAAGGGTTGGGCTGGAATTAGGACATTACAGAACAAATATTAAAGGAAAGCTCAACAGAAACTGTGGGAGAGTTCCTCAATTCTTAATTAATTTTCTCCATCCATTTGATCTCAACAACTGGTCCTTTAAAAAATATAAATATGTGTTAACTATAAAAGATTCCCTGCTAATCAAAGGCTGTATTTCATTTTCACCCACCGCTGACAAGACTCCAACTGTGGAAAGGATTCACCTGACTCAACAGGCACTATGGACCTTCCTGGGCTTCCTTCTCCCTTCCTCATGGCAGGCAACATTGGTACACAAGGGCAGCTTTTTCTTTTTTTAACTCAAGTTATTAATGTATCTCTGCAACTCCCACACCGTGCTGACCTGATAATCACTGCTCTAGTGAAGATCATGCAAATGAAAAGCATAATTAATTGCACAAATCATTTAAAAAGGAGCGCTGTGGCTTAGCAAATAAATAAAGGCAGTAGGGAGGACAGGTCAGATAAATGCTTTTTATAGGCTGGGCTCCCTTCACCCCCAACCCCTCCTCCTAGTCCCGGTGGTCCAGACTTTGACTGCAGCCAGCCTGGCCAAGGCGAGCACCTTCCGTTCCTCCTTCCCCAATGCCTCCCCTTCAACCATATTCCGGAGTCCCCCCAACTCCACCTCACCCCACCCCAACCTCACCCCACCCCAGTGGTGTATATCCACTGCTAAACTCTGTGCTAGGTCAAAGCTCCGGGGAGACTGGGCAGTCACTTAATATTTAACCAACTACTATATCTAGTTATTCAGAAAATAACTGGTCCTCCCAGTCGCCACTATGTTTTCTGCGCATCAGGGAGAAGCATTTTATCTGTGGCTTAGGAGGTCCAATCCTTCCTATCAGCGCTAATGACCGAATTGTTTCCCTGGCTTTGCCTTCTAAACACAGCAACTTGAGCAGTTGCTCAGATCAAAGCTCCCGGGAGAGGCTAGATGGGAGAAACAATATTTGTTCAAAGGAAGTGAACTCTTCCCTTTAATTACCCTATTCTTCTTTATTAGGATTCGTATTGAATTTTTTTTGCAAAAAAATTATGTTGATTTAACCATAGTGTATTTATGATGTAAATATATTCCAAGATGAAAACGTCACGGATCAATTGTAAAGGACCCGGATACATAATTTTAAAAAATCAGTTTCAGTGTATATGAGGTTCTCACCCCACTTTCGCTGCTCAGTCAGATTTGTTTATGCAGAATCGACATTTAATAGTGCTAATTGCACTCCAGTTAAATTGCCCTGATTGCAGAAAGGGAAGCAATTTTCGTGCTCTCTGTCTGGGTTTGGAAGAAATTGTTTTATATTCACCTCTTTATAAAGAAGTGGAGATAAGGCACCGGGGCCTTTGCACAAATTGCACTTAGGGGCTGACTGGCAGCATTCAGGCGCTATAATAGAGCATTATTTGGCCGTTTTGAATAATGTAAAGCGTTTGCTGAAAGCTATTCTCCTGAAAATTGCTTTAACTTTTAAAAGGGTGATGATTCACTCCAAACCAGGCCTTTGTTACATTGTCATTATTTCCCCAAATGTTTTAACAGTCAGCTCAACACTTTAGCATAACACATTGATCTTTGTTTAAAAACTAGATTTTTTTAGAGGATGAAAAAAATCTGTCAGACGAAAAAAATCTGGACTTCCTCCGAAAGATTTCCTTGGGGCCCCACCTTAGAGTTGAAGTGGCCCGGGTGTTTGCCTGCGTTCGTTTGGAAGATTTCCCTAACTTTTATTGTGATGCAGACGCGTGTATCTAAAGGAATATGCGAGTGCCCACGTCTAGAGTCTGACAGCTGGAACTACGGGAAAACGGCGGGAGGCGGAGGGGAGGGGACCCGAGGGGAGGAGGAGAAGAGGAAGGCGAGCAGGGCGCCGGAGCCCGAGGTGTCTGCGAGAACTGTTTTAAATGGTTGGCTTGAAAATGTCACTAGTGCTAAGTGGCTTTTCGGATTGTCTTATTTATTACTTTGTCAGATTTCCTTAAGGAGAGGGTGTGTTGGGGGTGGGGGAGGAGGTGGACGGGAGAAACCTCGGCGTTTCTCCTCCCCGGGCTGCACAGGGTGAGTCGGAAACGCCTCGCTGCCACTTAACAATCCCTCTATTAGTAAATCCACGCGGAGACTCTATGGGAAGCCGAGAACCACTGTCTTCTTCCAGGGCAGAAGTCACCTGTTGGGAACTGCCCCCGGGTCCCCCTGCTGGGCTTTCCGGCTCGTCTAGGCGGTCTGATTTCTCCTCAACCCTCCACCCCGCGTCCCCCAGGGACTTTTCACACCTCCCCACCCCCATTTCCACTACAGTCTCCCAGGGCACAGCACTTCATTGACAGCCACACGAGCCTTCTCGTTCTCTTCTCCTCTGTCCCTTCTCTTTCTCTGTCATAATTTCCTTGGTGCTTTCGCCACCTTAAACAAAAAAGAGAAAAAAATTAAAGAAGAAGAAGAAAAAAGAAAACATTCTGAGCCAAAGTATTTTAACAGGAATCCAAGAAAGCGACCCTCATAGCCCTCCCCACCCACGGAGTGCGCCAAGACGCACCCAGGCTCCATCACAGGGCCGAGAGCAGTGCCACTCTGGTCATACTTTTAGGTCAAGAGATCTTGCAAAAGAGAAGAGAAAACACGGGTGGCACAGTTCCACATCCTTGTCATTTGCACCCGCTCCGCGACAACTCATCGTTTGCACTCGAGGGTTTGGGGTTGGTAGTTTAATTTTTTTTTTTCCTAAGAAGCAGGGTGTGGGTTTGGTGGGGAGTGTGCTGTGTTAAAACCAGCGCCCAGGTCTGCCCGAGGGCACTGGTATTTCTGGTTCAGAAACAGCTTCTGGTTACCCTGGAGAAGAAAGAGAAAGCGGGGCCCAGAAAGAGAAAAACAAGCAGTTCAGCGGTTGCTGGGGGACTCGAAGACGCACCCTGGTCTGTTTGAGGATACCTCTTTTCACATTGACAAGGTCCAGGGAGGACTTCAGGATGCTTCCAGCCTGCAAAATGTGGGGGCGCCCACGTGTGGCCTGGTCCTCAGCCTTCCCGGGTGAAAATCCTGGAGAGATTTCTTGGGCACGTCCGTGAAAGCAGGGCACTAAGGGGGACCCCACCTCTTAACACGGCGCACTTGCCTTACAAACGAGACTCTAGGCCTTGGCAGTCTGGAGTGGGAGTGGGCTGGAGCTGGGACAAGAAAATTCCACTCCAGGATGAAACGCGACATGCAAATCTTCACCGGGTTAAACAAACAGCCCAGCAAGCTGCAGCTTCAGCGGAGGTGGAGGTGGGGGCGGACGCCGCTCGCGCCGGTCTCTGTTTCCAAAGTTGTTACAATGTGAAAATAAGCGGCTTCGTGCAGCGTGTTGTATGGGCTGATGCCTCCCACCCCCACGCCAGCCCCCAGCAAAACCCGGCAGATAATCAGCACATCCCACTGTTTAGTCATATTTGACAACTGGGTTAACCTGGTATCTTAGCGCTGGCGAAACCGTACAAAGGGTGCCCTCAATTACCACCAGAAGCCTCTAGCGTGAGTGGCACTTGTATTACCCCCCGGGTCAGAGGCCAGAGCGACAATTAGGAAGTCACTTACACTGCTGGGGGGAAATGGCGGGATACAGCAGGCTCCAGGCCCTCCCAACAAATCTGTGGATGTAGATCTGTACAGAGAGGCCTATTTCGCTCCTCTCGGAGGAACTGTCCCTTCGTGCCCACTCCCCAGTATAACTGTGAGAGAAACATTGAATCTAGTGGAATAAGGAATTGGGTAGAAGACACACGAAAATGATTTAAAAAAAAAAAATCCCAAGCAAGAATGATAGATATAAGCTGAAGTTGTGTTCTGTAGGCAAGAGCCTGGACACACAAAGTGAGGGCTGACATTTCCGTCTCCACTTGGGCCCTGCTGGTGCGGGCTGTGCCTGGGTGTCTCCTCCTCTCCTGCCTCCTTTCCTACAAGTGGGGAGTCGAGTAGGACTGTCAGCCCTAACTTGCAACATCTCGGGGTGGTTTGTGTGTGGGGGGGTGCTTGTGGCCCGGTTTCATTGGTACTTAAACCTGGCTTGGTGCGTGAGTGTGTGCAAATTTTTAATTGCACTGTAATTTCTTCAGTCCCCAGCCCGCCCTCGCCCCCCACCCAAGTATTCCCCCCCTACTCCCCCCCACCCCCGCCGCCCTAGCTAGCAGACTTGACTGGCACGCGCCGGGAGCCCGGGCCCGGGCCCCTCGGCGCGTCTGATTGGCTGCGGGGCAGCTCCCGTCTGCTCTGCCTGCGCCCTCATTGGGTGAGAGGCGCAGCCAGCGGCACTTCAAAGCGGGTGCTCCTCACACTTAGGCTGAGTTTAGCCGGCTGGAGCCCGGAGTCCGCTCGGCGCGAGCGCGGGGACGCGGGAGCCGCGCGGGACCCAAGCAGTTTTTCCGAGCAGCCGCCAGGCTCAGCCCCGCTCCCAGCCTCGCTGCGCAGCCAGAGACCTGCTATGGCCACGTCTATACTGGGGGTAAGTCGCAAGCGCGGCAATGCATTTGCTTGTTTTAACCGGAGTAATTTTTCATTATGGCTTCTGGGGTCTGCGGCTCCCGAGAAACTGTTGCTGCTCGACTGCAGCTTCAGCTTCTATTAGCACTTTCCACATTTCTGGGACTGATTTTTTCCCAAGTTTTTGGAACCCAGCAGATGCCTTTGCAAGAAAAGGTCTTCTTAATGAAGTCCTTTTTTACTTGGTTTCAAAGAAAAGCTAGAGGTTTCTTTTCTTCCCCTCGTGATTTATACCCCACCCCCCGCCTTACTTTGGGAATTTTGTTGCAATTATGCGACAGTGGTGTTTCCAGAAAACAGTCTTAATCGTTTTGTAGTCCATCTAGTCACGCTAATAAATATTTACATTTCTGCGGCTCCCCAGTTCGCCCGTGACTTTGAAAATACGTCTCTGGCCGCTTATCCTCGGATTGTTGTTTTCATAATCGCTGTGTTTGTGTGTGTGTAAACTTTAAAACCAAACGTTTTCTATTAATAAAGAAAAGTCAAGTCGTAGCCACCCTGGGAATGCTGCAAGTTTCGCCCGTCCCTGGCTGCTGTTTCGGCCGCCTCCGCCCTCGCCCGGTGTTTGTTGTCTCTGGTCTCTGTGTTTACCTTCGCGCTTCACCCCGAAGGGCGACTTGGGGTCTTCTGGGAGAGGAGCCGGTTTACCGCAACAACCCAAGTCCGGTTGTAGTCAGGGTTGCAGTGACTGAGGCGGGGAACACGGAGGCATCTTTGATTTACAGCCTCAGCGAAGAGCAACTTTCCGGCGCCCGGACCTTCGCCGCGGTGATGGCCACTGTCCCGCGCCCGGTGCAGTGACTCTTCCGCGGGCGCGTGGGGAGGAGGCGCGAGACGGGGAGCTAGGGCCCCCCGGGAGCAGCCGCAGGGGACGAGGCTGCTCACGGGTGCACTTTCTTTCTTCCCCACTTCCTCCTGCCCTCTTCCTCCTTGCTCCCTCCCCCATCCTACCCACTTTAGGAAGAGCCGCGCTTCGGAACGACCCCGTTGGCCATGCTAGCGGCGACCTGCAACAAGATCGGCAACACGAGCCCGCTGACGACGCTGCCGGAGTCGAGCGCCTTCGCCAAAGGCGGCTTTCACCCCTGGAAGCGCTCCTCGTCCAGCTGCAACCTCGGCTCTAGCCTCTCGGGCTTCGCGGTGGCCACCGGGGGCCGTGGCTCGGGCGGCCTGGCGGGCGGCTCGGGCGCCGCCAACAGCGCCTTCTGCCTGGCCTCCACGTCGCCCACGTCGTCCGCCTTCAGCAGCGACTACGGCGGCCTCTTCTCCAACTCCGCGGCTGCCGCGGCGGCAGCTGCCGGAGTGTCCCCGCAGGAGGCGGGTGGCCAGTCGGCCTTCATTTCCAAGGTGCACACGACGGCGGCCGACGGCCTGTACCCGCGCGTGGGCATGGCGCACCCGTACGAGTCGTGGTACAAGTCGGGCTTCCATTCGACGCTGGCGGCCGGCGAGGTGACCAACGGCGCGGCGTCGTCGTGGTGGGACGTGCACAGCAGCCCGGGGTCGTGGCTGGAAGTGCAGAACCCCGCTGGGGGGCTCCAGAGCTCGCTGCACTCGGGCGCCCCCCAGGCCTCGCTGCACTCGCAGCTGGGCACCTACAACCCCGACTTCAGTTCGCTCACGCACTCGGCCTTCAGCTCCACCGGTCTCGGCTCCTCCGCCGCCGCCGCCTCGCACCTGCTCTCCACCAGCCAGCACCTGCTGGCCCAGGACGGCTTCAAGCCGGTGTTGCCCTCCTATTCGGACTCCAGCGCCGCCGTGGCAGCCGCCGCCGCCAGCGCCATGATCTCGGGCGCCGCGGCCGCCGCCGCCGGGGGGAGCTCAGCACGCTCTGCCCGCCGCTATTCGGGCCGCGCCACCTGCGACTGCCCCAACTGCCAGGAGGCGGAGCGGCTGGGCCCGGCCGGGGCGAGCCTGCGGCGCAAGGGCCTGCACAGCTGCCACATCCCGGGCTGCGGCAAGGTGTATGGGAAGACGTCGCACCTGAAGGCGCACCTGCGCTGGCACACGGGCGAGCGGCCCTTCGTGTGCAACTGGCTCTTCTGCGGCAAGCGCTTCACGCGCTCGGACGAGCTGCAGCGGCACCTGCGGACTCACACGGGCGAGAAGCGCTTCGCCTGTCCTGTGTGCAACAAGCGCTTCATGCGCAGCGATCACCTGAGCAAACACATTAAGACGCACAACGGGGGCGGCGGGGGCAAAAAGGGCAGCGACAGTGACACGGACGCCAGCAACCTGGAGACGCCCCGTTCCGAATCCCCCGACCTCATCCTGCATGACTCCGGAGTCAGTGCCGCCCGGGCGGCGGCAGCGGCAGCAGCTGCGGCGGCGGCGGCGGCGGCGGCGGCGGCCTCCTCGGGAGGCAAGGAAGCAGGGTCTGGCCCCAACGACTCTTAAGAGACCGGGCGAGAGGCGCGAGCACGCGAGCGAGTAGAGACACCGAGAACGAACGAGAGGTTCGGAGGGCGAGAGAGTGGGGGACGGGAGGGCAGGGGCTTCAGTGACGCCCCCGGGGCACCGGCTGGGCGCGAGGTGGAGCCGCTCAGGGTTCCCGGGCTGCGGTTCGCCCGCCATGCGAGGAGCTCCCCGCGCCTTCCGCGCCCGGATGAGAATCGAATGCGTGGTCCGGAAACAAAAGCGAACCATCCTCCGACACAAACACTTTAAAAACTGTACTCCCAGACGTACACATACACCGGAGACCTGCAACCACAAGCACGCACACTCGCGCGCGCACACACATACCACTCGCCCAAACTTCTCGAGCGAAGAGCAATACATAGAAAGGCTCCCTCTTTGCCCACTATCCACCTCCCTCCAACACCCGTCTCTTTCCTTTTCTCAAAAACAAGCCACCACCCAGCCAAGGACTGTCAGAACATTTGAAAACAAACGGGACCGATAAAAACACCCTTTGTGTGGATTATATTATATATAAAATGCTCCAAGTCCTGCCTGATGTCTACTTACAATGAGACTTTTCCTAAAAAAGGAAGCATCGAAAGGCTTAAGGTGAGATATTAAACTGGAAGTCTAGCGACAGTTTCTCTGTATTTCATAACATCTGTATAAATAGGGTTCAAAATATTGTGTTCTCTTTTATTTTCTTGTAAATGTTCATTCGAATAGTTTTTTTGGGTGAATCCCTGAAATTCAGGGAGTTTTTTTAATTTTCTGATGCACTTTGTGAAAGTCAGTATATATGTAAAAGATATTTAAAATGTTGAGTTATCATTTCACTCACAAACACGTAAGTTAAGGTCATCTAAAGAAATTAAATGCGTTTATCTGTATGAAGAAAATCTTGACATCATATTTTCATTTTGGTATTATTAAAGGACTCTGAACAATACATTTCCTTTTTTAAAAATCCTGTTTCCCCCTCAGTAACCTTTTCGTGGGTCGATTTTTTTTTTTTCGGTTGGGAAAAAATTCCCTTAATGTTAGTTGTAGGTAATGTAAAGTTTATGTGGGTTATAAAAGCCATACTACATATACGTTTTTGAGAAGTCAAAATTATTTATTTGTATATCAACAGCATAAATTAAATTGGGTTATAAGGACGTGTAGTTGCATTGCTTAATGTGAAGGCTCTCAAAAGGTGACATTTTAAAACTCCGGAGCGCCTAAAAAATGCAAAGGTCCTTGGCAGCTTTAACTGGGGAGGTGCCTAAACCTCTGGGAGGTGTCAGAGAAAATTCTGGTGGGTTTGTTTGTTTTTAAAAAGTGATTTAAAAACAATCTGTGAAAGGAAAACGCTTTAAAAAAAGAAGTCTTTAGCTCCCAAGGCCCTGTATGTTGGAAGGCAACTCAAGGGAATAAATCGCTAGAGTCAATACCCCGGAAAAGACATTTCATGCCTAAATGAAAATCTTGTTAAATGTTATTAATTTTGACTTAGAGCACACAGCAGCCCCCTGTGCCTTGTATTCCCTTATTAGGGATTCATGTCTTATCAAATATCTAATTAATCTCCTAGACATCATTTGTTCTGGCCAACTTTATCTCAGCTGGTCCGCGGGGAAAACTCCAAATATTCTCTGTGACAAAGCTCCCTTGAAGATCTTTTTAATTGTCTAAATTAACTGCACCAAATTTGCATGTCAAACGGTAAAGGGCAACCTGAGATAAAATGTAAACGTTTTAAAAGCTCCCAAACTAAGCACTTGATTTGATAACTAGGCTTTTTAATGTTATGGAAGACAACTGCTCCTTTCCTTTTCAAAGACGGCTGATCTATGCAAATAGTGAATTGGAAATGCCTAGGTCTCCGCGCCGTCAAATGGCCCTCGCAGGTTATTTGAATATCAGTGGCGCTGCTTCTGAAAAGGTTCAAGGATGCTCTCTGACTTCTTTGTGATTACTCAGTGCGGCGTCTTATTCTGAAGAAAAAAACTCAGGAATAATTAAAGGCTGGGATCAGGCCTGGGAACACATTTGGGACAGGAATCTCATTTAGACAGTCTCTTTCAAAATAAGGCACAGTTAAATTGACCAGAAGGCAATTATTGAAATGAAAATTATTTTCACTCTCTTTGTCTTCTGACCACCAACTTAACAGCCCTAGTTTAAAAGAGGGAGAAGAGGGAGAGACAAAAAGAAAATTGGTAAATGAGATAATTTCGCAATTCGAAAAAATGTTAATTTAGAAAATAAAGTACATATTTACAGAATAAAAAATATTTCTAAAAGACTTCCCACACAAAAGGAAGTACAAGCGAAGTCAGCACCAACATAATTTGTTTTTCCATTTTTGATTACTGTCCACCTTGGGAATTTGAGCGAAGGTTTTGATTTTTAGGAAAGAAAAAATAAATTCTTGTTATTAACAATCATCAAAATGTTTTCTCGGAAACTGTTCTGAAACACCAAGTCGCAAAGTAGCGATAAAACAGAACGAAGGTCCCCAGCAGGGAGTTTGCAGCGTGACATTCAATGGCTTCTTCCTTCTCCTTCTCGAGCTCCCCGCAGCCAGGCTGCCCCGCTCTTCTTCCTGGAGTTTTTCTTCACTTTGGCCTTTTTCTCTCCCCGATCAAGCTGTTCATAACCGGGAGCACCCCACTCCCTAAGCGCCTCTGGTCGGGGGATGGTCTTCTGGAGAGCCAGCTGGTAGGGGCTCGTTTCCTGGAGGGGCTTCGGGCCGGGGCACTGGAGGCCCAGAGGGTGCCTGGCGCGTTTGGGGGCCGCGGGCTGGCGGCGCGGGGTAAAGGGTGTGGTGGGTCTCCCCAGGAACGCGGGCGCCCGGGCGTCGGGCCCAAGCAGCTTTGTTTGTCGTTGATAATAAAGGCAGATCAAAGGGCCCGGCTGTGCAGGTCCCGCTGGCCGCGCGGCTCCCTCCGCAGGCCAGTGATCAAGGCCTGTGAGCGCTGCCTCTGCCCCGCGGGTCAGCGGACGTCCATCACCCAGGCTCCTGGGAGCGACGGGCGGCTGCCCCGGCCCGAGCGTCCAGCCGGGAGGCAGCAGTACACGGAACCTGAGCCCAGAGGGAGCGGGGCCCCGGGGCCCCGGCCGAAGCCAACAGGCGAAAAGAGGGCCTAGGCCCCCTGCCCGGCCTCCCCCTTGCCCTAGGCGCCCCTGGGGGCACCGGGAACCTTGACTTGAGCAGGTGGCGACCTGCCGGCCGGGGTTGACCAAATTGGAGACAGCGCGCGTGGGAGGCGAGAACCCCCCAGTTAGAACACGAGTTCGGTCCCCAATTGCGGTGGGTCCGCGCCTCCCCAGGGCCACCTCGGGGCCCCAGAGGCCTGTGCCTCTCCGGCTCAGGGGCCAGAAGGAGCTGGAGGCGGTGGCCAAGGGCCCAAACTCAGAGATGGGTAGCGGCCTGGAGGTCCGCGCGGGCGGGGGCCGCGGCCTGGGGGCGCAGAGTCGCGCCTGGGCCCTGGTGAGGGCGGTGCGATTTCGAGTTCCCCAGTTTCCCTGGCGTTTCCTGTCCCATAGCTTCCAGCGCAACAGAGGAACGAAAAGCAAATTTTCCTCCGCCCTGCGCCCACCCAGCCACGATCCACACCATCCTCTGGCGTCTCCTTTTCTGACACCAGTTTTCTCCCCTTGGAATGAATTGGGTTCTACCTGACAAGGAAAAAGAAAAAGAAAAGAAAGATTTTCTTTCCTCGAGGCGGGAAACAACATTATTTTGATGAGATTAGATTGTGCACCTGAATGACGTGTCTGGACCTTCCGTCAAATCGTTACAAGTCGTGTAAAATTGAATTTCTTTTTATTCGGATGGAAACTTTATTTATTTTAACTCTAATCTTATTTGCATCTATTATCTGTATTCACCAAGGCTCTCTTCCACTACAAAAATGCAGATGAAGTAAATCTCACATAAATCCCGCCCATTTGTGTAATTGGTATACTAAGTGTTTATTTTAAGTGAGAATAATTTAGCTACAAATTTTCTTAAGGAATAACATTCTTAACACATTAAAAAAACTGAAAACTCTGATTTGCTTTTATGTTTGACAGTAGCTCTTGATTCCCATAAGAGGAACTTGGCGAGTGCGGCTCGCTGGCGCCACCTAGAGCTCCGAGGCGGGAAGGCCGCCGCCTGCCCGTCTTGCGGCTGTCAGCATGTGGAGACCGGCTTTTGCCGCGAGCAGCAGCAATCAAGCGGATCCTGCGAAGAAACGCGAGGGTTTGCGTTCCAGCGGGGAACGAACCCTGCTATTGGGGGTGGGGAGCACTACTTGGCAGTGGCTTCTGGGCAAAAGGGTCGTTTCTGGAACGTGCTAACTGAAAATCCAAACAAAACAAAATAAGGACCGGTTGGCCCTGGTCTTAGAATTGTCGCATTTAACATCCTTTTCAAGGCAACTTCAGGGTCTTCCAACTTAAAGTTGAGAGCGCTGAAGCGTTATCGGCAGCGACGTGGACCCCAGGATGTGGGGATCCAGCTGTGGACGCAGACCCCTACGACTCTGCATCCGCGGCTCCCGGCCCGCAAGGCCCGCGTGGACTATCCGGGGCGGGCTGGAACCAGGCCGATTCAAACAGGTCACCAAACCATCCCACCCTACCACCCTCCCGTGGACCATCAGGCAGGCAAGGGACCCGCTGCTTTCGCAGCCCCAACCCGAGGCGGGCCAGAGCAGCCTTCTGCCTCGCCTTCGTCCTCCGGCGGACACCCCAGCCCGAGTGGGGCGCGGGGGGCTGCTGGGCAGGCAGGAGCCGGGTCTGGCGCGCAAGGCCCCCGAGGCGGCGAGAAGCCCCCAGATGCCCCGCTCCAGGCCTCCCCGAAGGGTGCGCACATCCTCCCGGAGCAAAACGACCCCTTTTGTCCTCTCCTTTTCCCTTTGAAACCCAAATCTGAAATCGGGTAACAGTTGGGGGCGTTGGCCAATTTTCTCTCTTCTCAGTGCATCGTCCTACCCCGCCGCCCCTTTCCGTCCTCTTCCAGTCCACTGTCTCCCTGACCCCAACCTGTCTTCGGACTACGTGGAGTGACTTCCTCCTCCTCCGTTTTTGTGCCCCCCCACCTCCCCAGCGCGTATTTATTGTATTTTAATTTAAAAAGCGACACCTTCAAACCCTGCGCCCGAGGCGGCTGAGGCGCCGTCACCCGCAGTCGAGAAAGCCCGGCCAAGGCGCCTGGGTGCCGGGCTCCCTGAACTCGCGCCTGGGAGCAGCAGCGCGTTTCCGGGGACTCGCAGCCACCTTTGCGGCGGGTAACTCGGCTGGGTTTGTATTTGCTGTTTTAATACAAACCCCGCCGCACTGCCTATTTCAAAGATGTGCTAATTACTACTTGGATAGCAGGGCGCAAAGTCCTTGTCCATTTCCCAGTACAAAGTAGGTTGCTAGAAAATTTGAAATTGCCTTTCAGCCTAAAGCTGCCTTACCTGAATGTCATAATTACAGTAATTATGTACATCCAAATTACATGCTAATTAAATTAGAATCAAATCGTTCTAAATCGAAATCAAATGAGGTAGTGAAGAATTAATCAATGACAACATAAATAGAGAGCTTCCTTCAGAGATATTTATTGTAACGATACAAGGAGGAATTTGATCTGAAAAAGTCACCTGTTTGTTTACTTTCAAATTAGTAATCAGTTATTATCCCTTCTCCATAATTTTAACCGTTCAGTGTTATTTACCCCCCACCCTTCCCAGACGCTGGAGTGTATAGAAATATGTATGAAGTAAATATATACAGACATGCCTCCCCCATATATTGTTGATACAAATATAGACTGTGTTTGCAACTCCAGTTAAGGAAAGGGTTTCCTTTCCTTAAATGTCCGTGGGGATGTCCGTGGGGACACGTTCCTCCAGGGCCGGCTGTCGAGGACCCGGAAAACCACAGCCCCTAAGAGTTCCAGATTTTCCAAGACCCTTATACTCTCTTCCTTTAGAATTTCACACTGGGGATTTTGCATTGTTTTGCCGGCGTGTAACGATTTCAGGGTGATTCATTTATTTATAAAGGAAATGCAAAATGACAGGGTGTCTCCCCCAGTCCACATTCTGCTTGCAGATTGCTGACGAAAGTTGATATCTTCATGTTTGTCCCAAGAGCTTCAGAAAGCGCCCTCTTCACCTGTGGAGCGCGAGCGACCAGAACAATTCGCTCGCTTTCCTAACTGCTGAAGGCGAGTCCGACCCGCGCGGGGGACTGCGCCAGAGGCCCGGCAAGCTTAGGCGGGGACTGGCAGGGCCCTTGGCGGGCGGGCCCCCAGCGGAAAGGCCTGAGAATTGCTTCTAGGGGGTGGCTTGGGCCAACGGGGGGCCAGGGAGCCACGCAGAGGGCCGGCCCCGACCGTTCCCCGCCGCACCTTGTGGGTCGGGTGTCGGGCGGCCTCCTGGCGCCGGAGGCGCAACTGCTAGGAAGGGTGTGCGCCCCCTCATTCTCGGCCTCCTCATTTCGGTTTGGGGTGTTTTCACAAGGTTGCCAGACGCGCATCCAGAGAAGGAAACCACCAGAGCACGCAGAGGGGCGTCGCCTCGGGATGGGAAGGGGCGACCCCAGCCAGGATTCATCCCGTCACCCTACTCCACCCCCCATTCTGGATTCCTTTAGGTTTAGGGCGACGTCCTCCTGGGAAGCCCTGCTCTATCAGTCCAGGAACCCTCGGACCTCCACTTCTTCCACCCCCTCGCAAAGCCCTTCAAGCCGGAGGGACTGGAGAAAGGCGACTCCGGGGCAGCTTGGACCGGAGGGTGGGTTTCTTTTCATTCCAGGCAGTTCTCCGTGTTCATCCCGCACATCTTCGTCATTATTGTTACATTCTGGGCATTCTGGGGGTGATGTTAAGTGTGGCGTGAAGGGAGGAGAAACGGGGAAGGTGCTGTGGAGTTACCTCTTCCTTTCCCGTCATCAGGAACCGGATTTTAGGAGCCTCGATCAGGTAGGAGAGCTCTCAGCGGGCCCCCGCTTTCCCAAACCTTAGTTTCCCTGATCTGACTTGTTCCTCACAACTTTTTAAAGGCCTTTCGCCTTTTTATCAGAGAATGCTCCCAAGGCCTGCAGGTATTGCATGCTTTTATCTCTTTTCAAGAAATGACAACTATAGTAGAGGTTTTCTTTTTCAGAAAACCTAAATAAGATTTTTAAATATCATTCAGCTGCTGAAGCTAAAAGTGCTACTTTCTTCCTGGTCTTAGGACCGGAGTGTGGAGCTGCGGCCCTCCGGAGCCGCCTCCACCAGCGTCTTGGCCCAGTGGTCGTTAGGTAAGGAGAAGAGTGAAATGGCTCAGGTGGATTTTGAACTGGTTGAGCTTCAATGCCAAAGCACAAATGTTCGGTGATTAAAACTGGGAAACGCCTGCTCCCAGCAGCGTGGAATGATTTGATTCACTATGAGCAAGCAGTCTCATGGAAGAACAGCAAGAAAGGTCTCTCCAAACCTTTCGGATGAAAAGCTTTCTTAAGATTACAGCCCTACGGTTCAAAACAAGATCTCCGCTTCATAATGCAAGGTAAGCAGACCTGCCACTATGCTGCAGAAACCTCTGCCCATTTTGGCCTTTATTAAAATAAATTATGACTAATTTACCACGGAGACGTTCAGATAAACAAGTTCTAACCTAGCAACTTGATATTTCTTGGTTATTTATAAATCGACAGCACCTCCTACAGGAATTAATTTGCTAGTGTTATGTTAAATGTTAAGTTAGGAGAAAAGTCCCTGCGGAGGCAGAAGGAGAAATGCCTCCAAAATGTGTCCTATGCGCGTGCAGTTCCAGGCCCATGGATGAATAAGAAACGTGTAAGTCTGCCAGCCTGGATGAATAAGAAACGTGTAAGTCTGCCAAGATTTCTTTAAAGGAACTTCTCTATTAAGGGTAAGAATGACAAATTTCACCAGGCTGGTTTTCTAAAAAATATCCCCGTTGAGGACTTTTGTTTGGGTTCTCAAGTCATAGATTCACTAACCGTGGAGGATTCTTCTTGGGTTTTAGGTACTGAGAGTAATCTCTACACATACTAGACATCCCTTTTATTATGAGGTTTATCTTACGAGGTTCATCTCCTTGGTTTCTACCTTATATTTCAAAAGGCAAAAGCAGAATTACATGTCCAATATTTTTATTTTAAAGAAACTTCCAATTATTTTACCCATCATTAGGGTATGTGGAACACATTAGCTAAGCCTCTTGAAAGCTTTGTTATCATGGTATGATTTTGTGTGAAAATGCCTCTCTTCCGTTTTTAAGTTTATAAAGTTAGAATGGTAGTTCATTAGGGCTGTTGAGCACCCTTGGGTGACCAAGGCTGAAAGCCAGACAGAAAATCAACATCTTCCATAACTACATGGAAATTTTTTCTCAGAATTAGATGGGTAAAAATATTGGAGCTTCTGGCAGTACTTTCTAGTTTCTCAATCCTAACAATAAGGATAATTAAATCAGAGACTAAAAAAATCTCACTTTATAAAGTTAAAAGTGGGCCACATTGGCCAGGCATGGTGGTTCACGCCTATAATCCCAGCACTTTGGGAGGCTGAGGCAGGCAGATTGCTTGAGGTCTGGAGTTCAAGATCAGCCTGAGCAACCTCATCTGCATTAAAAAAGTGGACCACGGTGTGTGAGTCAAATGAGAAAAGTGTAAGAAATAACATACTTAATTCATTTTGAATTACAGGATGCATTTCAGCATTTCTCTTCATGAACACTATATTGCTTCAGAAACCCTTTAAGGTAGTATTGCATAGGTTTTGACATTATAAAAATTATAAAGTCTAAAAAGGCAGAAGATAGAAAATAATCACTGCAACACTGATGAACTCAAGGTGTAAATTAGCAGTCTTTATCAATTTCAAATGCATGCTTTTTTTTTTAAGTGAAGAAGGGATCTTTGAGGTGCGCTATAGGTTATTAAACAATACTGTGGAAGGAATTCAAGTTCCTCCCCCCTTCGTCTTAAAAATCTAAATAATCAAGGGTTGTTTACCTCTTCACTTAGTTTTTCTTAGAGGACATTTGTTTTCTGTGTGTGCACAGACAAGGCAAAGACATATATATCAGATGATGTGGTTTTACTTCTTTAAAATGTTACTCTCTTACAGAATTTATGAAATTGTGACTGCCAACTAGCAAAACCATCTAATCAATATTCGTTTTGTATTAATTAGCAGATGGTTAAAAAATATAGAACACTGATAACAAAAATACTTGTGTCCAAGATGTGAAGTTTTTTGGAACTGTGTTACTTGTGATTTGTAACAGTTCTTTCTACAGTTTTCCCTTACCACATCCTTTGAAACACAAGGGAAAATTTGCAGCTAAATTTAAATATGCCTTATATACCTATACTGGTGAAATATCAAAGTAGTTTGTTTCATTTGAAAATCTACCCCCTGCCCCCCGCCGCCGACCACTGGCAGGATCAACCAGGTATGAAGTAAAATCTTTAATAGTTGTAAGACAGTAATAGAAGGGCCATTTGTGGAAGGCACAGTAATAGTCCCTCATAGATGTACATATCCTAACCCCTGGAACCTGTGAATATGTTACATTATGAAGAAAAGGGGAATTAAAGTTGCAGATAGAATTAACATTGATCTTACAATTGGGAGATTATTGCATGATTCTTCAGATGGGCCTGATGTAATCACAAGGTACTTAAAATTGGAAGAGGGATGCAGAATGTCAAAGTGTCAGAATGATTAGATTTGAGAAGGACTTGACTCCTCTTTGTTAGCTTTGAAAATGGAGGAAGGGGGCCAGGAGCCAAGAAATGCAGGCAGCATCTAGAAGCTGGAACAGGCAAGCAAACCTATTTTCCCCTTGAGCCTCTAGAAAAAACACAATTCTACTGACACCTTGACTTTAGCCCAGTGAGACCCATGTCAAACTTCTGACCTCTAGAACTGTTAAGCTAATACAGTTGGATTGTTTTTTGTTTTGTTTTGTTTTTGAGATGGGAGTCTTGCTCCATCACCCAGGCTGGAGTGCAGTGGCGCGATCTTGGCTCACTGAAACCTCCTCCTCCCGGGTTCAAGCGGTTCTCCCACCTCAGCCTCCTGAGTAGCTGGGACTACAGGTGCATGCTGCCATGCTTGGCTAATTTTTTTTTTCTTGAGATGGAGTCTCACTCTGTCGCCCGTGCTGGAGTGCAGTGGCATAATCTCGGCTCACTGCAACGTCCACCTCCCGGGTACAAGCGAATATCCTGCCTCAGACTCCCGAATAGCTGAGACTACAGCGAGTGCCACCATGCCCAGCTAATTTTTGGTATTTTTAGTAGACACGCAGTTTCACCATGTTGCCCAGGCTGGTCTCGAACTCCTGACCTAAGGTAATCTGCCCGCCTGGGCCTCCTAAAGTGCTGGGATTACAGGCATAAGCCACCGTGCCTGGCCCAGCTGGACTGTTTTAAGTTTGAGGTAACTTGTATACCTGCACAAAAAACTAGTATTATCCAAATGTAAACAGCTTATTCTATAGAACAAAAGGTTAAGGGGGCTTAAAAGTCTTAAAGATTAATCCATTGTTTAATTTATACTAGTGAATTTGGATAATGATTACAATTCACTTCAAGCAAATTCAAATCCTTGAATAACAAATTTGAATTGAAAAAATTAAATTATACCCATTCAGTGTACTGTCATTCTTTTAACGATGTTTCAGAACAAAGAAAATGTCACAGAGTTATATGCAGTTTTTATCTGGTATGGGGCACAAGAAACAGTTACCAACAGAAAATATTTCTACAGCCCCAAAATAGCTTACTTACAAATATTTGCAAAATTCATTCTTATAGTACTCATGTAGTTTTGTACGTGAATTGACAGTTTACAGAGATGAAAAATTAAAACCGAGCTTTTTTATTAGAAAGACAATAGTACATAATTTAGCCCTTGCTATAAGTATTCAATAAAAAAGTGGAGATATTTTTACTCCCAGGTAATTGTCACATACAGTCTTTCTTCTCTACTTCTGCCTCATTCTCTCTGTCACTTTAGTATGCGTATCTCCTGTACATTTTTTCTCCTCTGTACACATCTGTGCCATGGCTTCTGGTGTCATTTCTTCTGCTTTGCTCTGCACTGGGACTCCGCTGTGGCCGTTTTCTTATCTCCCTTTGCTTGTAACTACCAGGACTTCTGCTCCGGCTTCTCCTGCTTCTTTCCTCCCTGCCATGGCTTCTGCTGCTCCCCTCCTTTCTTTCAGAGCCTCTCTTCTCTGGGCTATGATTATGGCTTCTGGACTTTTTGTCAGAATCGGAATGGCTCCATTTGCTGTTCTCCCTAGAACTCTCGCGTTTTAAGAACCTGGGCTTTTCCTTGGCTTTTTCCTGGTTATGGTGACTGCTAGAAAGTTCTTCATGAAGTTTTCTCTTCTTAGACTTGTCCTTCTCTTCAGAATCACTGTTGTTATGCCCTGAACACTTGCTTTTCTTTCTTTTCTTCCTTTCTATTTTTTTTTCTTTATTGTCACTCTCACTCTCACTACTACTTTCTGAAGTCTCAGTAGAGGAAGAGGAGGAGGAGGAGGAGGAAGAAGAGGACTTATGTTTTTTGTGCTTACTTCTGCTCTTCTGAAACTTTTTCTTTTTTCTATCTTTTTTCTTTTTTCTCTTCTCCAGTCGATCTAATTTCCTGTAATTGGGAAACAAATAGTAACAGACTGTGTGAAAAATAGCTATTTCATCAACTGTAAGTTATGAACAAACAATATATTTTCTTAGAAGTTATTAAAAATCGTATCCATGGCAGGGCGTGGTGGCTCACGCCTGTAATCCCAGCACTTTGGGAGGCCAAGGCGAGCAGATCACAAGGTCAGGAGTTCGAGATCAGACTAACATGGTGAAACCCCATCTCTAGTAAAAGTACAAAAATTATCTGGGCATGGTGGCACATGCCTGTAATCCCAGCTACTCAGAAGGCTGAGGCAGGAGAATCGCTTGAACCTGGGAGGCAGAGGTTGCAGTGAGTCAAAATCATGCCACTGCACTCCAGCATGGGCAACAGAGTGAGACTCTGTCTTAAAAACAAAACAAAACGAAACAAAACAAAAAACTCATATCCATATATGAATGCATTGTTTACTAAATCACAACTCATTTTCTTCCTTTAAAATTATTCAAAGCATGTATACATTAAATTTTTAAAAATGCATCAAGCCAATTTTCTGACTACACTTCAATAGTAATGACTACTTTTTTGTTAAATTCTTACTGATATGAAATTATATAGCACTCTAAATGGTCATCCTAAAGAAAGTCTGTGAAAGGTGTGTAACATCAGTTGGAACTACTATAAAAGCAAATACATAGCTATAATCAGATGAAAAATTAATTTTATGTACTATTTTATAGTATGTAAATATTAATCAACATTCCATTATCAAAATTCGAGAATATTCTCCAGAAATTCTAAGAGTACACATTAAACTTTTATAAAATAATATAGTTAATACTTGTTTTCAACAATTCTTTAGTTTTTTTTTTTTTGAGACGGAGTCTCACTCTGTCGCCCATGCTGGAGTGCAGTGGCCGGATCTCGGCTCACTGCAAGCTCCGCCTCCCGGGTTTACGCCATTCTCCTGCCTCAGCCTCCCGAGTAGCTGGGACTACAGGCGCCCGCCACCTCGCCCGGCTAGTTTTTTGTATTTTTTAGTAGAGACAGGGTTTCACCGTGTTAGCCAGGATGGTCTCGATCTCCTGACCTCGTGATCCGCTTGTCTCGGCCTCCCAAAGTGCTGGGATTACAGGCTTGAGCCACCGCGCCCGGCAACTGTTTAGTTTTATAAATATTAGGACAATCCTATTAAAACGTTCTGAATTTCTAAAGAGTACTTCACATTCTCGGAGGAGTAACTTATTTATATGGTATGTTTGAGTTACTCTGAAAATAAGTCTCTAGGTTCTGTCTAGCCATTCTCAAAACTGTACATACTGAAAGCATCATGAGCTCCCTCTATTGGACTCAGCAGACATTTCTTGGATTCTTTAATTCGGAGGTAGTCTGTTTAACAAAATTCACGTTTACCTTAAATTTAAGCATTCTTTCTGCATTCTCATAAGATTTTACAAAACATTTTTTAAAAAAAGGCCAAAAATGTTTCCTAAGAACAAATTGTGTGTGAAGATACATACAAATCTATTTTGAAAAGTAAAAGTTATAAATAAGTATAATTCTAAAACGTTCTGAAAAGCGCAGTAGTTTTGTGGTATAATCTGAGTATACAATCTTACATCTGAGTATACAATTTCCATGTTACTGAAAAGACAGACAAAATTGTATTAGCTATGGGTGAAGAATAATCAATAAATGTGATGCATGGTTTAAGTACCTTCATGAGCTCTTAGGATCAGAGTTGAATACGATACTGAGATGAATACTAAGGAAAAAATAAATCTATTAAATATACACTTTTAAATTACCTGAGAAGTTTCTGTTTTTGTTTGGTTGTTAGGGACTTTAAAAATTCAACTTCTGGATCTTCTTCACCCTCACTTGCAACATACTCCTGAGTCAACAAAGACATTATTAAATTGCTAGATTTCAAGACAATGTAGTTATCAGATAAAAAAGAAAACATTTATAAATAAGTTTTATATCAGGGACACACTGTAGATGAATATGGTATTTTGGATTGGGAAATGGGAGGGAATTAAAAATTTTTCTTGTAGTCTCCCTGCCGAAGTGGATCATACGGCACTAAGAGGTTAACATGACTGCTTTGCCAGCATTAGGAAACTCTTCCAGGAAAAGGATGATAGACAAACACAGATAAAATGTTTAGAGCGTGACTTCCATTCTCTATCTCTTGAATGTTAACACTTGCCAGTTTAAATACTTTAATTTAATGAAATATAAAAAATAAGATTATGAATTTTAAAGGCAGGTCAAAATATCCACAGTTTTAGCCTTTATAATTTATCCAGCACATTATCAAATATATAATAATACAGCCCTTCAAACTCAATCATTTTCTGGACCTATGTATAGTTTAATAAAATAAGTAAGTTTAAAATATTTTCTACAATTTTTAGGGGTTTTACTTCTAACCATTGGTTCTATTTAATGTCATATCAGGGATAATTTAGCAGGAAGGAAAAAGCAACAGCCTCATCACCAGTTCAGTTAGATATTTTATCCACATAAACTCAGATGAGCAGTTTCATTTATTAAAATACAGGTTTGTAAACAATTTCTCATTTAGGTTAAAATAATAAAGCAAAATCAAAATACATTTTGGGTATTTGCTTTGCTCTATCTTACTTTCCTATGGATATATGCATATTGGAAAACATTAAGTAGCAATTCACAAGCAATCACATTTAGATTTATAGACATTTTCAGCTTACCGATAAAAAGATCATTACCTGTGATGGATCATTTGCGGTCAAGTTTCTCCCCAGTACATTTCGTTTCAGTGCAAACCCACTGTTTCTCATCTCCGCTATTAGCTCCGAGGGGTGCATCGATGGCCCTGTTCACAAAAATCACAGTTTGAATGTATCATTTATATCTCTCTACCTTTTTCGGACTCCACAGTAGGAATGCAGTTGAAGCTTTGTTAAGTAAAATCACAGCTAAATCAACTCAATAATCTTCTGCTGAGCAAATAATCAGATATGATTTTCTAAAACAGCAGTCTGGAGATTCAGAATAGAAAATAATTGCATTTTTCTTTACGTGCAAGGGGAGTCTTCTTGTGTAACTTTGTCATATTGAAAAAGATACATTTAGATGTTATCTGGTTGGCAGTTTTTAGTATAAAATCAAAGTAAAATATTATAATAAAAAACTACAATTAAACTTTTAGTAGTTATTCTCTCAGTAAGAGTTCATTTAAAAGATATATTTTTAAAGGTACATGAGGAATTTATTATCCTCATTTCCAAATCAAAATTCCTCATCCTTATTTGTCAAATAACAATACTGAATACATTGCCATGTGGTTGCTAATCACACATGCACGCGCACACACACACACACACCCTATGGGTAACCACCAAGTACTTTAATTAATCTTGCTTTTATTCCCAGATTTTGAAATTTTTAATTACTAGCTTAGGCTGGTAACAGGCAGTTTTAGGCTGGCTATTAGTACGTATGTTTTATATTTTTTTATAAGACACTACACTTCCATTTTTGCAAAATGTCAGACTGAAAAGTGAGCTTTCTGGTCCCCAAATATGAACTAACAATAAATTTTTAAAATTGTCAGCTGGGAGTGCTGGCTTATGCCTGTTATCCCAGCATTTTGGGAGGCCGAGGTGGGAGGATCACTTGAGCCTAGGAGTTCAAGACCAGCTTAGCCAACATGGCAAAACCCTGTCTCTAAATAAATAAATTAATATACTTTTTTAAAGGTTTGCCCCCTACCCTCAAACATAAGGTTTATGTAAGGTAAGAGAGACTCTTTACCTCCTTTTGTATATTTCTGTTTCATTTTGTTTTCCCTGCCGCTAGCAAACTAATGACAACATTTCATGGCAGCTATTTAAAGTTGCCACCCTAAATCACCTACACTGGCTTAAATGAACTACCCCAGCTGATGTGTCTGTCATTTACGGAAGAATAAGAAAGTTACTGCCAACAAGGAGTTCATAAGGGAGGGTAGGGGGATAGAAAAATATTCAGAAATGAGTTCTTTAGTTTGTTGGTTACTTTGTCTATTTCTTTGAACTGCTTCATTGGTCTTTTACCACTTATTTGCGCGCTCACCTGCATGTTATCATGGAAAGCAAAAGGCAATCAGTTCAAATTTGTTTACCTGTCAATAGCAGATGTGGTTAAAAATTTGGTGAGAAAAACTCAGTTACAATATATTTTACTGGACTTTCCAGGCTTTACCATTCCATTCATAGTGTCAAGAACAACTGAAAGTTTGCTCTAGGTACAAGGGAGATGATGGGAAAAAACTGTCTATTATTGGAGTATGGGGGAAGTTATTAATGATGTCATAGTTTTAGGAAAAAAAGGCTTATTTAGTTAAGAACAAACAAAAACACCTGTCTTACATTAATATTTCATTTCAAACCAAGAGGGTTTTTAATTTGATTTTTTTCTATACAAAATTTTTAATTCCTATATGTATTACTTTAATGGCCCTTTAATTATTCAGTCTGATTGCTAATGTTGATAATACAATCTTAAATAAAATTGAATTTTAAATATTAATACTGGTTGCCTCTAAATGGCATAAAAGTGCTCAATTAACAGCTTTTTTTTTTTGAGATGGAGTCTCGCTCTGTCGCCCAGACTGGAGTGCAGTGGTGCGATCTCGGCTCACTGCAACCTCTGCCACCTGGGTTCAAGTAATTCTCCTGCCTCAGCCTCCAGAGTAGCTGGGATTACAGGTGCCTGCCACCACACCCAGCTAAGTTTTGTATTAGTAGTAGAGACGGGGTTTCACCATGTTGGTCAGGTTGGTCTCACACTCCTGACCTCGTGATCTGCCCGCCTCAGCCTCCTAAAGTGCTGGGATTACAAGTGTGAGCCACCGTGCCTAGCTCAATTAAGAGCTTTAAATGAATAACAAAATGTTTACTTCGTGGCTTCTCAAATTTCACATGTAGGAACTTAATATTATAAAGTAGAAAATGTCTCTTCTGACATGTCAAAACTACATTTCCATGTCAACAATTTTATTAGATATCAAATGAATTCAGACACCAAACTTGTTAAGAATTAGAATAAAAACCACTCCAGTAAAGGGTCACAAAGCTTGGCCATCATGAGAGGTTATACTAATTTCATCAGTTTTCATCACAAGATGGGTAATTTTAATAAGATGTTATAGAAAGTGTGCCTTCTTTAAAAGTACTTCCAACTACTTCAAGAAAATGATGTATTTCCCCAGTGTTACAGAGATTATACAGATTATTAAACATTACTCTTCTAGCATTTACATTTTTCAAAAACCCCAACTAAAAACTCTGTGTAGTATATAAATTTAGCACACTTTCACAATGTATGACTGCAAATACAGTGCTTAGTAAAGTGCTTGACAAATAGTACTTAATAAAGACTATTATTTTTACCAGTAGCTATTCAACTTTCTTATATAAAGAAATTATGTCTTTTAATATATAACATATATATATATATATGTAGAGATGGGGTTTTGCCATGTTGCCTAGGCTAGTCTTGAAGTCCTCAGCTCAAACAATCCACCTGCCTCGGTCTCCCAAAATGCTGAGATTACAGGTGTGAGTCACTGTGCCTAGCCACTATCCAACTTCCATGACTATCTTATGGTACTTTTCATAATTCAAAAAAATGCTCTCAGTAGTAATACTTTTCATAATCCAGTCTTATTCACTTTTTTTTTTTTTGTACTTAAACCTTCTCCTATCAACCAAAGTTCTGGGCTTAAAGTTCTAGGTTTAGGAGATGAAACAAGTCAGGTTTAATTAAGATATATTTACCAAGTATCTTTACACTTTCACATTATTATGACAGAGGCTATGTAGAGTTACATTGACAGAAATGACTCCAGATCATTTGAGAACTCAAAATTTAGTTGATACAATAATTACAGATATGTTGATAAAATAGGTTACACAAATATGTTCAAATGCAAAATACTTTTATGTATGGTGCCTTAATAATTTCAATTATAGCTGGAGTTGGATCTTAGAAATTGTTTGGCTTATTCTTAGATTTGCTATGATAGAATAATACTAGAGAATTCAGAAAGAGGGCATTTGTTCTAAAATGCAGATTTGTGAGGGCCCCTTTCTAGATCATCTCAGCCAACCCTTCGCAGCATGCAAACCAACGTCCCAACTTAGAAAAGCAGGTCCGCTGAAGAAACTGCTTCCAACATTCATTTTACAAACTTTTCTTTGCTGTGATATGGATAAGTGTCAAAATACCAATTGTGTACAGTTCCATGTTCTGATTAGACCACAGGCTCTACTAGAAAAATACCATGAAATCAGAGTCTCAGGAAAGAAAAAATTCCTAGAAGGTAAAATTATGCCATACAAAATTATGTGTGTAAAGCGCTTAATCTAATCACTAAGAGTATTCATTTTTTTTTTGGAGACGGAGTCTTGCTCTGTCGCCCAGGCTGGAGTGCAGTGGCGCGATCTCGGCTCACTGCAAGCTCCACCTCCCGGGTTCACGCCATTCTCCTGCCTCAGCCTCCCAAGTAGCGTAGGACTACAGGCGCCCACCACCGCGCCTGGCTAATTTTTTGTATTTTTAGTAGAGACGGGTTTCACCGTGTTAGCCAGGATGGTCTCGATCTCTTGACCTCGTGATCCACCCGCCTCGGCCTCCCAAAGTGCTGGGATTCGGGCGTGAGCCACCACGCCTGGCCAAGAGTATTCATTTTTACAGAACAAAAACGATGAAAGGTAAAAAAAGAATGTCCTGTTGTAAAATAGGTATTTTATCAAAGAATAATATATAAACTCAAAAGTTCTGGCTATGAGGAAATGTCATACAACTGACTCCACAGTTATAGTATGGCAGTCCCAGAGGAACGCCACAAATGGCATACGAGGGAGACTAAAGCTGAAGGCAAAGACGCTTGTGTTTCACTGCAAACACTAGGTCCATCTGCTCCATTCAAAGTTCATCATTCTTTTTTTTTTTTTGAGACTTTGTCTCCCTCTGTCGCTCAGGCTGGAGTGCAGTGGAATGATCTCAGCTCACTACAAGCTCCGCCTCCCGGGTTCACGCCATTCTCCTACCTCAGCCTCCCGAGTAGCTGGGACTACAGGCGCCCACACCACGCCTGGCCAATTTTTTGTATTTTTAGTAGAGACAGGGTTTCACTGTGTTAGCCAGGATGGTCTTGATCTCCTGACCTCGTGATCTGCCCGCCTCAGCCTCCCAAAGTGCTGGGATTACAGGCGTGAGCCAACCAGCCTGGCCCATCATTCTTTTCAAACAATGCATTATCACCTACAATTAAGTAGGAGAAAAGGGGGCAGTGAGTTGTAGGTTAGGGTAAGGCTGATTATAAATGCCTTTCCTGGCCAGGCGCAGTGGCTCATGCCTGTAGTCCCAGCACTTTGGGAGGCAGAGGCGGGTGGATCACCTGAGTCCAGGAGTTGAAGAGCAGTTTGGGCAACATGGTGAGACCCTGTCTCTACAAAAATTAGCTGGCCGTGGTGGCGCACATGCCTATACTCCCAGCTACTAGACAGGCTGAGGTAGGAGGATCACTTGAACACAGGAGTTGAAGGTGCAGTGAGCTGTGATCTCACCACTGCACTCCAGCCTGAGCACCAGAAGTGAGATCCTGTCAAAAGACAGACAGAAAAAAAGACACACAGACGGTGAGAAAGAAAGAGAAAGAGAGAAAGAGAAGGGAAGGGGAAGGAAAAAAAGAAAGGACAGACCAACCGAACAGCCTCTCTCTCCTTCTCCCAAATTTAACACATTATGTACTTAATTTATAGAATGCCACTGTTGGCTGAAACTAAATGGCTACCCTAAAGTCAATATAGTTTTGCTTTCTATTACAGTGATGATCTATTTTTTTCCCTTCTCATCGTGTGTGTTTTAGCTTTATATTATGGAAAACTGCAAACCTACATCACATAGCTTCAACAATTAATAATATTTTGCCATTCTTATCTATTACTTCCAAATTTATTTTTTTCATAGAATACTGTAAATAAAATCTCAACCTCAATACCTTTATTATGCCTCTCAGCACTGATAATTTTAAAATGTCATCAAATAGTCAACAGATTTCTCAAACTGTCTCAAAAGTATCTTTTTACAGTTGGTTTGTTCAGATTAGGATACAAAGTCCACATATTGCATGTGATTTATAGATCTCTTCATCTAAAACATGTATCTAACTTCCCCTCCCTATTGTTATTCATTTGTTAAAGAAACTGGGTAATCTGTCCTGTAGATTTCCCACATTCTGGACAGTGATGCCATTTAACATGTTTCTCTAGCTCTTATATTTCCTATAAATTGGTAGTTAGGTCTAGAGGTTTATTATTAAATCATTTTGATATTTTATACCACATACTTTGGGGGAATATATGGCAAGTTTTGTAAAGTTTGGATTTAGGAAAATGACAGCTGAAAATACACTTCTGGCTAATGAAAACATGTTTCTAGCTAAAGAAAAAGGAGGCCAAGACTGCTTATATGTTCTTGTAATCACTTTCCCATGTATTTATTACAGCCAAACTAACAGTAGTATAACCATAAAAGGTTTTAAAATAAACCCCAAACATTATCACAAATTAAATATGATTATTTCCATGAAAATACAATCTTCTGTCCCTTTTTCTTTCCTAAAATTGGCTATATCTAGTGAATAAGCCAGTCCATGTCACTAAATGTAAAAAGGACAGTTAGACACTTGAGTATGTGATCAAGAGGGAGATCTGTGTCTAATAGGACTTATCAAGAATTATCTTACACTTACATTTGATTCCTAATATTACCATAACCTTTCTGCTTTTAAGAAAGCTTAGAGAAAGTTATCTTTTAAAAAGACTAAAAAAAGGGGCTCAGTAGGAACATGCAGCATAACACCCAGGAAAAAAGTGAACAAAGCTATTAATAAAGTGTGTGGGTGATTTTTATTTATATAGATGAGAATGTTTTATGTATGATTTTCTAAAGGTTATGCAAGAACCAATTGTACTGAATTGTAATAAAACTGCTTCATACTGGGAATTTTCCTGACACACTGCCAGTTCATCTTAGTGGAGGGTGGAGACAATAGGGTTTCTTATTGCCCTTATCCCAAGTTCATACTGAAGACAGCTAATTGATGTCTATTGAAACACACAATGTAAAGGAAAAATTAAACATTTCGTTTTAGTCTATGTGTCTGCAAAGTACACAAAGGCAAAGAAATATGAAACTGTCTTTATTGTATGCTAGTAAAAAAAAATCACTGTTTATTAGAAACTTTGCCTTACAGAATGAATAGATTTTATTTTTATTATTTTTGAGAGGGAGTCTTGCTCTGTTGCCCAGGCTGGAGTGCAATGACACCATCTCAGCTCACTACAACTTCCACCTCCTGGGTTCAAGCAATTCTCCTGCCTCAGCCTCCCGAGTAGCTATGATTACAGGTGCCAGCCACCAAACCCGGCTAAGTTTTGTATTTTAGTAGAGATGGGGGTTTCATCATGTTGGTCAGGCTGGTCTCGAACTCCTGACCTCAAATGATCCACCTGCCTTGGCCTCCCAAAGTGCTGGGATTACAAGCATAAGCCACCGTGCCTGGCCTAGAATGAATATAAAGATGTATGACTTATATGTAATTACTTATATTTTCTTTTTTTTTTTTCAGAGACAGAGTCTCGCTCTGTCACCCAGGCTGGAGTGCAATGGCGCAATCTCGGCTCACTGCAAGCTCTGCCTCCCGGGTTCACACCATTCTCCTGCCTCAGCCTCCTGAGTAGCTGGGACTATAGGCACCCGCCACCTCGCCCGGCTAACTTTTTTGTATTTTTAGTAGATACAGGGTTTCACGGTATTAGCCAGGATGGTCTCAATCTCCTGACCTCGTGATCCGCCCGCCTTGGCCTCCCAAAGTGCTGGGATTACAGGCGTGAGCCACCGCGCCCGGCCTACTTATATTTTCAACTTAATTTATATGCAAATATTTTAATGATGATATATCTGGCAATAATAGTTAATTCACAACCCTAGAAGACTACAAAAAATCATTTGTGCTGTGATGAACCTGAAGTATTAGAAGTCAGCATTATTATTACTATTAGTTTTTGAGACAGTCTCAGTCTGTTGCCTTGGCTGGAGTGCAGTGGCACAATCTCTGCTCACTGCAACCTCTGCCTCTCAGGTTCAAGCGATCCTCTTGCCTCAGTCTCCCAAGGAGCTGGGATAACAGGCACACACCACCATGCCCGGCTAATTTTTGTATTTTTAGTAGAGACAAGGTTCACCATATTGGCCAGGTTGGTCTCGAACTCCTGACCTCAGCCTCTCAAAGTGCTGGGATTATAGGCGTGGGCCACCGTGCCCAGCCCAGAAGTTAGCATTATGTTTTAAATGAGTTATGGGAATATTAATGCTCTTGAAAAGTTACGCATCCATGAGCCTCAAAAACTTGTTGAATCAAATAAATGAGATACAAAAGAGTACCTACTGTATGATTTCACTTATATGAAGCTCAAGAACAGATAAAATTAATACACTGGATTAGGAATTAAAAAATTGGTTGTGGGCCGGGCGCAGTGGCTCAAGCCTGTAATCCCAGCACTTTGGGAGGCCGAGACGGGCGGATCACGAGGTCAGGAGATCGAGACCATCCTGGCTAACACGGTGAAACCCCGTCTCTACTAAAAATACAAAAACTAGCCGGGCGAGGTGGCGGGCACCTGTAGTCCCCCAGCTACTCGGGAGGCTGAGGCAGGAGAATGGCATAAACCCAGGAGGCGGAGCTTACAGTGAGCTGAGATCTGGCCACTGCACTCCAGTCCGGGCGACAGAGTGAGACTCCGCCTCAAAAAAAAAAAAAAAAAAAAAAAAATTGGTTGTGGGAGGAGAAGGCAGCCTGGAAAAGGATAGAAGGGCATTTTCTAGGGTGGTGGCAATGCTCTGTATCTTGTCAGGGATGTTGGTTACCTGGGAGTATACATTTATCAAATTCCAACTCTACATTTAAGACCAGTGCATTTTACTTAAAAAAAAAATACATGAGATTTTAAATCCATAAACAGTGATTACTGAGTAACTATGGTACTGTATCCACTCATTATATCTATACATTATATATCTCTCTATGAGAAGACCTCTGCAAAGGGAATTCAAACTTATATATCCCAAGTATATAACACAGAAAATCGTTTAAAAAATTAGTGTGTAATACCAGTCAGAATGGCGATGATTACAAAGTCAGGAAACAACAGGTGCTGGACAGGATGTGGAGAAACAGGAACACTTTTACACTGTTGGTCAGAATGTAAGCTAATTCAACCATTGTGGAAGACAGTGTGGCAATTCCTCAAGGATCCAGAACTAGAAATACCATTTGACCCAGCAATTCCATTACTGGGTATATACCCAAAGGATTATAAATCATGCTACTATAAAGACACATGCACACATACGTTTATTGCAGCACTGTTCACAATAGCAAAGACTTGGAACCAACCCAAATGTCCATCAATGATAGAATGGATTAAGAAAACATGGCATATCTACACCATGGAATACTATAGAGTCATAAAAAAGGATGAGTTCATGTCCTTTGTAGAGACATGGATGAAGCTGGAAACCATCATTCTGAGAAACTATTGCAAGGACAGAAAACCAAACACCGCATGTTCTCAGTCATAGGTGGAAATTGAACAATGAGAACGCTTGGAAACAGGGTGGGGAACATCACACACTGGGGCCTGTCGTGGGGTGGTAGAATAGGGGAGGGATAGCATTAGGAAAAATACCTAATGTAAATGACGAGTTGATGGGTGCAGCAAATCAGCATGGCACATGTATACATATGTAACAAACCTGCAAGTTGTGCACACGTACCCTAGAACTTAAATAAAATTAATTTAAAAAATTAGTGTGTAATATTGAGATTTTATTTTATCTCCTTAGTACTTGAGAGAGCTTGTTTTTTGCTTCAAGTTTATAATATTTTGGGGAAAATTTTTCATAGGAAAGAATTTAAATTGCAAATTTTAATTATACATTCAGAAGAGATTATAAATGGTAATGTTTAGAATAGTTAGCAAAGCCTTTCCATTCACTTACTCACTAAACCAGTTAGTGGAACACGGAGGTTTGTGTTAAATTCATTAAGAATGATTTGGGTAGAAGAATTAATATTTACTATGCGGACTAAATTTCATTTATTCTCCTTTTCTCAGGTAATCACAAGCTAATTTCTTCACTTGAAGCTGATAGACCTTGAGTAGATGAAATGATGGTAATAGGAAGAGTCATGTACAAGAGAGTTATGACTGTGATTGGAGAATCATAATACCCCTTTGAGATTTTGGGAGATGTAGCCTCCACTAGTACATGCCTTTAACACCAAGCAGGTTCATTTACGGACAGAACAAGATTGTAATTAATTTGTTCAAGTCAACGAAATTTCATGGAACAGCCATTCTAACAACAAATTTAATTACAAAATTATCATAATGTGTATAAATAACTTGAAATGACTTAATCATTGGTAATACCTAAAATAAAATAGCCAAAATGTGAAGTACTAATAATGAGCATCATTTTGACCTTTGAAGCACTATGACTGGACAAGTTTTACTGAAATACCTTGTTAATAGGCCAGCATTTCTTTTCAACTAACCAGTTTCCTCTCACATAAAAAAATTTCAAACATCAAATCACCTACATATTATAAAGGAGAGACTTATAATCAACTATAATCAAGTACAATCAAGTACGATCAACTGTGTATTATAAAAGAGGGAAATGGTGCCCAACTTCACTTCTTTACTTTGAGGTCAGTTCTTCACTTACTAGTTTCAATATTTGCCTGTTTCAGGAGTTTAGCTTTAATAAAATTCTGGTAACACAAATGTTTTACTGCAGTAGAATTATGTTGGAGGATTAAAAAGAAGTCTGCCATTAGATGCAGGGCCATGAGTAGCTATCTTGGGAGGACTTCACCTCTCCAAGGAGTTGCATAAGGGAACTGCTCCACAACAGATGCAGGTGGCGTTGCCAGAAGGGCCACTGAGTTTATCATCTTTCTTTCTACAGGAAGTTCCTCTGGTGTGCTCCTAGCTGTCTTCCTAGCAAAGATTATGATCAGACAATTATTTTGGTAAATTTCCCGAATGTGTTCCCAAGCAACAAAAATGTCTTCAACACAAAAGGCTTATGAAAAGATGGAGGAGGAGCATGTGCAGCGCTTGTTGCAGAAAACTTCTATCAGTACCATGGCTTAGTGCAGCATTCTTCAAGAAAAATTAAATCAAGAATTAGGAGAAATTAGGCAAGGAGAAGAACACTGATACGCAAACAAATCTTTGCAGCAAGTGTAAAATAAAACTTCCTTAAACTGTTCATTTTCATATGGTTAGAACACAATAAAAACTACAGTGTAAACAAGATTGGATAGAAACATTTGAGATATTGAGTCCCTATCATATTTTACCCATTTGTGGTGTGTCTGGAATTCAGACTCAAGCAATTCTTACTTTTTTTTAAAAAGCAATTTTGTATATGTATAGTGTATCCAGTGACATTATTTTGAATTTGGAATTTACTTTTATTCAAATCATGAAATTCACCATATTATCCTATCTACTCAGTCCCAAATATTTGAAAAAATTATCTAAATTTAAAAAAATTATGGCAGGGCTGGGCATTGTGGCTTATGCCTCTAATCCCAGCACTCTGGGAGGCCGAGGCTAGAGGAACGCTTGAACCTGGGAGTTTGAGACTAGCCTGGGTAACATAGTGAGATCCTGTAAATTTTTTTACAAAAAAATTTGAAAATGATCCAGGCATTGTGGTATGTGCCTGTGGTCCCAGCTACTCTGAAGGCTGAGGTGGGAGGACTACTTGAGCCCAAGAGGTCAAGGCTGCAGTGAACTGCGACTGTGCCACTGCACTCTGGCCTGGGAGACAAAGCGAGACCTTTTCTCAAAAAAAAAAAAAAAAAAAAAAAAAAAAATTATGGCAAAGTATAGATAGATAATAATTGAAAAATCCAAAACTCAATTAGTGAAATACAAAATAAATATTAACAAATTTGGAGTCAATGTTTATTCGCTTTTTGTTGCTTTTATAATTTCTGAGGTTCAGTCCAATACAGAGAGCTTGAAAGTCCTCTTATTCTCATAACAAGAACAAAGCTGAAAAACAGAAAATTTAAAAATCTTAAATTTATCAGAGAATTGAGGTCTGAGAGCAAACCGCTGCCCTGAAAACTGGAGAGATAGGTAATACAGACTATTACAGTTTGCTGGAATCAGAAACTACTGCTAGAGCCAGCCATTGGTAGGAATACTTAGAGTAATTTGACTAATTGTTGGAGACTGAGCTGGACTAGCTTGACAGATAATATCTCCTAGAGGCCCAAGCATAGTAGAGCCCCCTTTCATGAGTTTTACTTCCAGAGTCTCCAGCAGGTTCTCATTGTGAACAGCAAAGCACAATCTCCGTGTGCTTCCCTTTCCCCAGTGCAAAGGGAAAAGTAACCATTTCCAAATATGCCCCAGAGCATTTTGTTTTCCTTAACAAATGCTTACTCTCAAGGGAAACTATGTCACCATAGCCGAGCCTACATGGGAAGATAAAGCTGAGAAACACACGTGAAGGTTACAGACCACAGGCACAGGCTCACTAAAAGACTAAGACTTAATCATAGAATAAGAGAATGCTTCCTTCTCCCCCACATCTTACTACCACATGAGGAGCATTCCTGTATGATATCAGGGGATTAAAAAGGAAAGAACTGCAAAGCTCAGACTTTTAATACTCAAAGAGGAGTCTTTTGGGAAAGCTAAAGATAAGGGCAGACAAAAACAAGGACACTAGAGGAAATTTTAGTCTCTGACATCTACAGTGACAGCAAACAGTAGATACAGTCTAAGGCCTAGCCAGATAAACATAAAACCTCACCTTACAGGCCTGTTTACCTCAGTTCCTTTTACCTGATACACCATGTCCAGCTTTCAACAAAAAATTACAAGGTATGCTGTATTAGTCCGTTTTCATGCTGCTGATAAAGACATACCCTAGACTGGGAAATTTACAAAAGAAAGAGGTTTAATTGGACTTATAGTTCCACGTGGTTGGGGAAGCCTCACAATCATGGCAGAAGGCAAGGAGGAGCACGTCACATCTTACCTGGATGGCAGCAGGCAAAGAGAGAGCCTGTGCAGGGGAATTCCTCTTTTTAAAACCATCAGATCTCGTGAGACTTACTCACTATCACAAGAACAGCATGGGAAAGACTTGCCCCCATGATTCAATTACCTCCCACTGGGTCCCTCCCACAACACATGGGAATTCAAGATGAGATGTGGGTGGCGACACAGACAAACCATATCATTACACCCCTGGCCCCTCCCCAATCTCACATCCTCACATTTCAAAACCAATTATGCCTTCCCAACAGTCCCCCAAAGTCCTAACTCATTTCAGCATCAACTCAAAAGTCCACAGTCCAAAGTTTCATCCAAGACAAAGCCAGTCTCTTCTGCCTATGAGCCTCTAAAATCAAAAGCAGATAGTTACTTCCTAGATTCAGTGGGAGTACAGGTATTGGGTAAATTCAGCCATGCCAAATGAGAGAAGTTGGCCCCTTTGTTTCCAAAGGGGCTACAGACTCCATGAAAGTCCGAAATCCAGCAGGACAGTCAAATCTTAAAGTTCCAGAGTGATCTCCTTTGACTTCATGTCTCACATCCAGGTCATGCCAATGCAAAAGGTGGGTTCCCATGGCCCTGGGCAGCTCCACCCCTGTGGCTTTGACAGGGTATAGCCTCCCTCCTGGCTGCTTTCATGGGCTGGCATTGAGCGTCTGCAGCTTTTCCAGGCGCACTGTGCAAGCTGTCAGTGGATCTACCCAGAATGGTAGATCCACTGTCTGCAGGACAGTGGACCTCTTCTCACAGCTCTACTAAGCAGTGCCCCAGTAGGGACTCTGTGTGGGGGCTCCAACCCCACATTTCCCTTCTGCACTGGCCTAGCAGAGGTTCTCCATGAGGGTCCTGCCCCTGCAGCAAACTTCTGCCTGGACATCTGGGCATTTCCACACATCTGAAATCTAGGTGGAGGTTCCAAAATCTCAATTCTTGACTTCTGTGCACTTATAGACTCAACACCACATGGAAGCTGCCAAGGCTTGGGGCTTCCACTCTCTGAAGTCATGCCCGAGCTCTACGTTGGCCTTTTTCAGCCACAGCTGGAGCGGCTGGGACACAGGGCACTGAGTCCCTAGGGTGCACACAGCATGGAACCCTGGGCCTGGCACACAAAACCACTTTTTCCTCCTAGGCCTCTGGGCCTGTAATGGGAGGGGCTGCCATGAAGACCTCTGACATGCCCTGTGGAAATTTTCCCCATTGTCTTGGGGATTAACATTCGGTTCCTTGTTATTCATGCAAATTTCTGTAGCTGGTTTGAATTTCTCCTCAGAAAATGGGATTTTCTTTTTTATTGTATTGTCAGGCTGCAAATTTTCTGAACTTTTATGCTCTGCTTCCTTTAAAAACCTGAATGCTTTTAATAGCACCCAAGTCACCTCTTGAATGCTTTGCTGCTTAGAAATTTATTCTGCCAGATATTCTAAATCATCTCTCTCAAGTTCAAACTTCCACAAATCTCTAGGGCCAGAGCAAAATGCTGCCAGTCTCTTTGCTAAAACACAAGAGTCACCTTTGCTCCAGTTCCCAAGTTCCTCATCTCCATCTAAGACCACCTCAGTCTGGACCTTACTGTTCATATCACTATCAGTATTTCTGTCAAAGCTATTCAACAAGTCTCTAGGAAGTTCCAAAGTTTCCCACATCTTCCTGTCTTCTTCTGAGCCCTCCAAACTGTTCCAACCTCTGCTGTTACCCAGTTCCAAAGCTGCTTCCACATTTTCGGGTATCTTTTCAGCAATGCCTCACTCTATTGGTACCAATTTACTGTATTAGTCTGTTTTCCTGTGCTGATAAAGATATACCCCAAAATTACAATTTACAAAAGAGAGAGATTTAATTGGACTTACAGTTCCATATCGCTGGGGAAGCCTCACAGTCATGGTGGAAGGCAAGGAGGAGCAACTCACGTCTTACATGGATGGCAGCAGGCAAAGAAAGCAAGCTTGTGAAGGGGAATTCCTCTTTTTAAAACCATCAGATCTCATGAGATGTATTCACTGTCACGAGAACAGTATGCGAAAGACTTCCCCATGATTCAATTACCTTCCACTGGGTCCTTCCCACAACACGTGGGGATTTAAGATGAGATTTGGGTGGGGACACAGCCAACTCATATCATAGGCCAAAAGGCAAAAGCCACAGTCTAAAGAGAAAAGCAAGCATCAGAACCAGACTTAGATATGGCAGAGATTCTGGAAGTATCAGATTGGGAATTTAAAATAACTAAGATTAATATGTTAAGGACTCTAATGGAAAAACTGGACAACATGCAAGAACAGATGGATAATGTAAGCAAAGAGATGGAAGCTCTTAGAATCAAAGGAAATGCCAGAAATCAAAAACACTTATCAGACTTAGATTAGTTGTAAATTCATATTTACAATGCCTTTGATGGGCTCATCAGGAGGAAAGAACCAGTGAGCTTTAAGATATGTCAGTGGAAACTTCCCAAACTGAAAAGAGAGAAAAGAAAAAGAATATTCAAGAACTGTGGGACAATTATGAAAAGTGTTACATGTGTATAATGGAAATAATGGAGAATGAAAAGAGAAAGGAACAGAAGAAATATTTGAAATAACAACAGCTGAGGATTTCCCAAAACTAATGATATATGCCAAACCACATATCCATAGCTCAGAAAACACCAAGATAAATACCAAGAAATCCATACCTAAGCATATCACATTCATACTGTAAAAAAATCAAAGATGAAGAAATTTAGTATCTAGTGCAAGTATCCTTCAAAAGTGAAGAAGAAATAAAGACCTTTTCAGACAAAATGGAGGAAATTTTGCCAGTAGACTTGTCTTTAACGAAATATTGAAAGAAGTCACTTAGTGAGAAAGAAAATCATATAGGCCAGAAACTCAGATCTACATAAAGAAAGGCAGAATGTTTGAGAAAGAAATGAAGTATGTCAAATACAATCTTTTATTTTTAATATTCTTAACTGACCTAAAAAGACAAGTTTGTTCAAAATAATGAAAACAACAATATACAGGGTATTATAGCTTAGATATGAATGAAATGTGTGGCAGCAATGTTATAAGGGATGCGAGGGAGCTATTCAGTTGTAGAACAGGGACTGGGTTACTCTGTTATGAGTTACTTGTACTAACCTTGAAGTTGTATAGTATTATTCAAGAGTGAATTTACATTAGTTGTAACAAAAGTGGTTCTAGGGCAATCACTCGAAAAATTTTTAGAGTATAATTAATACGCTAAAAGAGATAAAATGGATTCCTATAAAATGCTCTATTAAAACCAGAGAAAACAGAAACTAAGAGACAAAAAATGAAACAAAAAATTACAGCAATGAATAGAAAACAATTACAAATATAGTAGATATTAATCCAACTATTTCAATCACTGCTTTTGGTAAGAATGGCTTAACATACCAATTAAAAGACAGAGGCTGGGTGTGGTGGCTCACACCTGGAATCCCAGTACTTTGGGAGGCCAAGACAGGAGGCCAGGAGTTGAAGACCAGCCTGCGCAACATAGTGAGAGTCTGTCTCTACAAAAAATATTTTTAAAAATTACCTGGGCATTGGGCATGGTGGCTCATGCCTGTATTCCCAGCACTTTGGGAGGCCAAGGCGGGTGGATCATGAGGTCAAGAGATCCGAGACCATCTTGGCCAACATGGTGAAACTCAGTCGCTACTAAAAATACAAAAATTAGCTGGGTATGGTGTTAGACGCCTGTAGTCCCAGCTACTTGGGATGCTGAGGCAGGAGAATCATTTGAACCTTGGAGGTGGAGGTTGCAGTAAGCCGAGATCACGCCACTGCACTCCAGCTGGGCAAGAGAGCGAGACTCTGTCCTCACTCCCCAAAAACAAAAAATTTGGTGGGCATGATTGTGCATGCTTGTCATCCTAGTTACTTGGGAGGCTAAGGTGGGAGGATAGCTTAAGCCCAGGAGTTTGAGATCACAGTGAGCTATGACCTTGCCACTACACTCTGGCCTGGGCAAGTGAGAGAGATGCTGTCTCTTTAAAAAAAAAAAAAAAAAGAAAGACTATTTGAGAGGATAAAAAAACAAGACGCAACTATAGGTTATTGTTGTCCACAAGAAACCCACTTTAGAAATAAAGATACAGATAAATTAAAAGGACAGAAAAAGATATACCATGCTAACACTAATTGATAAGGCTGGAGTAACTACATTAATGTCAGACAAGTAGATTTCAGAGCAAGGAAAATCATCAAGGATAAAGACAGACATTACATAAATTGTAAAGGGGTCAATTATCTAGGAAAGATACAACAATCCCATGTGTACATGCCTAACAATGGAGCATCAAAATATATGAGGCAAAAGCAGATATAAATGTTTTTAGAAACAGACAAATCCGCTATAATAGTTGGAGATGTCAACACCCCTCTATCAGTAACTGACAGATCCAGCAAGCAGAAAATCAGCAGGATATACAACTGAATAGTACCATCCATCAACTGGATGTACTAACATTAACAGAATACTTCCTCTAACAACAGCAGAATATACATTCTTCTACCATTTGTATAGAACATTCACCAAATAGACCACATTCTGGGCCATATGAGACACTTTAACAAAGGTAAAAGAATAGAAATCATACAAAGTATGCTCTCAGACCATAATGGAATTCAACCAGAAATCAGTAACAGAAAGACGGCTGGAAAATCCCCAAATACTCAGAGATCTAAAAACACACTTATAAATAAACACAGGAGTCAAAAAAGTAGTTAAAAAGAAAGTTAAAAAAATTTTTTTGAACTAAAGAAAATGGCTGGGCGCGGTGGCTCATACCAGTAATCCCAGCACTTTGGGAGGCCAAGGCAGGAGGACTGCTTGAGCCCAGGAGTTTGAAGCTGCAGTGAGCTATGACTGTGCCATAGCATTTCAGCTCGGGTAACAGAGACCCTGACTCTAAAAAAGAAAATGAAAATACAATTGCTGTGTAATAAGGAATTTGGCTGGCCTTTGTCCCTAGAGTCTTGGGTCACCAGGTGCATAGTAAATAAGCAGTAAGATTTTAAAAGGCATCTTTTTTCCTGAGCAGCAATTCTCAACAATGGGCTTTAAATCTTCAGTAAATCATGCTGTAAACAGATGTGCTGTCATCTAGGCTTTGTTCTTCCATTTACAGAGCACATGCAAAGTAGATTTAGCATAATTTTAAGGGCCCTAGAATTTTCAGAATGATAAATGAACATTGGCTTCATAAATTACCAGCTACATTAGCCTCTAACAAGAGAGTCAGCTTGTCCTTTCAAGCTTTGAAGCCAGGTACTGACCTCTCTTTGCTAGCTATGAAAGTCGTAGATGGCATCTTTTTCCAACAGAAGGCTGTTTTATCTACATTGAAAATCTGTTGTTTAGTGTAACTACCGTCATCAATTATCTTAGCTATATTTTCTGGAGAACCTGCTGCAGCTTCTACATCAGCATTTGCTGCTTCACCTTGCAGTTTTGTTAGGGTTGTGGCTTCTTCCCTTAAACCTTATGAACCAATCTCTGCTAGCTTCCAACTTTTCTTCTGCAGCTTCCTCACCTCTATTAGCCTTCACAGAGTTGAAGAGAGTTTGGGGCCTTGCTTTGGCTTAAGGGAATGTTGTGGATGGTTCGATCTTCTATCCAGATTACTAAATTTTTCTCCGTATCAGCAGTAAGGCTGTTTCACTTTTTTCTCATTTGTGTGTTCATTGGAGTAGCACTTTTGACTTCCTTCAAGAACTTTTCCTTTGCATTCACAAGTTAGCTAACTGGTGTAGGAGGCTTACCTTTCTACCTATCTCAGCTTTCAATATGCTTTCCTTATTAAGCTTAATCATATTTAGCTTTTGATTAAAGTGAGAGATGTGTGATTCTTCCTTTCATTTGAACACTTAGAGGCCATTGTAGGGTTAATTGCCTAAATTCAGTATCATTGTGTCTCAGAGAACAGGGAGGCCTGAAGAAAGGGAGAGAGATGAGGGAAGAGGCAGTGGGTGGAGCATTCAGAACACACAAAACGTTTATCCATTAAGTTTGCCGTCTTCTATAGGTGCAGTTTGCAGCGTCTCAAAACAATTACAATAGTAATGTCAAAGATCACTGAGCACAGACCACCATAATGATATAATAATGAAAGTTTGAAATACTGCAATAATTACCAAAAGTGTGACCCAGAGACAAAGTAAGCACATACAGTTGGAAAACTGGTGCTGATAGATTTGCTCAGCACAGGCTTACCACAAACCTTCAATTTGTAACACAGCATCTGCAAAGGGCAAGAAAGTGAAGCATGATCAAACAAAGCAAGCCTGCATTAGAGTTTCTGGGCTGGTTCATCCACTATCACTGCTGGTGTAGAGCTGAGTTCAATGGTGGGCATAATGGGTGGTTGAGAAGCAGGTTAAAGGAGAGCTAGCACTCCCAGCAACCCCAGGTCTAGTTTTCCTATACAGTAACTGTTGATTTATTTATAAAAAGTTTCTGTAGCAATAGGGTCTTGCTGTGTTGCCAAGGTTGGTCTCAAATGCTGGTCTTGAAGTATCCTCCCCTCTCAGCCTCCCAAAGTGAGGAGACTATGGGCGTGGGCCATCACACCTGGCCCAGAGTGACTGTTTAGTGTTACCTGTTTGCTTCCTGAAGAAATAAATCTGCAATTCAAACATGGAAAGATGTGCAAAATCTTTGTTTGCTTGGGGAAAAGAATTATTTAATTGATAGAATTTTGCTTTATACTTATTGTGACAATCTTACATTCATTTGCTTTATAGGTACCTCTACACAAATTCTTATCTCCTTGGGGGTTAGAAGTTTTAATTATTATAAGACTATGCATTCTTTTGTGTGTATGTTTAAGCATCATAGAAAAATACATTCCACGGGCTGGGTGCAGTGCTCACGCCTGTAATCCCAGCACTTTAGGAGGCTGAGATGGGCGAATCATGAGGTCAGGAGATGGAGACCATCCTGGCTAACACGGTGAAACCCAGTCTCTACTAAAAAAAAAATATTAGCCAGATGTGGTGGCGGGTGCCTGTAGTCCCAGTTACTCAGGAGGCTGAGGCGGAAGAATGGCGTGAACCCAGGAGGTGGAGCTTGCAGTGAGCCGAGATCCCGCCACTGCACTCCAGCCTGGGCGACAGAGCGAGACTCTGTCTCAAAAAAAAGAAGAAAAAAGAAAAACACATTCCATGGACAAACGTGGGGCAAGTATCGGTGGTTTCAGTTGTATTACATTGTGAAATTCAAAGGCAAAGAAAATGGTATTAAAACCACATTCTTTACCCCATATTATATGATTCTATTTGTATAAAATGTCCAGAGTAGGCAAATCTATAGAGACAGAAAAAAATTAGGTGGTTCAAGCCTGTAATCCCAGCACTTTGGGAGGCCGAGACGGGCGGATCACGAGGTCAGGAGATCGAGACCATCCTGGCTAACACAGTGAAACCCCGTCTCTACTAAAAATACAAAAACTAGCCGGGCGAGGTGGCAGGCGCCTGTAGTCCCAGCTACTCGGGAGGCTGAGGCAGGAGAATGGCGTAAACCCGGGAGGCGGAGCTTGCAGTGAGCTGAGATCCGGCCACTGCACTCCAGTCCGGGCGACAGAGCGAGACTCCGCTTCAAAAAAAAAAAAAAAAAAAAAAAAAAAAAAAATTAGGTGGTTGCCTGATGCTGGGGCCTAGAGGGTGAGGGCTAAGGGATATCTTTCTTGGGTAACAAAAATATTCTAAAATTGACTGTGGTGATGGATGTATAACTCTGTGAATATACTAAAGGCCACTGAATTGTATGCGTCAAATAGGTAAATTGTATGGTATGCAAATTACAGCTCAAAAAAGTTGTTAAACTTGCTGTTGGTATAGCCCACTGTGGATTTAAAAATGTTTAATTTCAATATACATTAAAAACACAAGTAGCTGACAGATGTTAAGAGTCAATGATAAGAATAAGGGCTATAGAATATAGATAAAATCCAGGTGGGCTGGCCATTTAATTGTATTCTAGTATAAAAATATTTTTCAAAAATTCAGTCAGCACTGAAGCTTACAAGTTTTATATATAATTTTGAGTATCTGAAGTGGATGAAAACTTATAAAGTTAAGATGATCTTATCAGTAGAAAAGATATTCTAAACAATTTTAGCCCAAAGAAGCATTTTGATTGCCTAATTTATCTTTGTAAAGGAGAAGTAAATCTTATAGCTGGTCTCTGTAAACCTCACAGCTGGAACATTCTAACAGCACCTTGCAGTTTCCAGTGATCAAAGTAAGTTACTTTATATACTAAACTAAGAATTTCATAATAGAAATAATGCAACACCAGGGGGTGCGGTTATCACGAAATAATTACACTCCTGAGAGATTACAGGCACAAGGCTGTACCCCAGGGGTGTGATTATCCCATGATAACCACATCCACTGAAATTGCCTTATTGCAAAAATAATCTCTATTCACTGGTGAGACATTATTCAATAGGTGATTTTTTTTTTTTTTTTAATGAAAAGGCTTTTTTTTTTTAGCTTGAATCAGCAAGTGGATTAGAAAATTGGTCAGTTTATTTTTCATTGCATTCAAATTCAGAACACAACATCATTATTATTTGCTTTCCTATTTGACACAGTAGAATTTTGATTTTGTTTTTGAGAAATCTTTCAGAGTTTCTATTTGCTTTAGTTAACCACTACTGCTAAATTTATGTCAAACTTTAAAGGCATTAATTGAGCAATTCAATTTTAAATAACTTACTTCTATGTACTGTTTTTAATTCTTCTAAAACAATGTTCATTTAAAAAACTTATAAATGCAATGTACCTTCACTAATGGAATTACAGGTAAGCCAAAAAGATGAAACCAAAAATCTCAAGTAATCCTACCACCCAGACACAACCACTGTTAATAATTGTCTATCTCCTTCCAATCCTTTTTCTAAAAGTATCTGTCTCTCTGTCTACATGTCTACCTAAAGATACAAAGAGAAACACAAACGTTAACTACTCTGTTTTACAACCTGCTTTTCTTATTTGACCAGAGATTGTAAACAACGTCCATATCATTAAGAAACCTTCATATCACTTAAAATAGCTACAAGGGATAGTATTCCATTGTAACAATATTCTATAATTACTCACTTAATATCATTTTATTAGACATTTAGGTGTTCTTTATTTTTTTTCTCTGTAGTCCAGGATGGAGTGCAGTGGCACAACTTCAGCTCACGGCAACCTCTGCCTCCCAGGTTTGAGTGATTCTCGTGCCTCAGCCTCCTGAGTAGCTGGGATTACAGGTGCACACCAGCACGCCCAGCTATTTTTTATTTTTTTAGTAGAGATGGGGTTTCTCAATGTTGTCCAGGCTGGTCTCAAACTCCTGACCTCAGGTGATTTGCCTGCCTCGGCCTTCCTCACCTGTTGGGATTACAGGTGTGAGCCACCGAGCCCAGCCTCTCTTTTACTGTATACATAATCCTTTGTGACTAAATGTTTGAACATATCCATGATTATTTCCTTAGGGTAGATTCATGACTTTGTAATAAGTAAAACAAAGAAACAGAAAAAGGTACTTTGCTCCCAAATCGTCAATTGTTCTTACATATAGTTTAAGCTGATGGTTCTCAACCTTGATGATGCCTAAGAAATAGATCAGTAACTTTCATCATTTTATGTGGCATCACAGATGGTGAAAGTTACTGATTTTTTAAATCATAATTTTATCATAGAGTTCAGATATTCTAAGATACAAGATTTAAGAAATTAAAATACCCAATGTATTTACAAGTATTTGTTCTCATACCATGTCAGTTTGAATGGAAAAACTGGAAATGGAAATTTCCCTAACATCTTATTTTATAAAGACTGAGGCAAAGAATTAATTCAGTCTGCTAGTTATTTCTCATCATGAACATAGCCTTTACAACACACCAGTAACTCTGCTTTTTTTAGCTGTTCCAATTATTCTGAAAATAAGTTTAATATGGGAGTACAAAGGAAAACATTAGCCTTCAGAAGAAAATCATGTGACATTCAATGTTTGAAAAGCCTAAATTTTAAGTTTCTTTTTAATCATACATTTTAATATAAAAATAAAATTATCTGTAATTTCACCTAATTAACATACTATTTTCATGTTTGTTTCCTTCCAGTCCTAATTTACATGCCCACAGATTTATATTAGAATCATAGCATAGATTCAATTGTATTACTTAGTTTACTTAAGATATCAACAGTTTACTTTGCCATTCCCCTAGTGCTGGATATTTAGACTGTTTACAATGGTGAAAAATTAGAAATGATGTTGAAAATGTCTTCACTCACCTTAAAAAAAAAAAAAGCTCTTTCAACGCATTTTCATCTTTCCTTTTCCTTAATACTATCCCCTGTGTGTGTGTGTGTATGTTTCTTCTTCTTACATGCAAAACACACACCCACACAGCCTTCCATGGCATTAATTTTGCTTACAGTAGTTTCACCAAACTTTCAGATCATGAACGTCATCTTGGAGAGTAAGATGCTCAGACTTCTCCCTCCTCTCAGGACTCTTCTTCAACAGCCCCTCTGCAACAGGGGCTTGGGAACCAACATTTACACAAAATACTTAAGTGAACCTTTCCCTTAGGTAAATTTGAGTAAACACTGGCTACAGCATTAGTGGCCAAATCCTTTCGGCCAGCTTTTTGAGAGCCATTTAAGTCTGTTGCTATCATTTAAAGTCATCCAAGTTAAAATCTTCTGTGCTTATGTTTTTCTTCTAATCTTTCTTCTTTGGTCAACCTTTCTTTCTACCTAAGTTTTAATTCTTCAAAGCTCATTTTAGTCCCACCTCCTCTATTAGCTACATAATTTAACATTCAGTTACTCTCTATTAAATAGAGCCTTACATAATACCATACTTTGTTTTCCTGACTAGGTTGTAAACTGGGATTACTCTATGTTAATTTGATGTGTCTGATTAGACTGTAAATCAGGCGTTGAGCCTGTATCTTCTATGAGAGCTTGGGTTCAAAAAACAAAACTTACTGGCTGATGTGCAAGATGTCAAATACAGAGTTGGCAAATACAATTATTTCACAAAGTAAGCAAAAAACTTCAGTTCTAAGAATTAGGCAAATGCAGGCAGAGAGATGTTAAGCAGCTTGCCTAAAGTTACACAGATACTAAGTAGCAAACACTTAGCTATGTATGGAGCTACATAGATGCCTGGCTGTAAACCTGGCTGTAAATGAGGCATCTGTGTAGCTCCACAGCTCCTCAGTCTGTGTGCTTAACCACTAAGTACATGGCTTCTCAGAACTGATGGTTTTCTCTATATGAAAGGTTATTCCTTTTGCCTAAGATACTCAATGCTCTTTTCCCATGTCTTGCATGCCATGCCAGCATCTTTCCTGTCATTTAGGTCTCACCTTAACGTTGCTTCCTTAGAGGAGCCCTTCCTGACCACTTTTCTAAAGTAATGCCCCGTTTAGTTCTTATCACAGTATCCAATTAAACATTCATCACAGAACTTATAAATACCTGATATTTTCTTATTTATTAGTTTACTGTGTGTCATTCCCAATATAATGAAAGGTTTTGGTATTGTGTTCCTAGAGCCTAGAACAAGGTCTGGCACAGAAAAAGTGCTCCATAAATGATGACTGAATAAACATGTTTATTTTACCAACCACTGATGAACATTTAGGGTTGCTGCCAATCTTTCACTACTATAAATCTTTGAAAATCTGCCTTATCACATTTTTATTATAAATTACTGGAAGGCAAATTTCTAGGTAAAAAGGTGTGCATGTTTTTCAGGCTTTTGATATACATCAGCAAATATACAACCTTTCCAGAAAGGTTCCTCTAATTTATCAAGAGAGGGTTAAAATGTTCATTTTGTTTGGGTGCAGTGTCTCACACCTGTAATCCCAGCACTTTGGGAGACTGAGGTGGGATGATCATTTGAGCTCAGGAGTTCAAGACCAGCCTGGGCAACATGATGAAACCCCATCTCTACAAAAAAAACAAAAATTAGCTGGGCATGGTGGCTTACGTCTATAGTCCCAGCTACTCAGGAGGCTGAGGTGAGGGGATTGCTTGAGCCTGGGAAGCAGAGGTTGCAGTGAGCTGAGACCCGCATCACTGCCCTCCAGTCTGGGCAACAGGATGATACCCTGTCCCAAAGAAAAACAAAACACAAAATAAAATGTTCATTTTACCACACTTGTGAAAATACTGGATGCATACCTTTTAAAATCTTTACCAACAGGCAAAAAGGTAACATATTGTTTTAGTTTTCATTTCTTTGGTTATTAATGTTGTTGAAAATATTCTCACGTTTAATGGTCATCTGAATTGCTCCTTTTGTAAACTCTCTTTAGGTCCTTTGCTCCTTCATGTTTGTGTGTTCATCTTTTTCATATTGACTTGAAATAACACTTTTGTTTTTGAGACAGAGTCTCGCTTTGTCACCTGGGCTGGAGCACAATGGTACAAACCTGGCTCACTGCAGCCTCAACCTTCTGGGCTCAAATGATCCTCCTGCCTTGGCCTCTCGAGTAGCTGGGACTACAGGCGCAGACCACCAAGCCCAGCTAAATTTTTTTGTATTTTTTGTAGAGATGGGGTTTCATCATGTTGCCCAGGCTGGTCTCAAACTCCTGAACTCAAGTGATCCTCCTGCCTTGGCCTTTCAACATGCTGGGATTACAGGCATGAGCCACCATGCCCAGCCCTGAAAGAACATTTTATATATTGGGGTATCAGCCTCATGCAGAGAAACCATACTGTTTCCACAAAGGTATTATGCTTCTCATCTTCTCCCACCCAGGTGCTCAATTCATTTAGATAGAGAAAGACTTCTTAAGCCTGGTTACATAAATGTTAAAAACTTGATAGGAATCAAATACTTGAGCATTTTTTCTACTTCATTAATTTGATCCTGAAAAAGTTCATTTTACTAAGGAATAGTACCACAGTAAAACTCCACCATAAGAGGGTTCCAAAAATGTTAATTGTATAGATTGGGTGACTGAGTTATTATAAGGTTAATGAATAGAAATGGAGGGCTGGAGGGCCGGGCACGGTGACTCGTGCCTGTAATCCCAGCAGTTTGAGAGGCCGAAGCAGGCAGATCATGAGGTCAGGAGATCGAGACCATCCTGGCTAACACAGTGAAACCCTGTCTCCACTAAAAATACAAAAAATTAGCCGGGCATGGTGGCGGACACCTGTAGTCCCAGCTACTTGGGAGGCTGAGGCAGGAGAATGGCATGAATCCAGGAGCAGGAGCTTGCAGTGAGCCAAGATCGCACCACTGCACTCCAGCCTGGGCGGCAAAGCGAGACTCTGTCTCAGAAAAAAAAAAAAGAAAGAAACGGAGGGCTGGAGAAGAGCCAATAACCAGCTTTGTTATATCTGAATTCACATAATTGTGGGCATGTTTTTTTGAGGTTTTCGTGTTTTCAACACTCTTAAAAACAGGTTAACTATTCAGTTAGCACAAGTTCTTTTGATTGTTAGCAGACTTTCTAATATAGACTTGAGAAATCAAGTCTATTGATTATTAAAAGAAAGCACTAAGTCTGGAGTCTATGCTACTCAGCATCAGAGTTAGACAAGGCTGAGGCATAAAGACAACTACTACTTCTGCCTGTTCCAAGTCAACCATGAGTCATGCAGTTGTAGGGGCACTATAAGGTTCGAGTGAAAGAAAAGATAAGATGCAACCCCTTCCAGAAAACAGGTTGTACTTCGATGTAACAAAAAATCCCTGTGACTAAAAAAGAAGTGGTCAGAAATATTTGAGCCAACAGGTATATAACATACACCACTTCATTTCCTTTGGGGCTTTATTTCCTTTGAGGCCTTTCTCCCTTCTTCTACTAGTTAGCTGGGGGCAAGGGAGGAGGAGGCATTAGGTATATAAGTTTTTAAGGGTACCTGTACTGTGGTATCAGTGGGATGTTCTTTTGTCAGAGACTGCCAGACCTAAGTCCCTATCAGTATTGTCTCACCTAATTAATACTGAGCGAATAATTTTCTTCTCCTTAAATTGTGCAGTTTCCTTCTACTTAAAAGGTGGTTACTGGCCAGGCATGGTGGCTCATGTCTGTAATCCCAGTACTTTGGGAGGCTGAGGCAGGTGGATCACTTTGAGCCCAGGAGTTGGAGACCAGCCTAGGCAACATGGCAAAACCCTATCTCTATTAAAAAATACAAAAACTAGCCAGGCATGGTGGTGTGTGTTGGCAGTCTCAGCTAGCTACTCGGGGGGCTGAGGTGGGAAGAGAGCTTGAGCCCGGGAGCTGAAGGTTGCAGTGAGACAAGATTGCGCCACTGCACTCCAGTCTGGGCAACAGAGCCAGACTTGGTCTCAAAAAACAAACAAACAAAAAAACCAAGCTTATCATCCATCAAATTCCTAAACTCCTAATAGGAAAACTGGCACTTTGAATCCTATAGCCTGAATCAGCTTGCTGAAGAATCTCTAGCTATCGAATAGAGGCTAAAGATTCTGTGTTGATTGAGGGTAAACCCTGGGGTCAGACTGAGGCAGCAGTGAAAGCCAAAGGGAGTCTAAGGAGGTGCATCACAGGCCTTGGTGGCCTGAGAGGACAGGGCTTCATGCCCAGAGCATCTGCTTCAATAGAGCAGCCCCGCTTTTATATGTTCTGTATACTGAGGTTTCATGTAAGATTTCTTAAAAGAGAAAAAAATGGTTCTCTAGCTGCTTTAAAAATGCAGAAAATCTCCGAGTTATACTATTATCCTTATTTTAAAATAACAAGCTGAAATTCATAAAAGTGAAAGGACTTGCTTAAGGTTATAGGATTAAACAGATTATTTCTATTATGATCTATTACAAGCTAGAGTTGGATTATTGTGCCTGTTTCAATAATATACTAACAAAGCACTGATAAATTTAAGTTAAAACTTCTCAGTTTAGTATCTCTTTAGAAAAAGAACCAAAATGATCTAAACCAAATTAGACCAATTTTTTTGAAATAGACGGTAATATGCAGGACAGTAAGTGAACTTTAAGTAAAAAACAATTTTAACATACTCAGTTTTGTTTTTACCTCTGTACTAAAAAGAGATGGCTTCTGAGGCTTTCAGTACAGTCTATTTTTATAATTCAGGAGGATATGAATACGAGAAATAACTATTTTTTCCTTCCATTTTTAGGCTACTAGCCTGATAAACTATGTTTAATGTATTTTACTTTAAGATTTAGTTCATAGGGCCTTTGGCTGGAAAAATTTAACTTAATCCTATTACACAGTATTGCAATTCAACATATATGATCAGATTTTCCCATTAATCATATTTTGGGAATGGTCTTAGTCAAAAACAAATAAACAAACAAACAAAAATAAAAACCACACACACAAACCCAAATAAAACAATACCCAGAAAGAGCAAAGAAAAATGTTGTTTTATCTTTCCTTGTTTGTCCTCTCCCGAAACACATCATGTCTAGTGCCTACCTGAGCCATCAGTAGGAACCGAACTTGCATTGATTCCAGAAAGACCAAACAAAGGACATTCTCGATCTGTGTTGACATGACCCCATTTGTGACATTTAATGCACCTCACATTTCGAACCTGAGAAATAATGAATGTGATTTTGGTTACTGAAAATGTAAGAATCTAACCAATGTTCAAATTCCTATTCCTTGATAGAATTTAAGTTAAATTACATTTTTAAAAGATCTCCAGGGAAAAAGACTCCAAACTATATTTGGTAATTGAATACAAAGACTAAAATATTTCACTATAAATTTTGCCTAGAAACTAAGCTGAATCCCATTTCTTTTTACCTGTCACTTGGTGGCAATATAACGTCATCCAAAAAGAAATGGTAAAATACCAAAAAGAATTATGTCATTATGTGAAGAAATTAAACTTAAATTCTCTCATTTTAATAAGTTAACCTTTAAAGTTTCAAATTTTGAAACCCAGAGCTGGTAAACATTTTCTGTAAAGGTCCAAATGTAGTAAATATTATTATAGGCTTTTTGGGACGGATGTTGTCTATTCTAACTACGCAACTCTGCTTCTGTAGTGGGAAAGCAGCCATAGCCAATAAGGAAATGAATAGGCAAAGCAGTGTTCCAACAAAACTTTCTTTACAACAAGGATTTGCCCTCTGCTGATAGTCTGCCCTGATCCTAAACCAATAATAGATTTAAATCTTTTCTTGACATTGAGCTGATTCTCCAAATTTTTTAAAAACTACAGAGACCAATATCATTGTAGCTCTCACTATAAAAGTTTGATTCCTGTCTTTTTTTTTGTTTTTTGAGATAGAGTCTCACTCTATTGCCCAGGCTGGAGTGCAGTGGCGCAGTTAAGGCTCACTGCAACCTCCACCTCCTGGGTTCCAGTGATTCTCCTGCCTCAGACTCCCGAGTAGCTGGGATTACAGGCACCTGCCACCATGCAGGCTAATTTTTTGTATTTTTAGTAGAGACAGGGTTTCACTATGTCAGCCTGGCTGGTCTCGAACTCCTGACCTCGTGATCCGTCCACCTCGGCCTCCCAAAGCGCTGAAATTACAGGCATGAACCACCACACCCAGCCTGATTCCTGTCTTTTATCAGCCCATTACATTTTATGTTTTCTCCTCTATTCCTTATATTATCTCATACAAATCAAAACCATAGTGCCCCTTTTCAGCTTAAACACCTTTCAGACAACAAGATATATTTATTAAATAAAGATATATTTATTAAATAAAAATTATTCTTACAGAGCAAAATATGTGTTACTTGCCTGAATACCAAAGGGCTGATCTCTGATGTTCATGTCATCTTTCGCATATCTATTAAATAGAGGAAATGTACAAACACAATATTAAGAATAATTTAAAAATTAAACAGCAGTTAATCAGAAAAATAGTTTTACAGTTCTAAGAACATTATGAAATATATTACTTCAGTAAGAATACAGAACTGTAAAATCTAACTAGTATTTCCAAACACCATTTAGTTATTATGTGTCTAGTCTGATCATCTGTGATTTTAAAAAAATGAAAAAGTATATGAAACAAAAGACTATGATCAAGCAGATTAGTTGAATAAGACAGCTAATTAAAATCATTAAAAATAACTTTTCACATCAGTTGCCTCCTCTAATGACTGAAAAAGCAACATAAAATGGGATATCAGTAAATGTAAACTTAATGATACACATCTTGTCTTAAAAGTAAACCAGTCCTTACTTTTCTCGTGGGGCTCCTTTCTGCCATTCAAATTTGTATTCGGTCTCTCCTTCTGTTTCTTCTTTCTAAAAACATTCATTGAAAATTCTTTTAATTTTTCCATATAACACAATCAATTGCAAGTAAATTCAGACACAGAAAATAGTCCTTTACCTCTTTGTTTTCTTGATTGCATATCAAAAATATGGAAGAAAAAAGGTAAGACAAGTTAAAAACATCAATATAAAAATCTACTGTATTCACTATATCATGTTATTTAATTGTCACTTATAAGAATTCATTGGTTTGACTTTTTTTCTTCTTTCACAAGATAAAAATTCAGACCATTGCAGGATAAAATACAAAATTAAAATTAATAAGCATGTTAATTCAGTTTTTAAACTTTTTACTGTTCATTGACAGTGAATATTATGTTTTTTATTTACAAATGCATTAAATATTTAGTAAGAAGGACTAAAGATACATATACAAATTATGAAAGAATAAGTGTACTTTGGACATAAAGGTTTTTTTCCTCCTCAAGGGCACATTATGAAATATTACCAGATTAGAAAGATTTTTTTTAGTATTTATTCTGTTGTATGATTATAGTTTTTATTATCTTCACAGGATAATAGCAATTTTAAAAGATGGAGAGCAACTTTAAAAAAATATCTGTCATAGTACTTTTCAATCCTTAGCTGCAAACACATCCAAGACTTAAAAGAAAAGGAAGGAGGCCAGGCGAGGTAGTTCACGCTTATAATCCCAGCACTTTGGGAGGCTGAGGCGGGTGGATCAGGAGGTCAGGAGTTCAAGACCAGCCTGGCCAACATGGTGAAACTCTGTCTCTACTATAGATACAAAAATTAGCTGGGTGTGGTGGCATGCTCTTGTAATCCCAGCTACCCGGGAGGCTGAGGCAGGAGAACTGCTTGAACCCAGGAGGTGGAGGTTGTAGTGTGCTGAGATGGCACCACTGCATTCCAGCCTGGATGACAGGGCAAGACTCCATCTCAAAAAAAAAAAAGAAAAAGAAAAAGAAAAAGAAAAGGAAGGAGGTAAGTACCTTTTTTAGCTCCTGGTGGGGCTTCATACATGAAATTAAGGCCATTCTTTACACGTTCATCTCCCATAAGCAATCTAAGTGAAATAAGACAAAGTTAACGATTTTATGTAGGACAAAAAAAATTATAGAATAATCCACTCCCCACCAAAAAACTTAAGGGAATTAAGATGAAATATTTTTGTTAGGAACAGAGTTCCAAAACTTTACTCCACTAACTAGATTACATCTGAATGGAAATTAAACAGTGCTGCCTCTTTAGTAACTGGTTATAAGCTCTGAGACTTTCTTACTACCTGAGAGACCCTAGCCATCTTAACAAAAAAGAGGAAAAATAATATGGTTATTTTTCTTACAGGATTTTCTCAAACCCTGAAATGCTGTGGAAATTATGACAACTTTGAAATCCCATATGCCATCACAAATTTACAATTAAGTTAAATAATGCCAACACTTTTTCTTAATTGTAAGGGATCAAATGGTTTTGTTTTTTCCCAGCAAAAAAAGAAAAGGCAAAGGGATCAGTTTTGGAAAAAATGAGTCTCTCAGGGATTTCTTTAGGAAGTCAAATGCAACCAGGGCTTGTAAGAGTCACAGTAAATGAGAAAATAAAATTCTTTCATGAGGCCAGTGAAAAAAGAATAATTGAAAGAAAGTCTACGGCTGGGCACAGTGGCTCACACTTGTAATCCCAGCGCACTGGGAGGCCGAAGCAAGTGGATCACCTGAGGTCAGGAGTTTGAGACCAGCCTGGTCAACATGGAGAAACCCCATCTCTACCAAAAATACAAAAAATAGCCAGGCATAGTGGTGTGTACCTGTAATCCCAGCTACTCGGGAGGCTGAGGCAGGAGAATCACTTGAACCTGGGAAGCAAAAGTTTCAGTGAGCCGAGATCGTGCCACTGCATTCCAGCCTGGGTGACAGAGCCAGGCTCTGTCTCAAAAACAACAACAGCAGCAAAAAAGTCTACACGTGCCAATTAATATGATGGACTCAGTGTCTGGTGCATGACAAAAATCACATTATTTATAGTTCTGTTTTAACACTGAAAGTTCCCTGTTTGAGCTCTGTTAAAAAAAGATACGCTAGGTTTTTTAGAACAAAAAGCTCTGTAATGAATGGAATGACTGGTTGAGTCAAAGTTCTAATTCATAAGAACCAAGTAAAAATAATAAAGAAGGAGGCTAAAGAGTGAACATAATTTTTCCTTATATTTGGAAAAGACAATCACAAAGGATATATGACATGATTATAATTCCTCTCCTTAAATCCACTGGATTCTATAAAGACCTGTAAAAAATTAGCAAAAGGCCACAGGGATCTACATCCAATAGATGCAGATATAGATAGACTGATATTCAGCAATAAAAGGGACTGAAATACTGATATATGCAATACCAAGGGTCAACTTCAAAAGCATTACGCTATGTGAAAGAAGCCAGTCATGAAAGACCACATGACATATGATCTAATTTATAGGACATGTCCAGAATAGACAAATCTATAGAGACAGCAAGGAAATTAGTGGCTGCTCAGCACTGAGAGGTAGAAGGGGGACAAGGCAGGGGAATGAGAAGTGACTGCTAAAAGGTAGAAGATTTCTTTTTTGGATAATGTAAATGTTCTGAAAATAGATTACAGTGATGGCTCCAAAAGTCTAAATATACTTAAAAACAACAAACCCTTTAAACAGGTGTATAAGTTATATCTTAAATTCACATCATTAAAAATATCAAAATTAGCCCGGCGCAGTGGCTCACGTCTGTAATCCCAGCACTGTGGGAGGCTGAGGTAGGTGGATCTTGAGGTCAGGAGTTCGAGACCAGCTTGGCCAACATAGTGAAACTATGTCTCTACTAAAACTACAAAAATTAGCTGAGCGTGGTGGCAGGCGCCTGTAGTCCCAGCTACTCGGGAGGCTGAAGCAGGAGAATCGCTTGAACCTGAGGGGCAGAGGTTGGAGTGAGCCAAGATCACGCCACTGCACTCCAGGCTGGGCAATAGAGTGAGACTCCATCTCAAAAAAATAAATAAATAAATAAATAAAATCAAAATCAAATACACTGAAAGCCAAGCTCAGTATCACTAGTTATTAGGGAAATGCAAATCAAAATCACAATGAGATATCACCTTGCACCTATTGGATGGCTATCTTCTGGAAAAAAAAAAAAGGAAGATAACAAATGTTAGAGAGGATATGGAGAAACTGAAACCCAAGTCCATTACTAGTAGGAAATGTAAAATGGTGCAGTCACTGTGACAACCAGTTTCGTGGTTCCTCAAAACGCTAAATATAAACCTACCATGTGATCCAGCAATTACACTCCTAGGTATATACCCAAAGGAACTAAAAACAAGGACTTGACCAGGTATTTCTATGCCAACATTTATAGCAGTATTATTCACAATAGCCAAAAGGTGGAAACAACCCAAGACTCAAACAGATGGATAAACAAAATGTGGAATGTACATACAAAGGAGAATTATTCAGCCATAAAAAGGAATACAGTGCTGATACATATTACAATATATATGAACCTTGGACACATTATGCTAAGTGAAACAAGCCAGACACAAAGGAATAAATATATGATTCCATTTATATGAGGTATTTAGAATAGGCAAATTCATAGACAAAGGAAGTAGAATGGTGGTTGCCAGGGGCTGCGGGCCAAGGGGAATAGGGAATTATTCTTTAATGGTTTAATGGTTTCAAAGTTTCTGTTGGAGATAGTGAAAAAGTTTTGGGAATGATGATGGTTCACCACACTGAATTTAAGGGTACACTGAATTGCACACTTAAAATGGTAAATTTTATAAAATACGTATTTTACAAAAAACCCACAAACCATTTCATTTATATGTGCATTTTTTAATTTATTTCTCTCTCTTTCTTTCCTTGTTTCTTTTTGTTTTTTAGAGACAGTCTCACTATGTTGCCCAGGCTGGTCTCAAACTCCTGGACTCAAGCAATCCTGCCAAAGTGTTGGGATTATAGGCATGAGCCATCGTGCCCAGCCCAATTCATTTATATTGAAACAAAAATAATAATAAAACCCAAACTAAAAGATTGTTTCCCACTTTATGCAAAATTCAACAAGTATATAAAGTAAAAGGTATGGATATAATATTGGTATTTTTGTTTTAACCTCAACTAAAAACTTACATAGTTTTTTTGACATCCCATAAATCTTTGTATTTAACTAGACAGAATAATAAATGTGATTTTCAGCTGGGCATGGTGGCTCATGCCTGTAATCCCAGCACTTTGGGAGGCCAAGGCGGGAGGATTGCTTGAGTCCAGGAGTTCAAGATCAGACTGAGCAACACAGTGAGAGACCCTGTCTCTACAAAAAATAAAAAATCAGCCAGGTGTGTTGGTGTGTGCCTGTAGTTCCAGCTACTCAGGAGGTTGAAGCGGGAGGATCACTTGAACCCAGAAGTTTGAGGCTGCAGTGATACAACTGCACCACTGCACTCCAGCCTGGGCAACAGAGTAAGACCTTCCTCTCAAAGAAATTTTTTTTCATCTTAGGAAAAAAGTATAAAGTGACTAAAGTGATTGATATAATAAACATTAAGAAATCTCTAGGACAGTAAAAACTTAAAAGAGAAACAACAGATTACTGAAGAATGAAATTGGCTATCAAAAACAGCACTTTTGAAAGAGGAAGAAATATTGAGTACCTACTCCATGCATGGCAATAAGTGATATTATAGGGACCTACTGGCAAATGACCAATTACTCACAAATTTGCACTCAAATGACCAAACCTAGAAGTAATAACATCTTAGTGGCAATGAACACACTTAGTGCTCAGATCGTGGTTTCTAAATATCATTCACCAATGAAAGGAACCTGGGTGCCTTGGAAAACTGGTTGATTCCAGTGTTGCATCAGGGAAAATAAAAGACAAGTCTGACCATATCATGGGACCAGAAGCAGCATTAAAAAAAACAAAACAAAAAAACAGGGTTGGTACACGTTAAATGGATATATGAGCCAACCTAATGAAGCTCTCAATGGCCCAAACTGAAACAACTGGAGCAAGAAAATAAGTAACAATAGTATTATATTATAATCCAAAGAATTAAATAAACAGCCATGAGTCCATATTGATAGAAAATAAATAACTAGATAAGGGAAATTCTTCCTTACAGAGGAATTCAAATTAATAAATGTAGAAGGAATGATAGAAATAGAAAATAACCATTAGGACATCCCAGAAATAAATAATTGATGCAGGCAAGATCTACTGATGAATAGCAAAATTAGGCAGAAGTCCAAGGAGAAACAGGGTATTTGCAGGGCTTCAAATATTAATTAAAAGGGAAAATAGTAACTTTTTTTAAAGATAAAGAATAAACATGAATACTGTGATCTGTTTCAAACCTAGTTTTCCACCTCCAGTCTGTTTTCTATCCCTCTAACTCAACAATTGTTTCCTGAACACCCTCTCCATTTTCCAATATGTTTCTACTATTAATAATATAACAATTAGGTTTTTTGTTTGTTTGTTTATTTGAGACGGAGTTTCGCTCTTGTTGTCCAGGCTGGAGTGCAATGGCGTGACCTCAGCTCACCGCAACTTCTGCCTCCCAGGTTCAAGCGATTCTCCTGCCTCAGCCTCCCGAGTAGCTGGGATTACAGGCATGCGCTACCACACTTGGCTAATTTTGTATTTCTTAGTAGAAATGGGGTTTCTCCATGTTGGTCAGGCTCGTATCGAACTCCCAAACTCAGGTCATCTGCCCGCCTTGGCCTCCCAAAGTGCTAGGCATGAGCCACCGCACCCAACCAAATTAGGGTTTTTAAGCAGTGATGCTATTGACATTTTGGACTAGATAGTTCTTTGTTGTATGGAGCTGTCCTGTGCTTTGTAAGCTGTTTTGCGGCATCCATAGTCTTCACCCACTAGATGTTGATAGCAGCCCAGTCCACAGTTGTGACAATCAAAACATTATCAAAACAATGTCTCCAAACATTGCCACATGTTCCCTGGGCAGGGTTGGGGGGTGAGGGGTGTGTGCAAAAAACGATGCTCAGTTGAGAACCACCTATCTAAATCCTTATCATTCTTCAGAGTTCAGCTTAAATGTCACCTCGTCCATAAAGTCTTTCGTTATCCTAAATGTAATTATTCTTCCCTATACTAACATGCTGTATTTTTAAAAGCAGTGTATGCTTTTAATATATCAGTTATTATATTTGGCCTTGAACTATATGTATGTATCTCTTACTAGGGTTTCTTAAGGGTAGAGAGAAACTACACTTCACACAGTTTCATAGGTCCCTATAATACCACTTATTGCCATGCATGGAGTAGGTACTCAATAAAAGTTAGTAAGATTAAATAAAATTAGTGAGAAAGCTATTTAACTTTTATTTCTTTAACTTTCCTCTCAATATATTATATTTTAAAAAGTAGTAATAGTTTAGTATTACTTTGCTAAATTCCGTATTTTGATTGAAAACTGAACTTCATGGACAATTTACCAAAACACCACTATTCAGTTGCTTGATTAACCAAGAGAAACCAGTTTCAGTGTTAAATCTGCATATACAACACAATAGCTAAAGCCAGGTACCATGTTGGAAGACACCAATTAAGAACCCTAGCCACAATACAGCTTTTAACAGAACGATGACAGGCATGTCCAATAAAGTCACTTTACTTTTCCTCTTGAAAGTGTCCTGGGTATCTTCTCATTTGAGTGTGTTAAAGAAATAAGTTTGTAAGAGGTCTCAGCAGTTCAAGTGTAGACATGATTGTTCTTCTAAGTTTTGCCTAATTTGAGACTTGCTCAAAGACTGTATATGAGTCACATGAATCTATATTTTACATGAATTATGGGTAAAGCCGGAAAAAGTGGCCATCTACAGGTATGAGAGTAAAAGAGAGAGCCCTCAGGGAAAGAAAAGAATCCTACAGTTGGGTATTCCATCCCAAAAAGCTGACTTAATATATCATTCAGCAGGAAATTATTCCCATGAAATTGATAATTCTAGATATATTGGCATAACAGAATTTCTTACCTATTATCATATGATTCTTGTTCTTTAAGATATTGCTGCATCAATTCTTCTTGTTTCTTCTTATCATATGATATTTTCTGTTCTGCCATCCATACCTAGATTAGTGAAGTAAAAATGCAAATTAAATTGTTGGATTTAAATTGTTAAACAAAGTTTGCTTTTCTTGTATAATAAAATATAAAATGCAATTGCTTAAAGTAGGAGTGCCCAATCTTTTGGCTTCCCTGGGCCACAGAAAACATACCAATACACAGTGGAAGAAGAATTGTCTTGGGCCACACAAAATACACTAACGATAGCCAATGAGCTAAAAAAAAAAAAAAAAAAAAAAAAGAGGACAAAAAAATCTCATAATGTTTTAAGAAAGTTTACAAATTTGTGTTGGGCGGCATTCAAAGCCATCCTGGGCCACATGCCACCCACAGGCCAAGAGCTGGATAGGCTTGGCTGAAAGTTTATAACATAATCCAATTGGGCCGTAATCACATCATTACAAATTAACACCTGAAAAATTGGAAGTGCCTTGATACGAGTTCTTTTTATTTTTGAGACGGACTCTGGCTATCACCCAGGCTGGAGTGCAATGGCACGATCTCGGCTAACTGCAACCTCCGCCTCCCAGGTTCAAGTGATTTTCCTGCCTCTGCCTCAGAGGTAGCTGGGATTACAGGAGCCCACCACCACACCAAACTAATTTTTTTGTATTTTTAGTAGAGAAGGGGTTTCGCTATGTTGGCCAGGCTGGTCTTGAACTCCTGATGTCAGGCAATCTGCCTGCCTCAGCCTCCCCAAGTGCTGGGATTACAGGTGAAAGTCACGGTGGACTGGGCAAGTTTCGGTTTTTAAAAGCTGTATTTATAGTTTAAATTACGTTAACTATATTCATAGGTAATGTTACACATTTCTTACATATCCTTCCGAGATGTTCTAATACATGTATATGCAAAAGAACATATACAACATTCTTCTTATATAAATGGTAACATACTTTACGCAAACACACACATGCACACAAAATATGTATGAAATAAAATTATATACCATGGAGATCTGATATTGTTTGGCTGTGTCAACACCCAAATCTCATCTTGAATCGTAGTTCCCATAATCCCCATGTGTCATGGGAGGGACCCGGTGGGATGTAATTGAATAATGGGGGCGGTTACACTCCATGCTGTTCTCACGATAGTGAGTGAGTTCTCACGAGATCTGATGGTTTTATAAGGGGTTTTTCCTCTTGCTTAGCACTTCTCTTTGCTGGTACCATGTGAAGATTGACAAGTTTGCTTCCCCTTCCGCCATGAATGTAAGTTTCCTGAGGCCTCCCCAGCCCTGCAGAACCATGAGTCAATTAAACCTCTTTCCTTTATAAATTACTCAGTCTTGGTTATTTCTTCATAGCAGCAGTGAGAATAGACTAATATAGTAAATTGGTATAGGTAGAGTGGAGTGCTGCTAAAAGGATACCTGAAAATGTGGAAGTGACTTTAGAATTAGGTAACAGGCAGAGGTTGGAACAGGAAAATGTGGGAAACTTTGAAATTTCCTAGACAATTGGAGGGCTCAGAAAATAGGAAGATGTGGGAAAGTATGGAACTTCCTAGAGACTTGTTGAATGGCTTTAACCAAAATGCTGATAAGTCCAGGATGAGGTGGTCTCAGATGGAGATGGGAAACCTTTTCGGAAGTGGAGTAAAAGTCACTCTTGCTATGCAAAGAAACTGGTGGCATTTCGCCCCTGCCCCAGAGATCTGTGGAACTTTGAACTTGAGAGAGATGATTTATGGTATCCAGTAGAAGAAACTTCTAAGCAGTAAAGCATTCAAGAGAAAGCACAGCATAAAATTCTGGAAATCCTGCAGCCTGACAATGCAACAGAAAACAAAACCCTATTTTCTGGGGAGAAATTCAAGCCAGCTGCAGAAATTTGCATAAATAATGAGAAGCTGAACGTTAATCAGGAAGACAAAGGAAAATGTCTTCAGGGTATGTCAGAGACCTTCACAGCAGCCCCTCCCATCACAGGCCTGGAGGCCTAGGAGAAGGAAAAAAGTGGTTTCCTGGGCTGGGTCCAGCCTCCTACCTGCTGTGTACAGCCTTTGGACTTCGTGCCCTGCATTCTAGCCACTCCAGCTATGGCCATTGCTTCAGAGAATGCAAGCCCCAAACCTTGGCAGCTTCCATGTGATGTTGGACCTGCAGGTACGCAGAAGGCAAGAATTGAGGTTTGGGAACCTCTGCCTAGATTTCAGAAGATGTATGGAAACACCTGGATGTCCAGGCAGATGTTTGCTACAGGGGTGGAACCCTCATGGAGAACCTCTACTAGGGCAGTGGGGAAGGGAAATGTGGGGTCGAAGCCCTCACACAGAGTCCCTACTGAGGTACTATCTAGTGGAGCTGTGAGAAGAGGGCCACTGTCCTCCAGACTCCAGTATAGTAGATCCACCAACTTGCACCGTGTACCTGGAAAAGCCACAGACACTCAACACCAGCCCATGAAAGCATCCAGGAGGGTGGCTATACCCTGCAAAGCCACAGGGGCAGAGCTGCCCAAGGCTGTGGGAGCCTAGCTCTTGCATCAGCGCACCCTGGATATGAGACATGAAGTCAAAGGAGATACTTTTGGAACTTTAAGGTTTAATGACTGCCCTATTGGATTTTGGACTGGCATGGGGCTTGTAGCACCTTTGTTTTGTCCAAATTGTCCCATTGGGAATGGGTGTATTTACCCAATGCCTGTATTCCTGTTGTATCCAGGAAGTCACTAACTTGGCTTTTGATTTTACAGGCTCATAGGTGGAAGAGACTTGCCTTATCTTACATGAGACTTCGGACTTAGACTTTTGAGTTAATGCTAGAATGAGTTAAGACTTTGGTGGACTGTTGGAAGGGCATGATTGTGTTTTGAAATGTGAGGATATGAGATCTGGAAGGGGCTGGGGTGGAATGATATGGTTTGGCTGTGTCCCCACCCAAATCTTATCTTGAATTGTAGTTCCCATAATCCCCATGTATCGTGGCAGGGACCCAATGGGAGGTAACTGAATCATAGGGGCAGTTACCTCCATGGTGTTTTCGTGATAGTGAGTGAGTTCTCACGAAATCTGATGGATAAAACCATCAGAAAAGGAGCTTTTCCTCTTTTGCTCAACATTTTTCCTTGCTGCCACCACGTGAAGAAAGGCGTGTTTGCTTCCCCTTCTGCCATGATTTTAAGTTTCCTGAGGCATCTCCAGCCCTGCAGAACTGTGAGTCAATTAAACTTCTTTCCTTATAAATTACCCAGTCTCAGGTAGTTCTTCATAGCAGCATGCGAACAGACTAATACTAATACAAGACTAACACAGATCAGTAAACAAATGCTTTCTTCTTTTGGGTGGTAAAGTTGCATATTTTTCTATTGTGGGACTATACCATAATTTGTAATTTATTTAAGCAGCCTCCTACTGTATAAATGGGCACTTAAGAAATTTCCAATATTTTGCTATTAAAAACTTTGCCGCAAGAACTCAATACACAGGTAATTTCACACACATTTGGCAGGGTTTTGAAAAGGATCAAGGCATTGCCAAGGAAAAGAACAGGGCAAGATATTACTGGCAGAGGGAACGACTCAGGCAAAGGCCCAAAGAGGCAAAATAGAATGTAAGTAGTTCAATATTACTAATGTATAAAATCTGAGGTTGGTCCGAGGCGGGCAGATCACCTTAAGTCAGGAGTTCGAGACCAGCCTGGCCAACATGGTGAAACTCCATTTCTACTAAAGATACAAAAAGTAGCCAGGCATGGTGGTGTGTATTTGCAATCCCAGCTACTCGGGAAGCTGAAGCAGGAGAATCACCTGAGCCCAGGAGGTGGAGGCTTCAGTGAGCTGAGACTGCGTCACTGCACTCCAGCCTGGACAACAGAGTGAGCCTCCATCTCAAAATCAATCAACCAATCAAATAATCAATCAATCAATCTAAGGTGGGAGAATAGTAGGGGACAGAAGGAGAAAAAAGATGGAGTGAGATTACTTGGACTCAATCCTGTAATATTTTAATAAGGGGCTGAAAGAGATCAGATTTGTGCTTTAAAAAAAGACAATTCTATCAAAATAACTTACATCCATACAATGGAATATTATTTAGCAATAAAAAGGAATAAAGTGCTGATACATGCCATACCATGCATAAACTTCAAAAACATTATGGTGAGAGTAGCCAGTCACAGAAGACCACAGATTGCATGATTCCATTTAAATGAATTTCCAGAATAGGCAAATCCACTAACAGAAAGTAAATTAGTGCTTGCCTAGGGCTGCAGAGAGGGAGAAGAGTTAAGGAGAAATGGGAGTGATTAACAGGTATGGGGGTTTCTTTTTATTTTTTGAGACAGTGTCATCACTCTGTCACCCAGGCTGGAGTGCAGTGGCGCAATCTTGGCTCACTGCAACCTCTGCCTCCCGGGTTCATGCGATTCTCCTACCTCAGCCTCCGGGGTAGCTGGGATTACAAGCGCCTGCCACCACACCCAGCTAATTTTTGTATTTTCAGAAGAGACAGGGTTTCATCATGATGGCCAGGCTGTCTCGAATTCCTGACCTCGGGTGATCCAACCGCCTCAGTCCCACCCAAAATGCAGAGATTACAGGCATGGGCCACTGTGCCCGGCAGGGGTTTCTTTTTGGGGTGACGACAAAGTTCTAAAATTGTTTGTGGTAATGATTACTTAACTCCATGAATATATTTTAAAAACCACTGAATTGTACATTTTACATGTGTGTTTATATGATATGTAAATTTACCTCAGCAGAGCTGTTAAAATAAAAAATGACTATTCTGATGGCTGTGTAAGTGAATGGATTTGAGAGGATTCAAGATTGGAGGCAGTGGAACCACTTAGGAAATGCAACAGGCCGGGCGCGGTGGCTCAAGCCTGTAATCCCAGCACTTTGGGAGGCCGAGACGGGCGGATCACGAGGTCAGGAGATCGAGACCATCCTGGCTAACACGGTGAACCCCGTCTCTACTAAAAATATAAAAACTAGCCGGGCGAGGTGGCAGGCGCCTGTAGTCCCAGCTACTAGGGAGGCTGAGGCAGGAGAATGGCGTAAAAAACCCAGGAGGCGGAGCTTGCAGTGAGCTGAGATCCGGCCACTGCACTCCAGTCCGGGCGACAGAGCGAGACTCCTCCTCAAAAAAAAAAAAAAAAAAAAAAAAAAAAAAAAAAAGGAAATGCAACAATATAGGTGAAAGATGATGAAGGTCTAAATTAAGACACAGGCAGTAGTGACAGAGAGGAAAGATAGATTCAAGAGATATTTGGAAGGTAAGACCAATAGCATTCAGTGATTGACTAGATAAAGGAGTGATGGGAAAAGGGATGAATCCTGAGCTTCTGGTTTGGGTAATAGGATGAAGGATTGCTTTACTATCTATATTTCCACCCATATGAGATAGCAAGTATAAAAAGGGCAGAATTTGGGGTAAAAAACCTTTTATTTCAGATATGTTGAGTTTGAGGTGCCTATAGGACATCAAGACGCAAATGTCTAGTAGATAGCTGTCTTGAGCCACATCAAAGTTAAGAAGAGAAAACTGGTACTGCAGATTTGAGTCATGAGTAAACAGGCTAGTTAAAACGGGCTAGTTGGATGTGATTGCTTGGGGCAAGCATACGAAGTAAGCAAGAAGTGGGCCAAGGATGAAACTCTGGGGAACACTTATATTTTAGGAGCAGGCTAAAAATAAAGATCCAGTGAAGTTGATGGAAAAAGAAGTCTACTAATAGAGCGGGAAAACTAGAAGAGAGTAGTTATTACAGCTAAGAGGAGAGAGTTTCACAAAAAAAGGAGTTTACAGTGGTGCTATTGTCAATAGCCGGTTTGTAAAGTGTTTGCCAGTTCACAAGAAGACAAATAAGGAGCTTGGACCACAATGTAAATTAACTGCTTCCTTCATTAACAATATCAAGAAAAAAAAAAGAACAGCTGAACTAAAACAGTGTATCCTGTGACATAAATGACTGAGGCAGTGCATAACAATATATAAGAGTAACCAGCAGATGTATAGCATTCACTCTTATTTCTGAACAAATGAGACCTTAAAACCTACCGGACTCTTTGTAAGCTTGGGAAACTGAAAATGAACAAGGAAAAAAAGAACCTACTGGACTTTAATAAACCCAACATGCTTAATTTTACAATTAGAATTTTCTTTCTTTCTTTTTAAATATAGATGGGGTATCACTTTGTTGCCCATGTTGCTCTTGAATTCCTGGCCTCTCAAAGTGTTGGGATTATAGGTATGAGCCACCATACCTGGCCCTTAAAATTTTCATGGTGGAACTCTTTTGCACTCTTTGATCAAACTCCTTTGTTTCTTCCACTTCTATTTCTTAAAAACAAACAAACAAACTTTACTGGAGTATGACATATAAAAAGTGTACATATTTAACGTATACAGCCTGAGTTTGGGGACAAGTATATCCCTGAGAAACCATCACCACAATCCAGACTATAAACATATCCATCATCTCCAAAAGTTTCCTCCTACCCGAATACATTTTTCTATTTATCTTCATTTAATATAGTTCCTCTATCCTTAGTTAATTAAGAATGTTAGAGGTTACCCCCTCTCCCCATAAAGTGTTAACTATCTAGAAAGGTCTGCTAATCAAAAACATTTCATTCTTCTCCTCTATCCTGGGAAAGGTATAAAACAGATCACAAAGGCCAACAGTATTTGGTACATTTTACATAACACTTTACATGGATGAGAAGAATGTAGGTTCTAAGCCTATAACTGCTTTACTGAATTTCTCATAGGGGATTTGCAAAAGTTATTCTCCGTGGATTTCTTTTTTCTTGTAAGAAAGCTGATTCAATGACTTTTATAAGGCTAAATGTCAAAAGTTCCAGTAAAAAATTATGATTTCTCAGGTATATTTGTCTCTAAATATAAACAGCAACTAAGCAAGCAACTGAATCCCATCTAATCTCTTCATTCTTGTAAAAATAGCAACAGCTGACCCCCTGAGTATGCAGAGAAAGGAAACGACTGTGTTTGGTGTCAACAGTTATTGAGCCAACCAAATACAAGAAACCTCTCCCTCCCACAGTTGCAACCACGCAAACACAAACTGGTGCGGTGGAAAAAATCACTAGGTTAATCGGGTGTTCCAGATTCTAGTTCTGGTACAACATTTAACTAGCTGTGTAACTCTTGGCAAATTCGTTTCCTCATTTATAAAATAAGGAGATGGAGCTGGATGATTACCAAAGAGCTTTCAAGGTGTATCTGTGTTATTAAAATTTCATGGGGCAGTTATTAAGAAAAAATGTTTAATAAGGCTCCTCAGGAATGTAACAGTGAAAAAACGTTGAGAATCACTGGTCTAGAAGTGAGAGTATATAGCAATATCTCATCACCTCAACTCGTTCTAAAAACAAATAAAAGCTTAGTTATTTTCACAACTTTCTATATAGGGACAATCAACATTTTATTGAGCACCTCCTCTCTGTAGTGAACAGTGATAGATGCCTACGTTGTTACAAATCCTTTATCTCCACTATTTCACTTAATCCTCACAATGAAGCCAATCATCCTTAATTTACAGATTAGGAGACTGAGGGTCAGATATTACAAATATTTTGTGCAAGGTCTTAAGGCTAAAAGTGACTGCTCGAATAACTAGAATCCAGATTTGACTCCAAAACCGATTCTTTCTAATTCACTCTTCTGCTTTTCATTACCATGATATTCACACCAAGGTATTACACCTGGTAGACCTGTAATTATGTAAAACATTAAACTTCAACGAGGTCATTAAAAAGACACTAGATTATTGGGTAAATTTTTAAAAGATCTATCTTAAATAAACGGGGAGCCTTCTTTGTACAGAAAAGTAGAGTGCAGAAGCCGTGATCCCTGGGATCCGAAAAGACAAAGAACCAGAATCAACTGAGGGAAGTACTAAGGAATTTTGACATTAGTCTTCACATATTATGGATTTACATTCCGGCCGACAAAGATTCTCTAGGCTGCCGGTCTCCTCGCTGTTGCAGAATAAACGCTGAGGACCCGCTGCGTCAGCCAGCTGCTCAGCAGAGAAAGGCGAGACTACCCGGGCTTTAGGCCTAGAGAAGCAGGGGCTGTCCTACGGACCTCAGAGACATCACCACTTTCACTTCCAGCACCTCTGGGAAGGCAGTCTCCGTGGGCCTGATCCCTCCCCGGGTCTCTTTACTCACTTTTTTGATGTTGGATTTGGAGGCAGGATGAAAGTCTTTCTTACACATGAAGTTGGCGAAGGATTTCCCCATCTTGGAACTGGAGCTAGGGAAACCAGCACCTAGATCTGTAAGTAACGTAAACAAACTCAGCCTCCTAACCGGAACTGCATTTCCAGTGGCAGGGGGAACTTCCGAGGTCAAAGGTAACAGCTTCCGGCAACTGGTGCCTCCACTGGCCAATCTTCCCTCCGTCCACCTGTCACTTCGGGTAGTTTGGAGGCCAGGTGAGGGGCGTGCACGGGGGAGGGGGGGTGCATTGTTGAGACAGAAACCGGGAAGACCCAACTGTGGCGCGGTACTGCTTGACCGAGGGGCTCCAGAGCCCAGCTGCACTGGCTGCGATTTGAGCGCCCAGGGCCGGGGTGCGGGGTGGACCGCGGCGGCGCTTCGACCAAAGGTGCTTGAAGCTAGAGCCAATTACTTTCTGTGAACTCTGACTCGAGCTGCAAAAACTTTTCTGCACTGTTTTTCTCATCTGTGTTATGGAGATAATAATTCCTGCCCTAACTATAGTACGTTTGCGAGAATCCAACGATATGTTTCTGAAAGCGCCGGCTGAACTAAGAGCGCGTGAAATAGAATGAGACAGCTTTGCAAGAACGGAGGCCCTTGCCCCAGCTGTACGGTGCTGGCGCCGAAAGAAGTTCAATAAAGACTTACTGAATGACGAATACACGTTAGGAGTTAGTAAAATCTCTCAAGGCTTCACCTCCTCAATGGGCTAAGTGCCATTCTAACCAGGCGGCAAGTTTCCTTAGCTTTCCCTACGACCCCAGTTAGGCAGCTCAGATTACCTACTGCAGCTTGATGGCCCTTGGGACTCCAGGTTTTTGAGTGGACGTGGCTGCTACTGCCGCAGGTGACCCACCAACCAAGTTCTCTATCAGGGTAATGTTAAGAATAAACTTAGGCCGGGCGCGGTAGCTCACGCCTGTAATCCCAGCACTTTGGGAGGCCCAGGTGGGTGGATCATCTGAGGTCAGGAGTTCGAGACCAGCCTGGCCAACGTGGTGAAAACCCGTCTCTACTTAAAATACAAAAAATTAGCCGGGTGTGGTGGTACGCGCCTGTAATCTCAGCTACTCGGGAGGCTGAGGCAGGAGAATCCCTTGAACCCGGGAGGCGGAGGTTGCAGTGAGCCGAGATTGCACCATTGCACTCCAGCCTGGGCAACAAGAGTTAAACTGTCAGAAAAAAAAAAAAAGAATAAGACTTTATGAGAAATTTTCTCTCCTACCAAATAATAACAATAACAGCTTTCACGTGAATATCTAGTATGTTCTATGCACTGTGCAAAACACTTTACATGTTGCCTTATTAAGTTCTTTTTTTTTTTTTTTTTTTGAGACGGAGTCTCGCTCTGTCGCCCAGGCTGGAGTGCCGTGGCCGGATCTCAGCTCACTGCAAGCTCCGCCTCCCGGGTTTACGCCATTCTCTCGCCTCAGCCTCCCGAGTAGCTGGGACTACAGGCGCCCGCCATCTCGCCCGGCTAATTTTTTGTATATTTTTTTTAGTAGAGACGGGTAAGTTCTAACAGCCCATCAAACAGTGTCTTTTATTTTACTGGTGAGGCAGAAGGCATAGGGAAGAGAGAGATTAAATAGTCTGCCAAAATTATATAGTGATGGAACTAACTATAAAACACAAATAGAAGGAGATCCAGGACATACGGGTTGAAACACAGAAAGAAAATAACAAGCCATCAGGACATCAGACTTCTCACTAGGAGAACAGGTAAACCCTTAGGAGTTTCAGGCTGAAGTTTTTCTTTAGTCATTTTGTTTTCTTTTTAAGGAAACATTTATTATATTTAAATTTTGTTTTTAAATTGCTAGCATCTGCCTGTGTAAAGCCATTCTAAGGTTTTGTCATTATTAAAGGAAAGAAGGAAACTCTGTAAAACAATGTGTCCATTCTGGCAGCGAAATAAGGATCTTTAGGTGTTCTATTGTAAGTGAAGATCTAAGATTTTCCAAATTACAATTGAAGAGGTAACCTAGATATTAAAGTATATAATTGTGATTTATAAATTAAGTATGTGAACTTTCTTCTAGAAATGCCAACAATTTGAAATTATATTGACATATTTTTGTCTGAATCAATGAGTCTGTTTCAAAATTTCAGTCTCATCAGAATTATAATCTGTGTGTATTTTTTCCCAGCTCAAATAAGACCCCTTCTTCCTTCCCTTGAGGAAGCACTGGACACGTAAGATTTTTTTCCATAAGACAAGTTCCAGCAATGAGAATACAAAGATTAGTAAGACATACTCCCAGCCCTCAAGGATCTCACTGTCCAGTAAAGGGACTTATATATACACAAATGTAGTAGAATCTAGCCTTTACAACAATAGAGCTAGGTACAGGGATTCCCAAATGTGGAAATAGTGAAAGGAAATTCAGGGAAGACTTTAGGAGAGAAAGGTCTTAGAGAATAAATGTGAACTATAAACTGTAAGAAGGTAGTTTTCATTGCCATTTTCTTATTGAGTTGTAGTACAAGATTGAGTCCCAAGTCATAGTCTTACTGATTTTTAGGCTATAGTATACAAAATGTAAAACTTTAATGAACAACCAAGCACGGTCACTCATGCCTGTAATCCCAGGGTTTTGGGAGGCAGAAGGGGGAGGATCTCCTGAGCCCAGGAGTTCCAGGCTGCAGTGAGCCCTGATTGTATAACTGCACTCCAGCCTGGGTGAAAAAGCTAGACCCTGTCTCCAAAAAATAAAAATAAAAAAATCAAAGCTTTAATGAACATCCTTAATTAAATATGGCAACAATATCCTTTGGTCATTGAGTAAAACTCTTTGTTTTTATATCCTTACAGGTTTTTTTTTTTTTAATTTTAAAACATCTGTATAATTTTTAGTTTAAAAAATGGAACCTTTTTCCTGTGACACTTTCGTGGCATTACCTCCAGCAACAGTCGATAACAGGATTATTTTTGGAAAAAATTCAGATAGACTCTGTGATGAAGTACAAGAGGTAGTTTATTTTCCTGCTGCAGTTCATGATAACCTGGGAGAACATCTTAAGGTAGGTGAAATAAATGTTTTGTTAGCAATATGCCTTTAAAAAATATCATAAAGTTATTTCTATAAATAGGAATTTGGAAGAAACTATAAAAGTTAAAATTGAGGAATTTACATTTGAAAAATAAATGAGTCAGAAATAAACTGTAATCTTTTATTTCAGTGATTTGGAGGAAGTTGAAATAATAATAAAATTATCCATTCTTTGAATAAATATTTGAATGCTTTCCATATGCAAGCATGTTAGATAGGGCAAGAGATTTAAAGTCAGCTGTCAAGACTCTGACTATTCCAGGAGCTTAGAGTCTAGTATAGGAATAAGATGTGTATGCATTATACCCCATTATAAAACTGGATGGTTTAAATGCTAAATTTAAGCAAGAGTAGCATGCTGTGGCAGCAGAAGAGAAGGAACATTTAATGTGGTTTGGAGTTAGCTGGAATTTGATGGACAAAAAGGATTCTGATTCTGAATTGGTATAGGTTCTTCTTGATATAGAATAGGAAAGTCATCCCAGACTCTGGGAATGACAGTTTTATGACACATCAAAAAAGGTTTTTTAGGCCCTATGTTAACACTATCAGTATACATTTTATGCAGTCACTTGCTAGTATACACATTAATTATTAGGAATGGACCTTGTCAGGTTCTTTTTTGTTACGTTTTATGCTATAGACCTTTTAAATTAATTTAAAGGTCTCTATGCTAAAGACCTTTAAAAACTTATTTTAAAACCCATTTAATGTGGAACTTAAAATGAGAGCTTCAAATTATGCTATTGTTGCTAATTCATACTTTTTAGATTTTATTTTATTGATATTCTAATATTAAAACATATTAAATATTAGACTTTTTTCTGTATCCTATGTCATGTTTTTTTCTTTTGCTAAGACCACTTATTCATCTGTGATACCATTTCCACTTTATTTCTTCAGATATAAATCTAGCCTGTCCTGTAAACCAGTGGTTCTCATTCTTTTCATTGCTGTGGACATACCTAATAGATGACTTCAAAATGTGACGTGAGAGTCCTATGACAAAACTCTTGTATTTGAAGGCTACCAGATGGGTACTTATATCACTAATTAAGAAACACTGGATATTGAGGTTGAGAACTACTTCCTTAGGCTTCAACTCACACATCTACAAAAATGTTTCAAGATATTACAGCTAGAGACCATCTTTCTCCTGAGCTTCAGTAGCACCTTGTCTTCACCTCATGACCCTAATACTTTATACTTTATTTTATCTTAATTAATGTACAACTTTTAGTTTCTCAAAAGTGAGATCTTTATCTGATTCATCTTTGTAACTACCATATCTCTTGGCAGAATGCTCAGCAAATATTTGAATGAATAAATACTTTCGGGTTATTCTGGATATGTTTTAAGGGTAATGCCTTTATTATTGAAAATTTCAATTTACTTGTATTTCCTTTACCTCTTTCATAACAGTCTTGTCTTCTGACTGATTTTTTTAAATTCTGGATTTTGATAACTTTTCTGGTTTTGTGGTTCTTGCTATGACCTTTTTTTTTTTTTTTTTTACAGTGTACATATATAGAAATTGATCAAGTTCCTGAAACGTACGCTGTTGTCCTGAGTCGCCCAGCATGGTTGTGGGGGGCAGAAATGGGAGCCAATGAGCATGGAGTTTGCATTGGGAATGAAGCTGTATGGGGAAGAGAAGAAGTTTGTGATGAAGAAGCACTATTAGGAATGGACCTTGTCAGGTTATTTTTTGTTACGTTTTATGCTATAGACCTTTTCTAATTTGTAATTTTTGTGTAACTCTTACTTGTTTTATTTTCCATTTTTGAGAGGGCTTTGATACTTTGCAGTTTGTGTCAAAATGTTTTAAAGTACCGCATGCAATTTCATGACTCTCAGTTTTGTTTGGTTTTTTAAATTAATTAATTTTTGGTTTTTTGAGATGAGATCTCACTGTGTCATGCAGGCTGGAGTATAATGTTGTGATCATGGCTCACTATGGCCTTGAATTCCTGAGCTCAAGCAGTCATCCCACCTGAGTCACCCAAGTAGCTTGGATCAAAGGCACGTGCCACCACACCTGGCTAATTTTTAATTTAAAAAAAATTTTTTTTCAGAGACTAGGGTCTTGCTATGTTGCTTACACTTGTCTTGAACTCCTGGCTTCTAGTCATTCTCCTGCCTCAGCTCCTGAGTAGCTGGGATTACAGGCACAGGCACCATGCCAGCTTTCAGATATTATTATTTGGGAGAAGGGAAGAAGTAGGAAATTATGATTCATTGGAAGTGCCTAACATATTTTAATCACACCTTAACTAATTCTCACAATAACCTCATGGGCTATCATGCTCATTTTACAAATGGGATATCTGAAGTTCAGAGATAAAGTAACTTGACAGTGAATTACCAACTTCGAATTTGATAGGTTTGTTTGACTCTAGAAACTTTGTTTCCATGATTCCAAACTGACTTCAGAAGGAAAAATTTCAAAGTTAGATGTCATTTCATCTGTTAACTTGAAAGAAATTTTACTTGGGGAATTTAAAAAATCTCATGAGCATGAAATTATTTAAGAAAAATAATGGAAATTTATTTTAATCTGAGAACTATATATTTTTGTTTTAGACTTGGCCTTGAAAGAGCTGATACAGCTGAAAAAGCCCTCAATGTCATTGTTGACTTATTAGAAAAGTATGGCCAGGGTGGAAATTGCACAGAGGGTAGGATGCTATTTAGCTATCACAACAGTTTCCTAATAGCTGATAGGAATGAAGCCTGGATTCTGGAAACTGCAGGGAAGTACTGGGCAGCAGAAAAAGTACAAGGTATGGACAACTTTTTGTGATTTAACTTGTTTTTGCAATTAATAAAATATACCCTTACCTATAGGTACTGCATTTAAATGCTTCCACGATTAATAATCTAGTATAATGAAAGATTGAACTGTAAGGGAAATTTAAAACTTTGAAAGAACAATGGAAAAAGTGCCATAAAGAACTTTCTTGAAAAATATAAAAAAAAAATTTTTGAATATTCTTATTCAAAATATGAATTTCATATAACCTGTATATACTTTCTTTGCTGCAGCTCTTGGCCGTTTCATCGTAATTTTTCACTTTAATAATCCCTTACAATTTCTTCTCCTTTAAACTTTGGGCTGCACCCCAAAATCTTATTTTAGTGTGGAGGTGAGGAAATGAGAGTGGGGTTAAAGACAGGTGTTTGTGAGTTGGTGGTTGGAAAAGCTATGTTGATACAATAGTAAAACACAGAAGTTTGATATCTTTGAATAAAACAACATTATTTAATTGTTGTAGAATGCTTTGATTTTTCATTCTCATTTCCTTTGTGATCATATATTCCTCTAATTTTTCAAGTGAGGAAAGCCAGAGATGTAAAGTGATTTAAGGTGGTAAATGAAAGACCTAGAATTTAAAGCTTTTCATCTTGAATCTCGTCACTAGAACATAGCCTTATGTTTAAGCATAATCATGTCCATCTTGGGTATTTAACTCCTGGACTCCTAGTTTACTAGAGAGATAAGATACACATGTGAAAATGTTAAATGGTGCATGAATGATACAGACACATAGATGCTCTGACCATTTAGAGAACAGAAAGCTTATTATTGTGAGCTAGAGGAGTTCAGAAAGGCTTCATGAAGGTAGCCTTGAACTTTGGAGGATTTGAGTGTTGTTTTTCAAAACAGGTCATTACCAGTTGTTTTGATGGACATTTTGTTTTATGTTTTGCATATATGTTTATTAATATATAACATTGTAGTTAGAAGTTTTCTTTTTGTGATAATTGGCTTGATAATACCATTGAGCACTTTTATTTTATTAAATGTACTACGTGCAAGAGAGAAATTAATAAATACGTTTTGTTGTAAAAGCCCCACCTGGCCATCTAAAATGAACACCTTCATTGGGTCTCCTTGTCTAGCTGTGGATTAACTTAGCCAACTGGTTTCTCTTTCTATTACTAACTAAGCCCAAGAACTAAATTGTTAAATGATAGGGAATTATTTATTAGATGGAAAATTATTGGCTGGGCATGGTGGCTCATGCCTATAATCCCAGCACTTTGGGAGGCTGAGGCAGGAGGATCACTTCAGCCCAGGAGTGTGAGACCAGCTTGGGCAACATAGTGAGACCTCAATTCCACAAAAAATACAAAAATTAACTGAGTGTGGTGGCGTGTACCTGTAGTTCCAGCTACTCAAGAGGCTGAGGTGGGGAGGATAGCTTGAACCCAGGAGATCAAGGCTGCAGTAAGCAGTGGCACAATGTAGACATTATGGACATGTCACAGTGCTGCAGAGATTTTGTTTATGGCCAGTTTTGGAGCCTGTTTATGGCCAGATTTTGGGGGGCTTGCTCCCAACAAGTGTGGCTATAAAAGGGCAACATGAGGGATCCTTGTAGTGATGGAAGTATTCTTGATCTTGACTATAGTAATACCAATATTCTGGTTGTGATATTATACTACAGTTTGGCAAGATGTTACCATTGGGGGAAACTGGGTGAAGGGTACACAGTTTCTCTCAGTATTATTTTTTTATAACTGCATGTGAATCTATAATTATCTCAAAATAAGTTTAATTTTTAAAATAATTCATTTATCTTTTTGAATATGTAATAGATGCCCATGGCACAAAATTTAGAAGTCTATATTTGCATTTACATAGTGATTAGGCATCATAATGTACAGATACGTGCTTTATGTTAAATATGACTTTTCTTCTTTCTCCTCTTCTTTGAAAATAGAGGGAGTTCGTAATATTTCTAATCAGCTTTCCATAACAACCAAGATTGACCGGGAACACCCAGACATGAGAAACTATGCTAAGCGGAAAGGTTGGTGGGATGGTAAAAAGGAGTTTGATTTTGCTGCAGCATATTCCTATCTTGACACAGCCAAGATGATGACTTCATCAGGCAGATACTGTGAAGGCTACAAGCTTCTAAAGAAGCACAAAGGTAATTTTATCATATAAATAATATTAGGATGACAAACTGTGTTTTATGTAGATGTAATATGGGAATGACAAAATCTATTTTGGAGAATTATAATTAGTAAAAAGATTGTTCTATTAAAATGAAAACTATTTATTTGTCATAAAGCTATTTTTTGAGATAAGTATTATACAATTGTGAAAGGGTCATGATTCTTTTGAAGGTAAAGTTCAGATTTTCCATGCTCAGATGCATTTTTTCAGTTCTTATTAATATTCTTAAAACAAAATTGAGATTACTTTTCTTCTGAGAATTCACTGCAACCTGGAGACAGGCTTCTTTGACTATTGCTGCTGCTGCTGTTATTTATTTTTGGGTAGTACTCTTATTGATTATTTTCTTATATATAGAATTTCTGGCCAGAAGACAAACTGAGCAGATATACAAATTCCCTCTTTCCACTCCAAAACTTGAGAGATGTTGGATAAAATATTTAAACATTAAAGACATATATAGCTAAGTTCAAATACAAGAAGAGAAAATCACCAGGTACCAAAAATGAAGAGAGGGCCCACACAATCCTCCTCATCTCCGTGTCAGCTGGGGGATCCTGGACCAGATACACACGTTAGACGCTAGAGTGTTAACATCCATGAGAATGTACGTGTATAGGTGAAAAAGATCAACATTTGGGGAACAGGAACTGGACTCCTTATTAAGGCTACAATCTGAAAAATGCTAGTCCACTCCCTACCCAGAGTTTAGGATGGAATTGAGCTGCCTGCTGCTCCAGGATATGGATCAATACAGTTTCTTGTAAGAGATTGAACTCTGAGCCACATTTATTTTGGGGGCTCACCTGGAGCTACCTGGTGAGAAACAAACACTGGTTTATAACCAGTAAACCAGAGAAGATCCCAGCATACCTGTATTTCTATACCCATTATATGAATATTTGATATGACAAATGTTTATATTTTACTCCAATTTCCCATCCAAATGGGAAATCCGCTATAATGAATCTACATGTATTTGCCATTGAAAATATTTGTTACATGGGGGTTCAGGTGAAGATGTAGCTTCTACGACTATTATGATAGTTTCTACTGTTATGTCCTCAAGTTCACTCATCTTTTCTTCTGCATTTAATCTGCTATTAATCTCATCTAGTAATATTTTAATTTGTTATTATAATTTTAATCTCTACAAGTTCCATTGGTTCTTTCTGTATAACTCCCATTTCTCTATTCTTTACTTTCAAGTTTTAAAAAAATCCTTAAGCATGTTTAGCATCTTTATAATAATAATTATAAAGAGTGGCTGGACGCCGTGGCTCACGCATGTAATCCCAGCACTTTGGAAGGCCGAGGAGGGCAGTTCATTTGAGGTCAGGAGTTCAGGACCAGCCTGGCCAATATGGTGAAACCCCGTCTCTACTAAAAATACAAAAATTAGCCAGGTGTGGTGCAGGCATCTGTAATCCCAGCTACTTGGGAGGCGGAGGCAGGAGAATCACTTGAACCCGGGAGGCAGAGGTTGCAGTGAGCCGAGATTGCACCACTGCACTCCAGCCTGGGCAGCAGAGCCAGACTCTGTCTCAAAAATTTTTTAAAAATTAAAAATTAAATAATTAGAGTATAGTTCCTTAACATTTAATGGAGGCTGGTTCTGGTTGCAGGTAAGATGGAATAAGTAAACTCTACTCTGTCTCTCTCTCTCTGAATATAACTAAAAATCTGGAAAGAATGCATGGAGCAGCTTTCTGAGGAGTCTTAAAAGTAAAAAGGAGCAGTCAGCAGGGCAAAAAAAGCAGAGTCAAAGCAGGAATGATCCAGGAGTGAGTTTCATGGTTGTGGTTGTTGTTGTTGTTTTTCTCATTTCTTCCAGCCTAGTGTTAAACAGCATGAATCCCAGAACTATGTTCTGGGTGTCAACAGAAAGAGCTCCAAGAGATACCTTCTTTTTCTTGTCTGAGGAGAGGGAAGGTGGACACCAACAAGACACAGCATGGGAGAAATCTCCTGGGAATTTTTATTTAACTAAATTTAATTAATTAATTAATTAATTAATTTTTTTGCTGCTTTCTTTCTGTCTCGTCCCAGCTCCCAGGCAAACTCCAGTCCTGAATCCGCAATCTTGTGATGGTTATGTGATGATGGTAGCAGCTGCTGGGAGGCATCTAAACTCTAAGGGAAGGGAATTCTCTCCCACTAGAGGAATTGTGGTCCAAAGACCATAGGAGAAATTCTGTTGCTTTTTGCCCTCTCTCTGTTTTCCTGCCTCTTGGCCTCAGAGGCAGACCCAGATGTGGGAAGCAGTTGGGCAAAGAAGGGAGACCACCAAGGCTCTGTTGTTCTAGCTAGAGGACCTGGAAGGGGGATCCCTGGAAGCCAGAATGTCAGGGAGAATTGAGAAGCAGAGGTAGCTCAAGAAAGAAATCCCATGAAGTTGTATAAGAATACCTGGGCCTACCCTAAGCTGTACATAGGTGTATCTGACCCTAAATAGCACACCAGAGCCTTTGAGAGCTAACCTATAGAGTAGACAACTGCTCAGTTTCCATACTGGCCACTGGATAGTGCTCTTTTAGGACAGTAAAAGAGCACTGCGAAAAGGTTTTGTAAACAACTGACATGGGAATCTAGCCCACAGAAGATGGCTCAAAACTATAATCAGACATACAGTAACATGGAGGAAATGAACCAGTTCCTTGAAAGCTACAAACCACCAAAACTCACCTAAGAACAAATAGATAATTCTTGTTTTAGCAGATACTTTAGTTGGTTGTACTCAGCCTGCAAATTCTGTCTCCTGCTTGGCAACTCAAATTTCAGTTTAGCTCTTTTATCCTTAGCTGAGCTGTTTGCAGTCTGCCCCACACATGCTTAATCAGCAATCAGATGGAGATTTGAGCAATTCTTTTACACAGAATTTGGGAGTTCTCTCTCTCTGACTCTCCTTTATGGGATTGCCCCCTCACTTTCTTTTCTTTTATTTTTTTTATTTTTTTTATTTTTTTGAGACAGAGTTTTGCTCTGTCACCCAGGCTGGAGTGCAGTGGTACGATCTCAACTCATTCTGGGACTACAGGCGCATGCCACCATGCCCGGCTAATATTTGTATTTTTAGTAGAGATGGGGTTTCACCATATTGGTCAGGCTGGTCTCGAACTCCTGACCTCAGGATCCACCCTCCTAGGCCTCCCAAAGTGCTGGGATTACAGGCATGAGTCACTGCACCCAGCCTGCCCCCTCACTTTCTACTGCTTGTGGTGGAGGTCTGGTTCTTCAGGCCAGAAACACCAAGGTTTTCTATTGCTGCCTGCATAAAATGACACAGCATTGACCATGGGCTTCCCTCAAGCTAAAGCCATAACAAAAATAAACTTACCCTATGCTTCATTCTGTCTCCCAACTTTCAGCTTTCCTCCAGAATGTTACTTCAGTTGTTAATTGTAAAGAGCCTTCAGGTAGTTGTTTTTCTGTATTTTGTCCCATGTTGATAGTTATCTGCAGGACGGTTGACCTGATAGGAGCTCACTTAGCCCCATTAAAGTAGAACTCCTTCCCATGTCATTTAATATTCTATGATATTATTTTACTTATAAAAATTAATATATTCATATGATTCAAAATTCAAAAGTACGCAAGATTATACAATGAAGTCTCTTTCCTACCCTGTCCCGAGATACTCAGTTTTTTCCCCATATGTAGTTCCTTATGTGTTCTTCCAGAGATGATATATGCTTAATGAAACAAATATGTAATTTTTCTTTTTTTACAGAAATGATAGCATGCTATTCATGCTATTTACACTTTTCTCCACATAACTTTAGTTAACAATATACAGTGTAGATGAGTTAGCAATATATAATGTAGATCATTCTGTTTCAATATATACAGAACAGAACAATCTCTTTTTTTTTTTTTTTGAGACGGAATCTCCCTCTGTCGCCCAGGCTGGAGTGCCGTGGCTCGATCTCGACTCACTGCAAGCTCTGCCTCCTGGGTTCACGCCACTCTCCTGCCTCAGCCTCCCGAGTAGCTGGGACTACAGGCGCCCGCCACTATGCCCAGCTAATTTTTTGTATTTTTAGTAGAGACGGGGTTTCACCGTGGTCTCAATCTCCTGACCTCATGATCCGCCTGCCTCGGCCTCCCAAAGTGCTGGGATTACAGGCATGAGCCACTGCGCCTGGCCAGAACATTCTCATTTTTTAAAACAGATGTGTAGCATCCTATTATTTTGTTATTTCTTTATGGTAGTATTTTAATCATTGTATAATAAAGATTGCATGAATCATACTTTAGCTATCAAATCCATGTTATTTAGGTTAGTTTTAGTTTTTCATTATTGAAATTATATAACATGCTTATAGTTTATTTATATTCACATCCCTGACTTTTCTTTTCTATTCTTTTCTTTTTTCTTTTTTTTTTTTTTTGGACAGAGTCTTGCTGTGTCCCCCAGGCTGGAGTGCAGTGGCACCATCTCAGCTCATTGCAACCTCTGCCTTGTGGATTCCAGCGATTCTCCTGCCTCAGTCTCCCAAGTAGCTGGGATTACAGGTGCCTGCCACCACGCCTGCCTAATTTTTTTATTTTTTGTAGAGACGGGTTTTGCCATGTTGGCCAGGCTGGTCTTAACTGACCTCAAATGATCCGCCCACCTAGGCCTCCCAAAGTGCTGGGATTACAGGCGTGAGCCACTGCACCGGGCCAAGCCTCCGCGCCCAGCCCCATGACTATTTTCTAAAAATGAGTTTGTAGAAGTAGAATATCAGGTCAAAGCTTATGCACATTTGAAGGTTTTTGAAACACATTGTTAAATGACCACCAGAAAAGTTACATAAATTTAAATTACTGCCAACAATATTTGAGTACCCATTTTCTAACATGCTTATCAATAGAGGATTTTTTCAACCTTTATAAATTTTGTAGGCAAAATGGCATGTAAATATATACACCTACTATGTACCCACAAAGAGAAAAAAGAAAAAAATGGCATGTTATAATTTTAATTTTTTTTAGTGAAATTAGATATATTATTACATTTACTGAAAATTTGTAATTGCTTTGTAAGTTGTTTATTAATGTATCCTTTTCCCATTTTCATGTTGGGTTATTACTAACTCTTAAAAAATAACTTCCAATGTATTTTTTTCCTTTGCTTCTGAATAATTCCAGCAAAGTAAGTTTTATTTAGATTACTGAGTGGCAGATAGTTGCTAAAAGGGTCATCCTACTAATAAAAAATGTGACTAATATACCCTCCTTCACTTGAAGGATAAAATGTTTCTATAAAAAAAAAGTGTTTTGAGACAGTGTCTCGATCTGATACTCAGGCTGGAGTGCAGTGGCGTGATCTCAGATCACTGCAACTTCTGCCTCCCGGGTTCAAGCGATTCTCGTGCCTCAACCTCCTGAGTTGCTGGGATTCCAGGTGTGCACCGCCATGCTAGGCTAATTTTTGTATTTTTTTGTAGAGCTAGGGTTTTACCATGTTGCTCAGGGTGGTGTCGAATTCCTGGGCTCAAACCATCTGCCCACCTTGACCTATCAAAGTGCTGGGATTACAGGTGCGAGTCATTGTGCCTGGCTGGTAAATGGTTCTATAAAGCAGTCAGAAAGCAACTACTCTGAGATGGATCAGTCAGTGATTGATATTTGCTTCTCATGTATTCATTAAACAAATTATATGCTAATTATTATGAGGGTGTGGCCAAAACATTAAGGAATTGATTACAACAGTACAGGATGGCTTGGTCTGGGGTCCAGGGCCACCAAGCAAGGTTGTGGAGAATCATGCCCTGCACAAGGGGGCAAGTGGGGCTGAAATCCAGCCCCACTATCTGCCCCAAAGAAGAGGCTCCTTTCTCTAATTTTCATAAAGGTTAGCCAGCCCAGAAATGGCAGTGGTGGCATGGAGATGGAGCAAAGTGGACAGATTTGGCATATACTTTTGTGGCAGAATGGACAGGACTTAATTAATTGGAGTGAAGGTTAGAGAGAGAGAGAGAGATGTCACAAATGAATGCCAGGTTTCTGCTGGGAACCAATGAACAGTTGGAAATGCCATTTGTAGAGATAGGCTAGATGGAAGATTTGAGGGTAAAGAGTGTAGTTTTCCATTTTAGAAGAATCAACTCCTCGGAGATAATAACCTAACCATCCCAGAGGGATGATTTGCATCTCCCTTTGTCTGAGAGGACAACTCATCCTCTTCCCTTCCTGGGTTTAGAACTTCACCCAAAAGGTGGTGGTGATTGAGGGTGGAGCGTGGGGTAGGAGTAGTCTCAGGAGGTAGGTACTCCTATCCACTTGAAATTCAAGATATTAACTCAAACCTGTAGCAAAAATAGAGTAAGATTCTAGAATAAAGCTGATGCTGTTGGATATTTTCAGTCTTTGATTGATAGGTACACAGGAAGTGGCGCGAAGGATTTTTTTTTTTTTGAGAGGGAGTCTCGCTCTGTCGCCCAGGCTGGAGTGCGGTGGCCGGATCTCAGCTCACTGCAAGCTCCGCCTCCCAGGTTTACACCATTCTCCTGCCTCAGCCTCCCAAGTAGCTGGGACTACAGGCGCCCGCCACCTCGCCCGGCTAGTTTTTTTTTTTTGTATTTTTTTAGTAGGGATGGGGTTTCACCATGTTAGCCAGGATGGTCTCGATCTCCTGACCTCGTGATCCACCCATCTCGGCCTCCCAAAGTGCTGGGATTACAGGTGTGAGCCACCGCGCCCGGCCGGATTTTTTTACATGATGTTATAAGTACATTCCCCTGTATATATGTTTCTTTTACTTTTTATTATTAATGTTGTTTGGTGCTAATACAGCTATTTAAATAAATCCAATCTCAGTATAAAAAAAGGAAAAAGTTTGACAGAATATTTGTAGAATGCCTTTACATTATTGTTTTCAAAGTAGTTAATATCTTATTTATATTTTAATTTCCAAAAGAACATGTTATAATATGAAAAGTTTTCTGTAAAGTTTCTTAATGTTAGTTTATAGTTTTACAAATAGGTTATCTAAACTATCTTTTTCCCCCGTGTAGATAGATAAGTATGTAGAAAATGCTAAAGCATGTTATACTAAGGATTTTAATTTTTGACATACTGTAAAAGGACAGCATCAGGAAAAATAGCTAAAGCATGCGAGGCTTAATACCTAGGTGGTGGGTTGATAGGTGCAGCAAACCACCATGGCACCTATATAACAAACCTGCACGTCCTGCACACGTATCCCAGAACTCAAAATTTAAGAAAGAAAAAAAAAAAGTAGATCAGGAGTGGCTGTTGCAGCAACACCTACTCCCATTTATTAACTGCTTTTATCAAGGGCCAGATACTGTACTAAATGATTTAATTATATTATTCTTTTTTTTTTTTTTGAGGCGGAGTCTTACACTGTCCACCAGGCTGGAGTGCAGTAGCAAGATCTCAGCTCACTGCAACCTCCACCTCCCGGGTTTAAGTGATTCTCCTGCCTCAGCCTCCCAAGCAGCTGGGATTACAGGCACCCGCCACCACGCCCAGCTAATTTTTTGTATTTTCAGTAGAGAGTGGGTTTCATTTTGTTGGCCAGGCTGGTCTCAAACTTCTGACCTCATGATCCGCCCACCTTGACCTCCCAAAGTGCTGGAATTATAGGCATCAGCCACCACGCCCGGCCTAATTATATTATTCTTTAAGCAACCATGTGAAATAGATATCTTCATTTTACAAATGAAGAAACCACCAGTGTTTGTGCTCTTCTCTATGAAATTGAAAAAAATGGACTTTCTTATTTGTCATATTTTTCTCTCAGCACCTAATTCACTATGTTGTGTGTGCTTAGTAAGTATTGAATAAATTAAAGTATTGTTAGTTGATTTGAATGAAATTGTAATTTGCAGATAGTTTAACAAAGATCACTGTTGTGTACTTTTTACTAGTAATAAATTTAAAGGCTCAGGAAATACATTTAGCAGATATTCTTTAAAAATAAAGAACAACAATGCATAATTAAGATGGAGAGGAAAATGCCAAGAATTCTAAGGTTTAGGGTAATTGGACAAAAGGAAGGAAAAAAGATAGAAATAATTATAAGCCAATTAGCTACTGTATCATAATAATAATTCAGTTATATTTAAGAATAACTGAATCATAGATTTGAATTACATATGTGATTATAGGAATAGATGCATCTGACATGAAACGTACTTTTTCTCAAGTGTGAAGTATAGTTCATCTAGCTTTCTGTGCTTTGACAAAAGAATATGTCTTTCTAATACTTTCACAGAAAATTGTCTACCAGTACATTATAGTTAATTTGTCCTATGATTTTTCTAGATAGAACAGCCTGCCTCTCTTCTTTCCAACTATCCCTACCTGATAGCTATTAACTGTGCTGCATGTATATCCAAATTGAATCTATATTCACTCATGTATTTTAAATAACTAGCTTAAATTGCAATGAAATTACACCCTGTGTTTTGCATTTATTTTACTGAACCCTGCCACTGCAGTCTCAGTACTTATTCAATGCTTGCTAGTGGATTACTTATAGCTATCCTACTCAAGTGATCATGTAAATCCTCCTTTCATTTTGAGAATTGTAGGTTTTGAATACAGAAAATATTTTCATAATACCTGTATTATCACAGTATTATGGTTCTGACACTGTTTTTATTAAAACTTGCCATTTATAGGAATTTGGATTTGAATCATTTTACAGGCTCACTAGGTGTTGAAACTGTGTGCCTGATATATAGGTGTGGATGGCAGGTTTTTGCTTTATTGTTTAGTTTTAATATTAAGGGCTGCTTTTAGGCGCACCTTCTTCACTGTGTTTTTCAAAACTAACAGAAATATATTGCTTCTGTAACAAGTTATCTATAAATTCAATAAGTTATTTTTCTTGATTTTGAAGTAATGGCTATATTGTGGAGAAACTGGATAAGACAATGTAGACTTGTATAAATCTATTGTCATTAACATAAACTGGTAACCTGCATAATTAACTGAGGGCAGAACATTATATTATTTTATATGGAAGTCAGTTTTAATTTGAAATATTATGAATTACAATTTGGACACAGGCTTGCCATGAGCCTTTTCTTTTAATTCCCAATTATGGGAATAGTGGGGCGGGGAGTGGAGATTCTTGCTTTTCATGCTCTCTTTTTTTTTTAACAGTTACTTCATTTTTTATTCTTTTACAATCATTTTAGGGTTTTGAGAGAGAGGAAGGAGATACCTGTGGTTAATCAACCATGTTAAGTGAAAGTTTTTTGTTTCTTTAGAACTAATTGAAATATAATAATTAAACATTTCCATATAAAGTATCAAAAATATCTGTCGGCAGAAACTTATGTTTTGTGATCGATCGACTGATTGATTGACAGGGTCTTGCACTGTCGCCCAGGCTAGAGTGTGGTGGCACGATCATAGTTCACTGTAACCTCAATCTCCTGGGCTTCAACAGTCCTCCTGCCTCAGCCTCCTGAGAAGCTGGAACTAAAGGCATGCATTACCACATGTGGCTACATTTTTTTTTTTTTTGTAATAGATGGCAGACTTGCCATGTTGCCCAGGCTGGTCTCAAACTCCTGGGCTCAAGTGATACTCCTGCCTCAGGCTCCCAAACTGGTGGGATTACAGGCATAAGCCACCATGCCTGGCCTGTTTTGTTTTGTTTTGTTTTTTAACTGTACTTGTTACCTGGATTCACCACATTCATTACTGTTATTAAGAAACTGGTACTACGTCAGGGTAAAAAGAGACTGATGTATTTAGTAAATGGGAGGCATAATAGTGCAGTGGAGTGTTAAAAAGCACAGGGCTGGTTATGAAGGAGTAGCTGGTATTAGACCAACTTCCTTCCAAGAATAACTATGAGATCTGGAGGGAGAAAACCCCTGTTGTTGGAAGACATGGATGAATACCCAAAAGAGTACACAAAAGAGTAGAGATGAGGAGCCTAGATCCTGAAGACTGAGAGAAGACTCTACACATTGAGAAGACCTTGACTTTCTATATCACAGTTTCTTAATGCAATTGCCAACTTCTAAGCAGCACGTAGGTAGGATGAGACATGACACTGTGAAATCAAGCAGAAAGTAGCTGCTAGGAGCCCTAAAAGCTAAGCAGAGATTTTTGGCAGTCTCACAAGGCCTTAGGGACAAAAATTTGATTGGAGGGCCAACCAAGAAAAAGGTACCTGGGAAATACCCCTAAGCTTTCAATTGAGATCCCAGAAATGCTACTCCTTAGGAAGAGTAAGAACAAACAAGGGGTAGACTAGTCTCAACACTGGATCAAGGCAATCTATGTATATTCTATTTGGTTGCCAGAAGAATATTAAATGCTTTGTGAAAGAAAATATCATGCAGAGCCTCTATAAAATTTCCTTCAATTGGAAAGTATCAGGCATGCTAAGAAATAAGACCAAATGACTGAAAACCAAGAGAAAAAGTAGATGGTAGAATCTGACATATAGGCTGTCTACACATTAGCTTTATTGGAAACAGACTTTAAAATTACTATTATATATTCAAAATAATTAGATGAAAAGATGGAGAATTTCATCAGGGAACTGGAGTCTGTAAAAGAACCAAAGGGAAATAATACAACTGAAAAATTATAACTGAAATTAAGAATTCAGTAGATTGATTTAACAACAGATTAGGTATAACAGAAGAAAAACATTAGTGAACTGGAAGATCAGTAGAAAAGGTTCCAATTCAAACAGAGATAAAAGTTTAGAAAATATAGACAAGGATCTGAGAGGCATATATAGGACTCAGTGAAAAGGTCTCATATACATAAGATTGGAGACTCAACAGGAAAGGAGAGAGAAAATAGGGAAGGGCAAAAGCAGTAGTTGAAGGATATTGGCCAAGAATTTCCCCAAACTAATAAAAGTCATCAAGCAACAGCCTCAAGAAGCTCTACAAATCCTGAGAAGGACAAACAAGAGGAAACCACACCTAGGCCCATATAGTAAGATTTCTGAGGGAGAAAAAGGACAGAGAGAAAAATCTGAAACACATCCAGAGGAAAAAAAATATCTTCAAAGAACAAATATAAAGCTGACAGCTAACTTTTCAGCAGAAGGGGGGGAATTCTAAAGACTGTAAAATGACAACTTTAAGGTGATGGAGAAAGATAATAACTACTAATTTAGAATTGTGTAGCTAGTGAAAATATCCTCTAAAAGTAAAGGTGAAATAAAACAGGATTACTAGACAATTGGCACTAAAAGAAATGCTAATGGGCATTCTTCAGGCAGATAGAAGCAAGGTACGCAAGCAGTAGTAGATGAAGAGCAGCAGAAACAGTAAATACATAGGTAAAACTAAACATTGTTGAAAATAATAATAAGTTCCTAACCAATGGCCATAGCTGCAGTGCTTAAAGTCTATTGTGCATGGATTTCATGGAGCACTATATTTTCCACAGCATGCTTTTGACCAGTGACTGAGAGCGGCAGACAGATAAAGGCAGGCCCATTCTAGGGATACACAGGACTCCTCTAATGGCTAACGTGGATCAAGGACTCCTTGACAGCCTGGCCAGACTTTTCTTAGATGGCATGGCAGCCTGGGATACTTCTCCAACTTCTCTTCCTTCTCTACTAAATTCAGACTTCAGATTGTATCCTAGTCTGATGATTCTCTGAGGCTTTCCAGGTTCCCTCCCCATTTTCTGTCACATGCATTTCCCCTAAAATATTTGATCCCATGTTGTGGCATCTGCTTCTCAGAAGACCCAGACGAACACAGTAGAAATTAAAATGCATTAGAATAGCACAAAAGATAGGCAGTAACTGGAGCTAAGTTCTGTATGGGTCCTTCTTGCATTAATTAGTAAGTGGTAAAGAACTAATTTAAGGCCAACTGTAGTAAATCAAGAGAAAGTAATAAGATTTTTTAAAGTGTATAAATAATAAGCTGATGGGAGAACTGTAGTAATAAATACTTGATAAGTTAAAAAGAAAACAAGAACAGAGAAAAAGAGACCAAGAATAGATGGAATACATAGAAAACTAATAATAGAATGGTCTACTTAAATCCAAATCATCAGTAACTATGTTATATTTACTTAATTTTTTCAATTAAAGACAAAAGACTAGGCACAGTGGCTCATTCCTGTAATCCTGGCACTTTGGGAAGCTGATGGGGGAGGATTGCTTAAGGCCAGGAGTTCGAGACCAGCCTGGGCAACATAGCAAGACCCCCATCTCTGCAGAAAAATTTAAAAATTAGCCAGGCATAGGCTGGGTGCAGTGGCTCCCACCTGTAATCCCAGCACTTTGGGAGGCCAAGCTGGGGAGGATCACCTGAGGTCAGGAGTTCAAGACCAGCCTTGTCTCTACCAAAAATACAAACATTAGTTGGGCATGGTGGCACATGACTGTAGTCCCAGCTACTTGGGAGGCTGAGGCACGAGAATCACTTGAACCTAGGAGACAGAGATTGCAGTGAGCCAAGATCACACCACTGCACTCTAGGCTCACAGAGCAAGACTCTGTCTCAAAAAAAAAAAAAAAAATTCTGTAAGGGCAATGGAATTGAATATATTTTTGCATTATTAATTCCTTTTTCTAGGAATTTTTTACCTGTTACAATGGCTTTGAGACTTTGCATATTTATATTTAAAATAAAATACCTTTCTTGTGATAGTGGAATGAATCTAATTGTAGTTGATACAAAGTTTGTTTATAGTCAGTCTCTTAATTTATGTCAAGACTAATAACTCATATATTATCAGTAGAGAAAGCAGTTCATATTTGCAAGGCATCTGTATATGCATATGTATTTGATGATTTTAAAAATTATTTCCCTAGGAAATATAACTTTTGAAACAATGATGGAAATTCTTCGAGATAAACCAAGTGGCATTAATATGGAGGGAGAATTCCTGACCACTGCAAGCATGGTTTCTATTTTACCTCAAGATTCCAGTCTTCCTTGCATTCACTTCTTTACAGGGACTCCTGATCCTGAGAGGTGAACCACAAAATACTCTAAACCAGCAAGGGGTCAGGGGATAGAGTAAAGTCATTAGTATGTTAATAATTTTGTCAGGATAAATTTTTCTTATACAACTAGGATGATAATTTTTAAGATATTTTCTGTTCAGGCTTTAATCTGCAACATTCACATATGCACAACTGTTCTGTTTTATGGGGAGGAAATGTGAATAGTTTCTTGTATGCATTATCCCTACTCCTTCCTACAAATAGATTTAACATCGTCAAGAAAAGAAAGTAGATTTTCTTACTCAGATTTCAGATATGATATTAGATAATTCATAACAGTACAAAGGTTAAATGATGTAGTTGTGCAGGACTTACTTATGCACTCATATCTAGAAAATACATATGAAACTTAAAATATCAATAGTTCCAGTTTTATTTAATTATTATTATTATTATTATTTTGAGACAGAGTCTCACTCTGTCACCCAGATTGGAGTGCAATGACATGATCTCAGCTCACTGCAACCTCTGCCTCCCAGGTTCAAGAGATTCTCATGCCTCAGCCTCCCTAGTAGCTGGGATTACAGGCTTACGCCACCAAGCCTGGCTAATTTTTGTGTTTTTCATAGAGACAAGATTTTACCTTGTTGCCCAGGCTGGTCTCCAACTCCTGGCCTCAAGTGATCCACCTGCCTTACCCTCCCAAAGTGTTGGGATTACAGGCATGAGCCACTGCATCCAGTCCAGTTATATTTTAGGTAATACTTTTGTTGACTATCTTGATTTAAGTCACTAGTATCTCACGAAATGCACATTACATTTAGAAATGATTTTATATTCACTATCTCTTAGTGTAGCAGCCTTTCATATTATTAAAAATATCTTCAAGAAAATGGAATAAAACATTTGAGTCTTCCTTTTTTTTTTTTTTCACACAGGGCCTTGCTCTGTCGCCCGGGCTAGAATGGAGTGCAGTGGCACAGTCAGCACACTGTAGCCTTGAACTCCTGGGCTCAAGTGATCCTCCCACCTTAGCTTCCCTAGTGGCTGGTACTGCAGGTGCATGCCACCTTGCCTGGCTAATTTTTAATTTTTTTGTAGAGATAGGGTCTGGCTGTGTTGCCCAAGGCTGTTCTTGAACTCCTGGTCTCAAGAGATTCTCCTACCTTGACCTCTCAAAGTGCTGGGATTACAGGCATGAGCCACTGTGCCCAGCATGTGTCCTCCTTACTGACACTGGCGCTGATGTTCACCCCAAGTCCTAATCCTCGGTCTATGACATTAATGGTTGCTCTTATCCTCCAACTGTAGAATGTGAAGTAGGAAAGGCAAACTATTACTTTGCTGACTCTGTTTATGTGCCAGGTCCTCTGTTAAGTTCATTGGAACACAAGACTAAAAAAGTATGGTTCCCTGCCCCCAAGGAGATCCCGGTGTATCAGAGAAGACAGGCATGGGTATAACTAATGTGACAGGAACAAGTTAGTATGTAACATCATTAACAGAAACATCTAATTAGAGAGAATCTTGGAAGACTTAGAATAACACTGAATATTTTTATATATTGACATGATAATTTAATAAAGACTCTTTCTTCTAGATCTGTTTTTAAGCCTTTCATATTTGTGCCACATATTTCACAACTATTGGATACCAGTTCACCAACATTTGAACTTGAAGATCTAGTTAAAAAGAAGTCACATTTTAAGCCTGACAGAAGACACCCACTCTACCAAAAACATCAACAGGCATTGGAAGTGGTACATAATAATGAGGTAAGATAGTTTGTATTCTTTGTTATATCATTAAGTATAAAGTTTGATTCAATCTGTATTTTGAACTTTGGAGTATCAGCTTTCCTCCCTTCTTTTAAAAAATAGGTTTAGAATTAGTTTAGATGCTCAGACTATAGTAGAGCTGTATTATTATTATCTTTGGTTATGAATACATGTATTGTGAATCTTGTAGAGAAATTTAGTACATTAAACATAATAACAATAGCTAACATTTGTTGAGCACTTACATAGTACTTTTACATGGTTTACTTTAATCTTCACAACCACTTTATGAAATGGGTACTATTTTGATTCCTACTTTGCTGATAAAGTATCTGAGTCTAGGAGAGTTTAAGTAACTTGCTTAGTATATATCCCACACCAAAAATTACAAAGCCACTGGAGAGCAGTTGACCTGGTTTCTTAATGTAATGTTCTTAGTCATACAGGCCTAGATTAAAATTAATTGAAAGTGACTTAAAACCTCAGAAACTTAAAATAATAATTAGTTTTAGTTTTTAAAAAGTGATACATCCTCATTATTTTAAAATGTAAGCATTATAGAAGAGCAATATATCACTCAAACTCTCTTCTCTAGAAATAAGGATTTATTTTTTTCTGGTATAGATAGATAGGTCATTTTATAATGTCTATACCTATTCAGCTTGCTAAAGAAAATAGGTAAGAAGGGAATGGAAGGGCTGCCTAAAGCCATCCATCCGTTGACCCCCTGCAATGAAATAAAACATTAACCATCTTAAATCTTTTCTCGTCTGTTTCTACCTCCTGGTTTTTCTTGCCTATAATTCCTTTTACTTTGTCAAGGCATATACATTTACATTCTATTCACACTGAAACGGATTAAATGAATTTTCCTCCAGGTAATAATTTATTTTTGTCTGCAGTGTTGACATTGTTGCTACGTGGTTTTTTTTCCCTCACCTATTTCACTTAGGCTCAAAGCAACAAGCTCTGCCAGACTTTCTATTTTTACTTGAAACTTTTTATTTACATTTTTATTTTTAAATACAAATTCTAAAGTTGTAACTATTTTAGACTTTACTTAAAAATCATAAAATATTGATTGACAACATAAAGTAGTGGAAAGATAATGGAATTTGAGGGAAGAAGAGTGAAAGAGTTGGGTTCTGGTCCTGGCTCTGTAAATAACTTCTTTTGTGTCTTAGGGAGAGTCAATCCTACTGGTAGTTTTAATTTACATTTCTTGATTACTAGTAAGATTGAAAACCTTCTCCTATGTCTATTGGTCATGAATATTTTATTTTAAATTTCTTGTCTGTTTTTTTCCCTTAGGCTGTTTTTCCATTGATTTGGGGTTATTTTTATTTTTATATTTTTTGCTTTAAATAGGCAAAAATATGTGAATATTAACTGTTTGTAATAAGGCAGAATTTTATTCCAGTTTATTGTTTGACATTTAACTTTTTTGTCAGATAAAAATTTTAAACTTAGTCAATTATATTTATTAGTCTTTTGCTGTAAGGCACCTTGATTTCATGTTTCAAAAGGCCTGCCTCACCTCAGTATAAATATAACTTCTAGCACATATATGTGTTTTTTAAAATTTTAGTTCTTTAGTCCATCTGGAATTTACTTTTGTGTCTTTCATGAAGTAGGGATTCTAACTCTGTTTTCCAAAAAGGTGACTAATTATTCCAATACCATTTATAGACAAAATCCATTTTTTTCTCACTAGTATGAAATGTAGGCCGGGCGCGGTGGCTCAAGCCTGTAATCCCAGCACTTTGGGAGGCCGAGACGGGCGGATCACGAGGTCAGGAGATCGAGACCATCCTGGCGAACACGGTGAAACCCCGTCTCTACTAAAAATACAAAAACTAGCCGGGCGACGTGGCGGGCGCCTGTAGTCCCAGCTACTCGGGAGGCTGAGGCAGGAGAATGGCGTAAACCCGGGAGGCGGAGCTTGCAGTGAGCTGAGATCCGGCCACTGCACTCCAGCCTGGGCGACAGAGCGAGACTCCGCCTCAAAAAAAAAAAAAAAAAAAAAAAAAAAAAAAAAAAAAAAAAAAAAAGAAATGTAGTGTTTCCTCAGATGAAAACTGCATACAATTTCATATTGAAGTCCATGTTAAGGTTATTTGTTTTGCGGAGTTCTACCCCATAATGGTTCAAATTTTAAAAATTATGCTCACAGGCCAGGTGCAGTGGCTTACACCTGTAATCCCAGTACTTTGGGAGGCCAAGGCGGGTAGATCAGCTTAGGTCAGGAGTTTGATACCAGCCTAACCAACATGACGAAACCCCCTCTCTACTAAAAATACAAAAATTAGCCGGATGTGGTGGCGGGCACCTGTAATCCCAACTACTCAGGAGGCTGGGGCAGGAGAATTGCTTGGACCTGGGAGGTGGAGGTTGCAGTGAGCTGAGACTGTGCCATTGCACGTTAGCCTGGGCGCCAGAGTGAGAGTCTGTCTCAAAAAAAAAAAAAAAAAAAAAAAGTATGCTCACTTTTTAGTGACTTTATTTATTTATGTATTTATTTAGAGACGGAGTCTCAGTCTGTCGTCCAGGCTGGAGTGCAGTGGTGAAATCTCGGCTCACTGCAACCGCTGCCTCCCAGGTTCAAGCAATTCTCCTACCTCAGCTTCCCGAGTAGCTGGGACTACAGGCGTGCGCCACCACCCCCAGCTAATTTCTGTATTTTTAATAGAGACGGGGTTTTGCCATACTGGCAGGCTGGTCTCGAACTCCTCCTGACCTCATGATCCACCCGCCTTGGCCTCCCAAAGTGCTGGGATTACAGGCTTGAGCCACGGTGCCTGGCCAAGTGTTTTCTTACATACTTTTTCTCTAAATAAGTACCTTATAACTGATAATGGTGATTCATCAACAATTTAAAAATTACTTTCTGTTAAGAATCGTGGACGTTTTTTCTCCCTTTATTGAAATAAAGATGAAGTAATAGAGGAAATGTCTTCTTTTAGTTGATTTTTTCCTGGACATTACTGTTCTATTTTATTAATCTGATAATACTGGTTTTAAACGTAAAAGATCTAAATTGATAAAAATATTTCAGCCTCAGTTTTCAGCAGCCTTCCACATAGACAGTTCATATGAGATTTTCTGTTGTCCTGTTGTCTTTTTAGGTTTTTTACTTATAAACTACTCTCATAATTGTTTTTGTCTTTTCTACTAAAAATAATTTGGTATTCATGCATTAACTCAATCTAGAGCAATGATTTTCCCAAAGAATTTCATTCTTTCTGTCTCTAAAGAACAGGAAGGGAACCAAACCACAATTAGATGCCAGAATGAACAATCCTTATCTGTAGAGGTGGGTTGAATTTGGTTAGATTTATGTGTATGTGTATATGTATTTATCTTTATATTTTTAATTGTTTAGGAAAAAGCCAAAATAATGTTGGACAACATGAGGAAACTGGAGAAAGAACTATTCAGAGAGATGGAATCAATCCTTCAAAACAAGCATCTTGATGTGGAGAAAATTGTTAATCTCTTTCCTCAGTGTGCAAAAGATGAAATTCAAATTTATCAGTCAAATGTTAGTTCTTAGTGATCATATGTTCAGCTAATATTAGTTCTTAGTGATCAGTGGTCAGCAATCTTCAAAGTCAGAATCTCTCACCTTGGTAAATTATATAAACCTAATTTGAGCAGATCTGATTATTCTTGGATAGTATTCAAGTGATACCTTGACTATTAAACTACATACAGTGTTGCTGAAATACTCAGAAAGAAAACAGCATTGGAACTGGATTCATGTATCGTGGGATACAGGTGTTATTTCAGGTGATGTACTTGCATATTTTCTTTAGCCATAGTAACTTTTTGTCACAATAGCTAAGTATTCAATTATATATAAAGAATGAAACATTAAAATGATACATGGATTTATATTTATTATAATTATGTAGTACCCTCAAATCATTTTGTGTGTTACATCAAGAAAGCAGATTTTTCTTTAGTCATGAAAAATATCTCAAGTGTTAAGTTGTTTGTGCTTTAGGCAAATATTAACCAGCTCTAACAAGAAAAATGTCTAGATTTACACATTGTCAATACAGTATATTAGTTCTGCAAATGTACTTTTGGTAAACTCAAACATGCTCTTTGTCAAGACTTGGCTAACCAGTGAGCTTGTAGCTCTGATTATCTAGCATTTTTAGGGTCATTCTCCTTAATAGGCTTTTACGTTAATAAGATATATTTTTAGAAGAGCTTCTTTGGGAGATTAGAGAATAAGATAAAAGAACTAAAACCTTAGGATATACTGTTGCTGGGTCTGAAATGTCTCTCATTGTTTACTTCTGTTTACTCAGTGAAAACAGAAACAAGAATGAGGTAGTGGCAATGAAATAGAAGTATTAGTATATTATGAACATTATAACATTTTGAACACTATAATGCATTATGTATTATGAACTTTATACATGAGTAATATCTTCCTAAAGTTTATAAAACTTTATGTTTAGGTTACATAAAGATTACCAAGACTCAAAATTGCAAATATAAACAAAAGAAAAATCCAACTGAAAATAACACTAAGTATTTTTGAGTTTCTAGAATGTCCATTTTGGTATTTGGTTACATTATCATATTTACTAGTCACTATCAGCACAATTAGGTTAATAAAGAAGTGGGTCATTATATTTAAAGTGTTCAGGAAGTTATGTGTTCAAAGTTCTCTCATAAATACCATCATCTGCCTGATACTGCTCTTGTCTAATATAGGGTTGACATTACAAAAGAAAAGATGTCTGACTCAAGTACTCAGTTGATTCGGTTTGCTTTAAGTTTGGTTCAGTGATAGGCTGTCTTCTAACCCCTATACTCCTCTTCTCTCCTTTAATAGATGAGGAAACTAAGGGCAAACAGTTCATTACACTTACGGGAATCTTACTTCCTTCTCTAGGGGCAGCATGTTTTCACCTTCTCCTTTGCTGCCACCTTAGACTAAACTAGCACCATCTTTAGCTAGACCATTGCATTAACTGTTCTCCTACACCCATTTTTATTCTTTATTTCTACCCACATGAGTCACTATGGCCAGTCTATTACAAATTTAAATCTGATTGTGAATTCCCCTCCTAAAACTCTTTTTTAAAAGAGACTTTATTTTTTGGAGCAGTTTTAGGTTCACAGCAAAATTGAACAGAAAGTACATAGTTCCAATATAGCCCCTATCAGCACACATGCATAGCCTCCCCCACTATCAACATCCCAGCCCCAGAATGGTACATTTGTTACAATCGATGGCCCTACACTGACACATTATCACCCAAAGTCCATAGTTCAAGTTAGAGATCACTCTTGATGTAGTACATCCTATGGCCCTTGATAATTATAAAATGACATGTATCCACCATCATAGTATTATACAAAATAGTTTCACTGCCCTAAAAATCTTCTGTGTTCTGCCTATTTATCCCACCCTCCCTCCAACCCCTGGCAACCACTGATCTTTTTACTATCTCCATAGTTTTGCCTTTTCCGTATGTCATATCATTGGAATCATATAGTATGTGACCTCTTAATATCGTCTTCTTTAACTTACTTAGTAATATCCATTTAAGGTTCCTCCATGTCTTTTCGTGACTTGATAGCTCATTTCTTTTAGTGCTAAATAATACTCCATTGTCTGAATATACTACTACTGAAGGACATCTTAGTTGCTTCCAAGTTTTGAAAATAATGAATAAACCTACTGTAGACATCCATGTGAAGATTTCTGTGTGGACATGTTTTCAACTAATTTTATGTAAATACTAAGGAGCACAATTGCTGGATCATGTGGTAAGAGTATGTTTAGTTTCCTAAGAAACTGTCTTCCAGTGGCTATCATTTTGCATCCCTATCAGCAATGAATAAGAGCTTCTGTTGCCCTGTATTCTTGTCAGCATTTATTGTTGTCAGCATTTTGGATTTTGGCCATTCTAATAGGGTGTAATGGTATCTTGTTTTAATTTACAATTCCCTGATGATATATGGTATTGGACATCTTTTCACATGCTTTTATCTGTTTATTTTCCTTGGTGAGTTGTCTGTTCAGATCTTTTTGCCCATTGTTTACTTAGATTGTTTCTTTTCTTATTTTTGAGTCTAAAACTTTTTTTTTTTTTTGAGACAAAGTCTCCCTCTTGTCCCCCAGGCTGGAGTGTGATGTCCCGTTCTCAGCTCACTGCAACCTCCGCCTCCTGGGTTCAAGCGATTCTCCTGCCTCAGCCCCCCGAGTAGCTGGGATTAGAGGCACCTGTCACCACACCCGGCTAATTTTTGTGTGTTTTAGTAGAGATGAGGTTTCACCAGGTTGGCCAGGCTGGTCTAGAACTCCTGACCTCAGGTGATCCACCTGCCTCAGCCTTCCAAAGTGCTGGGATTATAGGTATGAGCCACTGTGCCTGGCCTAAACCTCTTTAAATACCAAAAAGATCCCACTGATCTGCCTCATCTATGTCTTATTACACCTTCGACCATTGTTTTTTAGGTTTCTACTAGGCTACTCTTTCACGTCCTTGAATGTGCCTTCCTCATGGCCGTATTGTCTGCTTGCACTATTCATTCCATGTGCTCCCTTTTATATAAGTAATACTTGACATCCTTTAGAGTTTTGCTAAAACATGACTTCCTTGGGGGAGTTTTCTTCACACCGGAAGGTCTCTCTTACATACTCTTGGAGGCACACGTGATCCTGGTCACAGGTCAATCATGTTTAACATCTGTTTTTCACAGAATAGAAGCTCCATGAGGATAGGAATCATATTTGTTCCCACTGTTGTGTGCTCAGTGTTCAGATTGTGTCTGGCACATGCTAAATGTTCGATACATATTTGTTAAATGAACATTTAAGTACTGATGGGAAGAATTTACACAGCCCTCTTCTCTACCTATAGAAAATGCAAATTTGAAGAAACTAGCTAGACAATCTATCTGCACAACTTGATATCCTTTGGTAAGTCTCAGGTCAACCTGTCACCTCTTAGATACTGTGTAGTATTTACCATTACTTAATAAGCCAGGGGAATAATATGAGTATTCTAGAGAAGACTATTTTGTTTGATCTTTGATGAAAACACCAGTTTATATATGTTAATGGTGAACCAAAAGTTTTGCTTTAGAAATAACTAGTAGCCTAGTTAGTTAATTCAACCTCATTAGTTAATTCAACCTTTTGTCATACCAGTTGCAGAAATTTATAATCTCATCTTTTCTTGAAGAATGGTGATAACATTTATGATCCTGAACTGTTTTCCAGCCATCAATCGTGATAGGACTACCTATGTGCAGTTGGCCTAAAACAATTTAATATTTTACATGATGAGATATGAGGGGGCAAACACTAAGAGCTGTATTCTGCTGCATAACAAACATATAAAACACTAATTTCACATTTTTCTTGCTTTAGAAATGTACTGACCATTAATCGTTGTTCTCAAAATGCCAAATATACTTTGTCTTAGTCTAAAAATATTGAAAGCTAAGCACAAGCTAGGCATGGAGTTACTCACTGAGAGTTAAGAAAACAATTAACTATGCTGAAGAAAAAGAGAGAGGTTTTGAGCAAAATTTTATCATCTTTTTTCTAGCTGTCACTCTACATATTGGAAATGATGAAATGTATGAAAAGGACGCTAATGTTATATTGACGCATTCATAAAAGTGTGTATAGAATGCATAATTGGGAAACCCTGTTTGCAGAGCCCAGAGTCATGAAGAATAGAACTCAGGAAACACATTTAAGAAAACAGTGAGAACGTATAGAAAGACCTCTCTCATGGCTTCTGCATTATTCAGATTACTCAAAGAAAAGATGTCAGCAATGCAAGTTAAAATAGGTATTTTATTGAGAAATTTGCTTTGTCGGTAAGAAAGTAACAAATATTTTCATTTAATAAAATTAGCATATTTTTAATTCTAAAAATGTCTCTTAAAAGCCTGTATTATCTGAAACTGCAGATCTTTCTGATCCAGGGTTTTCTTTTAGTGTCTCCCATGGAAAAAGAAGTAGCAGATTCCATTCATGCAAATAACAGAAGATAAATAGTATGACTTGTTCACAAACAAATTTTCCACTCGAGTTTCAGTTGTCTGCATGCATGTGAATTAACATCTTTATTACTGTAACTAGAAAAATCTCCTGGTAACAGCAGTGGGGCCTTAGGCTTACCCCTGAGCATTCAGAGTCATAATATGGTCATATTAAAAAAGGGAAGTTCTGCAGCAAGACAGTTCAGCTTAAAAACATCCCCATTCTCTGATCACAACTTAAAATTGGTACAGGTTAATAGTACACTAAAGTATAATTTATTTGTTATTAATAAATATACTAGGCTTCCATGCAGTTTTTTGTTTTTTGTTCTTTTTTTCTTTGAGATGGAGTCTCACTCTGTCGCCCAGGCTGGAGTCGGCTCACTGCAAGCTCCGCCTGCTGGGTTCACGCCATTCTCCTGCCTCAGCCTCCCAAGTAGCTGGAACTATAGGCACCCGCCACGATGCCTGGCTAATTTTTTGTATTTTTAGTAGAGACGGGATTTCACCATGTTAACCAGGATGGGCTCGATCTCCTGACCTCATGATCCACCAGCCTCGACCTCCCAAAGTGCTGGGATTACAGGCTTGAGCCACCGCGCCCGGCCCCCATGCAGGTTTTTAAAAAATTGTTTATTTGTTTCATTAAAAGGACAATGATTCTAACCCTATAAATTATTTTATAAATAACTTTTACATATGAGACACTACAAGTATAATTAAATAAATATCTGAAACATGTTTAAAATAAGTAAACCAGTACTGACATCTAATAATTAAGATGCTCAACAGTCATCTAAATAGATCTCTTTAATTTACTGAAGATAAAGTTTATCTGAAGATGCTATGGTCTAAATGTCTGTGTCCTCCCATAATTAATATGTTGAAACCTAATCCTCAATCATGTTTAACATCTCTTTTTCACAGGAGAATAGAAGCTCCATGGGGATAGGAATCATATTTGTTCCCACTGTTGTATGCTCAGTGTTCAGATTGTGTCTGGAACATGCTAGATGTTCAATAAATATTTGTTAAATGAACATTCAAGTACTGATGGGAAGAATTTACACAGCCCCCCTTCTCTGCCTGTAGAAATGTAAAGTTGAAGACACATCCTCAATGTGTTAGTATTAGGGGGTAGGGCCTTTGAGAGGTTATTAGCTCATGAGGGTGGAGCCCTATTGAGTGGAATTAATGCCCTTATAAGGGGCTGATGAGACCAGTTCTTCCTATCTACTATGTGGGGACACAGCAAGAAGGTACCATCTATGAGCCAGAAATTTGGCACTTAACAGACACCAGATATGTTGGTGCCTTAATCTTGGACTTCACAACTTCCAAAACTGTGAGAAATAAGTTTCTGTTGTTTATAAGCTATCTAGTTTATGATATTTTGTTATAGTAGCTGAAATAATAGACTGAGAAGGCAACATTTAGTGATTTTAAAAATTATATATTTTTATACATGGACACTTTAAAAAGACTAAATTCTAAATGTAATCTTTAGAATTTTTTTTTTTTTTTTGGAGACAGAGTCTCACTCTGTCACCCAGGCTAGAGTGCAGTGACACAATCTCAGCTCACTGCAACCCCTACCTCCTGGTTTCAAGCAATTCTCCTGCCTCAGCCTCCCAAGTAGCTGGGATTACAGGCGCACGCCACCACACCTGGCTAATTTTGTTTGTTTGTTTTTAGTAGAGATGGGATTTCACCAGGTTGGCCAGGCTGGTCTCGAACTCCTGGGCTAAGCAATTTACCTGCCTCGGCCTCCCAAAGTGATGGGATTACAGGTGTGAGCCACCACCATGCCCAGCCTAGGTTTAGAATTTTTAAATATTGGCTTGAACTATATAGTTTTTATTTTTTTTAACTGCAGGGAATAAAGTAAAAGGGTTATCCTGCATTATGATGCTTTGTTCAAATACAGAAATGATACATTATATGGCAGTAATTTTTTTCAAGTTCAAATTAATCTGCTCAAATTAATATTTGTAGCATAAAAGTTAAAGATCAGATTATACTTCTGCAGAAGGACTGTGGAGATAATAATACATATGGAGGTTTTTATTCCTTTCCTTAATGGCATAGATTAGTAATTTGGGTAGAAAAGAAAAGACAAACTTAAAAAAATAGTGCCTCTAGGTTTTTTTTTTTTTTTTTTTTTTTTTGAGACTGAGTCTCTCTCTGTCACCCAGGCTGAAGTGCAGTGATGTGATCTTGGCTTACTGCAACCTCCGCCTCCCAGGCTCAAGGGGTACTCCCACCTCAGTCTCCCAAGTAGCTGGGACTACAGGCATGCGCTACCACACCCTGCTATTCTTCTTTTTTTTTTTTCTTCCCTTTTTTTTTTTTAGTAGAGACCGGGTTTCACCGTGTTGCTCACGCTGGTCTCAAACTCCTGACCTCAAGCTATCTGCCTGCCTCAGCCTCCCAAAGTGCTGAGATTACAGGCGTGAGTCACTATGCCTGGACCTCTAGGTTTTAAATGAGTACTATTTGTCAAGAAAATGGAAAAAAAAAAAATAACCTCTTATTAGAATCATTAAAATTCTTTTTCAAGAGGTGCTATCAAAAATTGTAAAGCTGTCATAATTTAAGGTCTATTTCCTGCCAGCAATATACTTGCCAAATTTGATAATTTAAAGGAACAGTTAATAGGATGTTAATTTTGAAATTATAGTAAACAGTTGTAGAAAGCAATGACTATATAATGTTGGCATATTCATGTTATTTATAGTACAGCTGACCCTCCATATGCACAGGTTCCACATCCACAGATTCAGTCAACTGCAGATAAAAAATGTAATTAGGCTTACAATGGTTGCATCTGTAGTAAACATGTACAGACTGTTTTTCTTGTTGTTTTTCCCTAAACAATACAGTATAACAACTATTTACATAGCATTTACATTGTATTAGGCATCATAAGTAAAGATTATTAAAGTATATGGGAGAATGTGCATAGGTTATATGCAAATACTACACCATTTTATTTATTTATTATTATTTATTTATTTATTTTGAGACAGAGTCTCACTCTGTTGCTCAGGCTGGAGTGCAGTGGCATGATCTTGGCTCACAGCAACCTCTGCCTCCCAGATTCAAGCAATTCTCCTGCCTCAGCCTCCTAAATAGCTGATTACAGGCACCTGCCACCACGCCCAACTAATTTTTTGTATTTTTCAGGAGAGAGGGGTTTTGCCATGTTGGCCAGGCTGGTCTTGAACTACTGACCTCAGGTGATCCACCTGCCTTGGCCTCCCAAAGTACTGGGATTACAGGCATGAGTCACCACGCCCGGCCTACACCATTTTATATAAGGGATTTGAGTATCCTCAGATTTTGGGATCTTTAGGAGTCCTGGAACCACTCTCCTTGGATACCGAAGGATGACTATATTATATTTATTATCAGGACTTTAATTTGGTTTTCTCTTTTTCCTAAGTCAGCTTCCTATGTGTTTTACATACATGTAAAATCACAGACCCTGAGCATGTGGTGGGAACACATCTTGTCACATTTTACAGAAGAGACAACTGAGGCTCACAGAGATTGCCTCTGTTAACTTGCCCAAGGTCACCCAGCTAAAAACTAATGAATATGGGGCTAGAATATGATTCCATATAGGGTTCTCCCCTTCATAATTTAGGTCTTAGGGGAATGTGAGGGTGAGGACAAATGCTCGATTTCTTTATATCTTTCCTGTTGGAGAGTGTTTGCATTAATAGCAGGAGGACTCTGTTCAGGACTTCTTTGAAGAAATCTGTAAAACAAGTACTCATCCCGGAATTCATACTCGTTGGTAATATGTTGGATGACTCCCCCTTGTACCAGCCTGTCTCCGTATATCACAGCTTCACCACGGTCGGAGGCAAGGCCAACTTCAATTAGCCAGTTCACCAGGTCACAGCCACAGAAAGTTCCAGCAGAAGTTGTTGCACCACACCTGTGTCAAAGGAATGATTCACCCATATGTTCTGTAAATCTGGTATCAGCACTGCATGATAGAGGACAAGCAAGAAAAAATAGAAGGAAACAAGGAAAGACAGCGTGATAGTTAAAAGCATGGCGGGAAGGAAACTGTTCTGAATAGAAAGGGTTTGTTAACTCTCCTGAACCTAGAAAGACCCACTGGAGAAAAAGAAAATATGCCAGTAACGCTTGTGAAAACAGAAATGCTTAAACAATAGCAAAAGAAGTCATGGATAATATAAATGCACTTACAAAGAAATACTCTTTTTATAGTAGCCTGTTATCAGATCTGTCCTGTAATAGCTGAATATGATATATTTTATAATTTATACTTTTAGTTATACTAAGTAATTTGTTTCAGGAACACTACATATTTTTCACAAGCTCTTAAGAAGTGATTATTTTCACTAAACTATTCAAATCAAACTTTATTTGTAGCTCCATATACATCATGTATACATATGCACTGCATACATCATAGTGCCCCACAAGTAGCCTTTCTTCTTGCCCTCAGCAGGCAAGACAATCCTACTGATATGTTTGTCAGAAATGTGCTTCAATAGGAAGCAAGGAAAGAATAAGTGAGATCTAACTAGCTACAAATCTAAGATTTAAAAAATGTGCTTTGTGAATCTACTTCTTGAGTATTTAAAAATCTGTCTTCCTGATGCAAATATGGGATGTCTTCAGTATGTACAAATAAACAAAGGATAGAGAGATACAGGGAAAAAATCCAGTTACACGAGAGCTGTACATTTCACACAAATGCACCATAGTTAGACAATATGAATCTGTCCACAAGCGTCATTCAGGCTACAAAACCTAAAGTGCTTGACATGGGAAATGGTGGATGAAGATCAGTGTGAAAGGAGAAATAGGTGACAAACAAATTTAAAAACATTTCACCATAAATGAATATTCATTAGAGTTTATATAAGAATTAGCAAAAAAGGTTAATACTCATGAAAAGTTTTCTCAAATACATAAAATTACATTATTTTAACATCAGTATTTCATTTAGAGATAAGTTATCTTAATTTAGGCCTTGCAACTAGAAACACCACATACAACAAAAACCTGGATATTATACTGTTAGCCTTCTTTTTGCTTGTAGATTTTTTATGTATCGCCTAATACCTTTTTTTCTTTTCTTTTCTTTTTTTTTTTTTTTTGAGACCAAGTTTCACTCTTGTTGCCTAGGTTGGAGTGCAATGGCACGATGTCAGCTCACCGCAACCTCCGTCTCCCGGGTTCAAGTGATTCTCTTGCCTCAGCCTCCCGAGTAGATGGGCTTACAGGCATGTGCCACCACGCCTGGCTAATTTTGTCTTTTTAGTAGAGACAGGGTTTCTCTATGTTGGTCAGGCTGGTCTCGAACTCCTGACCTCAGGTGATCTGCCCGCCTCAGCCTCCCAAAGTGCTGCGATTACAGGCGTGAGCCACCATGCCCGGCCTATAGTCTAATACCTTCTATTCCAGACACCAACAGAATATTTATTTCCTGATGACTGTGATGAGGCAGCTATAATAACAGCCCATGGCTGGGTGTGGTGGCTCACGCCTGTAATCCCAGCACTTTTTTTGGGAGGCCGAGGTGGGCAGATCACTTGAGCTCAGGAGTTTGAGACCAGCCTGGCCAACATGGCAAAACTCCATCTCTACTAAAAATACACAAAAAATTAGCTGGGTATGGTGGCGCACACCTGTAGTTCCAGCTTCTCAGAAGGCTGAGGTGTGAGAATCACCTGAGCCCAGGAGACTGGGACTGCAGTGAACTGAGATTGCACCACTGCACTCCAGCCTGGGCAACAAGAGTGAAACTTCATCTCAAGAAACGAACAAAAACCAGCCCATGGAGCTGTGCAAAGTCGCAGAGAATGTGACACTGTAGAACCTGGAAAGGGGCAGGGAACAGGCTGGCACGCTCCCAGCTGGTGTCCATCCAACCAAATGGGACTGAGGCAGACTGGAAGCCCTGCAAATTGCAAAAGCTATGCTTCCTTCCCAAGAGTTGGCAATCACACTGGGCCTCAAAGAGCTAACATGGAGTTCTCTTTTTTAATTTTAAAAAAGCAGGGTTTTGTTTTTTTTTTTTTGGTGGGTTTTTGTTTGTTTGTTTTGGAGACAGTCTTGCTCTGTTGCCCAGGCCAGAGTGCAGTGGTGTGATCTCGGTTCACTGCAACCTCCATCTCCCAGGTTCAAGCGATTCTTGTGCTGCAGCCTCCTGAGTAGCTGGGATTACAGGTGCACGCCACCACACCCAGCTAGTTTCTGTATTTTTAGTAGAGATGGGATTTCACCATGTTGGCCAGGCTGGTCTTGAACTCCTGACCTCAGGTGATCCTCCCACCATGGCCTCCCAAAGTGCTGGGATTACAGGCATAAGCCAGCGCACCTGGCCCTAAAAAGCAGTTTTAAATTGTTGAAACTATTCATAGATGGCACTTTGAAATAATTGTGCTCAGAAGGGTGAAAAACTAACTTTTCTTCATAGTTTACCATTGCTAGAAAGTGGGCTATGCCCATCACAGACATTCTGTCATCTAATTCAACAATCTCAAGAATTAGATTATTTTAAAGAAGAGGAAAACTAAAATTTAGAGAATTGAACTTGCCCAGTGTCACACAGCCAACAAGCAGCAGTTCAGGAGCTGAGTTCTAGTATTAGTCCACATCCACGGCGGCCCCTTTTCCACTCTCTGTACCAGGCTACCTTCTGATTATAATTATATATATGTTAAATATAGTGGCATAATAAATGTAAATAAATTATCCTCCATACACATTTTCATACATTCCATATTTTCAGTTATAGACATAAAAGTATTTGGTTCTTTATATTTTGTTTTGTTTTCCCTTTTATGACAACCAGAAATACTGGTAGTATAGTATTTATTCAAAGTTCATAATTTCCTGCTGTATACTTCATTTATAAAAAAAATTTTTTTCCTCATCCAAAATTAAAAGAGAATCTGCTATATACTTTGTACCTTAAGGATTCGAATAATAAATATTATGTCACAGACTAAAAGTTAGAACTTGAAGCGAAACATAAGCAACAAAATTAAGAGGCAGAAATTTCATTTCATTTTCTTGACAAATGCATTTGTCAAGAAATGCTGAGGTGGGAATATAATATCACTTCTAAATCCAATGTATCTCAAAGTTTTGTGAGAGACACTACTGGCCAACTTGAAATGAGGGTTAATATTCTATGACATTTTGGTTCATTCTAAACTAAAGTGTTCACATTTTATATGGCAATCAGAAGTTATATGACATTTTAAAAATATTAAAATCAACATAGGCCAGGCACGGTGGCTCACGCCTGTAATCCCAGCACTTTGGGAGGCCGAGGCAGGTTGATCACGAGGTCAGGAGATCAAGACGATCCTGGCTACACGGTGAAACCCCATCTCTATTAAAAATACAAAAAATTAGCCGGGCGTGGTGGTGGGCGCTTGTAGTCCCAGCTACTCAGGAGGCTGAGGCAGGAGAATGGTGTGAACCCAGGAGGCAGAGTTTGCAGTGAGCCGAGATCACACCACTGCACTTCAGCCTGGGTGATAGAGTGAGACTCCGTCTCAAAAAAAAAAAAAAAAAAAAAGAAATCAACGTAATATGACTCTTTTATATGCCATTTCTGAAACTATAAACTGACCCATAATTCCTTTAACTTTTACATGCATATGTAAAAGTAATCATGTAATCAGTCACGACCACCTCATTTAGCCCATTACAATCCAAAATTAATCATTTAAAATATAATTGTCTAGAACTGTACTGGCAGTTTGCTTACCTTCTTTCTTTGACAATGTTTCGGATACAGAGATCACGGTGATAATGGATAAATTGTTGACAGGTCATTTTTATTTCCTCTGAAACAGGAGAATCCCTGTTTTCTGCTGTTTCTTTATTGTTCCATAGGAATTCAAGTCTGAAAATCAAATTTAAGGCCATTTTTAAGTAAAGAAAAGCACTGAGAGAGAACTCTTCCTGCTTTATCACCCCATCAAAATGGCTGTTCCAAAGCTGTCGATCACCAAAGCTGTCATCTACAATACCCAGACATCTTTAGTCTCAGAAGCAAAAACATTCTACATTCCAGACATCCTTAGTCTCAGAAGCAAAAATTCTACATTCAGTTTCCTATTCAGAGCATACTGGGGTGGAAGACTTAATCATTTTACAAACTCTCCAGACATGTTTGACCCATTTCAGGTTCTACTAATAAATGTTCCTTATTCTACATTCTACTGTTTTGAAATGCAAAGATAAATTAGAGATCAAATATTTTGTTTAATCACTTTTCTATTTTAGTACCACAGAGACAAACAGCAGAGTACTCCAAACACAGTTTTGTTTCAGCCAGTCTAGACAATAGAATTGTTGATTGTTTTACCCAATCAGCATTATGAAGCTGATAACTAAGTTCAATGACTTTCCAATTATGCTTTTCTTCTTTCATGAAATGATTATGAACCTAGCAACTACATCTTGATGATAATGATAAAGACGAAGAAGAAAGAACCATTACAATTTACTGGGTACTTTTCATAGATGTGGTAGGATACATTTCTTTAGCACTCCCAGTTTCCATAAATTTCGACTTTGAAAACACAAGAAGAAGTACAAAGATTTGCCCCCACCTCTTCCTCCTACTCCCATGTTGGAGTATTACTACTTGTTATTTCTCATAAAGAAATCCCTGATCTTAATTCAAAGAAACCCTTCAATAAGCTGATAAAAAACCAACAATTTAGAAAGAAAACTTGAGTTTTCTGAAAGCTGTCAGTTTGATAAAAAGAGAAATTGTGTTGTCAAAGGAGACAGACAATCAAATATAGACCATGGGGGTACACCACCTACTACTTCCATTTCCAAAGACATTTTCAAGTTTCTTTTAACTTTATGTAGTTAATGGCATAGACAGAAATCAATGTCCATCAATTCTTGTTAAAGTGCAAATCAATGCCAGATTTATAATAGTTCCTCCAATTTTTTTTTGCAATTGTTTATTTTTTTTAGCAGTTACTAAAAGTTTAAAAACATCAGTATCTTAATGTGTGTGTGTGTGTGTGTGTGTGTGTGAGACAGGGTCTTGCTCTGTCACCCAGGCTGGAGTGCAGTGGCACAATCTTGGCTCACTGCAACCTCTGCCTTCCAGGTTCAAGCCATCCTCCTGCCTCAACCTCCTGAGCAGCTGGGACTACAGAAGCATGCCACCACACCTGGCTAATTTTTTTTTTTTTTTTTTTTTTTTTGTAGAGACTAGGTTTCACCATGTTGCCCAGGCTGGTCTCAAACTCCTGAGTTCAAGCAATCTGCCCACTCTGACCTCCCAAAGTACTGGGATTACAGGCAGCCACCATGCATGGCCCCATATCAGTATCTTAATATAATGGCTTTGTCATCACATTTACAGATACAGATTTATTTCAAAACTTAATTTACCTTCTTTTGAAAGGTAGGATGATTAAATGTTTATCTAATCCAAAGATTCCAAAGGAAATAAATCCCTGGGGAAGAAAACAAAGTTATTTTTTTCAGAATTCAACAATAACATTTTAAAACAGAGAAGTTAAGGAAGTCAACAAATTTAGTGTTTGAGGAGGCAAACCTATAGTGATGAGAGCAACATTTTAAGTGAAACACACAAAGCAGGCCCTTCAAAGGCAGGTACGATGCTTTGCTGCCTTTTCCCCATCATTCTATCCTACTCATTATGAGTAGTATGGTGATACAAACCAGGGCTGAGCAGCCGCATTTACATGATAGTAAAATGAAAACAATTGAGGGCATATATGTCTTTGTTTCCCCTTTATAAAAAGAAAATATTTCCCACTGTGCATAAGTATTTATTATTTTTCCATGACCTCACAAATTGTATAATTAACAAGTGTTGCAGTATCTAATAATAATGCAATAATTGAACAGAATTTATGTAAAGTGAAACTGGCTAGTGGTTAGGGGAAGAGTTTGAAGGATTTGTGAGTGACAAGGCAAACGCCTAGCACCAGGTATCAGCCACAGGTTAGGACAAGTTAAGACTCTTTTTGAGAGGCAGGGAGTTGGGAGCTGCCATTTGTGGCACACTGGGATAAGGATCTGAGTGCAAGTTGGTGGAAGTAGAATGGAGAATGCAGAAGGACGCACATTTCTTCATCCCCCATACTATAAACAGCCAGAAGGGAATGATCTTACCACACCACCTCCCCAAGAGGAAAATGGGATGGGAATGGGGTTTGCGTCTGTCTTGCTCCATTGAACCACTTCAGCCTTAAGCTGTGGGGCAGCATTTTAAATGCAACATTCCTGGCATTAGCTGCTGTTGATGACACAGCCCTATGGGATGAAACTCATCCCAGTCCCAGTTCTGGATAGCTCAGCTTAGAACGGGCTTCCTGAATGCAAAATGCTAAGTCAGAACATGATTTTTCAACTCAGTATTTTATAGATCTTAGACAGAAAATCAGATCTTAAACAGTATCACAAAGTGAGATATCAAGTAGGATGCTCGTGTCTGTCTGTAATAAATGGATAAAGGTCATTTGTCTCTGTGGGCATAGCCATTTTTGCTCCCATCACAATGGCCAAACTGTAAATATTGTAAGAAATTAGGAAAAACTTACAGCGGCATCTATTGACAAATGTTAACTAATTCATGTGGCAAATTATTTTAGATTTAATAGGCAAACTCAGTGATTTCAAATGAGTGTGTTTTTTTGTTTTTTGACCTGATACTCAATCTGTGGACTAATATTCTCTAATGAAAAAGTTAAGGGCTGGGCGCAGTGGCTCATGCCTGTAATCCCAGCACTTCGGGAGGCCAAGGCAGATGGATCACTTGAGGTCAGGAGTTCAAGACCAGCCTGGACAACATGGTGAAACCCCGTCTCTACAAAAAATAAAAAAATTAGCCGGGTATGGAAGCAGGTGCCTGTAGTCCTAGATACTCGGGAGGCTGAGGCAGGAGAACCGCCTGAACCCAGGAGGTGGAGGTTGCAGTGAGCTGAGATAGCGCCACTGCACTCCAGCCTGGGTGACAGAACAAGACTCAGTCTCGATTAAAAAAAAAAGTAAAAACAAAAAAAGTAAGGAGTTAAAGGTCAAAATTTGAAATTTGCACATAAAAATATTTTCCCAATATGTAAGATATAACTTATCCTTAAGTATCCATTTTGATAATGACATAAACATACACAATAGCACCTATCATATTACTTGTTTATGGAATTTTAGTTTCCTAATTTATAAACTGGGGGTGACAATATTACTTTTCAGGTGTTGTCATGATGTTTAAATGAGATAATGAATGTAAAATGCTTAACGATGGTTGGCACATAGTAGGCTATCAAGGAATGGTAACTGCTATCCCTAGTCAAAATTTATTTATACACCACATGATTCTTCTTTTTAAGATTTAAGTATCTATTGTTCAAGAAACATCAAAATGTAAATGAAATGATGTCCATTAAGGAGATGGCCAGGAGCGGTGGCTCATGCCTGTAATCCCAGCACTTTGGGAGGCTGAGGTGGTTGGATCACCTGAGGTTGGGAGTTCAAGACTAGCCTGACCAACTGGAGAAACCCTGTCTCCACTAAAAATACAAAATTAGCCGGGTGTGGTGGTGCATGCCTGTAATCCCAGCTACTTGGGAGGCTGAGGCAGGTGAATCACTTGAACTGGGGAGGCAGAGGTTTTGGTGAGCTGAGATTGCACCATTGCAACAAGGGCAAAGCTCCGTCTCAAAAAAAAAAAAAAAAAAATTTAAGGCGCTAAATTAAAGGTTCAGGGAAAGTAAGTTATTTTCCCAAGTGACTTTTTTTTTTTTTTTTTGAGACAGTTTCATCTTGCTCTGTCACCCACGCTGGAGTGCAGTGGCACAATCTCAGCTCACTGCAACCTCTACCTCCTGGGTTCAAGTGATTCTTGTGCCTCAGTCTCTGCAGTAGTTTGGATTACAGGCATGGACTACCACGTCTGGCTAATTTTTTTGTATTTTTTGTAGAGACGGGGTTTCACCATGTTGGCTAGGCTGGTTTTGAACTCCTGGCCTCAAGTGACCCACCCACCTTGGCCTCCCAAAGTGCTGGTATTACAGGTGTGAGCCAGTGAGCCCGGTCCCATTGTGACTTATTAAGATCACACCAAAGTTACTACCTGGTATTTTTCTGGTGGAAGCACTCAGTGTACATTCTGATGACTTTAACCAGTATAATAATTCATCTCTACTAGAAGACAAGCAGCAGCTGTCAGCTGCCATGCATACCAGCAGCTGGCGAACAAACTAAATACTTTTTATGTGAAAGAAAACAACATCCTAATCCACTCCCCACTTCCCCCCACCCCCTACCAATCAACCTATCTAGGAAAACAAAAACCCCTCAAAGTTCTCCATAAATAAATACCTGGCCAAAGTTAAATACGGCACAGAAAAACTGTAACTCAACATAAAGTCTTCCAGGCTCTTGGTTGAATAACCACCATAAACAGCTGGAAAGATTCTGTAAAGGAAGGAGGAAAGAGTATTTCAAAACCAAGCAAGCTAATAATTCCTCTCCATCCACGGCATAGTACAATAACTTACCTACTTAATAATTACAGGGAAAAAGACTAGAGGGAAAAACACTGAGAGAATACAGAGGCTTTATCTTTTTAACAAGAAAGTTTCAACCTCTCCTCCTGACAGATGTCATTCAAACAGTTATCTATTCTGATCAGATTTGAAGCAAGAAGACATGAGCCATAATACAGAAGCTTACATAATGTATCAAGATTGCCAACTAGCCTAAGACAGGCCTGATTTTAAATTTAGTTCTATACAATGAGAACAATTACATCACTAAGCAATTCTTGGCAGCATTTCTTATTTTTTTATTTTTGTTCTTAAACAGCACTTAATGTGGTACTGGCTGGTATCACACTATCTCACAAGCATCCCAGCGTGCAAAGCGTTCCTTCATAGGTTATTCGGTCCATCTCCTACCTCTAGACGAGTTACACTTGAACCATCTCAAATAATTATATAATAAGAACTGATAATTCACAAATAGGACATTTAGTAACCAAAGAAATGCATGTAGTCTAAAAATAAAATACTGTATTTTGCTTTTCTCTATTTTGTAAGCATCTATTATATGAAATGGTTATGTTATTTTGATAATTGCAAATTATTTTTTGAAGTTTATCTGAGGAATATGTCCTAAGAGGTTTTTCAGTTTTCTTTTTTTTCCGGTGGACACTGAGGTTTCATGTTCTGAGAGATTAATGTAGGCATTTATCCACTTTGGTCAGTCAGGTATGTTAGGAATAAGTGGCCCTGTGTACATTATTGAAATAGCTGCTTTTGGGCCAGGTGTGGTGGTTCACGCCTGTAATCCCAGCACTTTGGAGGCCAAGGAGGGTGGATCACCTCAGGTAAGGAGTTCAAGACCAGCCTGACCACCAATATGATGAAACCCTGTCTCTACTACAAATACAAAACTTAGCCAGTCACGGTGGCATGTGCCTGTAATCCCAGCTACTCGGGAGGCTGAGGCAGGAGAATCACATGAATCCAGGAGGCGGAGGTTGCAGTGAGCCAAGATCGTACCACTACACTCCAGCCTGGGCGACAGAGCGAGACTCTGTCTCAAAACAAAACAAAAAAAAAGCTGCTTTTACCAAATTCTAGGTTCAGAGCATAGAATGAATACATGATTCTAAGCAGAATAAGCTATTGGAGCACTTAGGCCTCAGAGTAATGTGAATGATGCATCTCTTCCCCTCACACTCCCAAATATTTAGCTCAAGATTCAAATTCAGGTGACCTAGCTACCACACTTCTGGAAAGCAGCAACTAAGTTTTTCCCAGATGCCTGAATAAAACCTTTGCCAAAAATTTAAAGAAATGGGCCCAAAACAAAACCAGAAAAAACAATTACAGCAAACAGGCCAATGATGAGAAGTAAACACAGCAACACATGTCGGGTCAGCTGCTGGTCCCCACTCTGTAGACACTGCTCTTCTTCCTGGGCTAATATGCAGCTCTGGGAGTTACAGCGACTCACACAATGATCATCTATAAAATAGTAAGCACAACAATTTGTAATCAGAGCTTTTTATCTGAATGCATTTTAAATTTGTAATGACTTCCTAAGAGAAACAACAGAAAAGCACATTCAGCTAAGAATCAGTATATTATTTTAGATGAAATTGGAAGAAAGCTCCTTCATGTTGTTTTAGAAGAATTCTAGCTGAAATGTTTTTAATCTCAAAAAAACATAAGTAGAATACAATCGTTCCCTTTTACACTATTCAACAATGTTATATATATAATTATCTAACATCAGTGATATAATTTGACCTTTAAAAATTATACATAATTTGGCTGGGTATGGTCACTCATGCCCATAATCCCAGCACTTTGGGAGGCCGAGGCAGGTGGATTACTTGAGATCAGGAGTTCAAGACCAGCCTGGCCAACACAGTGAAACCGCGTCTCTACTAAAAATACAAAAATTAAACTGGTGTGGTGGCGTGCACCTGTAATCCCAGCTACTTGGAAGATTGAGACAGAAGAATCGCTTGAACCTGGGAGGCAGAGGTTGTGGTGAGCCAAGACTGCGCCACAGAGTAAGACTCTGTCTCAAAAAAAGAATAATAAAATAAAATAAAAATTATGTATAATTTTTATGTAATTAATATAATTAAGTATAAATTATATAATTTTTATTTTATATATTAGTTATATAAATAATATATATAAATTATATATAATTATATAAAATATATGTATATATTACATGTTCTAAATGTATATTATATATAATCATATATTATAATCATATAAATTTACATATAATTATATGTGTAATTTGTATATATTATTTATATAAATTACAAATTAATATATAAACATATGTAAGTAAAAATTATATATTATTATATTTATAATTTACACATATAAGTTATATATTAAATATCTAATATATATTAGATATTATATATACACTAAGTGAATTAACACAGGAACAGAAAACCAAGTACTGCATGTGCTCGCTTATAAGTGGGAACTAAACTTCAGACACTCATGGACATAAAGAAAGCAACAATAGAAACTGGGGACTACGAGAGGTGAGGAGGAAGGGAGGGGGACAAGGGTTGAAAAAGTATATAATATAATATTTTTATTTTTATATTGTATATATTGAAATTATATACATATGATTTTAAAGGCCAAATTAATAACTGAAGTTTTATCACTGATAAATCTATATGTTAGTCATGAATACCCTATTTTGGGTAACTGTAAAACAAATTACTATTATCTGTTACCTCTCGTTAAAGAGTTTACAATTAGCCTTAACCCCTGCCTTTCACCATATACAAAAATTAACTCAAGATGGACTAAAGATTTCAATGTAATGTCTTGGCCGGGCATGGTGGCGCATGCCTATAATTTCACCAATTTGGGAGGCTGAGGTGGGCAGATCATTTGAGGTCAGGAGTTCAAGACCAGCCTGACCAACATAGTGAAACCCTGTCTCTACTATAAAAATTAGCCAGGCACGGTGGTGGGCAGCTGTAATCCCAGCTACTTGGGAGGCTGAATCGCTTGAACCTGGGAGGCAGAGGTTACAGTGAGCCAACATCGTGCCACAACACTCCAGCCTGGACAACAAAGCAAGACTGTGTCTTAAAAAAAAGAGAGAGGAAAAAAAAGTAATGCCTCAAACTGTAAGAATCCTAGAAGAAAACCTAGGAAACACCATTCTGGACATTGGGCTTTGGGAAGAATTTATGACTCAGTCCTCAAAAGCAATTGTAACAAAAACACTACATTGGGAAGTTTTAAGGTAAAAACAAAAACAAAACCAAAAATTGGCAAGTGGGACCTAATTAACCTAAAGAGCTTCTGCACAGCAGAGGAAACTATGAACAGAGTAAACAGGCGACCTACAGAATGGGAGAAAATATTTGCACACTATGCATCTAACAAGGCCTAGTATCCGGAATCTATAAGGAACTTAAACAATCAAACAAACTAAACACAAATAACTCCATTAAAAAATGGGCAAAAGACATGAACAGACACTTCTCAAAGACACAAAAGCAGCCAACAAACATGAAAAAATGCTCCACATCAATAATCATCAGAGAAATCAAAACCACAGTGAGACGCTATCTCACGCCAGTCAGAAGGGCTATTATTAAAAAATCAATAAACAACAGATGCTGGTGAGGCTGCAGAGAAAAGGGAATGCTTGTATACCATTGGTGGGAACATAAATTAGTTCAGTCACTGTGGAAAGCAGTCTGGAGATTTCTCAAAGAACTTAGAATAGGACTACCATGTGACCCAGCAATCCCATTACAGGGTACGTATCCAAAAGAAAAAAAATGGTTCTACCAAAAGACACATGCACTTGCATGTTCATCACAGCACTACTCACAATAGCAAAGACATGAAATCAAACTAGGTGCCCATCAATGGTGGACTGCATAAAGAAAATGTGCTACATACATACCATGGAATACTATGCAGCCATAAAAGGAATGAAATAGGCCAGGCACAGTGGCTCATGCCTGTAGTCTCAGCACTTTGAGAGGACAAGGTGGGCAGATCGCTTGAGCTCAGGAGTTCAAGACCAGCCTGGGCAACATGGCAAAACCCTGTCTCTAAAAAAAACCAAACAAGTCCAGATGCGGTGGCTCATTCCTATAATCCTAGCATTTTGGGAGGCCAAGGTGGGCAGATCACCTGAGGTCAGGAGTTTGACACCAGCCTGACCAATATGGTGAAATCCCATCTCTTCTAAAAATATAAAAATTAGCTGGGCATGGTGGCAGCTGTGAATAGTTCCAGCTATTCAGGAGTCTGAGACAAGAGAATTGCTTGAACCCGGGAGGCGGAGGTTGCAGTGAGCCGAGATTGTGCCACTGCACTCCAGCCTGGGTCACAGAGCCAGACTCCATTTCAAAAACAAAACAAAACAAAAATTAGCCATGCATGGTTGCACATGCCCGTAGTCCTGGCTACTTGGTAGCCTGAGGTGGAATGATGGCTTGAGCCTAGAAGGCAATGGTTGCAGTGAGCTGCTCACTCGAGCCTGGGTGGCAGAGCCAGACTCTGTCTCAGAAAAAAAAAAAAAAAAAAAAAAAAAGAATGAAATAATGTCCTTTGCAGCAACATGAATGCATCTGGAGGCCATAATCCTAAGTGAATTAACACAGGAACAGAAAACCAAGTACTGCATGTGCTCACTTATAAGTGGGAACTAAACTTCAGACACTCATGGACATAAAGATGGTAATGATGGAAACTGGGGACTACGAGAGGTGGAAGGGAGAGAGGGGGCAAGGGCTGAAAAACTACTGAGTACTATGCTTAGTATCTGGGTGATGGGATCATTTGTTTATTCCCCAAACCTCAGCATCATACAATACACCCAGGTAGCAAAACTGCACATATACCCACTGAATCTAAAATAAAAGTTGAAAAAAACTTTGACTTAGGAAACACCTTTGAGGAACCATAAAAGTATTATACACCATGTTTTGTTCACATACGGAACTAAACACAAGTCACTGGCATGACTCTTTTCTGGCCAAAAACAGAGGTGAGGGACTTTTCACAGGAAGCCTTTGTTTTTCTCTTAGCTCTGCTCTATATATGGGAGCAAAAGCAAAGAAAAACATTTTTTACAAAATAGACGTCTAGTCCAACATATAGTCTTATACAAGTCAGTGATTAAAGACCACAATTCTACAGCTCTTGCCCTCAAGCTAAAAGAAAAAATTTGTATTTCCTAAAACCACATTTTAGAGAAGGCCATGTATACCCATTAAACATGGTCTAGCACAATTGCTGATGGCATGGGGGAAGGTTCATAATGTTGCTAAGTAAAAAGAAAGTAGGTTGCCAAACTGTCTCTGTAGTATGATCCTATTTGAATAAAAATTATTTGTATATATGTGTGGAAAAATCCTGGAAGTATACCTATATATAATAAATCTGGTTTTAAAATATTGTGTACAAACCGGGAGTGGTAGCTGACACCTGTAATCCCAGCACTTTGGGAGGCTGAGGTGGGCAGATCACTTGAGCTCAGGAATTTGAGACCAGCCTGGCCAACATGGTGAAACCCTGTCTCTACTAAAAACACACACACACACAAAAAATTAGCTGGGCGTGGTGGCAGGAGCCTGTAAACCTAGCTACTTGGGAGGCTGAGACAGAGAATTGCTTGAACCCAGGAGGCAGAGGTTGCAGTGAGCCAAGATCGCGCCACTGCACTCCAGCCTGGGCGACAGAGTGACACTCCATCTCAAAAAAAAAAAAAAATTGTGTATAGATATTACAAAAATGGATAAAAATAAATCTTACTATCTTTCATTTGCTTTTTCATACATTGTTGCCATTCAACAATCTAAATGTGACACTTATTTTTGCCTTTGTACTATGCCAAGGGGTAGAGAATAAATTATATTGTCAACTCTAAAAATTCTAATTTGCCCATGGTTTAATTTCCCTCAGGCTTTATTTTAGGCTTAGGGATGATACTCAATTGTATGATTAGATGAAGTCCCTATACGATGGCTCTCATTCTATATGATTTTTATAAAATATGATCAGAAAATCCAAGCCCCTATAATTTAAGAGAATTTTCAAGAATCAACTTTTTGTTTGTTGGTTTTTGAGACAGGGTCTTGCTCTGTTGCTCAGACATGATCATGGCCTATTACAGCCTCAACCTCCTGGCCTCAAGTGATCCTCCCACCTCAGCCTCCTGGGTAGCTGGGATTACAGGCATGAGCCACTACATTCAGCTAATTTTTTTAATTCTTTGTAGAGACAGGCTCTGGCTATGTTGCCCAGGCTTGTCTTGAACTCCTGGGCTCGAGCACGATCCTCCTGCCTTGGCCTCCCAAAGTGCTGGGATTACAGGAGTGAGCCACCAACGCTCAGCCAAGAATCAACATTATTAATGAAGAAAATGACAGATAAGCAAAGCCTAAGGAGATTTGGGGAGGGAAAATGAAATTTGCCAAATCAGATTACATGTTGAATTTGTTAATAGATTTTACTATTAGGTATATTGTGTAGGGTGAAAACAACCTTGGGTTGGAAAAACCAAGGAGGACAACCTTGGGTTTTCTGATGTAAAGAAACAATTTTAGAAAAAAGGCAGACAGATAAAACAAAGATGGTTTAACTGCCAGAAAGGGATTCTTGTAAAAGAAAAAAAAAAGTCAGTGAATGCTTGATATCTGATATGTTTTCACTACTTTTTATGGAAACGTGAATTCTATTATTATTTAAGATTCATTCCTTGCCAGCAGATAGCAGCCAAATATAAATCCCATCTGAATAACAATAATTACTACTGCTACTACATATTTTAATGAGCATTTACTATGTATACCACATACTGTGCTAAGTGATTTGCATACATTGTTTTCTATAATCCTTACATTTCTTATAGAAAAACATAATGCCTTTAGCAATAATATAGTTGACATATGCCTTATCAAAAAGAGCATTTTGGGGGGTTTCCCTTTTTAGTTTGATTATAAATAAGTATAATCAATGAAAAATGCATTGCAATTCCACGCACGTATGAAGTATGTTTGATTGTTTTGAATAATTTGAAATTTAGGCCACAAATGTAATTCAATCTCTTAGTCAAAAGGTTATTACTTTTTTTTTCCGAGACAGTCTTGCTCTGTCACCCAGACTAGAGTGCAGTGGCATGATCTTGGCTCACTGCAACCTCCGCCTCCTGGGGTCAAGCAATTCTTCTGCCTCAGCCTCCCAAGTAGCTGCGATTACAGGCGCCAGCACCCCACCCAACTAATTTTTGTATTTTTAGTAGAGACAGGGTTTCACCATGTTGCCCAGGCTGGTCTCGAACTCCTGACCTTGTGATCCACCTGCCTCAGCCTCCCAAAATGCTGAGATTATAGGCGTGAGCCACTGTGCCTGGCCAAGAGGTTATTACTTTTAAAGGTGTTTGTTCCTTATTTTATAAGAACGGCCATATTTAAAGCATACAGATTCAAAACATAATTAAGAACAAATTAATTAGTCCTGGTCCTGGGGGATGAGAATGGGGGGAAAGTCTCAGTTTCTAAAACAAGAAAAAAGCTTCCCTCTCCCTACCTTCTACCAAAATGCCCTTTAGGGCAAACTTCCTGGATTTGTCACTTGGGTTAAATGTATTGGAGAATGTGTGTGATACTACCTATTATTACTTAGTGAGAACTTTATTTTTAAAGTGAGTATTCTGTCTGTGCACAATTATTCCCTACTAGCACTTCTTTGCTCTTAATTGAGAATCTATATTCTTGATGTTTGCAGCTTCTGTAGATATCCTATGTAGAGTTCTTTTGGGGGATAAGAATAAGGAATCTTCTGTCCCTTAATCCCATCCTCAGTCCAGAGGCACTTACTTTTCTCAAATGAAGGAATCACAGGCTCACTGGTGCTTGTGTTTGCTATTGGCTCTATTGATGGGCAGTGTAATTCACCATTTCCCATGGAGCAGGAGCAGCAACCTGTATCCATCAAAGAGTACGTGAGAGCAGAGCCCAACCACAACAGAAATGGACCATTTCAAGAGATGCCAAAGAAAACAAAACAAAATCCACTCACACACACTTCCCATGTAGCCTCAATAGTTTTCACATGGTATCTATCCAAAAGTATTCAAATCTTCTCACTCATATACAAAATATAAAAAACTTAATATCATCAAAGTATTGAATGTGGCCAGGCATGATAGCTTACACCTGGTGCTTCGGGAGGCTGAGGTGGGAGGATCACTTGAGGCTAGGAATCTTTTTTTTTTTTTTTTTTGAGGTGGAGTCTCGCTCTGTTGCCCAGAATAGAGTGCAGTGGCGCAATCTCGGCTCACTGCAACCTCCGTCTCCCGGGTTCAAGTGATTCTCCCACTCCAGCCTCCTGAGTAGCTGGGATTACAGGCACCTGCCACCACACCCAGCTAAGTTTTAAATTTTTAGTAAAGATGGGGTTTTACCATGCTGGCCAGGCTGGTCTAGAACTCTCGACCTCAGGAGATCTGCCCGCCTCGGCCTCCCAAAGTGCTGGAATTACAGGCGTGAGCTGCCATGCCCAGCTGAGGCTAGAAATCTAAGACCAGCCTGGGTAATAGAGCAAGACTCTGTCTTTACAAAAAACTTTTTAAAAAATAGCTGGGCATGCTGGCATATGCCTATAGTCCAGCTTCTTGGGAGGATGAGGTGGGAGGATTGCTTGAGTCCAGAAGTTCAAGGTTACAGTGAGCAATGACTGCACCAGTGCTCTCCAGCCTGGGGAAGGAAGGAAGGAAGGAAGGAAGGGAGGGAGGGAGGGAGGGAGGGGAGGGGAGGGGAGGGGAGGGGAGGGGAGGGGAAGGAAGGAATGAAGGGAGGTAGGAGAAGGAAGGAAGGAAGGAAGGATGAGTAGTAGTTACCAGATACTTGGGCGGGTAGGGGGTGGCAGGGATGGGGTCAACAGGTACAAAGTTACATTAGACTAAGTTCTAGTGCCCTATCATACAGTATGGTGGCTATAGTCAACAAAAAGATACTGTACATCTCAAAATAGAAGAGAGGATTTTGTATGTTCCTACAAAAAGAAATTATAAATTTTGAAGTGATAGATATGCTGGTTACCCTGATTTGATCATTATACAATGATCTCCAGCCTGGGCAACAGAGCGAGACTCCATCTCAAAAACATAAAAATAACAACAACAACAAAAATGACCAAATAAAGAAATTAGTGAGCTTCGGTTTTAAAGGCTCTGAAGTAAAGGCATGACGAGAAGTGATAACACGAGTGCTGAGTGCGGGTGTGGACCAAAGAATGGAAGGTTCACTAGGTAGCTCAGGCAGCTCCAGGGAGAGGAGGCAGAATAGGCTCGGAGAGGGATATAACCGGCAGTGGAAGGGCTTGGGCACTAAGTGCAGTTCTTTGGGCGTCATGGGCACTGCAAGGCCCTTGCAGCCTCTGAAGCAGGATCCTGATGTAGCCAGAGCTCTATGATGAAGATTAATTTGGCCTTTTCCCTTATAAAACAGACTGGACCAGAGTGACAAGAAACAGGCAGTTTGCTTAGGAGGGAATTACAAGAAGCCAGCAGTGAGACTGGAGGCCAAAGTGGGGAGATGGGAGATCAGGGGAAGGAGGGGGACCCTGCAGAGGGAGAACTCCATGCCCTAAATGACTAATTCACCTGAAGGGGAAACAGCAGAGATGTTGCTGAGCTGGGAAGTTCTAAAGAATGATGGAACCACTAAAAGAAAGATAATTGTTTAAAAAGGTCCAGTACATTTGAAAAAGAGAACAAGTAAGTGCTGGCCACATATTCAGAAAGATATGTATTTTTTTTTTTTTTTGGAGGCGGAGTCTCGCTCTGTCGCCCGGACTGGAGTGCAGTGGCCGGATCTCAGCTCACTGCAAGTTCCGCCTCCCGGGTTCACACCATTCTCCTGCCTCAGCCTCCCGAGTAGCTGGGACTACAGGCGCCTGCCACCTCGCCCGGCTAGTTTTTGTATTTTTTTAGTAGAGACGGGGTTTCACCGTGTTAGCCAGGATGGTCTCGATCTCCTGACCTCGTGATCCGCCCGTCTCGGCCTCCCAAAGTGCTGGGATTACAGGCTTGAGCCAGCGCGCCCGGCCAAGATATGTATTTTTTATATGAAGTTTTGCTCTGTCACCCAGGCTAGAGTGCAGTGGCGCGATCTCGGCTCACTGCAACCTCTGCCTCCCGGGTTCAAGCAATTCTGCCTCAGCCTCCCGAGTAGCTGGGTCTACAGGCGTCTGCTACCACAGCCCAGTGATTTTTTGTATTTTTAGTAGAGATGGAGTTTCACCATGTTGGCCAGGCTGGTCTCAAACTCCTGACCTCAAGTGATCTGCTTGCCTCAGCTTCCCAAAGTTCTGGGATTACAGCTGTGAGCCATCACGCCTGGCTGAGATGTAAATAATATATGTGTAGACAGCAGGAAATCTGGGATTGGATCTATATAAAGGGGTCAGGTTAGAGATGTAACATTAGGAACAAAGTGCAAAGGGTTCACATTAAAGCCATGGGAACTTACCTATTTCCTGACTCAGAAATTACCATCCTAGGCAGATTTTTTTTTTTTTTTTTTTTTTTTTTTTTTTTTTTTTTTTTGAGACAGTGTCTCTCGCTGTTTCCCAGACTGGAGTACAGTGGTACACTCTTGGCTCACTGCAATCTCTGCTTTCCAAACTCAGGTGGTCCTCCCGCCTCAGCCTCCTGAGTAGCTGGGACTACAGGCATGTGTTACTATGCCTAGCTAATTTTTGTATTTTTTTGTAGAGATGGGTTTTGCCATGTTGCCCAGGCTGGTCTCCAACTCCTGAGCTAAGGCAATTCACCTGCCTCGGCGTTCCAAAGTGCTAGAATTACAGGCATGAACCACTGCGCTCAGCAACATCCTAGGTATAATCTTGATGTATCTTGATGTATACTCAAGGAGATGTGAATAAAGCTGTTCATTAAAGTATTGTTTCTAATAGCAAAATATTTTAAAGCAACATAATCCATCAGTAAGGAAATTAATAAATAAAATTTGGTATATGCATACAGTTGATTACATCTACAAAATGAATTCAAAAATATTGAGTGCAATAAGACATCTACAGTATAAGATTTATATAAAAATGTAAAAGCATATAAAAATACTATCTATTGTTGACGGAAAACTACACATATTATAAAAGTATAGTAAAATTCTGCTCTGGAAGGATACAATCCAAATTCATAATAGTGGTTGCTTCTGGAGTTAACAGGAATGAAAGATTCTAACAAACATTCTGACTTTATTGGTAAGTTTTATTTCCTTCAAAAAAGAAAACTGGGCCAGGCGTGGTGGCTCATGCTTGTATTCCCAGCACTTTGAGAGGCTGAGGCAGGCAGATCACTTGAGGTCAGAAGTTTGAGACCAGCCTGGCCAACATGGTGAAAACCCACCTCTACTAAAAATACAAAAATTAGCCAAGTGTGGTGGCACACACCTGTAGTCCCGGCTACTTGGGAAGCTGAAAAGGAAGGATTACTTGAACTCAGGAGGTGGCGGTTGCAGTGTGCCAAGACTGTGCCACTGCGCTCCAGCCTGGGAGACAGAGAAAGACTTTATTTCAAAAGAAGAGAAGAGAAAAACTTTGTTTCAAGAGAAGACAAGAGAAGAGAAGAGAAGAGAAGCAACATACAATAAATAAGTTGACAAATTTGATTACAAATCAAGGCACAAAGAAATCTCAGTCCTGACAGGCTTAGGCAAATACTGAAGTCCTGTCTTAAACTTTTTTTGAGACAGAGTCTTGCTCTGTCACCTGAGGTTGGAGCGCAGTGGCACGATCTTGGCTCACTACAACTTCCGCCTCCCTGGTTCAAGCGATTCTCCTGCCTCAGCCTCCGGAGTAGCTGGGATTACAGGCACCCATCACCACACCCGGCTAATTTTTGTATTTTTAGTAGAGATGGTGTTTCACCATGTTAGCCAGGCTGGTCTCAAACTCCTGGCCTCGTGATCCACCTGCTTTGGCCTCCCAAAGTGCTGGGATTACAGGTGTGGGCCACTGCACCCAGCCTAGACTTTTTTTTTTTAAAGACGGGATCATGTCTGTTGCCCAGGCTGGATTGCTGCAGTGTGACCATGGCTCACTGCAGTTTCAACTGCCTGGGCTCAAAAAATCCTCCTGCCTCAGCCTCCTGAGTAGCTGGGACTACAGGTGTGCACTACCACGTACAGTTAATTTTTTTTTTGTAGAGTCAGGGTCTCACTATGTTGCCAGGCTGGTCTTGAACTCCTGGGCTCAAGCAATCCTTCCAAAGTGCTGGGGTTACAAGTGTGAGCAACTATACCCAGCCTTGCCCTAGACTTTTAAAAGCCAGATGCAAAAATTCAGGATTGGAGAGAAACTGTTCAGTAATGTACTGGAGTGGGAGGCAGGTTTGTAGTTGCTCATAAATTCAAGATGAAATCATCAGAGTAAGTTAATGTAATGTTAGACAGAATTAAACGTTTCTTTTCTAAGTAAGGACAGGAATGATTCTCTTTATTCTTCACTCAGTCAACAAGCATTCATCAAATATTGAATGCTTACTGTGTCCTAGGACCATGGTAACTGGAATGCTATATTCAGATATAAGCATCCCATTTTAAGAGGTACACTGAGAAACTAGAATGAATCCTTGGTGTCTCATGCATCTCAAACTTAGAAGGGTCAAATGGAACTCATTATCTTCCCCTACAAATTCTGTTCTCTCTGAATTCTCCTTCTTAGGTAATACCCACAATTACACATTCACTTAAACCAGATTTCTAGAAGTTATTCTCAGTTTTTCTCTTAGCCCTCACTCAGCTTCTAATCAGTTACCAAACCCTGTCAATACAACTTTGCCTGAGTTTGGCCTCACCTGTTTCTCCAATACCTACTGCCCTAGTATAGGCCCCAAAGACTCAACTCTGCCATTATAGCATGAAAGTAGCCATAGATGACATATAAATGAATGAGCATGGCTACGTTTCAATAAAATTATGGACATGAAATTTAAATTTCATGTAGTTTTTAAGAGTCACAAAATATTTGTCTTTTAATTTTTCTTCAACCCTTTAAAAATGTAAAAAACATTTTAGGCTGGGTGCAGTGGGTCACACCTATAATCCCAGCACATTGGGAGGCCAAGGCAGGTGGATCACCTGAGGTCAGGGGTTTGACACCAGCCTGACTAATATGGTGAAACCCTGTCTCTACTAAAAATACAAAAATTAGCCAGGCGTGGTGGTGTGCGACTGCAGTTCCAGCTATTGGGGAGGCTGAGACACGCGAATTGCTTGAACCCGGGAGGTGGAGGTTACAGTGCACCAAGATTGCACCACTGCACTCCACCCTGGGTAACAGAGCGAGACTCTGTGGCAATAAATAAATAAACAAACAAACAAAACATTTTTAGCTGGGGGACCATACAAAAACAGGTGGTGGGCCAGATTTGGCCTATGGACTATAGTTTGCCCAAACCTGACTTACATCATAAATCTGGATTCAAACAGGCCTCCTTTAGTTCATTTTATTGATGGTGCTTGCCTGATACAATATTGTTAAATTAACTTATGTATGTGCTTAGTTTGCTAGTTAGGGCCTTCCTTCAGTTATTACTTTTTTCTATATTCTCAGGTCCAAGGAAGTTTTAGAATTTAACAAAAGTGTATACTCACAATAAGACTTATAAACAAAACTCTAATGAATAATTTTACAAGTGAGTTTGTTGACTGTGATTCAAATTCTGCATTTGACAAGTACTCATGATATTCAAAATAGTTCAAGGAAGTTTCCCTAAAACAAAACATTCAGGATACATGCTACAAAGGCATGTAGCAGTTTCTTTATGTTTAAAGATCAGGCTGGCTCACACCTGTAATCCCAGCACTGTGGGAGGCAGAGGCGGGTGAATCACCTGAGCTCAGGAGTTCAAGACCAGCCTGGGCCACATGGCAAAACCCCATTTCTACTAAAAATACAAAAATTAGCCGGGCATGGTGGCAGGCACCTATAGTCCTAGCTACTCTGGAGGCTCAAGTGGCAGAATGGCTTAAACACAGGAGGCAGTGGTTGCAGTGAGCTGAGATCATGCCGCTGCACTCCAGCCTGGATGATAGAGCAAGACTCTGTCTCAAATAAATAAAAATAAAATTAAAAAGATCATACTTGTTTCTGGAATAGAGCTTGTAAAAAGTTCTGGTTCATTTATTGGTGCTGGACTCTCCTCAAAAGCAGTATTTCCAGGCTCCACCGCTTTGTGGCTCTGAGACTGATCAAAACCTTCATAGCTTCCTGCTTGGGTAGTCTGGTTCATGCACATGAGTGATATGCCAGCTATCAGGATGCTGCAGAATAGGGTGACCGCTGTGGTGATCATCTGCCAACATGAAAAAAAGGTACCAGGTCACTTTTCACAACTTCATCTTGATAATCTTAGGGCACATGTTTTGTTTTTGTTTTTGTTTTTGTTTTTTTGAGATGGAGTCTTGCTCCGTTGCCCAGGCTGGAGTGCAGTCGCGCGATCTCAGCTCACTGCAACCTCTTCCTCCCAGGTTCATGCCATTCTCCTGCCTCAGCCTCCCGAGTAGCTGGGACTACAGGCGCCCGCCACCACGCCCAGCTAATTTTTTGTATTTTTAGTAGAGATGGGGTCTCACCATGTTAGCCAGGATGGTCTCAACCTCCTGCGTGATCCACCCTCCTCGGCCTCCCAAAGTGCTGGGATTACAGGCGTGAGCCACCGCGCCCGGCCATCTTAGGGCACATTTTTTGATGGACAATGTATCTCCACAGTTTTAAATACCCTAGAACAGTGGCACTTTTAAAAAGGTAAGTATATATAAGGAATATAAGTTACTTGGAGAGAAATTAGGGTTTGCTTGTAATCACACAAGGTTTTTAGATGCTTCTTTCATTATATAGCAATTGGTTACCAACACAGCCACTGGTTTCCTTTACAAGGTATCTAAATGATTTCTCTCAGATGTTTTCTTTACTTCTAAGTTTCTGCTCACTTTCACGTATAGTTCATGCATACTTCAGTCACTATGATGTTTTTATGGTAATTATATTAAAAATAATTATAGCTAATATTTATTGAGCACTAATCAGATGCCAAGACTAGTCTAAATCTTTTATATGTATAATCTTATTTATTCTCACAAAAATGCAATAAAATCCAAAACTGCAAAACAGAAAAAAAGAGTAAGAAATCAAAATTATGTGGAGAAGTTTTTTAAAAACACACACCTTTGGACTCTACCCCTAAAGAATTCTGCAGGTCCCACAAGCCACCTACTCTATAGCTTTTCAAGCATACTTTTCCTAGATATGTTTTGTCCTGAAATTTATATTTATATAGGATTAAGAGTCAAGAATTTGACCTTTATTATCACTGCTAACTTATTAAGTGGTTTTAAATTAATCACTCTTTTCTCCAGCAGAGGAAACACAATTCCTAAGTATGATTGAGAACATTCAATGAGTTTTAAGCAGTTAGAAATCTTCAGCTAAAAATGGACTTAGACATGTAAAACGTTAATGTTCTAGGTGAGACAAAGTGATATAGAATCACCAATCTGATATGCAATAAATTGAAATAGATTTTCAAAGTTAATTTTAATGTAAGTCTAACAAGGCACATTAACAAGCTAAAAGGAGACATTCACAAGAACAGAACTGCCGATAAACTCTTCCCACCTGTTCTTTTCCATAAAAGAAGGCTGAGTCAATGCTATCTCCATTGTGTTTTCCAGTTATCAAAAGAACACCAACAAGGAGAGCAGGAATTCTGCAATCACAAGGGTTATTGGGAGAGAAAAAGAAAGGATGAATAGTAACTGTGTATATGGAAAGGTGTAAGCAAACAGAGAACTACCAACTTACCCCCAGCCAGATATTATGATGATTCCAACAGGAATTTGTACCCTCTCTCGCTTTTTCAAAAGAAACAAAGAAATTGCTAGAAGGCCTAAGAATAAGAAGATTGAAAGAGAGACAGTTACTCAACATTGATCAGACTTCATGTAACTTTATTTCCTTTTTACTTTTTTAAACCAAGCTTATTTCATAGTAGTCTGTGATTTTTGCTTTAGAATTTATTCCTTCTAAATAAATGCTATTCTCAATATTTTGAAGCAAGTTTTAATTCAAAATCATTCATTGTTTCCCTCATATATTGTTTCTTTACTCAATTCTTTTTATCTGTGAGGATTTGTTTTATTTTCTCTCTGGTTTTGTTTGTTTGTTCTTTTGGATAGGGTCTCGCTCTGTTGCCCAGGCTGGAGTGCAGAGGTGTGATCACAACTCCCTGCAGCCTTGACCTCCAGGGTTCAAGTGATCCTTCCACCTCAGCCTCCTGAGTAGCTGGGACCACAGCCACGTGCCACCATGCCTGGCTAAATATTTTTTTTTGTAGAGACAGAGTCATGGTATGTTGCCCTAGCTGGTCTTGAACTCCAGAGCTCAGTGGGTCCTCCCACCTCTGCCTCCCAAAGTGCTGGGATTACAGGCATGAGTCATTGTGTGTGGAGAAGTATTTCTTTCCAAAAGCCCTAATTATTTTATTGTTTTGACTCATGTGTTTGGAATTTAAGTATAATTGAAAAACTTTTTTTTTTCTTTAGACAGAGTCTTACTCTGTTGCCCAGGCTGGAGTTCAGTGGCATGATCTTGGTTCACAGCAACCTCTGCCTCCTGGGTTCAAGCAATTTTCATGCCTTAGCCAAATGAGTAGTTAGGATTACAGATGTGCACCACCATGTCAGGCTAATTTTGTATTTTTAGTAGAGATGGGCTTCACCATGTTGCCCATGCTGGTGTTGAACTCCTGGCCTCAAGTGATCCACCTGCCTTGACCTCCCAAAGTTCTGGAATTATAGGCATGAGCCACTGGGTCCAGCTGAAAAACATTTTCTAACTGAATACAGAACAATTCTAAAAATAAAAACACCCCCCTCTTCTGGTGCTAAGAAGTATGGGCAACTCTTACCCAGGTTACGTTTTTAGAAAACGTCCTAAGTGTAATGATAGTGCTTAATACAAACACACACTGAATTTAATACAAACACAAATATTTTGAAGTTCTTAAACTTTTCTTACAACTTATATGTAATTATGTATACAAGTAACATTTTATCTAATAAATTCTACATAGTTATAGGATCTTAGAACTTTAAAGTTGAAAGGGACCTCTATTTTAAATTAGCACCTTCATTTTATAGATGTGGAAATGAGGGTTTGCCCAAGTCATACAGCCACCAGAGGGCAGAGTGGGACTAGAAACCTAGCCTCTTTACACAAGCTAAATTATTTGTTTCTTGAATCAGTTTCTCAAACTCAGATTTGTGGACCCCTAGGGTGCCTAAGACATATTCTTCAGGATCTGGGAATTTCTATGAGAAATTTTAAATCTTTCTTTTTTTTTTTTTCCAATGGTAGTCAGCTGTGTATCCACCTTGCAACCAACATGCAGTCTCACGATTTCAGAATTTACATTGGGTTTATTTTAATTTTATTTTAGAGATGGGGGTCTCACTCTGTTGCCCAGGTTGGGGTACAGTGGCACAATCATAGCTCAAAATTCTGGGCTCAAGGGATCCTCCTGCCTCAGCCTCCTGAGTAACTGGGACTACAGGCATGTAGTCCAGCATGCCCAGCTAATTTTCACATTTTTTATAGAGAGAGGGTCTTACTATGTTGCCCAGGCTAGTCTTGAACTCCTGACCTCAAGCAATCCTCCTGCCTGGATCTCCCAAAGTGTTGGGATTACAGGCATGAGCCACTGTGCCTGGCCAGAGCTTACAATGGATTTTATATTAAGTTTGAGTCAAGTGAAGGCCAAATGATATTACAACACACAGTCCAAATGAAGTGGTAGTTTGAAGAAAGAATATCAGTGAGATAACAAGGTCAAAACCCCACATACGGAAGTAAAGGCAAGGCAAAAAAGCCATAGCAGTGAGTTCCATTTTGTGTTTCAAGCTATGATTTACAATAGCAAAACAAGATCCTTTGTCGTGTTAATTGATGTTGCTAATTAGAATTACTGGGTTTGTAGTTTTGCTTGAATAGAATCTGTGAATTTGCTTTGGTTTTAGAATTGCATATTAGCTGTATATAAAGAATACATACCTAGATTTAAGATTGTACAGATAAAATAACACTGTGCTAGATTTAATATAAATTGACATCGAGGTCCTTGAGAATTGGTTTTCTTTACCACTATTCTTCCCTCAATCCATTTGTACACTGTATAGTTGCAGTGCCAGGGAAACAAGTAACCAATCACGAAAGGGTACCATCTGTGTTACAGTAGCAAAAGCAGTCTTTAAAATTCTAATGTGCATCACTCCTGCCTTGTGAAAAGAACCATATACAAACAGGCAGAATCCAGCTAGCCCTGGGTCTCTCACTGAAGAAGCTGTGAGAGCTCCTGCCTAAATCAGTCTAATTTTTTGGGCCTATTTCTCAGTTTGCAAAATGAAGGATTTAAATTAGACCAGTGTTTCCTAAGGTGTAGAGATTATAAGTGTCACAAAGGTGAAAATGTTTTGACTGGTTAAGCGTTTATTTTAAAGTGTATTTGAAAAAAATAATTAACAAATGAAACCTGGGATTTTATTGATATAAGGCTCAACTGATTAAAGTTTTTTTAAAAAGTAAATCAATTTTAAGGAAAAAAGAACAAGTAGTATGCAGTTATGGCAAAAATTGTGAGAATGGTATGAAAATGAGTAAAACTAAAAATGATTGAATGGGATGACTTAAAATGACATTTTCAGGTCTAAAATTCTGTCATAGCATAATAATCTCATGGCTAAAGGGCACCTTTATTGGGTTTTGGGAATTCAGAACAACTTCTTTGAATAGACTTTGGCATGCATGCTTGAAGAGGGTTTCAGAGATACTTAGGACATTTTAATTGATTGATCTAGTTGCTGCTCTCTTATTCTGATTATAAAGTTAACCTGAATAAACCTAGTTATTAGAGATCAAGTTGGTCCATCGATATTTTGAAATATAAACTCTTAGGCTCTTTTAATTTGACATTGCATAAAAACCCATGCTATGCAAGATGTACTTGCCTTTAAGAAGCACAAACCATCTTCTGTTTGTGCTGAATTTTTCATTCCGTGATTCCTCACCACATTGTTGCTTCACTTCAAAAGGCTGTTGACTGAGATGGGACCTGCTTTTGATCCCGAAGGCATGAAATCAAAGGGCCATCCTTTGCAGTCACTTCCTGACACCTGCCTCCTACCATTCTAGTATTTCCTTTTATGTGCCATTTTACAGGTTCAAATTTGTAGGATGAATACAAAAGAGCCACACAGAATTTTTCACAAACGTACCAGAATGTATGCATCCATATAAATATTATACTTCAAAATAGTAATGTGCTACAACATTTTGAATATCCTTTTTGGAGCCAGTTGAAATAAGAAACAGTCTTTCTCTCTGGGTCCTTTTCTATTTCCATACCCTTTTATTCCCCTCGTTTTCTTGTTCTCTTATTACCTCTAATCCTTCTATTTAATAACTAACATATTTCCGTTTGTTTAGTGCCTACCATGTACCAGACATAAATACTCACATCTCATTTTTGTCCTCAAAATAACTCTGTAACGTGCTGTAACCTAGTTTTACAGATGAGGAAACTGAGGCTTCAAAAGTTAAGTAATTTGCGTGAGGCAGAGCCAGAATTTCCCTGTTCAGCAGGACTCGATAGTGAGCTCTGGAACACACCTCATGCATCTTGCCCATTCCCTCCTTTCTCCATCTGCCTCCAGTATCTTCCCTCTTGTCTCCAAAAGGGAGCAGCACTGACAGCAGCCTAGAGCCACAGGTCCTGGGGAAAAGGACCATGTGACTAGACAAGGCCCTAAGCCCAGGCAGGACTAGGCTACATTAGGAAACAGAACTCAGCTTTGCCGACAGCCTCTGTGGGTGGGCTGATCTGCCTCAGGGCATGCCTTGATCCTGTACAACCAGACTTCAAATAGATCACTAGAAGCTCAGGTTATTAGGAATGGGGTGGAGTGGGGAACAGACCTCAATTTTCATTCATAATCCAACTCACCTGTCCACAGGTAGGTGCTATAGAGGGAGCTGTACAATAGAACAAACACCAAAATTTGTCCAACAAAATTTTTTTCTTTAACAAAATTCCATATCATCATTCCAGCACAGACAATAGACTAAGGAAAAAATTATTAAAAGACTTTGTAAATAGCTAAGAAAACCATATAATTCAATACCGCAACAGAAAATTCCAATTAAGCCAGTCATATTCATCTTTCATTCACAGCAAATATAATTATTCATTTAAAATTTTTTTGTGAATAATTTTCAAGTCTTACACATGACTTATACTAAAACTTCAAACTTTATATTAAAAATCCAGTTTATACCAGAGCCTTTGACAATATACATATTCAATTGAAACAGATGACTACATTCTAAATGTTAATCTTACACCTGTATTTAGTAATGGCTTATATTAAAATTGCTAAAGTTCTTTCTATTATAATTTGAGACATGCAAAGATTAATTAGAAAAATAAGATTGTGAAAGTTCAATTATTAATGATTAAATTGTTTCTATTAAAAAATGCAAAGTTATCATCAAATGCCATTGTTAGCCTCAACTTTAGATAGTTTAAGACATTTTGCAATATTAAATATGTTAGGCATCTACTAATTGTAATCAAACTGTAATTGACTGCATTTGGTAATACTTCTGACTTCATAACTGGAAAAAACTAGCAAAGTTATTTTCTCCTCTACAGTAGAATAATCCATTAGAAAAGCATAGTTCTAAATACCAGTAGTTTTACTAACCTGAGCAATGAGTAAATTAGTTGTAAGCATATGAGGAAGCTGTTTATACTTCTTACTCAAAAGAAGAATAGCCAGAGACCAGACCTTGAAGACAAAAGGTTCAAAAGTTATTCACGTTTCTTAATCTTTACAATTACTTATTAAATAACACAATGATTAGCCTCTTTAAATAACCTTCTTTGTCCTGGTTCAGAAAGAATTTCCAGTATTTTACTTAATCTGTCTAGTTCCAAAAAGGTAAATTATTATAACCAATGTAAAATAACAAGCGTGGAGAGATCCCATAATAAATTAACTCTCCAAAAATAACAGGGTCTTTAAGAACTAACGCGGCCAGGCATTGTGGCTCATGCCTGTAATCTTAGAACTGTGGGAGGCCAAGGTGGGTGGATCACCCGAGATCAGGAGTTTGAGACCAGCCTGGCCAACATGGTGAAACCCTGTCTCTACTAAAAATACAAAAATTAACCGGGTGTGGTGGCGGGTGCCTGTAATCCCAGCTATTTGGGAGGCTAAGGCAGAAGAATTGCTTGAACCTGGGAGGTGGAGGTTGCAGTGAGCCAAGATTGCGGTCTAGCCTGGGTGACAGAGCAAGACTCCATCTCAAAAAACAAAACAAAACAAAAAACTAAAGCCTTGGCCAGGTGCAGTGGTTCACACCTGTAATCCCAGCACTTTGGGAGGCTCAGACAGGGAGATCACTTGAGGTTAGGAGTTCGAGACCAGCCTGACCAACATGGCGAAACCCCACCTCTACTGGGTGTGGTAGTGCATGCCTGTAATCCCAGCTGCTTGGGAGACTAAGGGAGGAGAACTGCTTGGACCCAGGAGGCAGAAGTTGCAGTGAGCCAGGCAGAGATCATGTCACTGCACTCCAGCCTGGGCAATAGAGGAAGGCTCTGTCTCAACAAAAAAGAACTAATCCCTTGACCAGGGCCATGTTCTAACTATGCCTACCTTCCATGTCTGGGGTGGGACACAGTGTCACAGACAACTATTCAAGCTTTAGTGGGAGATAGTTATAATAATGCACTATTCTAAGTTTTCTTCCTTTCCCATCTCCACCATATTGTCTCATGGGATATCTCAATGGCAGGCTGTTTTACTTCAAACAACACATACCACCCATCTTTAAGATTAATCATCTTACATTCCTCATTTTTTATTCTTTTTGTGTGTGTGAGACAGAGTCTCATTGAAGTGCAGTGGTGTGATCTCGGCTCACTGAAACCTTCGCCTCCCAGACTCAAGTGACTCTTGTGCCTCAGCCACCCAGGTAGCTGGGATTACAGATGCACACCACCATGCCTAACTAATTTTATATTTTTAGTAGAGATGGGGATTCTCCATGTTGGCCAGGCTGGTCTTGAACTCCTGGCCTCAAGTGATCTGCCTGCCTCTGCCTCCCACAGTGCTGGGATTACAGGCGTGAGCCACGGTGCCAGATGACATTCCTCATATTTTAAAGGATTGGGCTTCCATTCTACCTACATAGTGGCCAGGTAAGTATCCTGACTGATTTCCTTCTTTCCTTATTGCCAACTGAAATGTATATGGTCTCTTTCCCCAAACTGCCCTGTTATGAATGGGTGTGGCAGATTTTAAGAATATGTGACAGAGGTAGAATTTCTTTAAAATTAATCACACATTTATTTGTTACCAATATACATATTCATCCCCCACCTCCTTTCCTTTAACTGTACACATTGTCTTTTTTTTTTCAGCCAGAATATCTGTAGTTTTACTAACATGAATTCAATAGGCCATTTGATCTGTAAGATACTCTAGCTGTTATATACTTAATTATTTAATTTTAGTTAGACATATTCAGCTTGAGAAGTAACCAAAAGTTTCCTTAACATTAAATAGGCCGTTGGACTTGAACTCAAAGATACCTTCTGACCCCATGATTCCAGAACAGCTAGGAATTCTATAGTGATTCATCATTTGCAGAATGCTTTTTACATATATTATTTCATTTAGTCCCTTAAAAATCCCATGGAAATATGTGAAATTATTGTCATTATTTTATGCTGGAAAACAGAAGTTTAGAGAGGGTAAGGTAACTCCACAGGGACATGCAGCTAGTTTGTGAGAGGGCCAGGAATAAAATCCAGGTCTGACTAAATCTCATGTCTTGTCTGCTGTAGAACTCTAACTCCCAAAAGGAAAGACAAAACTCAGTTAATCAGAAAGATGATATTATATTTTATGGGCAGGCTTTCGCTTTCTTTATTTCATAAGAAACTAGATTTTTAAATCCCTTTCTATCAACAATCTATTCTCAAAACTCACTCTGTGGTTTCCGTTCATTTTGGCATGCAAGGTGCTTACCAAGGAGATCAGGCTGACAATACTTATATCAAAACTAACATTCTGGATGGCATATGCCAATGGCTTAGGGTCCATAGTGGGAAAGGTCAGTAACCAGGCAGAAACATACATGATGGGAGCAGACACAAACGTGCTTATCACCATCCCTGAGGTTATCTGCAAAAATGAAATTAAATGGAGGAGTTACAATCTCAATTAAACGATATTTTAAACTTTAAATAACCATGGCACACTAAAGCATTCTACAATAAAAATGAGACACAGTAAAGATATTATAAAATCCAGCATGTTATCCAATACCATACTTCCCCTGTCTGAGAATCCTTAATAGAAAATACAATTAAGTTACCTTGGTTCCTCTTCTAATCTATGCTTAATTTATATCCATGCATAATAAATACTAGAAATTCCACTGTTGATGGTTAGTTATCCTCTAGGTTCTAGAAAGTAAAACATAGCAATGATATAAATAAACCTATTTCACAAACTATACAGCAAAAAAAAGGAATTCAGAAAAAGAAAATTACCATGCAAATATTTATTTTACAGATTAAATAACAGAATTGACCTCCATTAAACAACTTAGTTCCTTCGTATTGTATTTAAAAATCATTTACTCTGATGCTGTAGATACCACATACAATACATTTAGACACTGTTAATAATTTGGTGTCGATTTTATCTATCTGCTGCAGTTGATTATGTGGTATTTTGCATCTGGTGCTTGAAATTATCGATGAATAAAATAGGCATTTTTTTCTTCAAAATGTCAAAGTTACCCTTCTGTAAATAATTTTTAGGTTTCTGTATAAGTACAGAAATAAAATAGTTAAAACTAAAAAAAAACTAATAAAAAAAGTCATGGCTGACTAAAGACCCCAGATTAAATGACTGTTGTTACATTATGTTACATGATGCCTATTTCCTTATAATGAGATAGCTTATAGACACCAAATTCTCATAAAAAATAGTGTTGCTTGCTCTATCACCCAGGCTGGAGTGCAGTAGTACAATCTTAGCTCACTGCAACCTCTGCCTCCTAGGTTCAAACAAATCTTGTGCCTCAGCCACCCGAGTAACTGGGATTACAGGCCTCTACCACCACACCCAGCTAAGTTTTGTATTTTTAGTAGAGACAGGGTTTCACCATGTTGGCCAGGCTGGTCTTGAACTCCTGGCCTCAAGTGATCTGCCCACCTCAGCCTCCCAAAGTGCGGGGCCTCATAAAGAACAACATTGCTTTCTATGTTTAGAAATTAAAAATGGGTTGGGCATGGTGGCTTATGCCTGTAATCCCAGCACTTTGGGAGGCCGAGGCAGAAGGCAGGAGTTTGAAATCAGCCTGGGGCAACATAGTGAGACTTCCGTCGTCTCTATTTTTTCATTTTTAAAAAAGAATTTTAAAAAATTCAAAATGAATTTTAAAATTTTTTTCTACTAAACACACCATCAAACTTAGAAAGTGCTATAAACATACAATTTCTACTTCCATGTTGAACTGTGTTGCAAAGATAGCCACTCCTGGTGCTACAGGAAAGACGCCATACAGAAATGCATAATTTGATAAACTTGTATGGTTCACCACATTGTCGCCTTTGTCCAACAGTTCCACCATTTCTCTGCACAGAAGTGGCAGCACCAGACTGAAGAAAAAAGAAAAACATCATTTACTTGATATGAAAGCATGGTGGTCCCCAGTAGCAGGCTGCTCTGGTGAATTTGGCGGCCGGTTCTCCTGCCCAGAAGGTATGTCTGTTTGCATGCACACATTCTATGCATGTCTACCTGGGCACATTTTGTTGAAAGAATCAAGAATTCAACTTGAAGTCATTTAAAGTGTAACAATATTCTGGAAATACCTCACATATCAGGGATTAGGAGGGAAAAAAAGATTTTTTTGATTCTACAAATAATTTTTTTTTTTGCCAAAAGATCATAAAAGTTGCAATTCTAGCTACTTTCTTGCTTCCTCTTTCGGTTTACTGAAATGTTCAAAGAAAGAAAGAAGGTTGACAATCTGCATAAAAACTTTCAAAAGAATTACTAAACTCTTTCTCTTTCTTTCAAAGTATTCTAGAGAGAGAGAAACTCCTTTTTTGAAAGAAAAAAAAAGCTGAACTTTATCATGATTAGGGGTTGAAATGGTTCAGTTAATAACAACATTGCTTAATAAGATTCTGAAATACTGCCGGGCGTGGTGGCTCAAGCCTGTATTCCCAGCACTTTCGGAGGCCAAGGCAGGTGGATCATGAGGTCAGGAGTTCAAGACCAGCCTGGCCAATATGGTGAAACCCCGTCTCTACTAAAGATACAAAAAATTAGCCGGGCATGGTGGTACGTGCCTATAATCCCAGCTACTCGGGAAGCTGAGGCTGGAGAATCACTTGAACCCGGGAGGTGGAGGTTGCAATGAGCTGAGATCATGCCATTGTACTCCAGCCTGAGTGACAGAGCAAGACTCCAGCTCAAAAAAAAAAAAAAGATTCTAAAATCCTGTAGAAAAATAGGTATCGTCAAGTAGCTCTTCATCTTTGTAAATACAAAAAAAAAAAAAAAAAAAATTAGCAAAGGAACTAAAACAACTGAGATGGAGCAGAAAACTAGTAAAATGCAGACCTGTTGAAGAGCCAATTATTTTTTTTTTTTTTTTTTTTTTTTTTTTTTTTTGAGACGGAGTCTTGCTCTGTCGCCCAGGCTGGAGTGTGGTGGCCAGATCTCAGCTCACTGCAAGCTCCGCCTCCCGGGTTCACGCCATTCTCCTGCCTCAGCCACCCGAGTAGCTGGGACTACAGGCGCCCGCCACCTCGCCCGGCTAGTTTTTTGTATTTTTAGTAGAGACGGGGTTTCACCGTGTTAGCCAGGATGGTCTCGATCTCCTGACCTCGTGATCCACCCGTCTCGGCCTCCCAAAGTGCTGGGATTACAGGCTTGAGCCACCGCGCCCGGCCTGAAGAGCCAATTATTAAACAAATCCTTCAGGATTCCATAGAAACTGCAAATCCACAGTAGCTGAGCAAATGGGGCTCTCCTTTAAAATCAGCAAGACCAAGATCGGTAACATTTTCACGGCAGCACCTAGCAAGGCGCTCTGGGATGGAGTAAAGAACTACTTTTATCTGTGTTTTTTTAATTAAAAAACTTAAATATCTAATAAGTATCAAAGACCCCCTGAAAATCTTTAAAATTAGCATATTTAAATTTTACTGATAAGCAGAAGTTGATAATACCATTATTGTTAAAACTATACTTATTACTTCGGCAATACCAATACTTTGTTTCTGAAGAGCATGACATCGCCATAAATAATTTTCAGTATTTATATTCATTATTATTATTATGAAAATATAAATATTAGGTTATGTTGCACTGGTCTCATGAATATAACTGTCTATACATGAGGGGAATGCCACAGTTAAGTATGCTTCAAGTACTTTGGGATAATCTTGTAGTAAAATTATGTCACCTGCACTATCAAGTACAACTCCATGGCTAATGGACCAAGTAAGCTGAAGAACTATTAACTAAGAAGTTGAGGCTGGGCACGGTGGCTCATGCCTGTAATCCCAGCACTTTGGGAGGCCGAGGTGGACATATCACCTGAGGTCAGCAGTCTGAGACCAGCCTGGCCAACCCGGTGAAATCCCGTCTCTACTAAAAATACAAAAACCAGCCAGTTGTGGTGGCAGGCACCTGTAATCCCAGCTACTTGGGAGGCTGAGGCAGGAGAACTGCTTGAACCTGGGAGGCGGAGATTGCAGTGAGCCAAGATCACGCCACTGCACTCCAGCCTGGGTGACAGGGCGAGACTCTGTTTCAAACAAAAACAACAAGAACAACAACAACAAAGAAGTTGGTGAGCACTTTTCATTTGGCAAGCCAGGATCATATGGCTGATAATAATCATTCATATTGACTTAGCTATATTTAGAAAGTTTGGCCAACCTCAGAACTACAAAATGCTTTTCCCAAATTCATGAAAAAAAGTTTGTGTTAGAAATTATTGTTCTGGTTGTTACTAAGATGCTTTTGTCTTTAGGATCTTTATGGATTGGGAAAAGTCAGAAATGATGCAAAATTTATTTCAAAATACTGTCAAACTGGGACATGAGGAGATACTGAATAAATTTTACATAAAAGCTGAAGGGAAACCCATCATCTTTATCCTCTGACAGTAAAATGGAAAGAATAAGCCACAAGGTATAAGGAAATGACTTTCCTCAATACACCAACATCACATTTTCCTTTATCTCACAACTATTCTACAGGGAGGGGTTATTAATAGTCAAAGGGGAAAATGGTTGCAGACATACTGCTGATGAATTGGCTAAATACGGCTTTCAAAAAGTACAATTCTGAAGTTAAATAAGTGATACTTACAGTTTAGCTGTGATGAGAAGAATTAGTACAACAAATGCTGACTTCTTCAGTCTCTTTATTTTTCCTACCATCGTGAGACCAAGGTAAAATAGGGCTGATCCAGAAAAAGAATTTCCAAGTCCATCAAGAAAATTTTCGACATATACAGGTACCTTTCGATCAAGAATAAAATTGAAGGCGATGCCAATGAAGACCATAAATACTATTGGGTTCTGTAATACACGCAGGAGTCCAAGTCCCACAATTTTTACTTTATTTTGAGAAGCATTTTGAGTGTCTTTCCACTTTTGGATTTCACAGAAGATAAACCCTATAGGGTTTAACATCATAAGAGATATTGGTGCCACCAAATAAATGTACTGGAGATATTCTGGGTATGTAGTTTGATATAAAGCTTCAACTGCAAAACAAGAATATTGATTTTTAAATGATGACCACAGAAATATAGATACGTGTTATGTATATAACATTTTCTGTACTTTATAGCAATGATAAATCTGAAATTTTCAAAATGACCCAAATAGCCTATTTTGGAAAAGTACATTTTAGTAATAAATCTGAAAAAAGAAAAATGTAATAAATATCATATAGCTTATAAAATGATAACCAAGTTTACACATTATTTTTAAACCTAATTTTTAACCATCTAAGGGTTAAAATTAGTCTCCAAAAATGGGCAGAACTGTAGAATTTTTAGAAGAAACAATTCAAAGTAAACATCTAGGGACAAACTAAACATTTAAGTAGTAATAGCAACAATGTGTTTATTGGTATCCATGGAGAGAGCAGTTTTACTGGAGTGGTAAGAGAAAGAAGTCAGATCACAGAGGGTTGAGGAGAGAGTAGGAGTTATTTAAGGAACTAAAAAGGAGCACAGATGTGACGGAGTCCACGCTGTGTAAGAAAAGAAACGAAGATGGGAGATGTTTGGAGGCCTCTAGGAATTAGGGGCAATTGGAAGTGCAGGAGTTCAGAGTAAAACAGGTAATGAGCTACTGAGTTAAATATTTTCCAGATGACAAGGTCCAGAATGTGGCTATGGGACTTAGTGGCTGAAATGGACTAAAGGAAAACATCACTGGAGATGAGGAGGTCAAGGAAATGACGGGGCAGAGAATTTCATGGTAGTTCACAAGATCATGACAAAACTTGGGATAAAGGTGAATGAGGGGGAATGCCCAGAATGAGGTCAGCAGGTTAACAGCAGACAGGATGAGTGGTCTAGCCAGAAAGCATGAACCTCAAAGTAGTTTTTAACAACAGAGCAGAGGGATAGTCTAGCAATGGTCCGCAGTAGCTGTGAGGATGCCAGTCCTACCTTCCATTGCTCATGTGGCAATGGGAAAATAAACAATCTCCATTTGAGAGGAATGAAAACGAAAGAATGCCTTCAAAGAAGACCAGTGGAGATACTTAAGGAGTAGAGATAGAAAGGTGGATCTTACAATGCTTGGGAGGGAAATACAGTAGAGTCACATCAATGCACATTTAATTAACACAAATTCAACCATACCCTCTTGGGAAAACAAAAGCTTCATTCCCGCCCCCCCCCCACCCCCCGCATAGCATGTTTCCAAGTGCAAACAAATTATTTCAACTGCTGTTCATGGAAAAACAATGCTGGCTAAAAAAATCTGCCTGTGTTACACTTATGAAAAATGGTACAATATAGACAAAGTATGCGTGCTGTATTTGGTGAGCATTTTCAACAGTTTGAGTATACAAGATGACTTTAGGACCTAACCACTGAGTAAGATGCGTTTTTTTATCTCATGAGGGAGGTGAGTGAGTGGGATCAGACTTCTAGCAGCTTCTTGGTAGACGTGAGGGTTGGTGACCTAATCTTGAGTTCATTAGAGCAACTTAGGGCCTTTTAGTAAACAAACTGGTCTCCAGCCATTTTGGCAATGGGTCCTGAAATTATACAATCTAATGCAAACAAAGGCTGATTTAGAATTGATTTGAAGTTGAGAAAGATAAAAAAGAACAGCCACAATCGCTCACAAGGAAAGAAGCAACCATGTGAAAACATGTAAAAGATTAGGTTTCTCAATTTACACCAAGATAAAGTGATACAGGCAGGAAAACACACTTGTTTACTTAGGATATGTAAGTTCAGTTAATGTCATGCACATGTCCCATTAAAGTTATATAACTAGATTATATAACCTTTAGAAGATCACGTTTTTCTTAAAAGCTAAAACCTATTTTTTAACAGATTCAATCCCGATTTTCTCAGCTAAGTAAATTCAAGATCTATAATATCCCCAAAATGAAGCAGTGGCTAGAAAATATTTGATTACATAAAATTTTATAAGTTCTTTCCACTGATTTCCAAATTAGATATGCTAGTTACATAAGTTAGTGGTTTTCTTTCAGGTTTCATAGGCTTCATCTTTTAAACAAAAAGCAGCACTTTTGATAACTATTTTTAGATAGCTATATTTCTGATTCTCTTGAGATATTTTATCTCAAGAGAAAGATATTCAGACCTGTCTACCACTCAGTTTTTATAATAGAGCATATATTTTGGAAAAGTCTTATATTTTCATCTGAGTATCAGAATTTTTCCTAACCAGCCACAATAAGATGCATAACATGTTTTCCTTTGACAACACAGCTATACAGTTCTATGATCTACTCAGAGCCCCTTATATTAATGCCTTTTTCCAGAAATTTACTTTCCTGGCACACTAGCATTTAATCACCACCACATAATGAACTTTACATTGTTTTAAGAACTCAGTGCAAATTTAAGCAACAGTTTTTATATCTGGCCATTCACCATATACTTTCCTTCTTTGGAAGGATTTTCTCCTCTTGATTGCTACTATAATCATTAGTCAAAAATCTCAAAATTAGATTACTTCATGTGTTTACCAGCCAACATTCTCTTGGATTTTCTCAACCACCTTCTTCATCCATTTTATTCACTGCTAACAGTACCATCTAAATCTAAACTTTCAAAAGGTAAGATTTTCTCACAGTTCTCACTGCCCACAGGAATAGCTACAAAACCTTTCTTTTGCCTGGTGTGGTGGTTCATGCCTGTAATCCCAGCACTTTGGGAGGCTGAGGCAGGCGGATCACAAGGTCAGGAGTTCAAGACGAGCCTGGCCAACATGGTGAAACCCCGTCTCTACTAAAAATACAAAAATTAGCTGGGTGTGGTGGCACATGCTTGTAGTCCCAGCTACTTGGGAGGCTGAGGCAGGATAATTGCTTGAACGTGGGAGGTGGAGGTTGCAGTGAGTCAAGACTGCACCATGGCACTACAACCTGGGCAACACAGTGAGACTCCATCTCAAAAAAAAACCAAAACACAAAAAAACCTTTCTTTTAATATTCAAAGTCCAGTCTCCACAATTGGCCCCTTACTTATCCAACCCATTCTTAACACAAAGACTCCATCAGCCAGTTTAATAACAGTTATACCAGACAACCACCACATTCATAATTACTAGTTCTTTATGCTGTTCATACTGTCACCCCCTAACTTCTCACTATCTCCTTTTTTTACCTAAATCTCACCTACTACTTAAGGCCTGTCTCTGGCACTACAGTTTCCATCAAGTCTTCAACCTATGTCATTAATCTCCCCTTCTCTGATATTCTGTAGTACTTTGTTTCATAGTAGTGCCACCTCAACAAATTCTAAGTTCCCTGAAAGCATCACTTTAATAGCCTACAGTCCCTGGCATAATGCTTGAGAAAATCTGAAAATACTTGCTGAATTGTATGAACACGTCAATGAACGCCAAAAGTTTCAGATGTAGTAAACATGTATTTTCTAACACACAGCTCTTTACATCAAATTGTTGTCAATGAATCCATTTTTAAACTTTATTTTTACTTTTAAAAACATTTGTTTTTAATTGACAAATATAAATTATATATATTTATAATGTACATGTTTTAAAATATGTGTACATTATAGAATGACTAAATCAAGCTAATTTAAAATATGCATAATCTCACATATTTATCATTTTTTCTGATGAGAACACAAAATCTACTCTCAGCGATTTTCAAGAATCCGCTGTTATTAACCATCATCACCATGTTGTACAATAAATCTAACTGAAATTTTGTATCTTTTTTTACATTTTACACATTATGAATATTTATAAAGCAGGTTACTATTGAGGTATTTTAAGTCAGCTGAACAAGCATACAAAGGCAGAAGTGTAGTCTAGAGGGAACACACAAAAAAATTGTGATTAAATAAATACAGGTTAAATTACTAGAGTAGGGTTCAACATGGGAATTTCAGTCTACTTCTGCCATTCATTTGCATAATTAACATCACATCTTTATCTATAAATTAGCAGTGCTTTTTTTTTGAAGATGGTTTTTCAAACCTGAAAAAATATACACTAAAGCAGTATGGTATAGCATAGTAACTAAAATTAGGTTTACAATCATTATATCGACTTTTAAGTTCTAATTAATTAATGCTTATAAATAAGGCTCTTGGAGGGCGGGGAGAATCCCATTATGAGGAGTTATTATATAGCTTTGAAGAACTAAGAGACAAAATTGGCCACCCACTGTGCTTCCTATTTTGATTCCTGCAGGGTTTCAATCCCTAGCATATAACACAAAGACCCAGACAAGATCATTCTATTATGTAATGGCATATAGTTAAATGCTTCATTTCCTTTCTGTTTACAGCTCAAACACTAGACCATAATTATGATTAGTCAGGGTACTTATGCTATCAGCATTGTTTGAAGAATAAATTATAGGACTTAACTATGCCCTATTAGTATCTTTTAATGACAGAGGCAGGGTACCATTCTGATATGCTGAAATCAACATTTTGCCACAGGAGATTCTTAGTTTCTTCTCATACTTGGATTTTTTAAAGTACTTTAGAAAAGAATTGCTCTAAAACACAGTGAGCTTCTTTTGTTTTTATTTTTTTAGAGACAGGATCTCACTGTCACCCAGGCTAGAGTATAGTAGTAATCATAGCTCACTGCAGCCTTGAACTCCTAAGCTCAACAGATCCTCCTGCCTCAGCCTCTCAAGTAGCTGGAACTACAGGCTTGTGCCACCACACCTGGCTAATTTTGCTGTTGTTGTAGAGACAAGGTTTTCACTATGTTGTTCAGGATGGTCTCAAACTCCTGGACGTAAGGAATCCCTCCGTCTCAGCCTTCCAAAATGTTGGGATTACAGGGATAAGCCACCATGTCCAGCCTTCTTTTTTAGTTGCAATATGCACTATTCTGTTACTGGAGTAAAAATACATCATTTTAATGTAATGTCATAGAGTGTTATAGTTGTCATAGTATGTAGCGAAAGAAAACGTGACTATCCTTTTTCTTTATTCATTAATTCCTTGCCAGCATTTCCTGTGTTACCTGTAAATTGGACAGATGTCAAACAAATGCAGTCTTAAAAAGGACATTTCTTGTAACCCATGATTGATGCTTATCTGTGAGCAAGAGAGTGGGAATACTTTGGAGAGGCCAGGAAACGAAAGAAAGGTCTTCTCTCCGGACACAGTATTCTTTCTCTGTTCACCAAGAACAAGGCCAGAAGGCAGATGGGCACAGCAGCAGTAATAAGTTACCTTATCAGGCAGCAGATACTCACCCCTAATAGTTCTATACCACACCTTCCAACGTCTAGATATATGAAAAAGCACTTGTCTAGTATATTGGTTTTTAGCAAAGTTATATTCTACAACTTAATGTTACAAGAGCTTTCATTATTGTGATTAAAAAAAACAAAAACATAAAAACAAAAATTATACCTCGAAATCAACAAACAACCATCAGGGAAATTTGGGCTGGCACATGGCTAGAAACATGGTTATCACCAGATTCACTGATTTAATGTGGGACGTAAGAAAAGCAGTGATAAAATGGCTGATTACATTTTTTATTTGGAAAGTCTGCCTCAATATGACAATAGATTAACTATTCTAATAGGTCTTTTTCCACTACTACTCATTTTACAGAATATTTTAGAAGAAAAAACCCTTTGATTTTTTTCTGAAACTAGTATATTACAAGGCTGGTTGGGTCTTCTGGAAATTGAACTGGCACATTATGTAACTGCATGGCATAAGAGAATGCCCAGTATTTGCAACCAGAAGACCTAGGTTTGGGTGTCAGTCACCTGCTAGTTGTATGACCTGGGATAAAATAATTACATCTCTGTAAGCCTGTTTCCTTATTTGAAAATGAGGATGATAATGTCTGCCTTACTCAAATGAGATAAGTATATAAGAAAGTACTCTGTGAACTATATAGTTACAAATGTTAGTTCTGTTTCATTATCGGCTTACTAATCTATGGGAGCATGAAACTACATACTTCTAGTTTATGTCTAAAGTAAGATATAGCAATAGCTATCAGATATTTAACACTATGGTACTGAGTCAGTTCTATGGTCCTTATACCATAAATACCTTGACAAGTGTACCTTATTAATTCTCCTGAGGAAATGGACAAACATGTTAATTCCTTGCTGTTTTCTTTCAAAAGTCTTTATTTCCTTTTAAATTCAATAACCTTAAAGGAACACCTATCTAGTTTCTGACTATTTGTAGCTCAATTATCTATGAGCCCAGTTTTTCCTGTCTCTTAAACCTCCAGCTTTCCTCACAGTTATTTAACTTCTTAGGTGTTTCTCTCTTTCTGGTAACAAGATAGAGGAAAGTCAAAAGTAGAGACAGAGGTGAAAAGTATAGTTAAATAGAATCTTTTTGGTACCAGTAGTGAAATAAGTTGGGGTTTGAGGGGAGAGGATAAAACTGCTAGATAAGAAACTTGAAAGTTAATTGTAGATTTCAATTGTATCCTTCAATAGGCTCAAGTCTCTGCTCAGAAGACATATCATCAGAGAGGCCTTCATTGACCACCCTACCTCAAATAGCACCTCCACATTCCTATCCCTCTACATGACTTGATTTTTATGGCCCTTGTCACCACCTGACATGATTTTAATTTTATTATTCTCCCATTACAATGTAAATTTAATATGTGCAATAACTTTGTTCACAGCTATAATCCCAATGGTTAGCACAGCCACTGGTATGAAACAGTTCCTTATTAGTGAATGAATGAATGAATGAATGAATATATCGATAATAATCAGGTCCTCATACTTGATAGATGATCAAAGTATATATAACTTTAATTTAAAATATAAAAAAGTAGCTACTAGGTATACATTTTCTTGGTGACAGAGTGTTCTGAAATATAGAAGGTTTCCTTTCAAGATATGTCAATATCCCAAACTGGTATGTTTACTGTTTCATTAGGAAAACATATATGCATAGAAACATAAAATTAGGCTGCTGAAAGAGTTAGAAACATAAAAAACGAAAAGTTAGAAAGGTAAAAAAGCTCTCACCATTTTTGTTCTTAAACAAGAAATTAACTGCAACTAAAATACATTAAAATTTTGAATAACAAGCTCAAAAACAATGTTTTAAAAAATTTGAGACAGGGTCTCACTCTGTCACCCAGGCTGGAGTGCAGTGATATAATATTGACTCACTGCAACCTCTGCCTCCTGGGCTCAAGCAATCCTCCTGCCTCAGCCTCTTGGGTAGCTGGGACTACAGCCCTGTGCCACCGCAGCTGACTAATTTTTTGTTGTTGTTGTTATTTTTTATAGAGATGAGGTTTCTCCCTGTTGCCCAGGCTGGCCTTGAACTCCTAGGCTCAAGTGATCCGCCCGCCTCGGCCTCCCAAAGTGCTGGGATTATAGGTGTGAGCCACTGCATCTGGCCCCAGAACAATTTCTGATACAAAATAATACGTATTCTAGATGGTAAGAAAAATAAATTCCTTTCACAAATGCTTAATAATAACTATTTTTATACAGACATAAATCTACTTTTTTAACATAATTTAAATCAGAATCGAATCCTTTCTAAAAATTAAGCTTCTTTCATATGTGCTTACTGGGAAGAAAAAAATACAATTAGGACTATTCACAAAGGTTATTAGAATATGACCATTTATTTTAGGTAGATGTTTAAAGGATCCTCAAACTCTGAAGTTTAGGAAAAACTATGATTCATCCTAAGACATATTTGAGAAAAAAATGAAAAACTTCTTAGATATAAGAGTAAGAATCTGTCACTAACAATTGCCTAAATTAAAATTGAATGTTTTAAACACATGAAAAATAAAAAATAACTTACCTATAGGGTATCCCAATGCAAAGTCATTACTTTGTGTAGCAAAAATAGGGAATAGTCCAGCTTTGCTAAATCGACTATCAGGACTAGCAACCAATAAGGTTAATACACATACAATGAAAAATACAGAAGCTTTGGCAATTAAGATACTATATAGAAAGGACCAATCCACATTGGAAAAATTAAGTACAACCATGTTTTTGAATAATAAAGCTGGAAGCGCAAATCTAGAGACAAAATTTCCCAGTCCTTTGGCCTGTGTTGATGTTATGACATTGGCCCTTCCTGCTATGTAGCCACAAAGGACAATACCAAAGCATTCCAGTAAGGCTGGAAAAAGCCTTGTAATTGACATTGAAGGTGGGTCATTAGTGGAATTAAATCCGTGCGTTAAAGCTGTAGGCAAAGTCTTGGTCATATTGACTGCAATGGTTAAGTTCTCTGCAGGTAAATTAGAAAAAGAATTCATTTTCTTTCACCCTCCAACTCCAACCAGCTCTCTGGAAAGAAAGGAAGAAAGACTCAGTATGGCCATCAACAAGAATTCTAGTTGAAATAATACACTGGCAAACCTAGATTTATTTACTTATTAAATGGCCAAATAAATATACATACTTTCTTCAACTACCATCAGGGAAAATACAATGGAAAAAAAGTGGGGGGTTCCTAACAATAATTGCTTCACTCTCAAAGGCAGGTCAGCTCAAAATATTTATGTTGCTGTTCTATATTCAGTATTAGACATAAGTAAAATAAGATCTGCAAATATTAGAGCTGCAGTGATGCCCTGTGCTTCTCTCCAGTGATTCTCTCCACCAGTTGAGCTCTGCCTGGTGGATAAGGGCCTCGGGACCACAGAGTCTCCACTGGATGTTCCCATGCATCCAAATTCTCTGGAAATTTCAGAAGTTCTTAAGGCTGCATTGAGGAGTCACCCAGGGACCAGAGTCCTTTCCAGCCCATGGTCATACTTGAGTATAGGATGGGAAGAAGAGTATAGTAGAGCACCACTAATCAACTTTAAACCAATAATTTTTTTTTAAAGATAGGGTCTTGCTCTGTCTCCCAGGCTGGAGTGCAGTGGTGCAATCTCAGCTCAGTGCAACCTCTGTCTCCTGGGTTCAAGTGATTCGTGTGCCCACCATACCCAGCTAATTTTTGTATTTTTGTAGAGACAGGGTTTCACCGTGTTGCCTAGGCTGGTTTTGAACTCCTGACCTCAGATGATCTGCCTGCCTTGGCCTCCCACAGTGCTGGGATTACAGGCATGAGCCACTGCACCTGACCTGAACGAATTAACTTTTCTGTGTCTCACCTTCTTCACCTGTAAAATGGCAATAACAGTAATACCTACCACATGGGAACTTGAGATTATTCAACTGAAGTCTTTAAAATCACATCTGGAACAGAGTAATCACTTAATGATGGTTAAATATAACTTTTGGTAGAATATGAGAGAGAGAGAAAAAAAAAGATGATATCCCACCAATATACCTTTAGTTCCTTCTATACCAGCCACACACACTGGCCCCAGGGACTTTGTGCCACAGGGACTTTGCACATTCAGTTCACTCAAGTGTCACGGAAGCAGGGACTAGGCACGTTTTTGCCCACTGTTGTGTCCTTAACATCTAGGACAGTACCTGGCACACATGAGACAGAAAAAAAATATTTTTTTAATGAATAACTATAATAACTTACACTTAAACCTTTTACCCTTTCATGGATCAATGTTCTCTTTCAGGCACTATTTAGTTTATGGACAGAATTTTTTGTTTTCTGAATGATAAAGTATTACAAGTTTTTCACTACAGCAACAGAACCAAGAACACAAAATGTGTCTAAAGGTGTTCATGAAATGTTGAAAAATACAAAATGTGGCCGGGCGCGGTGGCTCAAGCCTGTAATCCCAGCACTTTGGGAGGCCGAGACGGGTGGATCACGAGGTCAGGAGATCGAGACCCTCCTGGCGAACACGGTGAAACCCCGTCTCTACTAAAAATACAAAAAACTAGCCGGGCGAGGTGGCGGGCGCCTGTGGTCCCAGCTACTCGGGAGGCTGAGGCAGGAGAATGGCGTGAACCCGGGAGGCGGAGCTTGCAGTGAGCTGAGATCCGGCCACTGCACTCCAGACCGGGCGACAGAGCAAGACTCCGTCTCAAAAAAAAAAAAAAAAAAAAAATACAAAATGTTTTGTAAAATGTTCTAAAGAGGTTCAGAAAATGCTAAAGCATGGAACAGATTCAAAAAACGAATAGTACAATAATTATCAGACTCCCTCTTGCTGCCAGGAACACAATGAACATGAGGTCTGGATAACTCTAAAGCTAATCGGCTTTTATTAGTATCTTGAAATTAAAATGATGACAATTGCCAATTTCTTTTTCTTTTTTTTTTGGTGGAGTTTTGCTCTTGTTGTCCAGGCTGGAGTGCAGTGGCGTGATCATGGCTCACCTCCACCTCCACCTCCCGGGTTCAAGCGATTCTCCTGCCTTAACCTTCCCGAGTAGCTGGGATTACAGGCATGCACCACCACGCACGGCTAATTTTGAATTTTTAGTAGAGATGGGGTTTCTCCATGTTGGTCAGGTTGGTCTCAAACTCCCAACCTCAGGTGATCCACCCACCTCAGCCTCCCAAAGTGCTGGGATTACAGGTGTGAGCCACCACACCCAGCCAACAATAGCCAATTTCTAAGTGATTACTCTGGGTTTACCATCTAAAGTAGACTTACATAAGGTAGAAAGTAAAAAGTTCATGCTTCTGGAAATTTACAATGCTCAGGTTAAGTCCTCAAACATCAACATCACGTTAAAAAGACTTAGATGGCAGCCCAGAGATCACCAACAACTGATACCTGGCAGGGGTATAAGAGAATTTTCTCTATGCTACCCTTGTATAAACCGAACCATTTAAAAACCTTATATTTAATCTGGATTAGGACAAGTATTTTTCTACTAGAATTAGATAGGAGTGGTCAATATAGTACATGAAACCTACAATACTCACATACTTGAAGTTTACCAAATAAGCATCAAATTATATCTTGGGAAAGCTACCGGTTGGTACAAATACCCATACTTGAAGTAAGGAGCTGGTAAACAATTAAACACAGGTGTTAAACATTTGGAGCCCTTAAGAAAGTGTGGGCCGGGCACGGTGGCTCAAGCCTGTAATCCCAGCACTCTGGGAGGCCGAGACGGGCGGATCACGAGGTCAGGAGATCGAGACCATGCTGGCGAACACGGTGAAACCCCGTCTCTACTAAAAAAATTTAAAAAACTAGCCGGGCGAGGTGGCGGGTGCCTGTAGTCCCAGCTACTCGGGAGGCTGAGGCAGGAGAATGGCGTAAACCCGGGAGGCAGAGCTTGCAGTGAGCTGAGATCCGGCCACTGCACTCCAGCCTGGGCGACAGAGCCAGACTCCGTCTCAAAAAAAAAAAAAAAAAAGAAAGTGTGTACTTGGAAAAGCAGTGCTAAAGAAGAAAGTGATAAATTAGTCCAGTTTTCTATTCACTTTCAAAAGTGCCTAGAGTATTAACAACTCATTCTGCTTACAATCTCTTACTTGTACCACACGAGCATGTCAAGGCATTCCAGTAATTTCTTTAACCAACAGTTTTAACTAAACTAGTTGAAGTTCAGTGGAGAGTCAAACAGATTCTGGGCTTTACAGCTTATTAACTCATAAGTTACTTAGCCTTTTCGAACTTTTGTTTCCTCAACTGTAAAATGAGAGTAAAAACCTCCTTATAGGGGCCAGGCATAGCAGCTCACACCTGTAATCCCAGCATTTTGGGAGGCCCAGGCAGGTGGATTATGTGAGCCCAGGAGTTCGAGACCAGCCTGGCCAACATGGTGAAACCTTAGTCTCTACAAAAAATGAGCTGAGCACAGTCATGCATGCCTGTTGTCCCAGCTACCTGGGAGGCTGAGGTGGGAGGATCACCTGAGCCTAAGAGGTCTCTGCAGTGAGCCATGATCACACCACTGCATGCCAGCCTGAGTAAGACCCTGTCTCAAACAAAGATCTCCTTAGAGAGATATTGTATGGATAGAATATTTTATATACAGCTTATCACAGAGTAGGCCTTCAAGAAATGGCAGCAATTGCTATTAGGAACTGTTGTCTTACTACTAACAATGATAAAAAAGTAAACATGTTAGTTCTTCAAACATACCTGGTAAAATATCCACCAACTAAAAAAAGAGGGATGGGATGTGTCACAAATTTATCAGTTTTTGTTTTATACCAAACAATTAAGACAAGTTGAATTTAATTTGGTTTGATCGTAAATGGTTAACAGTGAAGGCAGAGCTCTTCATTTTTCTCAGGGTGATGGTCAAATAGTTGTAGCAATGTCCAGGATTAACTTTCAATTCGTTGAAAAATTTTAAAAAAGCCGGGGGGTCGGGCGTGGAGACTCACACCTGTAATCCCAGCACTTTGGGAGGCCGAGATGGGCATATCACCTGAGGTCGGGAGTGGAGACCAGCCTGGCCAGCATGGTGAAACCCTGTCTCTACTAAAAAGACAAAAATTAGCCGGGCTTGGTGGCAGGTGCCTGTAATCCCAGTTACTCAGGAAGCTGAGGCAGGAGAATCGCTTGAACCCGGGAGGCAGAGATTGTAGTGAGCTGAGATCCTGCCATTGTCTTCCAGCCTGGGCAACAGAGCAAGACTCCGTCTCAAGAAAAAAAAAAAAAAAAGTAATCTGCCCTCCCTATGAGGTTTATTTTAGTGTTTTTCAGTATTATAAAAGAAATACCTGCTAAGGTAAAGTCAAAATTATCAAAATGACTTAAAAAGTTTTACTTCATCCTAATCTTTTTTAAACGGGAAGATAATATGCTTTCTAAAGCATAGTTTAAAATGAACAGGAACCACAGCAAGGGAAGTTTAAAAAAAATTACATCCAGCCTTTTCATCTATAAAAACAAAAGCTTGTTACAGAATAAACACGTTCACAGTAAAAAAAACCACTCGCTGAGGCACGAACTGGAGAAATGCTACTGTACTTACAAACCGCTTCTAGCCACATCATACTTGGCTTAGATCACATAAACGAACCACTGATATTGTAAATAACTGCTATTAAGTGAAAATGGGAGGGTGGGGGAAAGGAGAGGGTTGACTAATTTCACAGAGAAAGCTTTAAACTCTCAGGCTATTTCTCAAACAGCCAACATCCTTTATCCTGTGGGATAAGTGTAATACAGTGTGGTACTATTAAAGCACTCTTCAACAGCAACAGTCGCACCATTCACCCACTCCCACCTACTTGCTGGGCACCAAATGTCCTCCCCAGAGACCCGGGTAGGGAGCGCTGAACACTGACTGCCTCCTTGCCTCATCTGTAGGGACAGACTGTGGCCCTCCAAGATAAGGGGCGCAGAGAGTTCCTAACCGAATAGGCTGCTCGGAGAGCAGCTGCCAGCCAACGCCTGGAAAGGCAGCAGTGAAATGGAAAGGCAGCCAAGGGTCTGTGCCTGGCGTAAGAAAAAGGTGGTCGCTCGTCTTCCCAGGGCACGGGAGTCACAACGTCATGGTAACTAACATACCCCAAAAATGGGTAACGGAGAAAATTTGGCGCAGTGCTCCAGGTGCCTGGGTAGAAAGAAGCCTTCGGGAGGGCAAGATACTGAGGGTACCCTCGGGATAAAGGAAAGAGTCTAAGAATGACAAGGTGGATGCCCGTGCAGTGAGGAGCTTCCCAAACTAGGGATGGCAGTTCTGTCTCCGGAGGGTACGAGACACCCCTTCCCCCGCGCGAGCCTTCCCGGGTGATCTCACACATTCCAAAGGCAGGCGCTGCGGGGCAGAGACAGCAGGTTCAAACGACGGGCCGCGGGGCCAGGGCGCAGAGGGTCGGCAGCTGCCCACGTGCCCAGGCCCGAGGGGTAGGGGTGGGGATACCCCGTGTCCGCAAGGGAGAGCCAGGACCAGGCAGGTCTGCGCTCCAGGGGCCCATCTCACCTGCTTCGTCTGCAATCTTGGGGTGGCGAGGAGAAGGGAGCTGGCAGGGGGCCAAGCAGGGAGAAGACCACCGTCATCTCCCGCCCCCACCCCTCTTCGCTGAGCGCTGACGGGTGCCAGCTGCAGCAGCTTAGGCACGTTCCGATAAAGTGAGGTGGGGTAAGCCTCTGCGGCCCTGTCAGCTCAGCCCAGTGCCGGCCGCGAGGCCCCGCCCCCGTCCCGCCTTCGGGGCCCACCCCCTCCCAGCCCCGCCTTCAGGCCCCGCCCCCAGCTCCGAACTTCCAGCAAAACGGGCCCCTCCCCGCCCTCAAGCCCCGCCCACTTCCACGAGCCTCGAGCCCAGAGTCGCGGCCCAACCCTCAGGCCCCACCCACAGCCTCGGGCCTCCGAGCCACACGTTCCCCAACCCCGCCTTCAGTCCCCGCCCCCTCCTCCAGCCTCGGAGCCCCACGGTACCCGGCCCCGCCCTGCCGGCTGGGAACCGCCCAGCCGCGATCCTCCGGGGTGGGACTTCCGGCCTCCCACCTCCCACAAAATGGTAGTCGTCGTGGGGGATGTTCAGTTTATTTTTCCTCTTCTTAAGCACGGACGCAGAGCTGGCTTGTCTTTCCGCTTAACCCCCAACCTCGTGTGATCTGCCAGTTTCGCTCCTGATTAGCCCAGGACTTTTTATAGCATAGAGTTTTAAAGCAAGGGCTTAGAATCAGACCTGGGTCAAAATCCTGCCTTCCACTTTTACCAAGGCAGTGTGACCTTGACGTTCCTACATAAGAGATTCAAATGTAAACGCTTAGCCCTGGGCTTGCTTTAGAATCTGGGCTCTGTCCATAACTGCTTCTATTGCGGGGCGGGGGTGGGGGTGGGAGTGGGGAACTACATGCATATCCTCTCAGTATACTGAAAGGAAACTGGTGGCGTTAATGGAAAACTTACGAAGCTTCTTGAAATAAAGGTATTGAAACCATCCTCAGGGTTTATAAGAATTCTGGACAAAAATATAATTAAGCATTAATCAGGCTACACTTTGGCCCACTTCCTTGTAACCGAAAGTCAGGTAGAGCTAGATAGTACATTTGCATCCCCGTTGTTCCTATAGATAGGTTTTCTGATGTTAGAGTCATAAGGCTTTTAAGAATTGCTCAAGCGCGGTGGCTCAAGCCTGTAATCCCAGCACTTTGGGAGGCCGAGACGGGCGGATCACGAGGTCAAGAGATCGAGACCATCCTGGCTAACACGGTGAAACCCCGTCTCTACTAAAAATACAAAAACTAGCCGGGCGAGGTGGCGGGCGCCTGTAGTCCCAGCTACTCGGGAGGCTGAGGCAGGAGAATGGCGTAAACCCGGGAGGCGGAGCTTGCAGTGAGCTGAGATCTGGCCACTGCACTCCAGTCCGGGAGACAGAGCGAGACTCCGCCTCAAAAAAAAAAAAAAAAAAAAAAGAATTGCTCAAGATATTTTTCAGCCCCCAAATTCCAGCGAAACAACTGATGCCAGCTAGCTGGAAGACCCCTGCCACAGAAGAAGGGAATCAGCATGAGAATACAGCTTCTTCATCTCCCTGTCCCATGACTTCGCCCTGCAGTCTTCAACCAATTAATGATCTCCACACTTCAGACCACTCCAAAACCCTTAAGAACCTGAGCCTCAAAGTTCTCCTGGAGACGAATTTGAGGTTTCCTCCTATCTGTGTTTGGTGGCTCTATGATTAAACCTCTTTCTCTTCTGCAACCTGGTGTCCCAGTGTATTAACTTGCCATGGGCATCAGACAACAAACCTATATACAGTATCCCAAATATAGTGCTCCACTTTGAAATCGGAAGAAATCCTGCATGAGTTAGTCTTTTGAAATAAAAATTATTTCAAATTTAAAAATATTTATATATGTTCCCACTTAAGATATCCACAAGTATTTGTTTACAACCTTTTACCTTGCTTTGCATCTTAAACATTTTTGTATGGCAATTTCTGTCTTCCTATCATCTCGGCCATCTTAGTGCAAAGATACAAAATTGTGTGGCTTACTAAGAAAAATTACGGTAAGCTAAGGTTAGGTTAAAGGATCTGAAACTTAGCAAAAAAATGAGCAGAAATTAAAGCTATAAAAAGGCATGGGTCCTGCTCCAGTTCTCTTTGCTTCTCCTTTGTTCTCTTTCTCACTTTTAACTGCCTTCTTTGTTTCCCTTGAGCCTGATTTCTTAAAAAAAAAAAAAAAAAGAAAATCTGAATATCTCAATTATCTCGAGGCTAAAAGGATTTTTGTTTAGGAAGTATGAAGATTAATTCAATTAAATAAATAGTTCTTGAGCATTGACTACTAGGGGAATACTGGAAGATAGGCCTGGAAAGTTATGGTCAACCTGTAGCAGGATCCTTGGGTTAGCCTTAGAGTTTGAACATTATCCTTTGGCCACAGTAAAACATTTAACTTTTCTTTTCCCACAGGAACATGTCAGAATGATTACACTATTTGTGGGTGTGTAATCTGGAAGCTGTACCACGATTTTGAAAGAGAGACTGAAGGCAAGAAAAACAATGTGGTGACTTGGGGAAGAACCAAGACATAAGGAAATGAAGACTTACTCTTGGGTGATGACAGTAAAAAGAATGGAATAGGCCTGAGAAACAGGAAAAGGGAGAACTGATGGGACTCAATTACTGGTAGGGCTAAAGAGGAGGAAGGACAGGGTGAGGAGGAAGGACAGGGCGAGGTGGCTCACGCCTGTAATCCCAGCACTTTGGGAGGCGAGGCAGGAAGATCACTTAAGCCCAGGAGTTCACCAGCCTGAACAACATGACAAAAACCCATCTCTGCAAAAATTACAAAAATTAGGCCGGGCGCAGTGGCTCACACCTGTAATCCCAGCACTTTGGGAGGCCAAACCGGGTGGATCACCTGAGGTCAGGAGTTCGAGACCAGCCTGGCCAACGTGGGGAAACCCCATCTCTACTAAAAATACAAAAATTAGCTGGGCATGGTGGTGTGCACCTGTAATCCCAGCTACTTGGGAGGCTGAGACAGGAGAATTGCTTGAACCCAGGAGGCAGAGGTTGCAGTGAACTGAGATTGTGCCATTGCAGTCCAGCCTGGGTGACACAGTAAAACTCAGTCTTAAAAAAAAAAAAAAAAAATTAGCCAAGTGTGGTGGCACACACCTGTGGTTCCAGCAACTCAGAAGGCTGAGATGAGACGATTGCTTGAGCCCAGGAGGCGAAGGCTGCAGTGAACCAAGATCGCACCACTGCACTTCACCCAGAGCAACAGAGTGAGACCCTGTCTGAAAAAGACAAAAAATAAAAATAAAAGAGAGAGAAGGAAGGATTTAACAAGCTTATGTATTTCCTCATCTGTTAAAATAAAGAAAAGAAACTGAACTAGAGAGCTTCTGGTATCCTGTTCAGCCATAAAATTTTGTTGTTTTCTATTATTCTGTTATCTGAAAATGAGAGGAAGAACTATTTCAGTGGGAGAAGCAGTTTCAAGGAGAAAATAACAAATTTGATTTTAGACCTCAAATCTAAAACCTTGAGAAATTTTCTAGTTCAGTTTTCTTTCTTGAAGTTATCGTCCTCTCCATCTGAGATTCTAGGAGATTAAGCAGTTGGTCTAAGAACACCCAACTAGTCCATGACAGAGAATGAGAATAAAAGCCCTCCCTGTCCTGTAAACGAACTGCTTATAAAGGCATCAGCACATGTATGTAGAGATTTCCGGTAGACCCCTAGGGAGAAAACAGAAAAGAGAGAGAAAGAGCAGAAATAAAGACATGGTTTGAGAAGACATCTGTTTCATGAAGACATGAAGTTTCTTGTGGAAACCTCATTGATGAGGTTTCCTTCCACAGAGCAGCTTGTGGAAGGAAACTCTAAGAACAAAATGTATACAAAGATGAAAGACTTCATTAAAAACTCACCCTTAGAGAAGTAATTACCAATGAATGCCACGAGAAACTAATTTAATTCCACTGTCATATCTTCTAATCATTCTGTGAGATGCTGACTAATTCTATACTATTAACTGGAAAAAAGTGATGAAAAGCTAAAAGTAATGCAGAATAATGGAGGGAAAACTGTAAATTAATCATAACTTTCATTTACACGTAAGAGGGACCTATAAACTTCAAGCACACTGATATTCCCCTTTCCCTCAAGTCTCGCTGATCAGAGTTGACAGGAGAAACAAACCAAATGGTTTGATACAATGACAAAGGTCATGTAGGATATATGTTGAGGCAATATGATGTACATGTGGATTCCTGGTGATTTTTATTTTTTCCAAAATGAAGTACTTCTAATGTTTCTTTCTATGAAAGTAATAACTAACAATGATATTCAGATAATACAGAAAAGAATGAAGAAACCGAAAATCATACCTGTGGATAATTTCTTTAATATTATACCATATATGTATCATTTTATGCAAATATAGATTATTTAAGAAAAATAGGATTATACATATGATTTTCATACACACAATTTTTAGTAACTTTTTATTTAATAATACCATTATAATCCATAAACAATTTATTCATATAGATAGATTTATATCATTTTTAATGCCTATTAAATATTCCCTAGCGAAATTTTGAAGATGATCTTCCTTGAAAAAGGGGAAACTGGGCCATCTATAAAGCCTAATCAAAGTTGAGTAAAGAATAGAAAAATAAAAGAGAGTGACTTAAAATGTGCTGTTTGAACATGTCTAGTATGATGCCAAATTTTGTTTAAAAACTTTTAGTTTCTTTAAAACTCCCCTTCCCCTTCCCAATAGCATCATTTTCTCTTTAGGAATTCATGTTTCCAGAGAAGTTGACTTCACTGTCCCTTCAGAGGTGATGTAACGAATGCAGGCTGTCCAATCAGTATATTTCATCCCTTTGCACTTAATGATTAGTCAGGGTGGGTATTGATCCTAAAGTAGCTCAGTTGAATAATTCTCAGGACTTTTGCAGAGAATGCTGATATTCTCTTTCTTGCTAGACAAGAGGAAGATGCTGACAGCCATTTTAGAACCATAAGAGAAGCCAGTCTTAGAATGGTGCAGAAACCAAGGGAGGCACAGCAGAGAGAAGGAAATTAACAGGGACCTTGATGACATATTGAGTTGTGGGATCAAGCCCCACCCGAAGCAGCCTCACCTGTTGGCCTGTGGACTCTTCATTCATGTGTACCAATCAGTTTTCTTCATTGTTTAAACAAGTTTGAGTTGGGTTTTCTATTACTTAAAATCAAATGCACAGGAAAAAATGCTAAAGGAAAATGCAACAGTAATTCTGTCTGAGTGGTAAGAATACACATGATTACAATTTTTTTTTCTGTGCAGAAAAGTTTCCCTTTTTCTTGATAAAATTAATATACAAGTATGTATTTTGGCTTTTTGGAAATCTTCTAAAACAAATTTTAAAACCATGATTATGTATTAAACCAGGAAGATATATGAAATCCACCCATAAAATAGAACGACTTAAGAGCACAGATATGATGACCTTAGAGAAGACAAATGACCTATGACCTTAGAGAAGACAAAGACCTTGCTTTTGTTGATCTTTGTATTCTCAGCATTTAGAATAGTGCTTTCCCTGACATATGGTAGGCATTCTGTAAATGGTTTTTGAATGAGTGAATAAAACATAATTGCCTATCAGCTATCTAGGAAGTTGGATTGTAACTATGGGAAGTATTTGATACAAGCAACTGTGACATAGCTCTTTTACTGTAACTGGATTTCTTGTTTCCAGCTTTTCACTTGGCCTAGTTTTATAGCTTTATTTAAATATTCCCCCAGGCCAGGCACGGTAGCTCACGCCTATAATCCCAGAATTTAGGAAGCCTGAGGTGGACAGATCATGTGAGGCCAGCCTGGCCAACAAGGTGAAACCCTGTCTTTACTAAAAATGCAAAAATTATCTGGGTGTGATGGCGCGTGCCTGTAATCCAGCTACTTGAGAGGCTGAGGCAGACGAATTGCTTGAACCGAGGAGGCGAAGGTTGCAATGAGCCGAGATCGTGCCACTGCACTCCAGTCTGGGCAAAAGAGCAACACTTCATCTCAAATAAATAAATAAATAAGTATTCCGCCAAATTGTTGACTTCTTTTTGTGATTGTAAATGCTAGAATTAAATAATTATTTCTGATCTGTCAAGTTAAAACACTATTATCTTTTAACATACATATATATGTTTATGTGTGCATAAATATACAATAGCTTTTTTCTCTTTCAATTTACTACTGAAATATTCTCACAAAAGCAATAAAGTGGAACCTAAACATCTCATGTGGCTATTGATCTTGTTATTGACCCCAAGAAAGGCTCAAATGTGATTAAATGGGCAGAGGCTTTTGTCCAGGCCAGAACTTAAGAAGTTAAGCAGAGGCCGGGTGTGGTGGCTCACACCTGTAATCCCAGCACTTTGGGAGGCCAAGGCAGGTGGATCACTGAGGTCAGGAGTTCAAGACCAGCCTGCCCAACATAGTAAAACCTTGTCTTTACTAAAAATACAAAATTAGCCGGGTGCAGTGGAGTGCGCCTATAATCCCAGTTACTGGGGAGTCTGAGGCAGGAGAACTGCTTCAACTTGGGAGGCGGAGGTTGTGGTAAGCCCAGATCATGCCACTGCACTCCAGCTCGGGGGCCACAGAGCAAGACTATTTAAAAAAAAAAAAAAAAAAAAAAGTTAAGCAGAAAAACAATGAAACCAGAATTAGGTTATGAAACTGAAAGTTAACTCAGTGACTTACATAAGATAGGCTGCAGAAATCACAATAGAAGCATGGTAACTTTGGGGGGCCCACCAGTTTGTTTCAAGACTTAGCTTCTTGATATTTGTGGTTTTGACCACTTTTTTTTTTTGAAAGGAGAGAACAGGAACATGAAAATGAAAAACAAAAAAAATACACTTGTTCCTACTTCTAAATTGTTCATTTAAAAGTGGGCTCACTAACAAATTTATTTAATAGGCAGTCTTTAAAGAAATAATATTTTAACTGTGCAGAGCATTTTCTAATTTGAATAACGCCTAAGGTGAAAAATTAAAACTAACCAACGTTGTAAAATACAAACAGGAAGTGGAGAAATCCCAGATTTTAACCTTGACTTTAGATTAAGAATGTTTTTAGCTGATTCTAGTTAAAACATTTTTGAGTAAATAGCTAGCTCAAAAAAAGGCTATCACATCCTCAGCACAACAGTGAAGCACATACCTCAGATGCATTCTTCTAGTAGAGGAAATGTTTCAGGGGTTCCAGTCTCCTTCCCTCCTTGAAGGGGCAGGTCTTCTATCTGTGTTGATTTCTATAGTCTCCTCAGTGTCAGAATAGTATTTGGTAGACTAGAAAGTAGAAACTTGATCAACTTTTGTTGCCCTACTAACGCTTACAATAGAGCTAAATAAGTTGGTGACATTTTTGTATTTAGAGAATCACTCAAAACAGAAACACCTGTTCTTTTTTTTTTTTCCTCGAGACAGGGTCTTGCTCTGTCGCTCAGGCTGGAGTGCAGTGGCACGATCATAGCTCACTGCAGCCTCAGCCTCCCAGGCTCAAGCGATCCTCCCACCTCAGCCTCCTGAGTAGCTGGGACCACAGGATGCGCCACCACACCTGGCTACTTTTCGTATTTGTTTTTGTAGAGATGGGGTTTCGTCATGTTGGCCAGGCTGGCATGAAACTCTTGGGCTCAAGTGATTCTCCCACTTCAGTCTCCCAAAGTGCTGGGATTATAGGCGGGAGCCACCACGCTGGGTCCCTGCTCTTTCTTAGACTGCTTCTTTCTGCTATTAACAAAAGTAACTGATAGAGAAGAAGTATCAACACTCAAATGTCTACATGGCAGCAGAGAAACTAGACAATTTTTATAAATGACAGTGGCTGAAACAGAATAAATCATGGGGAATCATCATTGGTATTATATAGACTAAATATGATAGTGTTCCATTAATTAATTCTACAAATATTTAAATGTTCTCAGAATTCCAAACATTATTTAGACTTTTCTTTACCTTAACTCTTATGCAAGCTTTCCCTAGACCTTCCCAAAAAGTTGAGACAGGAAAGGAAACTTAAGACTGCTGAACCATAATAACATTCACCAGGCCTACTCACAAAGAGGTCTGGACACTAGATTGGAGATTGCTATTCTTGGAGAACAACATTGATGAAACTATGCTTCTCAGTGCAGTGTGAATTGGGGTCTCGGTCTCTATAGTCTATAGCTAATAGTATAATTATATCAAATCTGACCTATTATTAGTCCAAATGGCCTAAACCAAACACTGTCCCATAGGTTTATTGTACTCATGTATTTTGGAGACAATAAGATGTTTATAGTAATGTTAAAACTTGAGGCCAGGCACAGTGGCTGACACCTGTAATGCCAGCACTTTGGGAGGCCAAGGTAGGAGGATTGCTTGAGCCCAGGAATTCAAGACCAGCCTAGGCAACAAAGTGAGCCCCCGACTCCACAAAAAGTAAAATAATTAGGCAGATGTGGGAGTGCATGCCTGTGTAGTCCCAGCTACTCAAGAGGCTGAGGCAGGAGGATTGCTTGAGCCCAGGAGTTTGAGTTGCAGTGAGCTCTAGTCACATCACTGCACTCTAGCCTGAGTGACAGAGTGAGACCTTGTCTCTAAAAAAAAAAAAAAAAAAAGACAAAAATTCCTAGAGGATTCTTAAAAATTTCATTTCATGTATTGTCTCAGTGACTGGTCAAGGATTTTTTTGTTGTTGTTGTTTTAACCCAATAGTCTTTGTCAAGCCAAGAACTGGTGTTGAAAATTTCAGCCCAACATTTGCCATAGTGAATAAATCATTTATCTTACAGGCAAAAGAAGATCAAATCTGAGGGCACTTGAAGTAGTTTTTAGAAATCTTCAAACCACAAGCAGACATCGCAGTGAAATTCAGAAGTCCCTGTCTGAATCTGTCCTCACAACCACTTTAATCTCACCCATCCAGCCATGAGTGTCAAAAATTAGAGTGTGCAGGTAATGTTTGTCCAAAACAAATTTGTCCAGATTCCCTCTGTTAACTTCTGAAGGTGGTAAGCAGGGAAGGAGCATGAGCTCCGTTACAGAGAACTTAGCCTGTGTGAAGGTTAAAGAGGAAAAAGCCCTCGTGGGAATAGCTAGACATTCCAAACAGCATAGAACATCAGCAAGAGTAATAGCAAATGAACTGAAGAGGAGGCAGTTGTCTCCTCAGCTCTCGGAAAGGGAAATAACAGAAGGTTTATATCAGTCCCATTGAGGCTGGCGACCAATGGGAAGTGGTTGCTAAGGAGACGGCTGGTGCAGGGATTACTATAGGCAGGATGAGGGAAGGAAGGTATAGGTTTATGCATTTGCTCCCATTCCTTTTTTCCTCTTTTAGGCTTGATATGCTTCCAGGTTCTCCATCATTCTTTCTCTTTCTCAGCGTTTTCTCACCTTCTCAGTCTTCTCACTTCATTGTTACTACATGCTAGTGACTTGGTGCTACCAGGCTACCTGCTTGCCCCACACATTATTTGTTCAACATGATTTGCATGTATAGGTTACTCGTCAAGAACCTAGGAAGGTCAAGTGAGCAAACAGATGGAAGAACAAGGGGATGGGGACAGTCATAAGGATTGAGGGCTATTACAGAGCATTCTGCAGAAAGCTTAATCACAGTGAAGAATCCAAAAGTTCTGTCACAGTAGTTCTCAACTGGAGCTTCATATCAGAATCACCGGGGGAATATAATTTTTAAAACATGGATGCCAGGGCCCAGCCAGACTTTACTCAATCAGTGTCACAGGAATCAGGTCCAAGGCCTGTATTTTTTTCCACCAGATTCTGCAGATTATTCTATTGCAAATTCCTAGTTAAGAAATTCTCATTTAGGGAATCAACTAGAAATTATGTCTTTTTTTTCTTCTTTTAAGAGACGAGGGCTTGCTCTGTCACCCAGGCTGGAGTGCAGTAGTGTGATCATAGCTCATGGCAGCTCCAAATTCCTGGGCTCAAGTAATCCTCTCACCTCAGCCTCGGAGTAGCTAGGTGTGCACCACCACACCCAGCTAATTTTTTTTTTGTAGAGACAGTGTCTGGCTATGTTGACCAGACTGGTCTTAAACTCCTGGCTGCAAGGAGTCCTCTTGCCTTGGACTCCCAAAGTGTTGGGATTATAGGTGTAACCCACCATGGCCAGCCTGTTAGTCTGTTTTAAGAGTAAGCAGGAATATTTATCTTAGAGGAGGGCAAAAAAATTTTTCTACCGGCTCAGTGCTCATTGGGAGAGATACATTTTCATTATTTAAAAAGGGCACATTGGGTCTGGCATTTTCCATTAGAAATCCATTTCAGTAACTATTTTCCTATGACATCGTTCCTCATGTGAAACCCATTTCTTTTGATTTGCTCTTTGTGGAGAAAAACAAAACAAAACGGTTGGCTGTCTTCGTTCCTTGTACATATACACCGTGTCTTCCCTATGATGTCATTTCCAAATCCCAGTCAGAAAGTTCGTATTATAGGTAAAACTGGGTAAGGTAATTTTCTGACACATTCAATAACTAAGCTAATACACTGAATGTGTTGTCGATTATGTAGTAAAACCCCAGTGCAGTCTTTTCACAATCTCTTAAAGTTTTGGTTTTTGAGAAACAATTATAATTCCTCTTATCTTTCTTCAGAGATGTTATTTCTAAAATTTGACTTTTTAATAATCTTTTCCTTTATAGTTTGTGCATTTGTTTTTTTTTTTTTTTTTTTTTTTTTTTTTTTGAGACGGAGTCTCGCTCTGTCGCCCAGGCTGGAATGCAGTGGCTGAACCTCGGCTCACTGCAAGCTCCGCCTCCCGGGTTTACGCCATTCTCCTGCCTCGGCCTCCCGAGTAGCTGGGACTACAGGCACCCGCCACCTCGCCGGGCTAGTTTTTTGTATTTTTTAGTAGAGACGGGGTTTCACTGTGTTAGCCAGGATGGTCTCGATCTCCTGACCTCGTGATCCACCCGTCTCGGCCTCCCAAAGTGCTGGGATTACAGGCTTGAGCCACCACGCCCGGCTACATTTGGTATCTTTTTAAAGAAATCCTTCCTTGCATCAAGGTCATAATTATATTTACCTATGTTTTCTTCTGCAAGCTAAATGTTTTGTAAAATTGTTTTTCTTTGTACCAGTTTTTAATTCTCATCCGTTATTAGAGCCCCACTCTAGATCCAGAATGTAGAAAGTTTCTGTCCCACACAGAGAATAATACTTCTAGCTCCTGCTAGAGTCTGGATCAAAAAACTCTCAATGTAGAATAAAGTAAAATAGGAGTATTCAAAGAGACTTTAAAATTTATAAAATGTGGTAAAAGAAGATAGCGGATGGCTGGGCGTGGTGGCTTGCACCTGTAATCCCAGCACTTTGGAGGCCAGGTGGGAGGATTGCTTGAGCCCAGGAGTTTGAGACCAGCCTTGGCAACACACTGAGACCCTGTCTCTATTTATTTAAAAAAAAAAAGTGGGGAGGGGGGCCAGGTGCGGTGGCTCACACCTATAACTCACTTTGGAAGGCCAAAGCAGATGGATTACTTGAGGTCAGGAGTTCAAGACCAGCCTGGCCAACATGGTGAAACCCTGTCTCTACTAAAAATACGAAAATTAGCTGTGCGTGGTAGCACATGCCTATGATCCCAGCTACTCAGGAGGCTGAGACAGAAGAATCATTTGAACCCAGGAGGTGGAGGTTGCAGTGAGCCAAGACCATGCCACTGTGCTCCAGCCTGGGTGACAGAGGGAGACTCTGTCTCAAAAAAAGAAAAGATAGCAGAGCAGTAAGGGCAGTATCAGCTAATGGAAATATAAATTATCTTAAAGCCAATCCTCCAGAGATACTGAAGAGATGAGGCATTAAGCCTTGAGAAGAGTGAGCAAAAGCAGTATATGTGGTCTAATGGCCACTAGCGAAGTTGTGGATAAAGTTGTGGATAAACTTATCGCATGTTTGTCAAATGTCTAGCAGAGATATGCTTATCATATATTTGTCAAATGTCTAGCAGGGCCTTGAAGATACCCTTGAAGAAAAGTCACTTCACAGTCTCATGTCATGGCTAATAAGTAACCAGCCACTCAGAGTCAGGTGTCAGGTGAGGCGCTTCATGCCTATAATCCCAGTAACTCAAGAGGCTGAGGCAGGAGGATCATTTGGGGCCAGGCATTCAACATCAGCATGGGTGACAGAGTGAAGCCCTGTCTCTAAAAAAACAAAAATCAAAAAACAAAGTCATCTCAAAGACAGAACTCTTTGGTGGCACACTCCTGTAGTGCTAGCTACTCAGGAGGCTGAGGTGGGAGGATCACTTGAGCCCAGCAGTTCGAGGTTGCAGTGAGCTATGATTGCACCACTGCACTCCAGCCTGGGTGACAGAGTGACGGTCTGTCTCCAAAAAAATTAAATTAAAAATAATTAAAAATAATATAAGAAAGAAATCCTTGGATACAGTTCCTAGAAAGTGTCCCACACAGCTGAACCCTGCTATGGCTCTGGCCTCTCATGTCCACCTGCTCCCTCAGGTCCTTGGCTCAACTTTGGAACTGGTTGTTGTACTTTGGGCTCCAACCCTTGTGCCGCTCTGTGAACATCTGTCACCTCCTGTCTTCTACCTGCCCCAGTGGTGCTGCTCTATTATTGACTTGGCTCACTTGTACACTCAGAATCAGAGGGCCTTCATGATCCCTAATATCACCTCAAGCTGATACGAGTAAGCTTCTAGCCTTACCTGACCTGCTGTTACCTGATGGAGACTATTGCTTGCACTGGTAAAGCCAAACTGTTATGAGGGCTCCACATACTCAAATGGTCTTAAGGTCCATTTGACAGTCCTCTAGCAAAGGAGGCATTTCCATAGATATGAAATCATCTGTTTTCAAAGGCGTGACCTGTGTTAGGCTACCCTGGGCTGAGTAGGCCCATCCTTTGTGGGAAGACCTGTTTTCCTCCCACCAAGTGACTCTGATAGTTTGTTGGGTTCAAGGGATGATTCCCCTCCTCACCAGCAGCCGACTTCCCTGCTGTCCACTATAAGAAGTGTTACTTCTGGCTGGGTGCAGTGGCTCATGCCTGTAATCCTAGCACTTTGGGAGGCCGAGGTGGGTGGATCATCTGAGGTCAAGAGTTTGGGAGCAGTCTGGCTAATGTGATGAAACCCGGCCTCCACTAAAAATACAAAAATTAACTGGGCTTGGTGGTGGGCGCCTGTAATCCCAGCTACTGGGGAGGCTGAGGCAGGAGAATCGCCTGAACCAGGTGGGTGGAAGTTGCAGTGAGCCGAGATCATGCCACTGTACTCCAGCCTGGGTGACAGAGCAAGACCCCCTCTCAAAAAAAAAAAAAAAGAAGTGTTACTTCTGTCACTGCAACCCTGGCCAGGACTGCCTGGGCTTCTGGACGTGGGAGTGAACTGACAGCGCTGGCTCAGCTGCCTCTGTCTGCTGGCAGGGCAGATGGCCCTTCCCTCCCTCACTATTTTGTGTACTTTTCCCCAAAGTTTACCTCCTCAATAAAAAGACACTGCCTGACACGCTTTCCTTTCTGCCACTTCCAAATTCTCTTTGCCCTGGAATAGCCCAGGAATCTCAAATAGTCAGGCTCTGATATCTTGGATCCCCTAAAATCATTGCCTGTGGGCTCTCCTTTGCACGATGCTGCGAACTCCCCAGTGGTTAGCATTCTACATGGAAGCAAAGTTTGTCCTGGGGAAATCTCAGGCCATAGATCTGACCTGTCACCAGAGTCCCTAGAGCAGCATAGGGCCCTGGCCACCATAAAAGCCATCGAAGCTTCGCTTCAAGAATTATAGGTCTAGAGGACTCTCCTCCTACTTCCTCAAGTCCCAGTAGATAACTAACACTCCTGGTATTTCTTCTCTGAAGATAAACCTTGTAAACCAACAAGTATCTCAGAGAGGTCTCAGTTTAAAGGCTTATTTTGCAAATGTTAAGGTCCATGGTCTATGACACAGCCTCAGGAGGTCCTGAGAACATGTGCCCAAGGTGGTTTGGTTATCGCTCAGTTTTATGCATTTTAGGGAGACAGAAGTTACAAGTTAAAAACATAATCAATACATGGAAGGTATATACTTGTTTGGCCTGGAAAGGCAGAACATCTTGAATGAGGTGGCTTCCAGGTTATAGGTGGAGTCCAAGATTTCCTGATTGGCAACTGGTTGAAAAGTTAAGCTTTGCTCCTTAAGAGTTTGAAGTCAGCATAAAGAAATTATCGAGTTAAGACAAGGGGAGTTGTGGAAGCCAAGGTTCTGACCATGTAGATGAAGCCTCCAGGTAGCAGGCTTCAGAGAGAATAGATGGTAAATGTCTCTTATGGGACCTTAAAGGCGTCAATCTCTCTGGAAAAGATCTAGTTATGGAAGGGGATTCTGTACAGAGGACACATTTCCCACAAGAGACAGCTTTGCAGGGCCATTACAAAATATGTCAAATAAATATATTGTGATGTGAATTACTTTGATTTCCTTCAGGGCCTGTGATCTGCCATGGGATGCTATACCACAGTCAAGCTGGAATTTGGTATCTTACTGCTACAGAGTCTGTTGTCAGTCTTTTGAGTTAGTGCTGGTCAGTTAGTGCTTTTTGAGTTTTGTGCCTAAATTCAAAAGGCAGGAGGGTAAAAGGAGGTGTATTCAACTTTGCCTTTCCCATCATGGCATGAAGGAGTTTTTCAGGTTTCTTTGGGATCGTGTTGGCCAAGAGAAGGGTCTATTTAGCCAACTGGGATGCTTAGAATTTTATTTTTGGTTTCCATTCTCCCCTTTCTGGCCAAGATTTGCCAGAAGCAACATCAATGGCCAAACTTTTATTTTGTTGTGTATTGTTGCCGCAGTGGTGTGGCTACCTGGCCTGCATCCATCCTGTCCCTTGCTGGGACCCCCATAGCCAAGACACTTAGATCCAAAAGACTCATAGTCAATGTAAGCATTCTAGGCCAGGCAGGAGTGGAAGTGTGCAGGCATTCATCAAACCTTTAAAATCTTCTAAGTAGTGTTAGAGCCAAAAAGTCAAAAGGCAAGTTTGCAGAACTGATTTATCTATAAATTTTATGCATTGAGCTACTGCAGTCTTGGTTTTAGTTACAGACTTGTAGCAATTAGCTGTGCAGAACATAAGCATTTTGTTAAAACCATTTAAATTAGGGAGTTTAGAGACTTTTGTTGTATTGCAATGCTTTTTGCAGTCTTTTTAGTAATTTGTTCTAAGATGGCTAATAAAAAATAATAAGATCTCCCCAGGCACAAAAACTATGCATAATTGTATCTATCTATCTTCATAAATCTCATAACTGGGAGTACTATACTCAGGAAGCTTTGTTACTTGATATCCTCTGGGCAATTTTCTTTTAACTCTATAGGAAGCAGGAAATTCTTTATGGTTGGGGTAGACAGAAAGGGGCCACATAATGACCCAGGAGGAAAAGTCTCTCATTTTGTCAGCTGTTTAGGCATCTGAATACCCGCCCTTGAGGTGGAGGGTCTGCACTAATTCTATCCCTCAGAATCCATACTTACAATCCCACATGTCCACTGCTTCTGCAGTAATCCCTGGGTCTAGAGGAAAGGTGCTTATATTTCCCCTAGAGGTAAGTTTTACTAGTGGGACATTAGCAATGAAAGTAGATTCAGGCCGGGCGCGGTGGCTCAAGCCTGTAATCCTAGCACTTTGGGAGGCCGAGACGGGCGGATCACGAGGTCAGGAGATCGAGACCATCCTGACTAACACGGTGAAACCCCGTCTCTACTAAAAACTACAAAAAAAACTAGCCGGGCGAGGTGGCGGCGCCTGTAGTCCCAGCTACTCGGGAGGCTGAGGCAGGAGAATGGCGTGAACCCGGGAGGCGGAGCTTGCAGTGAGCTGAGATCCGGCCACAGCACTCCAGCCTGGGTGACAGCGCGAGACTCCGTCTCAAAAAAAAAAAAAAAAAAAAAAAAGAAAGTAGATTCAGCCCAGTGGGATTCTAAATAAGTTTTAAATTTTGGAGCTTTCAGGTACAGAGAGAAAGGGAGTATTTGTTGCTTTACCCAATTTTGTAAGCTATAAATAGCTCAAAAAGAAAAAGGGGTTTTTCGTGGGTTTCCCGCCTGCCGCAGCGTTAAACCATAATCATGGTGGACACGATGGAGTTGCCCAGGTTGCGCATCAATGCCGGAATGCTAGCTCAGTTCATCGACAAGCCTGTCTGCTTTGTAGGGAGGCTGGAAAAGATTCATCCCACTGGAAAAATTTTTATTCTTTCAGATGGAGAAGGAAAAAATGGAACCATCGAATTGATGGAACTCTTTGATGAAGAAATCTCCGGAATTATGGAAGTGGTTGGAAGAGTAACTGCCAAGGCCACCATCACGTGTACATCTTATGTCCAGTTTAAAGAAGACAACCATCCTTTTGATCTTGGACTTTACAATGAAGCTGTGAAAATTATTCATGAGTTTCCTCAGTTTTATTCTTTAGGGATTGTGCAACATGATTGATCTTGATGGAGTTTCAAATGAGCTATATTAAAGACTATTAAAGGAAGCCCCTCTTGTTTGAGGGAGAGATTTCTGTGCTTTCTGACATTTAATTTGCTCTTTTTAAGGTATTCCAACCTAGAGTTTTTGATGGAACCGATATATTGACGGTTCTCACCTAAGCCCTTTCATAAAGAATTGCTACTCCAATATATGGTCAGATTAGATGCAAGAATAAAGCAGTTGTCTGAGTTTAGGTTTCTATTTTATTAATAAAAACTGAAATGGTAAAAAAAAAAAAAAAAGAACAGAAAAGAAAAGAAAAAGGGATTTTTGTTTGTCTGTTTTTTCAACTGTGGAAAACAAAACAAAAGGACATAAGCCCTGCCTGGCTCTGACAATGACAGGAAAGGGAAACGGACAAATAAGAAGTAAACATTTAAATTGTGCAGTATTAAGGCACAGAACAATGATTTTAATTTGGATAGAGGACTGTTGCCAGGCTGGAGTGCAGTGGCGCAATCTCGGCTCACTGCAATCTCTGCCTCCCGGGTTCAAGTGATTGTCCTGCCTCAGCCACCTGAGTAGATAAGATTACAGGCGTGTGCCACCACACCCGGTTACTTTTTGTATTTTTAGTAGAGATGGCATTTCACATGTTGGCCAGGATGGTCTTGATCTCCTGACCTCATGATCTGCCCGCCTTGGCCTCCCAAAGTGTTGGGATTACAGGTGTGAGCCACCGCACCCGGCCGAGGAAAAATTATTAAATTAGTATTTATGCTTTTGAATATAGGTCTTGTCCAGTGTGATTAAAAAAATTTTTAGCCAAATTAAATTTAAAAGTTTAATTGAGCAATGAATGATTCACGAATCAGGCAACCTCATGAGCCAGAATAGGCTCTGAGACTCCAGCACAGTCACGTGGTGGAAGAAGATTTGTGGACAGAAAAAGGAAGGTGATGCACAGAAAATACAAGTGAGGTAGAGAAAAAGCTGGGTTGTTTACAGGTTGGCATTTGCCTTATTTGAACAGTTGAACAGTTGGCTACATCTGATTGGCCAAAACTCGGTGATTGGCACAAGTGTAGGCTACAGTATATACCTCCATTTGTTCACAATATACAGAGAAATCTTCAGGCCAAACTTAAAATATGTAAGGAGGCAGGTTTAGGCTAAACTTGATCTAACAAGTGTAGCATGAAAGCAGTTTATTTTGGCTGTTATCATCTCTCAGTTCTGAGGATGAGGTTTTGGTTAACTTAAGTTTGCTGCCAGATAACAGCATTGACATTTAAGATTTACTAGGAGTCAGTGCTCCTTTGAGATGAGATAGGAGTACCCAGGAGTCAAACCCCTTCAACTTAACAGCACAAGAGCTAGTTAACATATCTGATAAAGACCCTATTTAATGGGAATGGAGGGAGTCTCTCAACTGATGTCTAACCATCAGGCTGGAGGTGATGATACTAAAGTTTATCTTAATTGGAAGCTATAGAAAGATTCTATAACCTTGGGGTGATTAATTTTTATAGTTCTGATAAGCCTCCAGCAATAAATTTAAGTCAGAGGCTTAAGTTAGGATTTGATTTTTGAGACTGTTTGTCAAAGTATGTTAAAAGACTCAAAACATTTTATTGAAACAGAACCACAGATCATTATAAAATAATAGTTATTCACTTAACCAAAGTGATAATAAAAAGACTTTATTTTTATTGTTATTATTTTTGAGACAGTCTTACTCTGTTGCCCAGGGTGGAGTGCAGTGGCCTGATATTGGCTCACTGCAACATCTGCCTCCCTGGTTCGAGGGATCCTCCTGCCTCAACCTCCTGAGTAGGTGGGTTTACAGGTGCAAGCCACCATGCCTGGCTTATTTTTGTATTTTTAGTAGAGATGGGGTTTCACTATGTTTCCCAGGCTGGTCTCAAACTCCTGGCCCCAAGTGATCCACACATCTCGACCTCCCAAAGTGCTGGGATTACAGGCGTGAGCCACCATGCTGGCCAAAAGACTTTAAAAGCTGTAAAAACCTTAACTCTTTTAATGTTTAGTTTTTAAAAGTAATTTTTTAAAAACCTAATAAAAACAACATAGGAATTATCTTAAAATTTTTGTTTCTTAGGCTAGTTGCCAAAAAGAAGGAAAAAAAAAACTCTTCTTTTTTTTTTTTGAGACGGAGTCTCGCTCTATCGCCCAAACTGGAGTGCAGTGGCCTCAGCCTCCCGAGTAGCTGGGACTATGGGCGCCCGCCACCTCGCCCGGCTAGTTTTTTTTTTTGTATTTTTTTAGTAGAGACGGGGTTTCACCGGGTTAGCCAGGATGGTCTCGATCTCCCGACCTTGTGATCCGCCCATCTCAGCCTCCCAAAGTGCTGGGATTACAGGCTTGAGTCACCGCGCCCAGCAAAAAAAAACTCTTCTACAGTGATTGTTTTGAGAGAGAAGAGACAGACCCTCTCATATTGTTTTATATTGTTTTATATTGAGAAAAAGAAAGAGAAGCAAAATTAAAGGCAGGTAGCCCGGTGCCTGGGAACTAGACCTGAAACCAAGGAACCAGACCCAAAACCAGGCCTGGGCCTGCCTGACCTAAGCCTGGTAGTTGAAGATCAACCACTGACCTAACCGGTTATGTTATCTATAGATTCCAGACATTGTATGGAGAGGCATTGTAAAAATCCCTGTCCTGTTCTGTTTCGTTCTGATTACCGGTGCATGCAGCACCCCCAGACACGTACTCTCTGCTTGCTCAAATCGATTATGACCCTCTCACATGGACTCCCTTAGAGTTGTGAGCCCTTAAAAGGGACAGGAATTGCTCACTCGGGGAGCTCAGCTCTTGAGACAGGAGTCTTGCTGATCCTCCCGGCTGAGTAAACCGCTTCCTTCTTTAACTTGGTGTCTGAGGAGTTTTGTCTGCAGCTCGTCCTGCTACAGTTTTTCCTTATGGGAAGCCCATTTGGATAACCTGAATGTCAGACTTGCTAAAAAGATAAATTAATCAGACACACAGAAAGAGTGTGTCCTGGATTGAGTGACCACCATATTATAGAGGCCTTGAGGAGGGACATATGTGACTCTTAGCTACAGCATGGGAAGTTGTCTGGTTATGTTGACCACTTTAGACATACCTTGGGGTTCAGAAAACAATACCCCAGAGTGATAATTATGAACCCAGAAAATCTGAGACAGGTCTCAGTTAATTTAGAAAGTTTATTTTGCCAAGGTTGAGGACCTGCCCATGACGCAGCCTCAGGAAGTCCTGACATGTGCCCAAGGTGGTCAGGGCACAGCTTGGTTTTATACATTTTAGGGAGACATGAGACATCAATCAACGTAAGTAAGAAGTAAGAAGTTGCCTGGAAAGGCAACTTGAAGGAAAGGCAGGAAGACTGGAAGTTGGGAGGGAGCTTCCAGGTCACAGACTGGTGAGACACAAATGGTTGCATTCTTTTGAGTTTCTAATTAGCCTTTCCAAAAGAGGCAGTCAGATATGCATCTATGTCAGTGAGCAGAGGGATGACTTTGAATAGAATGGGAGGCAGGTTTGCCCTAAGCAGTTTCCAGCTTGAGTTTGCCTTAATGATTGTGTGGGGCCATGGTATCTTCCTTTCAGGTAACCAAAGGAGCAGCCTCAGAAATGAAAGCTTCTGTTTGGCCTTCTCCTGCCCTCCTGTTTCTCAGTGCCATTTTCCCTTTAGGCTGGCTATAAAAACTAGAATCTCTCTTCCCCAAGCTGAGTCCCAGAAACCAGAGCCTCTTTTTCTCAAATCCAGCCATAAAACTTAAAAATATTTCTCTAATTTTTCTCCACTTTTCTCTGGCCATGAAGAAATTCTCTGAACTTCCTTGTTGGACTATAGGTTATAAGACTCCTATACCCAGAAGGAAGGAGATGCATACTCAGGGAGGTGAAGAAGAATCTAGACAGACAGGCCTTGCTCCTTTCCCCACACCGTCTACTAGCATTCAATTACATCTTTAATTTTTTACATGGCTGTTCATACTTTGTTGAACCTAAGCATAAAAATGAACAATTTTCCCTGTATCTTGGGTCTTTACTCTGAAAATTCTCACATATATATACTAAACAAATCTATATGCTTTCTTTTCAACCAATCTGTCTTTTGTGAGTTGATTTTTTTCAGCAAACCTTTGGAGGGCTCCTGGCCCCTAAATATGTTAGAAAAAGCCAAGAGTACAGAATTAAGTTATACTGGAGGAAAATATGGCCTTCTTTTTTAATTATTATTTTTTAATTTTTAATTTTTTTGAGACAGGATCTTGCTCCGTCACCTAGACTAGAGTGCAGTGGCGTGATCTTGGCTCACTGCATTCTTGACCTCATGGGCTCAAGCAATCCTCCCACCTCAGCCTCTTGAGTAGCTGGGACTACAGGCATGTGTCACCAGGCCTGGCTAATTTTTTTAAAAATTTTCTGTAGAGATACAGTGTTACCATGTTGCCTTTGCTGGCCTTGAACTCCTGGGCTAAAGCATTCCTCCTGCCTCAGCCTCCCAGAGTGGCTGGGTTTACAGATGTGAACCACTATGCCCAAAATATTGCCTTCTTTAAAAATTTTCAGGATAAAACATTTTATATCAGGCCATAAAAACAGATTTAGAACTGGAAGAAAAAGAAAAAAAAAAGTCACAGAAGCCAACAAAATTTGAAGGAGAGCATCCCAGGCCTTTCCAAAGGGATAAAAAGCTGAAAGCAGCAGAGTACGGCAGAAGTTGAACTTCTGAGATATCAATCTGAGAAATTTTTAAAAAGAAGCAGATTAGGGAAGTGGAGCAAGATGGCCAAATAGAAGCATCCAACAATTGTCTCTCTCACAATCCTCTCAGGAACAACAAATTGAACAACTATCCACACAAGAACACCTTCATAAGAACCAAAAATCAGGTGAGTAATTATAGTACCTGGTTTTAACACCATATTAAAGAAAGAAGCACTTAAGAGGGTAGGAAAAACAGCCTTGAATCACCTACATCACCCTTACTTCATCCCCTGGCAGTGCATAGAGAGACTCTGTGCACTTGGAAGAGAGAGAGCACAGTGAGTATCGGGGGCTTTGCATTGGAACTCAGTGCTGCCCTGTCATAGTGGAAAGCAACATGGGGCATAACTCAGCTGGCACCCACAAAGGGAGCATTTAGACTAGCTCTAGCCACAGGCAAATCATCCATCCTAGTGTTGGGAACCTGAGTTCTGGCAAGCCCTGCCATTATGAGCTAAAATGCTCTGGGGTCCTAAATAAATATGAAAGGCAGTTTAGGTCATAGGACCTCAATTTCCAGGCAAGGCTTGGGCTATGCTGGCTTCACGTCTGAACCAGCATTGTCCCAGTGGTGGTGACCACAGGGGTGCTTGTGTCAACCCTCCCCCAACTCTAAGCAGTCAGCTGAGAGAGACTTCATTTGTTTGGGGGAAAGTAAGGGAAGAGAGGAAAATCTCTGCCTACTAATCCAGGGAACTCTCCTGGATCTTACCCAGGTGTTGTGCTGGGCTCAGAGCCAATGGACTTAGGAGACACACAACCCAGTTAGATACCGGTTGGGGCAGCCAATGGAGTGTTTGCACCACCGCTCCCCCAACCCCAGGCAGCACAGCTCACAGCTCCAACAGAGACTCCTTCCCATTGCTTGAGGAGAGAAGGGAGAGTATAGAGGACTTTGTCTTGTAACTTGGATACAGCTCAGCCACAGTAGAATAGGGCAACAGGCAGAGTCCTGAAGCCTGCATTCCAGTCCCTAGCTCCCAGACAATATTTCTAAACACACCCTGGGCCAGAAGGAAACTACTGCCTAGAAAGGAAGGACCCAGTCCTGGCAGGATTCATCATCTGCTGACTAAAGAGTCCCTGGACCCTGAATAAGTGGCAGCAGTAACCAGGTAGTACTCTCTGCAGGCCTTGGGTGAGACTCAGAGCTGTGCTGGCTTCAGGTGTGACCCAGCACATTCCCAGCTATGGTGGTTATGGAGAGAGATCCCTTCTGCTTGAGGAAAGGAGAGGGAAGAGTAAAGAGGATTTTGTCTTACAGCATGAGTACCAGCTCAGCCACAGTTCGGTAGAGCACCAAGTAGACTCCTAGAGTCCCTGATTCTAGGCCTTGGCTCTTGGACAGCATTTCTGGCCCTGCCCTAGGCCAGAAGGCAGCACACTGTCCTGAAGGCAGAGACTAAGGACTGGTAGAATTCACCACAAGCTGACTGAAGAGCCCTTGGGCCTTGAACATGGTGATAGCCTGGTAGTGCTTACCATGGGCCTGGAAGTGAGTGGGCCATGGTGGCCATGGCGAGAGACTCCTCTTCTTGAAGTAAGGGGAGAGAGATGTGGAAAGGACTTTGTCCTGTGGTTTGGGTGCCAGCTCAGCCACAGTAGAGTAGAGCACAAGGTAGATTTCTAAGGTTCCCAACTCAAAACCCTGGCTCGCAGACAGCATCTCTGGACCCACTGGGACCAAGGGGAACTCACTGCCCTTTAGGGAAGAACACAAGCCTAGTTGGCTTTGCCACCTGATGATTGTAGGGCCCTTGGTGCTTGAGTAAACACAGGCAGTAGCCAGGCAGTGGTCACTACAGGCCTTGGGTGAGACCTAGGGCTGTGCTGGCTTCAGGTCTGACCCAGCACTGTCCTAGTGGTGGTGACCACAGGGGTGCTTGTGTCAATCCTCCCCCAGCTCTAAGCAGTCAGCTGAGAGAGAGACTTCATTTGTTTGGCGGAAAGCAAGGGAAGAGAGGAAGAGTCTCTGCCTGCTAATCCAGGGAACTCTCCTGGATCTTACCCAAGACTACCAAGGTGGTATCTCTATGAGTTTGCAAGAGCCACAGCATTACTAGGCTTTAAGTGCCTCCTAAAGCAGATATGGCTGCAGTGACCAAAGACTTAGATCACAACTTTCAAGTCCCTTTGAATACCTGGAAACCCCTCCTGAGAAGGATGTGTACACACATGCCCAGACTGCAAAGGCTATAATAAATACCTCACTCTTCAATGCCCAGACACTGACAAACATCCACAAGCATCAAGACCATACAAGAAAACATGACCTCACCAAACGAAGTAAATAAGTCACCAGAGACCAATCCCAGAGAGACAGAGATATGTGACCTTTCAGAGAAATAATTCAAAATAGCTGTTTTGGTAACATTTAACAAAATCCAAGTAACACAGAGAAGGGATTTAGAATCCTATCAGACAAACTTAACAAAGAGATTGAAATAATTAAAAAAGAGTCAGACTGGATGCAGTGACTCATGTCTGTAATCTCAGAATTTTGGGAGGCCGAGGTGTGTAGATCACATGAGCCCAGGAGTTCAAGACCAGCCTGGGCAACATGGCAAAACTCTGCCTCTACAAAAAATACAAAAATTAGCAGGATGCGGTGGTGCACACCTGTAGTCCTAGTTACTTGGGAGGCTGAGGCAGGAGGATCTATTGAGCCTAGGAGGTCAAGGCTGCAGTGAGCTGTGATCATGCCACTGCATTGTAGTCTGGGCAACAGAATGAGACTCTATCTTAAAAAAAAAAAAAAAAAAAGCAGAAATCCTGGAACTGAAAAATGCAATTGACATACTGAAGAATTCATCACAATCTCTCTTTTTTTTTGAGTAGTGTGACACGATCTCAGCTCACTGCAACCTCTGCCTCCCAGGTTCAAGTGATTCTCCTGTCTCAGCCTCCTGAGTAGCTGGGATTACAGGCGAGCACTGCCACACCCAGCTAATTTTGTATTTTTAGTAGAGACAGGATTTCACCACATTGGCCAGGCTGGTCTTGAACTCCTGACCTGAGGTGATCTGTCCACCTTGGCCTCCCAAATTGCTGGGATCACAGGCGTGAGCCACCATGCCTAGCCAACATCACAATCTCTTGGCAGCAGAATTGATCAAGAGAAGAAAGAATTAGTGAGCTCGAAGACAGGCTATTTGAAAATACACAGTTTGAGGAGACAAAAGAAAAATGAATAAAGTAGAATGAAGCATACCTACGAGATTCAGAAAATAATCTCAAAAGGGCAAATCTAAGCTATTGGCCTTAAAGAGAAGGTAAAAAGAGAGATTGGGGTAGAAAGTTTATTCAAAGGGATAATAAGAGAGCTTCCCAAACTTAGAGAAAGATATCAATATTCAAATACAAGAAGGTTATAGAGCACCAAACAGATTTAATCCAAACAAGATTGCCTCAAGGCAATTAATAATCAAACTCCCAAAGGTCAAGGATAAAGAGAGGATCCAAAAAGCAGCAAAAGAAAAGAAACATGCAAAGGAGCTCCAATATCTTTGCAGCAGACTTCTCAGTGGAACCTCACAGGGCAGGAGAGAGTGGCATGACATAGTTAAGGTGCCAAAGGAGAATGCAACATTTAAGACTTCTTATAATTCAATTTTATTAAGAGTAAATTAACACTTTAAAAAAATCTTGGGCTGGGCACAGTGGCTCACGCCTGTAATCCCAGCATTTCGGGAGGCCCAGGCAGTTGGATCACTTGAGGTCAGGAGTTTGAGACCAGCCTGGCCAACACGGTGAAATCCCATCTCTAATTAGCCAGGCATGGTGGTGGTGCATGCCTGTAGTCCCAGCTACTCAGGAGGCCAAGGCAGGGGAATTGCTTGAACCAGGAGGCAGAGGTTGCAGTGAGCTGAGATCACACCACTGCCCTCCAGGCTGGGTGACAGAGCGTGACTCCATCTCAGGAAAAAAAAAAAGAAAGAAAATCTGTTGTTCTAATCAATTATTTAGTGCCTTAGTGTGTTTTTAATATCAAAGCCCAATCTCTAGAAAGATGATTACAATTTCCTTTTAATTATAGACACCTTAATCACATACAAAATTTCTTTCATAAGTTCTTTTATGAACCTGAACGTGATTTACACAGACCATTTATGACATGCTCAGACTTTCTGTTTTGTCCTAAGCATCCCTGTTTTTAAAATAACCAGTCATTTTACCATTTACCAGGGTAAAAGGAGGCATGTCCAACCTTGCTTTTTCCATCACGGCCTGAAGTAGTTTCTCAGGTTTCTTTGGGATCCTGTTGGCTAAGAGAGAGGCCTGTTTAGCCAACTGGGGGGCTTAGAATTTTATTTTGGTTTGGCCGGGCGCGGTGGCTCAAGCCTGTAATCCCAGCACTTTGGGAGGCCGAGACGGGTGGATCACGAGGTCAGGAGATCGAGACCATCCTGGCTAACACGGTGAAACCCCGTCTCTACTAAAAACTACAAAAAAAAAAAAAACTAGCCGGGTGACGTGGCGGGCGCCTGTAGTCCCAGCTAATTGGGAGGCTGAGGCAGGAGAATGGCGTAAACCCGGGAGGCGGAGCTTGCAGTGAGCTGAGATCCGGCCATTGCACTCCAGCCTGGGCGGCAGAGCGAGACTCCGTCTCAAAAAAAAAAAAAAAAAAAAAAAAAAAGAATTTTATTTTGGTTTACAACCTCCACTCAACTAACTGCTGAGTTAGAGTTGCTCTGTAAGGGCCATGTGACATTCTACTTACCGTTCACAGCTCTGTCCTGGGCTTACAAGTGAGGCTTAGGTCACAGGCACATGCTAACTTCTGGCAAAAAATGCAGAAGGCCACTGAGGGTGCCCCATGGTGTGATGGCCACTCCTGACTGTGGCCTGTAAAATCTGGTCCGTGCACTGTAAACTCCTAAGGTTTATCTGCAGAGAAGGAACACTGGCCACTGGCCACTGGCCACAGTTCATTTAATTCATTCTTTGTTTGTTTGTTTTCAGATGAAGTTTCACTCTTGTTGCCCAGACTGGAGTGCAGTGATGTGATCTTGGCTCACTACAACCTCTGCCTCCTGAGTTCAAGTGATTCTCCTGCCTCAGCCTCTCATGTAACTGGAATTACAGGTGCCCACCACCACGCCCAGCTAATTTTTGTTTTTTGTTTTTTTTTTTTGTAGTAGAGATGGGGTGCCCACCACCACGCCCAGCTAATTTTTGTTGTTGTTTTTTTTTTGTAGTAGAGATGGGGTTTCACCATGTTGGCCAGGCTGGTCTCAAACTCCTGACCTCAGGTGATCTACCCACCTCAGCCTCCCAAAGTGCTGGGATTATAGGCATAAGCCACTGCACCTGGCTCATTTAATTAATTCTATCAGCGGGAATAAAGGTAAATTCCATGTTCTTCCTCATAATAAGGTCTCGTATTGTCTTTACATATGTTTTTAGTGTTTTTACCTTTTAACTGTTAACTTTTGCATTTAACTAAACCTACAAAGCAACCCAAAAAGCCCAAAGTCCAAGATTTATCTCTGATCACTTCCTGGACTTTCCACACTTACTAGAGATCAAAGCTCATTCCCACTTTTCTTCCATTTGCCTTGTCAGTATTGCCAAGAAGTTTAATTTTGTTTCTTAAAAGAACACATAAGAATTCAATTCTCTCAAGTTTTAAAAACATATTACCCTCATATTGTTACTCATTTCTGTGCCTGCTGCTCTTTTCCTGAGTCTGACTCCTTCCCCCAGTCTCTGGGAGTGGTGAGAACATACACAGGCTTCAAAACCAGGCTGCCTGGTGTAGAGCCTTGGCTCTGCCACTTCATAGCTGTGTGATCTTGGATAAGTAACTCAACCTTTCTGTGCTTCTCTGTGCTTCAGTTTTCCTTTGTGTAAAATCAGGGTAATTATAGTAGCTCCCTCAAGATTGATGTGAGAATTAAATAACTTTTGGGCTCTGAACACTATCTTTACACATAGTAAGTATTCAATAAAGGTTTGCTGTTATTGTTATTTTTCTATACTATGTCCTTTTCATCAATGATCTTGCAGTTACATTTCTCAGGTGCTTTTAAATGATAGTTTATGTGGGTATAGATTTTTATGTGGATGGTTATTTATCATCAGCACTAACTTCCATTATTACCTGTTGTCCTCTGGCACTTGTTTTTCCTGATGAAAAGTCTGCTGTCCATCTAATCGTCATACCTTTTAAGCAATCTGTACTTTCTCTCGGGAAGATTTAAGAGTTTTCCTCTTCAGGTTTGGTTTTCTACTGTTCCATCATAATGTGTAGGTGTAAGTTTACTTTCACCTTTCCTGCTCTGTACCTCCTGTTACTTTTAATCTGAGGGATTCTGCCTTTCTCAAAGTCTATCAGTGTATTAGCTATTATCTCTTCAAATAGCACTTCTCTTCCATTTCCTTTGTTTACTTCTGGGACTCCTGTTTGAAGTAGTTTGGAACCTCTTCACATATTGTCTGTGTCTCTTAATGGCTCTTTTCATATTTGATTACATTATCATGTTTAATAGTCACTATTAGCACAGTTAGGATAATAAAGAAATGGGTTGTTTTATTTAAAGAGTGTTCAGGAAGTTATGTTTTCAAAATTCTCTCATAAAAACCATCATCTGCCTCATATCGCTCTTGTCTAATATAGAGCTGCCATTACAAAGGAAAAGGTGTCTGACTCAAGCATTCAGTTGATTCTGTTTGCCTTACATTTGGTTCATTGATAGGTTATCACTAAATCATGAAGACCTCTGGTCAACCCCCATACTCCTCTCTCTTTTTTTTTTTTTTTTTTTTTGAGACGGAGTCTTGCTCTGTCGCCCGGTCTGGAGTGCAGTGGCCAGATCTCAGCTCACTGCAAGCTCCGCCTCCCGGGTTTACGCCATTCTCTGCCTCAGCCTCCCGAGTAGCTGGGACCACAGGCGCCCGCCACCTCGCCCGGCTAGTTTTTCGTATTTTTAGTAGAGACGGGGTTTCACCGTGTTAGCCAGGATGGTCTCGATCTCCTGACCTCGTGATCCGCCCGTCTCGGCCTCCAAAGTGCTGGGATTACAGGCTTGAGCCACCGCGCCCGGCCATCTCTCTCTCTTTTAGTAGATAAGGAAACTAAGGGCAAATAGTTCATTGATTTCCAAAGAGACACGTCTGTGAATCTTATTTCCCCTCTAGGGCCATCATCTTTTCATCTTCTCCTTTGCTGCCACCTGAGACCAAACTAGCACCATCTCTCACCTGTACCATTGCAGTTAACTGTTCTTCTACACCCATTTTTGTTCTTTATTTCCACCCACGTGGGTCAGTGAAGCCAGAATGACCTCCTAAAAATAAAAATCTGATGATGATTTCCCCTCCTAAAACTCTTTTTAAAAAAATAGACTACTTTTTAGAGCCAGTTTTAGGTTCACAGCAAAATTGTCTAGATGTTCCACACTTTACTTACGCAATCACTTACTGAAGGACATCATGGTTGCTTCCAAGATATAGCAACTATAAATAAACCTGCTGTAAACATCAATTGTGCAGATTTCCGTAAGGACATAAGTTTTCATCTCCTTTAGGTGAATACCAAGGAGCACAACTGCTGGATTGTTTGGTAATAGGATGCTTAGCTTTGTAGAAAATGACTAAAACATCTTCCAAAGTAGCTGTATCATTTTCCATTTCTACTAACAATGAATGGATAGATCCTGTTGCTGAACATCCTCACCAGCATTTGGTGCTGTCAGTGTTCCAAATTTTTTTATTAGTATTAACATGGTATGTCTTTCTCCATCTGTTACTTTTAATATGTATGTGTCTTTATATTCAAAGTGGGTTTCTTGTAGACAACATGTTGATAAGTCTTTTTTGGTCCACCTTGACAATCACTGTCTTTTGATTGGTATATTTAAGCTATTGATGTTAAAGTGATCATTGATATAGTTTGATTGACATCTATCATATTTGTTACTGTTTTCTATTTGTTAAGCTTATTTCCTTTCTTCTCTTTCTTTTCCATGCCCCTTGCCAGCGGGGATCTATTTTTTGTCTTTCATTCTTTTTCTGCCTTTTACTGTTTTAAATAAACCTTTTATGTTATTCCATTTTCTCTTAGTTTTTGGCTATACTTCTTGTCACTTCTTTATAGTGATTGCTCTAGAGTTTACATTATACTTTTACAACTAATTCAAGTCAACTTCCAAATAACACTCTACCATTTCACAGGTAAAGTGAGTACCATATAAGAGCAAAATAATCCTAATTCCTTCCTCCTGATTTTATATCATTACTGTCATTTATTTCACATATATAAGCATATATAGACTATGATATATATGTAATACATAATGTGCATATATGTATAATATATAGAACATATACATAAGCATACACAATTGAATGCATTATTTCTGTTATTATTTTGAACCAACTGTTACTGTTAGTTCAATTAAGAATAAGAAAAATATAAGTTGGCCAGGTGTGGTGGCTCGTGCCTGTAATCCCAGCACTTTGGGAGGCCAAGGCAGGCAGATCACCTGAGGCTGGGAGTTTGAGACCAGCCTGACCAACATGGAGAAATCCCATCTCTACTCAAAATACAAAATTAGCTGGGCATGGTGGCGGGTGCCTGTAATCCCAGCTACTTGGGAGACTGAGGCAATTCTCCTGGGAATCGGGGAGGCAGGGGTTGTGGTGAGCTGAGATTGCACCATTGCACTCCAGCCTGGGCAACAAGAGCAAAACTCCATCAAAAAAAACACAAAAAAAGAAACAAGGAAAGAAAGAAAAGAAAGAAAGAAAGAAAAGGAAAAAAAGAAAGAGAGAGAGAGAGGAGAGAGAGAGAGAGAGAAAGAAAGAAAAAAAAAAAGAAAGAGAGAGAGAGAGGAGAGAGAGAGAGAGAGAAAGAAAGAAAAAAAAAGAAAGAAAGAAGGAAAAAAGTTTTTTTTTTTTTGAGATGGAGTCTTGCTCTGTCATCCAGGCTGGAGGGCAGTGGTGCAATCCCTGCTCACTACAGTCTTCACCTCCCAGGTTCAAGTGATTCTATGCCTCAGCCTCCCAAGTAGCTGGGATTACAGGCATGTGTCACCACACCTGGCTAATTTTTGTATTTTTAGTAGAGATAGGGTTTTACCGTGTTGGTCAGGCTGGTCTCAAACTCCTGGTCTCAAGTGATCCACTTGCCTTGGACTCCCAAAGTGCTGGAATTACAGGCATGAGCCACTGTGCCTGGCCTCTCCTTCACTTTTGAAGGATAATTTCTCTGGGTGCAGAATTTTAAGTTGGTGGTCTTTTTCTCTCAACACTTTAAATTTTGCACTCCACTATCTTTTTGCTTGCATAATTTCTGATTAGAGTTGGATATAATTCTTATCTTTGCTCTTCTGTAGGTAAGAATATTTTTCTCTCTGCTTTTTTAGAATTTTTCTTTCCTTTGATTATCTGTAATATAAAAATGATATGACAAGGGGTGGTTTTTTTTAGCCCTTATCCTGCGTGGGGTTTTCTGAGCTTTCTAGATCTGTGGTTTGGTATCAGACATTAATTGGGGGAAATTATCAGATACTGTTGTTTCAAATATTTCTTCTGTTCTTTTCTGTCTTTCTTCTCATTTCAGTATTCCCATTATGAGTTTGTTATAGCTTTTGTAGTTGTCCTAGTTCTTGGATATTTTGTACTGTTTTGGGTGTTTTTTTTCTCCAGTCTTTGTTCTCTTCACTTTTCAGTTTCAGAGGTTTCTACTGACATAGTCTCAAGTTTGGAATTCTTTCATCAGCCATGTCCGATCTGCTAACAAGCCCTGCAAAGACATCCTTTATTTCTGTCACAGTGTTTTGAACATCACTAGCATTTTTTTTCTTTTTTTTAGACAGAGTCTCGCTCTGTTGCCCAGGCCAGAGTGCAATGGGGTAATTTCAGCTCACTGCAACCTCTGCCTCCAGGGTTAAAGTGATTCTCCTGCCTCAGCCTCCCAAGTAACTGGGATTTACAGGTGTGCGCCACCACGCCTGGCTAATTTTTGTATTTTTAGTAGAAATGGGGTTTCACCATGTTGGCTAGGCTGGTCTTGAACTCCTGACCTCAGGTGATCTGCCCGCCTTGGCCTCCCAAAGAGCTGGGATTACAGGTATGAACCACTGCACCTGGCCTGTTTTTGTTTATTTTAGGATTTCTGTCTTGCTTACATTGTCCATCTGTTCTTGCACACTGCCTGCTTTATTCAGTATAGCCCTTAGCATATGAATTATTATTTGAAATTCCTTCTCTGGTAACTTCAACATTCCTGCAGTGCCTGTTTTTTCAAACTGTGTTTTTTGCCTTTTAGTATGCCTTGTAATTTTTTCGTGATATCCAAACATGGTGTATTGGGTATAAGGAAGTGCTATAAACAGGCTTTTAGTGTTGAGGTGGTAAGGTGTGGTGGGCAAAGGAAGTTATATTTCTTAAATTTTTCTCTTTGTCTCTTATTTAACAAGGACATTCTGGTCACATTGATATAGATTAGACTTCCAAATGAATTCTCCCCTTGCAGTGACTCAGGTTGTCCCTCTTCTTCTCACTGCCACCTCATGTCTTATCACTTTGTGCCTAGTCTCCTGTCTGCTCCAGTTCCCTTCAGCATTTCCCCATTTCATGTGATTTTGCTGTGACAATGAAATACTTTCAATTTCAAGGGATAGATAACTCAGACAAATGGAAGCAATGGAAGTGATTTATAAAAAGTCCAAGGTAGGATAGGCTTCAGGGTAGGTTTAATTTAGTTGTTCAGCCATGTTATACAAGACTTGCCTTCTTGGCCGGGCACGGTGGCTCAAGCCTGTAATCCCAGCACTTTGGGAGGCCGAGACGGGCAGATCACGAGGTCAGGAGATCGAGACCATCCTGGCTAACACGGTGAAACCTCGTCTCTACTAAAAAATACAAAAAGCTAGCCGGGCGAGGTGGCGGGCGTCTGTAGTCCCAGCTACTCGGGAGGCTGAGGCAGGAGAATGGCATAAACCTGGGAGGCGGAGCTTGCAGTGAGCTGAGATCTGGCCACTGCACTCCAGCCTGGGTGACAGAGCGAGACTCCGTCTCAAAAAAAAAAAAAAAAAAAAAAAAAAAAAGACTTGCCTTCTTTACCTTTCTCTTCTCTGTCTTCAGTCTTGTCAACTTCATTCTAGATCTTGCTTCTCTTAGGATGGCAAAGTGAGTCTAGAGATTCAGGTTTCATATCCTTATACCATCCTGCCCAGAGAGGGAGAGAGTGTCCTCTGTGGTGGCTCTCAGAGAAGTGAGAAAGTGTCTTTCCAGAAGCCCCAGTGAACATCCTTTGCATGTTACTGGACAACATTTGCCAGATGCCCTTCCTGAACCACCATCTGTGCCTGAGAAAGAGCATGCACTAGTTGGCTTAGGTCTGGGTTGTATGAACCAATACTGTGGAAAGAAATAGGATAACCTGATGGACTTTGACTCACACAGCTGAGAGTGCAATCACATTCTCCTTAAACATGTGAGACAAGTAGGCATCTGATGGAAAACCTGGACAGGGTGCGGACCAAGGACAGGGAAAATAGATGCTAAGTAGCTAAAAATGCCCACTACACTTGTACATGGTTATTTCAAAAATCCTAATAAAACACCATTTTTATTTTATTGCTCTACTGCTCTAGCCCAAAGACCAAGTCCAATCTGCCACTGTTTGTTGTTGTTGTTGTTGTTTAATTTTTTTATTTTTCGAGATGGGTTCTCCTTCTGCCACCCCAGCTGGAGTGCAGTTGTGTGATCATAGCTCACCACAATCTCAAACTCCTGGCCACAAGGGATCCTCCCACCTCAGCCTCCTGAGTCATTGGGGCTACAGGCATGAGCCACCACGCCCCATGGCCACCTGTTTTCTTTCCTTTCCTTTCTTTTTTTTTGAGATGGAGTCTCACTCTGTCACCCAGGCTGAAGTGCAATGTCACGATCTTGGCTCACTGCAAGCTCCGCCTCCTGGTTTCAAGCAATTCTCCTGCCTCAGCCTCCTGAGTAGCTGGGACTACAGGCGCGTGCCACCGCACCTGGCTAATTTTTTGTGTTTTTACTAGAGATGGGGTTTTACCAGGTTAGCCAGGCTGGTCTTGATCTCCTGACCTCGTGATCTGCCTGCCTCAGCCTCCCAAAGTGCTGGAATTACAGGCGTGAGCCACCACGCCTATTTTCATTAGCAGCTTTATTGAAACAGCCATGCTCATTTTCAAAGTTTTGTGTATGGCTGCCTTCACACTACAATTAAAAATTTGAGAGTTGAGATAAAGATTGCATGGTCTGCCAAATGAAAAATATTTACCACCTGGCCCTTTTCAGAAAAAGCTTACAGATCCCTGGTCTAAAAGAGTAAATTTATTTTGTTTTATTTATGTATTTATTTTTGAGACAGCATGTTGCTCTGCTGCCCAGGCTGGAATGCAGTGGTGCGATCTTGGCTCACTGAAACCTCTGCCTCCTAGGTTCAAGCGATTCTTGTGCCTCACCCTCCCGAGTAGCTGGGATTATAGGCACCTGCCACCACGCCCAGCTAATTTTTGTATTTTTAGTAGAGTTGAGGTTTCACCATGTTGGCCAGGCTGGTCTTGAATTCCTGACATCAAGTGATCCCCCTGCCTCAGCCTCCCAAAGTGCTGGGATTACAGGCGTGAGCTTGCCCCCAGCTTAAAAGATTAAATCTAAACTCCTCCTGGATTTCAGTCCTCTGTCATCTACCCTAACTTTACTGACCTAATTTTATTGGCATTATTTACTGTATTTAAGCTCTCTAATCCAATCAAATCAGTTTATTCATCCACCCTAAATATTGCACAATCATTGTCCACTTTTCTCTTTTCTTTCGTTCATGCCTAATCCACCCTGGAATGCTCTCCTTCTGTCTCATGTATCTTCAAAGGCCCATCTCGAGTCCATGGAGCCTTCCTTGTTACCTTTGTTGGCACAGAGGCCTTCTTTCCTACCTTTATTGCCTGTATCAGTCATACACTGAGGCAGTCTGAGTCTGTATACATTTTATAAATATGTCATATGTATACCATCTTTTTTGTTCAATTTAATGTAAGCCTCCTGAATATTAGTCTTGGTGATATAATAGTTTCTATAAGGTATCCCTTATAGAATTTCAAGTAACGGTGGACCAAGAGAAGGCACTTAACTAATAATTACTAGTCCTGTCAAACTCTACCTCACACATATCCACAATTAGCCCACTTCTCTCCGGCTCACTAACTACTTGATTCTGAGCCCATTTACTCTCATCTGGCCTGTGCTAGCCTCTCACATGCCCCCTACCCCCTTTGCCCCACTGCAGTTTTGTTCCCACACAGCAGGTGGACCGACTAAATGTTTAAATCAGTAGGTGTTACTTTCCTACTTAAGATTCTCTGCCGGGTGCAGTGGCTCACGCCTGTAATCCCAGCACTTTGGGACACTGAGGTGGGCGGATCATCTGAGGTCAGGAGTTCGAGACCAGCCTGGCCAACATGGTGAAACTCCGTCTCTACTAAAAATACAAAAATTAGCCAGGTGTGGTGGCACACACCTGTAGTCTCAGCTACTTGGGAGGCCGAGGCAGGAGACTCACTTGAACCCAGGAGGCAGAGGTTGCAGTGAGCCAAGATGGCACCATTGCACTCCAGCCTGGGGGACAAGAGAAAGACTTTCTTTCAAAAAAGGAAAAATAAGATTCTCCACTCCTATGATGTGTCTTAGAAAATAAGTCATGAATTGTCTCTGCCTACATCGTCTAGTTCATCTCTTTCTGCTTGTCAGCAGTCCCTCTGCTCCAGTTTCTCTCTGCTCCCTCTGCGTGGAATGCCCTTCCCTTAGCTCAAGAATGTCTGACTTCTCGTGATTGGGTCTTGGCTCTCTTCTCCTTGCCTGACCACCAATTTGAATGGGCTCCCCACTTCCTGTCCATTAGATCACATCATCCAACTTTGCTCTCCTCCTGGCCCTGATCTCAACCCCAGTTTGTCTTGTTTACTGTTAACCCTCTGAGTATAAGCCCTCTGAGATTAGTGATTCTGTCCCATTGGTTCACACCTGTATTTCCAGGTCCTAGAATGTCCCAGCACATAAGAGGGACTCAACAGCTCTTTGTGGCATAAATGAACTAAACCATTCATAGATTTATTCTCTTTTGAAATAAAAAGGAATACACTGTCACAAAATGTATTCACTGTCACAAAATACATTTACCATGTGCCTATTCTCATGGTTTTACTTCTTAGGGTTTTGCCAAAGAATCTGCTCTTAGGGGTTGCATTACGTTCACTGTCACAAAAATGCATTTGTATTCACTATCACAAAAATGCATTTACCATGTGCCTATTCTCATGGTTTTACTTCTTAGGGTTTTGCCAAAAAATCTGCTCTTATGGGTTGCATTAGGTTCCAATGGCTGCCATAGCCAAGTGGCACAAAATGAGTAGCTTAAAACAACAGAAATGTATTCTGTCACCATTCAGGAGGCCAGAAGTCCCAAATCAAAGTGTGGGTAAGCTTAGTGGCTCCTGGAGGCTCTGAGGGAGAAACCTCCCCATGCCTCTTTCTTAGCTTCTGGCGATCCCGGCAATCCTTGGTGTTCCTTGCCTGGTGGGTGCATCGTTCCAATCTCTGCCTCCATTTTCACATCACTTTCTTCTCCGTGTGTCTCTGTGCGTGCTGTTTTGACTCTTACAAAGACAATCATTAGATTTAGGGTCCACTGTAATCCAGTGAGGTCTCGTCTTGATCCTTAACTAATAACATCAGCAGTAACTCTATTTATATACAAAGCCGCATTCTGAGGTTCTGCATGGATATGCACTTTTCAGAGACACTATTTGCCCCACGCTACAGCTTTAGAATACAACACTGAAACTTACAATCTACTCTTGCTGTAATGTAATGCACATACGTTGTTTTTTGGATGGCCAGTGACCAGGATCACCCTTCCCAGGAGCACCCCAACTTCCTATTGCATCTTCTAGTTGGAGGACAATCGTGACTGGAATGCAACTCAATATTTCTCATCCCCTCTCTGCAACCAAGGAGCTACATGTGACCCAGAGTAAGACAACTGGACTCCTGGGATGACTTCTTCTTCCAAATTTATGCTATTTTATGTTTTGGCAAACTTTCAAGAGAGCTTTCATTCCATACTAAATTTCCTTTTTTTTAGAGAGAGAGGCTCTCTATCAATCACCCAGGCTGGAGTACAGTGGTGTGATCACCACTCATCGTATGCAGCTTTGAACTTCCGGGCTCAAGCAATCCTTCCACCTCAGCCTCCCAAGTAGCTGGTACTACAGATGTGCACCACCATGCCTGGCTAACTTATTTATTTATTTATCTGTAGAGACACTGTCTCACTATGTTGCCCAGGCTGGTCTCAAATTCCTGGGCTCAAGTGATTCTCTTGCCTTGGCCTCCCAAATTGCTGGGATTACAGGCGTGAGCCACTGCACCTGGTCTCACATATTTTTAGTACTATAAATCTGTGAATGCCCAGAAAACATCAAGCAGTCTGGACTTTTGGAACTTCTCATCTTGAGTGGAGGCGCATAAGGAATGGGAAAATATTGGAACACATATACTGGAGGAGCAGCACCCAGATAAGATCCTTCAGTTGTTCATGCTGCCTGGACTCCAGGAATTGCCTTCATTCCTGGCTTGTGTCCTGATTTGGCTCTCCAGCCTCCCACCTATCCTCTGAGTTCCTAGCTAGCACCCTGTTAAAGTCTCTTTTTGCTTCAATTAATCAGAATCCATTTCTATCATTTGCATCCAAAGACATTCAACTATTACACCGAGATCCAAGATTTTTTCAGCACTGTCGCTGTTTTGCATATTTAGCTCTGAGTTCTGACATGCTGAGTTTACTACTATATGAGATACTACCTTCAAAATGTCAATTTCATCCAAACCCACACATTAGTGCAATTACAAGACAGTATATTAGCATTATTATTAATTTATTTATAACCCAGCTTGTTCCAAAAGGATTTCATTGTGTTAAATTATCCTACAGAGGTATGACAAGAAAAAAATACATTTAAAATAAGGAAGAAAAATGAGACAAAGGAAGAATAAGAGGTAGAAAAGTGAGACGAAGCCACAAGAGAACCTAATCCATAAAATGGTTACTGCCAAGGCTAGACAATAGGTAGGGGAAAGATGCAGTATCTTGAAAAGGTCTGCAGGCTACAGTTGTTGCCATGGTATTTGGCAACAATATTTTCTATTTTTCATAGTTCCTTCTCAACCCGAATTTCTGTTAAAAGCTTGCAATCTCTCGACATTAAAATGGGAGCATGAGAGAATTAAGCAGTTGCCAAATGGGAACTAACTGAATCACAGAAAAGAATACATTTGCTTAAAGTCTTTATGTTATTACTTTAAAAAAGGTAAAAACGCTGAGATATCTGCTTTAATCTTCATCTCTCTTTCTTTCTCTTTCTTTTGTTCCTTTTTGGTTAATATTAGTCAAAACCTTGAAGCTGTAGTGCCTTATTTCAAGTTATGATTTTTAAAATTTTGCTTTACACAATAGATGGACCCTGAAAAATTTATTCCGTTATCTGTTTTTACAAATTCAAACACTCTAAATGGAAGACAAACTATTTAAAAGAAGATTTATAGTCAATCTTTTTGCAAACAAGGCATTACATTTTTATTTATTATTTTAGTCATACAGGGTTTTCACATATTATAGAAATGTCAGTTCCCTTCTTGCAGTTTTTATCAAGAAAGCGAAGCCAGATTTTAAATGCAAATACTGCATAAAGATATTGCTCATACATAGTAACGTAGTAAACACAATCATACTGATCTTCATTATTGTAATGACGATTTTCCCATTTTAATATTTATTGCATTTTTTTCTCTCAAACCTTTTCCAAAAAGATCTGAGGCAACTATCGAATACATCAAAAGTGCCACCTAGTGCTTCCTTTGAAAATAACGCTTTTTTTTTGGTCTTCAGAAATAAGAACAAAACAAGATATAGAACACCCATGCTCGTAGGCTGGATCTTGCTTAAGTAGTTCTGCTTCCTAAAAATGAGTGCATTTGTTTTCAGCCAAAACATATTTTGAAAGAAGAATTTCGAAGTCAGTTTCCTTGACTGCGCTCAGACCTCCCAATAATGTTTGGTTTTAATTCTACATAGGGAGACATGGCATTAAGTAAAGGATGCTAAAGAAAGGAAACATAAAATGAGGAATTTCAGTAAACAAGAAGTAGCAGTAATTATTTCAAAAAGTATTTTCTTCCATCTCCCAGTAGGAGCTGGCATCTCACTAAGTTTAATTTCCATCATCATCATTATTATTATTTTTTGAGACTGAGTCTCGCTCTGTCACCCAGGCTGGAGTGCAATGGCACAATCTCAGCTCACTGCAACCTCCACCTCCCGGGTTCAAGCAGTTCTCCCGCCTCAGCCTCCTGAGTAGCTGGGATTACAGGTGCCTGCTACCATGCCCGGCTAATTTTTGTATTTTTGTAGGGACAGGGTTTCACCATGTTAGCCAGGCTAGTCTTGACCTCAGGTGATCCACCTGCCTCAGCCTCCCAAAGTGTTGGGATTACAGGCATGAGCCACCGCGCCCAGCCCCATCATCATTATTTTATGCCCCAAATTACTCCTCTTCCCCATTTTCCCCATCTATAAAGCACTGCGACATCATCATCACCACCACCACCATCAACCACACCCATCAGCTCAGTGCCTGTGGTGGTAGGCCTCAGAGCTGGTTGTCAACAAAACACACCTAAGCTTTAGTCTCTGCCCTCAAGGAGTTTAAAATTAACCTGGGAGGAGGAAGAGGAAAGGAAGAAGGAGGAGGACAACAACGAGGCTGAAAAGTATGTGTGCAATGATCAAACAGCAACATTAGATAAAAGCTTTCACCATTTTCCCAGTTCACAGACCAGAAAACTTTGGAACCATCCTCTCTCCTCTATCCAGTCCTGGTACTTGGATCCTATAGCGTCCTCCTTTGGAATGCCTTCCTGATTTGTTTTTTCCTTCCCTATTGTGGGTTTACTCCTCTACCTCATGCCTGGAAAATGGCAACAGACGTACCACTTGGCCTCCTTCCTCTCCTACTGCCAGGCTACCTTGCCTAAAATGCTGCCTTTAACTTTTCATTCTCTTCCTTAAGAACAAGTTGTGGTTCTCTGGTGCTTTTCAGACCATGGGTACGCATCTCAGAGCCTAGTTTTGAAGACCTTTACTAATCTACACAGACTATTCAATTCGATGAGCCATTACACTACAACACTAAATTTTCACTCCTAGAGTACAGGTCTCTGTTTACATTGGAAGCAAGGGGGCACATTATGCTTTCATTTCCTTTAAAAAAATTATTATTTTTTTTTGGTTTGTTTTTTCTTTTCTCTTGAGATGGAGTCTCCCTCTGTTGCCCAGGCCGCAGTGCAGTGGCACAATCTCAGCTCTCTGCAACCTCCACCTCATGGGTTCAAGCAATTCCCCCACCTCAGGCTCCCGAGTAGCTGGGACCACAAGTGCCCGCCATCACGCCCAGCTAATTTTTGTATTTTTTTTTAGTAGAGATGGGGGTTTTGCCATGTTGGCCAGGCTGGTTTCAAACTCCTGACCTCAAGTGATCTGCCCACCTTGGCCTCCCAAAGTGCTGGGATTACAGACGGAAGCCACCACGGCTGGCCGATGGTTTTTGTTTGTTTGTTTGTTTTTTGTTTTGTGGTATTTCTAGTTGCCTTTTATTTTTTTGGTCTCTTGTGTCATTTGCCTTTATAATATTTTCAACCTTTTTTCAGTTACTTCATTTTATTACTTACAACCATTCTCCCCATCCATGTACACTTTTTTTTCACTGGTGACCTTCCTCCTGGGGCATCACCTTCTCCTCCAATCTCTACTGGTTACTCTTTCATCTTGCCTCATAGCAAGTCACATTGCAACTTCTCTTTCCCGCTTTTTGGGTTTGTTTCACTGTTTCTTGAATCACTGGTCTTCCCCTTTCTTCGTTTTCTCCTTGTTTTGCCGCAGAATATTTTTAAGCAACTTCCCAAAAATGGGCAAATGGGAGGTAATTGTTTCAAGTCCCTGCATGTGTGAAAAATGTCTTTATTCCACCTTCATACTTAATTGTGCTTGCCTGGCCACACTATTCCAGTTTATAATCATGTTACCAATAACAGTAGCTATTTCCTTATTGTGTTTTAGTACCTTTGTGTTTTAGTTCAATTGTGCTGCTATAACAAAATATCATAAACTGGGTAATTTATAAAGAACAGAAATGTACTTTCTCACAGTTCTGAAGACTGGAAGTCCACAGCACGGAAGGTTCAGTTGTCTGGTGAGGGCTGTCCTCTGCTTCCAAGATGACCCTTATTGCTGCATCCTCCAGAGGGAAGGAACGTTGCGTCCTCTCATGGCAGAAGGCAGAAGGGCAAGAGAACTGAAAGCTGCCTGAAGCCTCTTTTATAAGGGCCTTCATCCCATTTGTGAGGAAGGAGCCCTTATGGCCTAACCACTTCTTAAAAGCCCCACCTCTTAATAGTATCACATTGACCAACAAGGTTTAATCTAACATCTGAATTTTGGAGGGGACACATTCAAACCATGGCATAGCGTTGCTGATGAGAAGTCCAATGTCAGTCTGACTCTTGTTCTTTGTAACATGGAAGATAAATTGTTCCTGTTGCAGTACTGTCAAGTCAAATCCTAACAACCCATTTCCCATTTCTAAAATTAAGACTCACAGGTCGCATTCTGCTTTTAGTGTTAACTAATGACATATCAGAGTCTGGCTCTGAAAATACAGAACTTCATAATTAAAAAAAAAAAGTCTAATAAAGAGGTGAAAAAGATGTTTCTTCTCCATAGCAACGAGAGAGAGGGAGAGAAAGAGATCGTTTCATAGCTTAAAACTTTGTAAAAGAATCTGATGAGGTAAGATGTTAAATGAACTCTCACAAGACATCAGTCTTATTTCCAGGGTGATATAAAGTCTTGCACAAATATTTCCAACTTCTACTAGCTTTTTCTGTTTTCTTTAAGTAAATTTATCATTGAAATTATTATTTGAACAAAGAAGTCTTGTAGGTGCTAGAAATTTTAGAAATTGTTGCCATATAGCGTAAGCATGACCTTCAACAACATTAGTAATTCTGGCTCATAGTCTTACTTGTTGGTTTGTTGCCCTGGTGCTAATGTAGTTGACACCTATGTCCCCAGTTATATAAACATTAACAGGGTTTCTCAGTCAAATGAAAAAGAGGATTGGCTTTCTCTCCTTTTCCTATTTGCATAATGGACAAATAAAAGTCTATTCTGCTAGAGTCTTCAACATAAAAAAAGTTTAAAGTCTTATCCTCGTTACATCTCCACAGAGATACCAGTTGCTTTAGCACTGTGACTTCTCAAACTAAGTGTTGGTTTTACAAGATGTTTTATTTAGGATACCTGAGCACTATTCACAACATGGTACCTTTTCAGTATTATTTGCAAGATGTATCGTTTAGATGTCCTTAGGAAACTTTGGAAGGGGGAAGGAATATTTGATATCGATGTAAAAAGGCGAAGTGGGGCCAGGCATGGTGGCTCACACCTGTAATCCCAGCACTTTGGGAGGCTGAGGCAGGTGGGTCATGAGGTCAGGAGTTCGAGATCAGCCTTACCAACATGGTGAAATGCCATCTCTACTAAAAATACAAAAATTAGCAGGGTGTGGTGGCAGGCACCTGTAATCCCAGCTACTCAGGAGGCTGAGGCAGGAGAATGGCTTGAACCCAGGAGGCAGAAGTTATAGTGAGCCGAGATCATGCCACTGCACTCCAGCCCGGGTGACAGAGCGAGACTCCGTTTCAAAAAAAAAAAAGGCAGGCCGGGCGCGGTGGCTCAAGCCTGTAATCCCAGCACTTTGGGAGGCCGAGACGGGCGGATCACGAAGTCAGGAGATCGAGACCATCCTGGCTAACATGGTGAAACCCCGTCTCTACTAAAAAAAATACAAAAAACTAGCCGGGCGAGGTGGCAGGCGCCTGTAGTCCCAGCCACTCGGGAGGCTGAGGCAGGAGAATGGTGTAAACCCAGGAGGCGGAGCTTGCAGTGAGCTGAGGTCCGGCCACTGCACTCCAGCCTGGGCGACAGAGCGAGACTCCGTCTCAAAAAAAAAAAAAAAAAGGCAAAGTGGAAGTTAAAAATTTACCCCTCTCTTCCTCATCCACACACATATACCAAGGTCCAAGAGGATGATGTCTAAGAAAATGCTTTGAAATATGGTAAAAAAATCTTCTTAGCAAAACCAAAATCATTTTCTATATTACTGTGGTATTAAATCTTTACTAAATGTATTGTTGTATAGAGTAACTAGCTCCACAACATAGACTAGTAGAAAAAAATAATGCTGTGGAAAGAAACTTTTTTCAGGTCTATATGAACCTTTATATCATCACTGAAAGTGATATAATAGACATTAGATAAACAGAATGGAATAGAGTCCAGGCATAGACCCGCACACAGAGGATCACTTAATTTGTCACAAAGGTGTCAATGAAATTCGATGTGGAAAGGAAGGGCTTTTCAATAAGTGGTGTTGGTTCAAAGGATATTTGCATTTGAAAATTGGATAAGTCTTATGAAATTATTCATTAGAAAGCTTAAACTAATTTATAGTCTCATCAACTTGATTGAAAAGTGCTCTGTGGTCTATTCATGTAAATGTTCAAAGATGTTTGCAAAGAATGGATATTTTGTTTATTAAGCACAAAGTCCTCTTTCTATGTGTGTGTATAATGCATTGTATTCATTATTCAAGCAACAAAGGTTTATTGAATGCCTTGTACATGCTAGGTACTGTTCTAGGCCCCAGGGATTTAGCCGAAGGCAAAGTAACCTACTTTCTTGGAGCTTACATTCTTGTAGGGGAAGACAGATAATAAGAGACAAAAATAATATAGTTTCACATGGTTGTGTAAGTTGTGTGAGGGAAAAACCCATCAGTTTAAGAGGATAAAGGCAGTCTGGGGTGAGGGCTCTATTTCAGATCAGGGAAGGCTTCTCTGCATGTTGAGAAGGAGGGAGCCACGTGGTCTGAGGGGAAGGCATGTGTCCCAGGCAGAAGCGCAGGGAGTATGTGGGAAAGGGTCAGAGGGAGGCCAGTGTGGCTGGAGAGTGTAGGGGATGCTCAGAGAGGTAAGTAGGCAGGGGCCATATCACACTGGATTTACTGAGCACAGCCTGATGTTTAGGCTTTATTTCAGTGTAATGGGAAGGCATGAGAGGCTCCTCAGTCCTAGTGTGGCATGATCTGGATTTATGCTTTTAAGAGATAATTTTGTGGTGTGGGGAAATGGAAGGGGACAAAAGAAGCAGAAAGACTGAGTTGTGGCCAGAGTGACAGTAGCATGGACTAGGTGGTAGCTGGGGAAGTGGTAAAATGTGACCAAACTTACGATGTATCTGGGTGATATAACAAGATGTGCTGATTGGATGTCAGAAGTGGGGTGGGGCCCAGGGAAAGAGAGGAATCAAAGGTGACTCCTAGGTTTTGAGCCTAGTACCTGGGTCAGTGGTAGTGCCACCAGCTGAGATAGAGATGACTGGGGAGGAGGAGAGTTGGGGCTGGGGTGCAATGGGAAGAAAAACTTTGGTATGTTTTGATGGAAACAACCCAGTGTGTCCATCAATAGATGAATGGATAAACAAAATGTGGTATATCCATACAGTAGAATATTATTCATCTATGAAAAGGAATGATATACTGATACATGCTACCACATGAATGAACCTTGAAAGCATCATGCTAAGTGAAAAAACCACACACAAAACACCCCATGTTGTATGATTCCATTTATATGAAATATCCAAAATAGGCAAATCTGTAGAGATAAAAAAAAAAGCCAGGGGTTCAGGTCAGTGAAAGAGTAACTGGGAATGATTGATTAATAAATACGGAGTTCCCATTTGGAGTGATGAAAAAGTCCTGGAGCTAGACAGTGCAGCTGGCTGAACAGCCCTGTGAATGTACAAATGCCATGGAATTGTACACTTTAAAATGGTTACAACGGTCAATGTTCTGTTCCATGTATTTTACCATAATAAAAAAGAATCTGAGACAACCAAAAACTTTAGGATGTATGTAGTGAAGCTGAGAGTTTAGTTTAAGATATACTAAATTTGAGATGCTTATCAGATATTCATGTGGATTTGGATAAAGGAATCTGAAGCTTGGGTGAGTTCAAGACTGGAGAAATCAATCTGGGAGTCAACAACATGGGGATGGCACTTAAAGACTGAGGACTGGCTGGGCACGGTGGCTCATGACTGTAATTCCAGCACTTCGGGAGGCCGAGGAAGGCAGGCAGATCACGAGGTCAGGAGTTCAGACCAGCCTGGCCAATATGGTGAAACTCTGTCTCTAATAAAAATACCAAAATTAGACAGGTGTAGTGGCGCGTGCCTGCAGTCCCAGCTACTCAGGAGGCTGAGACAAGAGAATAACTTGAACCCGAGAGGCAGAGGTTGCAGTGAGCCAAGATTGCACCACTGCACTCCAGCCTGGGTGACAGAGTGAGACTCTGTATCAAAAAAAAAAAAAAAAGACTGAGGAATAGTGAGATCCCCTAGGAAGGCAGTGTAGAGAGAGGAGAGGAGAGGAGAAAGGGAAGACTGCGTCCTGGGCTATCTCAACACTAGGAGGTCACAAACAGGAGGAGGCATCAGCAAAGCAGACTGGCCATACTGGACCCATAAAGTAGCAGAAAAGTTAGGAGAGCATGGAATCTCCAGAGTGCAGTGCCAAATGTGTCCATTGCTTCCTGGAGGTGGAGTAAGGCGAACATAGTTGGATTTTGTGTAATTAAGGTTCCTGCCGTCTTTACAAAGTTGTTCAAGGTGATTAAATGTACTGCTCAAATGTGCTTGATGACTTTTTTTGTCTATCAATTTCTGAAATAGATGTATCACAGTTTTCCCCCATCATTATAGATTGATTTTAATTTCTTTCTTGTATTTTTAACATCTTTGTTTTCTGAATTTTGAAGTTCTATATTGAGTGAATAGAAGTTCTTGACTCTCGTGTCTTGTTAGTGAATTGTGACTTTTATCATTTGGAAATAGCCTTCCTTTCTGTTAATATTTTAGGTATCTGTTTTGTAAACAGCATACACAGTAGTCCCCACTTAGCAGAGGGGAATAGTTCCAAGGTCCCCCAGTAGATGCTGAAACCTCGGGTAGTACCAAACCCGATTGCCACCAATCAGAACACATTTATTACCTTGTCTTCCACCCATAAACTTATGCCATTTCACTTAACAGAGGGGAATAGTTCCAAGCCCTCCAGTGGATGCTGAAGCCTTGGGTAGCACCAAACCCAGTTGCCACTGATCAGAACACGTTTCTTTCCTTGTCTTCCACCCACAAACTTAATGCCATTTCCATCTTAACTAAACACTTAGCATACACTGTGGCTGAGACTTTTGCAGTTTGAGGTGTGCCAGCAAAATTAGCATGAATTTTTTTTTCTTTCTTAATTTCAGGGATAGAAAATTCATTCGTAACACAGATCTTAACCTCAGCATACGATTTGTTTTTCTTTCCTTAAGTCGAGAACTTTCACCTTTTCACTTAAAGGAAGCACTTTACAGCTTCTTTGGCATATCCAAGTTACCAGCATGACTAGTCTTTTAAAATAAGGGTTACTTGGACACAAACCCTGTGATACCATGACAGTCAATCCGATAACTGAGAAGGTCAAGTGACTAAAGGACGGCTAGTATCTCCAGCATGGATATGCTGGGACAGAGGGGAGGTTCATGCCCCAGGCAGGGCTGGGCAGGGCAGTGTGGGATTTCACCATGCTATTCAGGACAGCTTACAACTGAAAACTTAAGACTTGTTTATTTCCAAATTTTCCATTTAATATTTTAAATGGACCACGGTTGACTATGGGTAACTGAAAATGCAGAACTGCTGCAGATAAAAGGGCCTACTGTAAATGCAGTCTTTGTAACCGAAATCAAGACTAAATTTTTACATAAAGGAGCACAGAACATGCAGCCAATTTTCAGTTGGGCCGAAAACTAAATTGACATAGAACAGATTAACAGGGGAAAAGTACACAAATTTATATAAATTTTACATGACATGAGGACCTTCATGGAAACAAAGGACCAAAGAAGTGCTACACCTACATACTAGAGAAGCAACTGTAGAAAAGTAACCAAGTTGGCCGGCATGGGGACTCAAGGCCTGTAATCCCAGCGAGTCCACAATTGGTGGGTTCTTAGTCTCGCTGACTTCAAGAATGAAGCCGTGGACTCTCGCGCTGAGTGTTACAGCTCATAAATGCAGCATGGACCCAAAGAGTGAGCAGCAGCAAGATTTAGTGCAAAAAGCAAAACAACGACCCTTCCACCAGGAGACCCACGTGGGTTGCCTCCGCTGCTTCGGGCAGCCTGCTTTTATTCCCTTATCTGACCCCACCCACATCCTGCTGATTGGTCCATTTTGCAGAGAGCTGATTGGTCTATTTTACAGAGAGCTGACTGGTCCGTTTTGACAGAGTGCTGACTGGTACGTTTATAATCCTTGAGCTAGACACAGAGTGCTAGAGGGAAAAGTTCTCTAAGTCCCCACGAGGTTAGCTAGACACAGAGTACCAATTGGTTTATTTACAAACCCTGAGCTAGACACAGAGTGCTGATTTGTGTATCTACAATCCCTAAGCCAGACATAAAACTCTCCAAGTCCCCACCAGACTCAGGAGCCCAGCCGGCTTCACCCAGTGGATCCCTCACCGGGCCGCGGGCGGAGCTGCCCGTCAGTCCCGCGCTGGCGCCCAGCCGGCTTCACCCCGTGGATCCCTCACCGGGCTGCGGGCAGAGCTGCCCGCCAGTCCGGCGCCGTGCACCCGCACTCCTCAGCTCCTGGGCGGTCTATGGGACCGAGCGACACGAAGCAGGGGGCGGCGCCCGTCGGGGAGGTTTGGGCCGCGCGGGAGTCCCCGGCAGAGGCGGGGCTTGGGCATGGCTGGCTGCAGGTCCTGAGCCCTGCCCTGCGGGGAGGCAGCTGAGGCCCGGCGAGAACTCGAGCGCAGTGCCGGCCCTTGGCACTGCTGGGGGACCCGATGCATACACCGCAGCTGCTGGCCCGGGTGCTAAGCCCCTCACTGCCCTGGGCCAGCGGCGCCAGCCGGCCGCTCCGGGTGCGGGGCCCGCTGAGCCCGCGCCAGCGCCCGCCGGAACTCGCGCTGGCCTGGACGCGCGCGGCCCGGGTTCCTGCCGCGCCTTTCCCTTCACACCTCCCCGCAAGCGGAGGGAGCCGGCTCCAGCCTCGGCCAGTCCAGAGAGGGGCTCCCACAGTGCAGTGGCGGGCTGAAGGGCTCCTCAGGTGCCGCCAGAGTGGATGCTGAGGCCGAGGAGGTGCCGAGAGTGAGGGCTGCTAGCACATTGCCACCTCTCACTAGCACTTTGGGAGGCCCAGGCGGGCGGATCACCTGAGGTCAGGAGTTTGACACCAGCCTGCCTAACATGGTGAAACCCCGCCTCTACTAAAAATACAAAAAATTAGCCAGGCGTCATGGCGCACACCCGTAATCCCAGCTACTCAGGAGGCTGAGGCAGGAGAATGGCGTGAACCCGGGAGGTGGAGCTTGCAGTGAGCCGAGATCGCGCTGTTGCACTCCAGCCTGGGTGACAGTGTGAGACTTCGTCTCAAAAAAAGAAAAAAAAAAAGTAACCAAGTCATGTGGGCAGGCTATAAGAAGATAAAAACTATTTTGACAAAGCCTATTTGTACAGGATTCTCTTGGCTATAACTCCCTGTTGAATGTTTCTTTTCTCCTGGTACAAGGAGGACATCTTTCATATGGGAGTTTTTACCTCCTGTTTCCAGGAAGAAAAAGGGAGATGAGAATGTGCATTTTTCATCTGCTATTTTTCAAGTGCCTTTAACTTAAAAATAATCCTTAGGCCAAAATGGCATATTTTTGCATGGCATATTCTGCCACACTTCAATATTTTCCTATTAAACAAAAAGTTTACACTCTCTGACTTCCTCCTTCCTCCACTGCTATCTCTACAGGGTAAGCACTTTTACCAGATTAGTTTTATTCTTAGTTCAGTATAAGTTTTACAGTTTGTTTTTTTTGGGGGGGGGAGAGCGGGGTGGGGCAGCGGCACTTACCCTTTTACTTGTATCCCACACTATATTTTTCTTTGGAGTACTTTTTGTCATTATTGTTTTGTTATAGCACATTTTGTAATTATTTTGGAGACTGTGTTTGTGGCAAAACTTCTGAGTCCCTGTATGTTCAAACATGTGTTCAGTGTTTTCACATTTGATTGTAAGTTTACCTCCATATAGGGGGACTTCCAAGTCAAAAACTGTTTTCCTCTCAGAATTGTGAAGATAATGTTCTGGTGTCTTCAGCAGCCAGGATTGTTGGTGAGAAAGTCTGATGCCCGTCTGCTTGTTGTTTATTTATGTGGAAATTTTCAGAAGGATTTTCTTTATCTGTGGGTTTCTTAAATGTTACTAGTACTTGCCAGTGGGCCCCCTTCATCTAAAAGTGTGCTTTCTTCAGCTCTGGAAAGTTTTATTTAATTTTTTCCTTGATGATTTAACCCTCCATTGATTCTTTACTTTTGTTCTGCAACTGCCGTTAGATGGATTTTCAATCACCTGGATTAATTCCGCATACCGCTCAAGTTCTTTCTTGTATCTCCCATTTACTTTGTCCTTTTAATTTCTTTTTCTTTTTCTTTTTTTTTTTTTTTTTGAGATGGAGTTTCATTCTTGTTGCCCAGGCTGGAGTGCAATGGTGTGATCTCCGGTCACTGCAACCTCCACTTCCTAGGTTCAAGCGATTCTCCTGCCTCAGTCTTCCTAGTAGCTGGGATTACAGGTGCCTGCCACTACGCCCAGCTAATTTTTTTTAATTTTTACAAAATATAAAAATACACCTTGGCCTCTCAAAATGTTGGGATTACAGGCGTGAGCCACCATGCCCGGCCTAATTTCAATTTTGAAAGTTTCTTACCTTTATTTTTCAGATCACTAATTTTATTTTCCATTGTATAGGTTCTACTGATCTTTCATTCATTCAACAAATATTTAGTGAGTTCCTAGCATGCTCCTCCACACCTGGATAATTTTTAAAAATTTTTTGTAGATATAGGGTGTCGCTATATTGCCAAGTCTGGTCTGGAACTCCTGGGCTCAAGTGATCCTCCCACCTCAGCCTCTCAAAGTGCTGGGATTACAGACATAAGCCACATGCCCAGCCTGTCAGTCAACATTCTTGATTATAAATAACAGATACTGGCTCTGGGTGATTTATGCAAGAAATAATTTATTGGCAGGCTTTAGGTAGCTCACAAAATTAACCAGAAGACTGAGAATCAGGCTTGGAAACCAGCAGGAACCAAGGAGGCCACAGTCTGGTCAAGTCATTGTTGCCTTGGCTGATAGCACCTCAGACTCAGGTCCTGAGGGGAGCAGCCTGTGCTCCAGCTGCCAAACCATGGTGCAGGTCATCTGCCAGGCAGCCAGTGACCACACGTGGGGGCAGAATAATGGCCCTGAATCCCCGGAACCTGTGCACATGTTCCCTTATGTGGCAAAGGGGACTTTACAAATGTGATTAAATTAAGGCATTTAAGATGAAGAGATGATCCTAAATTATCCAGGTGGGCCCACCCCTATGATTCCTTAAAAATAGACAGTCTTCCCCAGCTATGGCCAGAGGAAGACATGACTGTGAAAGAAGGGTCAGAGAGGTGCAACACTGCTGGCTTTGAAGGTGGAGGAAGAAGGCCAGGAGCTAAGAAACCTGGGTGGACACTAGTAGCCAGAAAAGCCTCCCCTAGAGTCTCCAGGACGGGATGTGCCCTGCCGCCTGCGGACACCTTGGTTGTAGCCCTGAGGGATCTATGGCAGACTTCTGACCTACAAAACAATAAAATAGCAAATCTGTGTTGTTTTAGGCCACCAAGTTTGTGGTAATTTGTTATGGCGGTGGTAGAAAATCAATACGCCACACATGGGCAGGACTTCCCTGCCATGATGCTGAAGTAAGGCAGGTTTCACAGTGGTGGCGGACCCTGCACATTTTTTTCTTGTAGGGCCGCTTGGCCACCTCCTAACACTTCCTCCTGCGCATGCGCCTCCCATGCCCCACTCCGCACCCCACCAACACTCCCCAGGCCAGACACTACTGATGTTTTCTTTCGCCCAGTTTAGGGGTGGGGGAAGGCCATGGGCCCCATGTTCTGGCTACAGCTCTTTAATAAATTATACTGTTGGTTGGTCCAGAACCACCTTCTGGATTCTTGATTATTGTAAATGTCTTTCTGAGTTTGGAATCTCTCTGGATTTATCTTTCCATTATTTTAATTTTTTATTTGGTTCATTTTTTGCAGCCGATTTTTTTTTTTTCCCCCTAAATCCCTGGGAGCACAGAACATGCAGCCAATTTTGGATGCGTGAGATTTTTTTTCCCACTCTTGTCAATGTTGATTTTATTTAACTTCTATCTACCTGATATTTCAAAAATGTTCTGATAATGGGCACCCTTTCCTATTTTCCAGTGCTAGGTGAATCTCATCTTTAAAAACAGCATGCTCCCCCTTGTTATTGTAAAAAAAAAAAAAAAAAAAAAAAGCCGGGCGCGGTGGCTCACGCCTGTAATCCCAGCACTTTGGGAGGCCGAGGCGGGCGGATCACAAGGTCAGGAGATCGAGACCATGGTGAAACCCCGTCTCTACTAAAAATACAAAAAAATTAGCCGGGCGCGGTTGCGGGCGCCTGTAGTCCCAGCTACTCAGGAGGCTGAGGCAGGAGAATGGCGTGAACCCGGGAGGCGGAGCTTGCAGTGAGCCGAGATCAGGCCACAGCACTCCAGCCTGGGCGGCAGAGCGAGACTCCGCCTCAAAAAAAAAAAAAAAAAAAAAAAAGACTGGGTGGAAGGAGATAGGATCCTATGAGCTCAGCTTACCATCTTAAGCCAATCGCTGCTCATTATTTAGACTGGTTCTGTACCTGGCACTCAGACAGAATGCAAAGGACTGGAACATTCTCAGAAGAGTGGGCCATGTGGTCCTGGTGCAATAGCAGGCAGTGAGAGACATGCAGAAGGATGGTGGGTTAGCACCAGGCCAGTCCAGGAGGAGGCAGATGTTGGGAGGGTCTGGGTTGGCATCAAAGAAGCCCTTGAACAGAAAGAGAAAAGACAGACCTCATTTCAAATCCTGATTTTGACCCTTGCCAACTATGTAAACTTAGGCAAGTTTAGTCTCTTTGAGCTTCCGTTTCTTCACTTGAAAAATGGGGATAACACCATCTGTCAGAGTGTTGCTGCAAGGATTAAGGAGATAATATTGATAAAGTTCTTATGATAGGCTTGGCGTGTAATACTATTGGATATTTCCTGAGTAAATTTACATGGATTAATCTGGTATAATCCTGATCATTAAGCCTATTACACAGATCAGGAAACTGAGGAATAGAGAATTTAAGTAAGCTGCTTAAGGTTATAACCATTAAGTGGCAGAACAGGGATTTGAACCTAGGCAGCCGGGCTCTGTCATCTCTTCATATAAACACCATGCCACAAAGCTCCCCTTGGGCAAGGACTATTGGGCTGAATGCTATTCTCTAGCTTTTTAAATTTCCTGTGCAGTTTTGGAGGTAGGGAGCCAGATTCATTTTATGAATTGGGATGGGATTGAGTCAGCAGGTTGTGATAAGTGGCCTCAGTAATAGGCAAGCTGCAGCTAGCAAGTCATTATAGGTTATTGTGTCTGTGTTTGTTTATTGGCTTGTTTGCTTTTATGATGTATTTATTTTTGTGGAGGTAACATTCACATAATAGTAACGGCACAAATATTAAGTGTGCAGCTGAAAGAATTCTTACATATGTATACACCTGTGTAATCACCATGTAGATCAAGAAAGAGAGAGTTTCCAATCTCATAGAAGATGCTGCCAAAGGTAACTAGTGTATGAACTTTTATTACTACAGGCGAGTATAGTCTGTTTTTAAATTTCATGTAAATGGAACATACAGTTTGTGCTCTTTCATGTTTGGTTTCTTTTACTCATTCTGTTTGTTATTTTGATAAAAAAACAAGATGCATTACAGGCTAGGAACTGGTGAGCAGATGGCCACCAGGAGCAGATAGCTAAGATCTCCCAGCATGGCCCCCCAGGGCCCTGTACACAGATATAAACCTTGGTGCAGCCAGCAGTGGGGGATGGAGATGGGGAGAAAAACCAGACTGGGTAGGGCTGCCATCTGCTCTGACACACCACTGGGAGGGCTCTCAGCATGCCCTGGGCCCCAGGGGAAAGTGTTCTTGGAACCTTACAGGTGTGCAGTGAATGTCAGTTCCTTTTCTCTTGCTGCGTGGTTCCCTGTGAGTCAGGTTTGAAGATGGGACAACTGCTGAGGTTTGACCTAGGGTGGCACATTCCTCGCCCTTTTGCAGCTGTGGTGGAGCAGAAAACTATGAATTGCCCCACACACTTGGGTGCAAGAGATGTGCACCCCTTTTTCCTGCCTCTGGGATCCCCTCTTCTTTGAGGAGCAGCGTATCTGCCTCTCCTGTGAAACAGTGGCTTCCATCACCTTCCTTTCTGGATAATTCCATTTCTTTCTTGAAGAGCCAAGAACTTACTTTCTTTCTTCCTTCCCTCCTCCCTTCCTTCCTTCCTTCCTTCCTTCCTTCCTTCCTTCCTTCCTTCCTCCTTCCTTCCTTCCTTCTTCCTTCCTTCCTTCCTTCCTTTCTTTCTCTCTTTCTCTCTCTCTCTCTCCTTCTCTCTTTCTCTCTTTCTTTTTTCTTGAGATGGAGTCTCACTCTGTCACCCAGGCTGGAGTGCAGTAGTTGGATCTTGGCTCACTGCAACCTCCACCTCCCGGGCTCAAGCAATTCTCCTGCTTCAGGCTCCTGAGGAGCTGGTACTACAGGCAAACGCCACCATGCCTGGCTAATTTTTGTATTTTTAGTAGAGACAGGGTTTCACCATATTGGTCAGGCTGGTCGTGAACTCCTGACCTCGTGATCCGCCCACCTCAGCCTCCCAAAGTGCTGGGATTACAGGCATGAGCCATTGGCCCGGCCGAGCCAAGAACTTTCAAAAGTCCTGGTTGAACTTTTCCCAGGACAACTTAAAACACACAGAAGCTCTGAGAGCTCCTTCACTTGAGCATCCGAGAGTCTCAAACCTCAGAGCAAAAGGCCAGGTTTCTTTCCAGAGAGGAAGAGAAGGGGGAAAGCACCCTCTTCTTCTATCAAACAGGTCTCCAATAGAAATAAGAACAGGGCACAAATTACCACATCGATAATCTACCCTGCCCCACTGGATTCCAAATCCCTCTGGGACTAACTTAGAGTGCCTAGAAAAATTACCCTACAGTCCTCTCAGCCCCAGTTTCTTCAACTACAAACGGTGCTGATACTGACTTTACAAAGACTTCGTGACTAGGAAATGAAACTAGCTATTTGTGAAGCTCAATACTTAGGGTCCTAATAAGTATATTTTCTTTGTAAGAGGAATTGCCTGCTTTCGTGGAATTACAGTATCTGAATTGGGTGGCTCAGGTTACAGGGGTCTGAGAACAGAGACATAAAGAACATTGTGCTGGGGAGGTGAGGTGGGGGAAGGGGAGAGCAGGTGGGGAAGGAGCGGGGTGGGGCTCCCAAAGGCTTGTCTCCCCTTCTGTTTATGGTTCTGAGCAGGTGTCTTAGGTACTGTGAGGCCCCTTTGTATCTTCAACAGTGGCTCCAAACCTGACTGATCACTAAAATTACAGGGAGAATTTTAAAACATTCCTACCCCAGCTCCTTACAGCCCTTTCTCTCACTCTGGCTAAGAATCTGATTCAGTAGGGCTGGGTAAGATGAATGAAAATGCTTATTTTTTAAAAGTCCCCATGTGATTCTGATGACCAGTGTGGTTTGGTCTGTTATTCTAAAATATATAAAATATACAGTATTCTAATGCATACTCCTGCCTGAAAGTCCGATAGTGAAAAATATGTCCATATTATCTCAGTGAGGTGCATGAAAAGTAGTGCAGGGAAGCCATGAGCTGCCTTGACTTCCCGGAAGGGAAGATACTTCTGTGCAACTATCAAAACCACATGGACCTTGTGACAAACTTTGTAAAGCCTCAGTCTTGATTTCTTTTCTGTGAGAAAATTTTCATCAAGGTAGAGAAGATCAAAACCTACCAAGTGCCTTGCTCAAGTAATCAGCCAGTCTCATTCTTAAACTCTGTAATGAGGCAGACCTTACTTTTTTTTTTTTTTTTTTTTGAGATGGAGTCTCACTCTGTCGCCCAGGCTGGAGTGCAATCGTGCAATCTCAGCTCTCTGCAACCTCCGCCTCCCGGGTTCCAGTGATTCTCCTGCCTCAGCCTCCCGAGTAGCTGGGACTACAGGCACATGCCACCACGCCTGGCTAATTTTTGTATTTTTTGGGTAAAGACAGGATTTTGCAATGTTGGCAAAGCTGGTCTCGAACTCCTGACCTCAGGTGATCTGCCCACCTTGGCCTCCCAAAGTGCTGGGATTACAGGCGTGAGCCACTGTTCCCAGCCCAAAGTAGACCTTTAATTGGGAATTTCTTTTTATGTGAAAGTAAATCATAACTTGAAACCTTTTTTTCTTCTCTATATTCTCTCTTTAGTTCCAGTTATTGAAAGCATATGAACACCTACCTCTCTAAGATGCAACCTCTGAGCATTCTGGGTTTTTTGTTTGTTCGTTTGTTTGTTTTTTTGAGACAGAGTCGCTCTGTTGCCCAGGCTGGAGTGCAGTGGCACGATCTCAACTCACTGCAACCTGCGCCTCTCAGGTTCAAGCGATTCTCCTGCCTTAGCCCCCTAAGTAGCTGGGACTAGAGGAAGGAGCCACCAAGCCTGGCTAATTTTTTATATTTTTAGTAGAGACAGGTTTTCACCGTATTGGCCAGGCTGGTCTTGAACTCTTGAGCTCAAGTGATTCGCCTGCCTCGGCCTCCCAAAGTGCTGGGGTTACAGGTGTGAGCCACCTTGCCCAGCCTCTCTGAGCATTCTGATGAGAGAAAATATGAGGATAATAGACCTGAGGACTGTGAACTGGCTGCTGAGAGGGTCTATTAGAAGCCGTTTAATCAGATTTATTTCCTAACTACTGGATTAGATCAGCACACTGAGAAAATGAGAATTAGAGTTTTGGCGGAAGAGAGTTTGGGAAATCAAACAAGAGAATTGGGAAGCATTTAACATTTAGAGAGAGCACAGAAATGAGAAAGGCTCAGGGAGGCCAGAGGACAGGAGAGCAACGTGAGCCTAGGTGGGGAGGAAGAGGGAGGGGCCAGAGAGTAAGAAGATCACGGAGGTAGAAAACTTCCAAAAATAATAATTATTTCCCTCAGCCCCTTTTGGTTCCTGCCAGCCTATTCCTATCCCACATTTCTCTCAGCTCTTGTCTCTCTCTCATCCTGGTAGAAGTGAGAATCAAGCTAGTTTCTTGAGCTAGTTTCAAAATGACCAAAGTGGAAGTCTAGGAAATGCTTGGATGTAGTCAGTAAAATGCCCAAATGTCGCTACAGCTTTGAGCCTTTGTTGAGATGCCTTAAGTGGGGCCATGCTCAGGGATCTTTCGCAGGCATTCTGGAGCTTGGAGGACATCTTCATTACATTTTTAAAAACATTTCAATAATGTCTGTCTATGCTGTTTGGGGTGTGTGTATGCATTTTTTATTTTTTAATAGGGCTGGGATACTGAAGTCATGTTGAAACAAAACGGCTCACTACTGTTAAGACTTTAGGTTTTTGAGTTTGCTGTCATTTATAGCAGGCAAACAAAATCTAAAAATTAAGTTTCCTGATTCTAAGTGTACCGACTTACACCTTTTCAAAATGAACAGAGGCTGTACTAAAAGTGAATAAATGATTGCAGGGCTTCAGACACCAACTTTAACAGCACCATGTAGTAAAATATTACTAGGTTTTTTATTTTTGTCTAAAAAGTTATGCTTAGGCCAGGCACGGTGGCTCACGCCTGTAATCCCAGCACTTTGGGAGGCAGAGGCGGGCGGATCACCTGAGGTCAGGAGTTTGAGATCAGCCTTGGCAACACGGTGAAACCCCATCTCTACTAAAAATACAAAATTAGCTGGGCATGGTGGCACATGCCTGTAATCCCAGCTACTCAGGAGGCTGAGGCAGGAGAATCGCTTGAACCTGGGTGGCAGAGGATGCGGTGAGCCGAGATCGTGCCATTGCACTCCAGACTGGGCAACAAGAGTAAATCTCCGTCTCACCAAAAAGAAAAAAAAACAAAAAAACAAAAAAAAGTTATGCCTAGGACCTCATTGGATAGAATTAACATTCTATACAACACTAATTTCAATGGGGTTAAGTTTATTTGGGGGTACTTAGTATAGGATAGTCAGGAAGACTTTTCTGCATTTTCTTATAATAATGATGGTGATATCAGGAGTTCTCACTTCCAGCCTGCTGCTGTAAGTACTCCCTTGAGACGTCCTTGACTGGAGGAAGCAGATGGCCTATTTCCAGGAGCCTGAGGTGCACATCACTGTCAGTTTCTGCCCTGGGCCGTGAAATTCCAAACTGAAGTCCATTGGCCCAAATTGGTGACTGAGTCACACAGGATTGTTTACCTGACTTTCCCTCTTTTCTTATTTTTATTCTTTTCTCATCTCTTGTGTAAAAAAATGAAATATACTTTGGGAGGCCAAGGCAGGAGGATTGTTTGAGTCCAGGAGTTCGAGAGCAGCCTTGGTAACACAGTGAGACGCTGTCTCTACAATAACTTTAAAAATTAGCCAAGTATTGTGGCATGTTCCTTTAGTCCCAGCTACTCGGGAGGCTGAGACAGGAGGATGACGTGAGCCCAGGCATCCGCGGCTGCAGTGATCCATGATTGCGTCACTGCACTCCGACCTGGGTGACAGAGTGAGACCCTTTCTCTAAAACAAAACAAAAACCCAAATATATAAAAATTGTTATTTCAAAATAAATAAAAACAGAGAGAAACAGATACACATTACCCAGCTTCCCAGCTATTACAGCCAGACGTTTCCTACCCTCACTCCCTTATTTCTACTGGATTTTTTGGAGACATTTGAGGTAAATCTCAGATGTCATATTTCTGCTATAAATATGTCAGCATGTGCCTCTAAAAAATGTGAACTCTTTTAGAAGACATAACCACAATGCCTTTATCGTTTCTAAAAATATTGACAATAAGTCTTTAATATCATCAGATATCCAGTCAGGTTTAAATTTCCTCAATCATTTTATACGTGTCTTTTTACAATTGCTGTGTTTGAATCAGGATCCAAATGTGGTCCAAACATTAAACATTTTAACATATAAATGCTCCTTCTCTTAAGTACATTTTAATCTAAGATGCTCCCTCTCCTTTTTTTTTTTTTTTTGAGACAGAGTCTTGCTCTGTTGCTCAGGCCGGAATGCAGGGGCACAATCTCAGCTCACTGCAACCTCCGCCTCCCAGGTTCAAGCAATTATCCTGCCTCACCCTCCTGAGTAGCTGGGATTACAGGCACACGCCACCACGCCTGGCTAATATTTGTATTTTTAGTAGAGACAGGGTTTCACCATGTTGGTCAGGTTGATCTTGAACTCCTGACCTCATGATCTGCCCACCTCAGCCTCCCAAAGTGCTGGGATTACAGGCATGAGCCACCATGCCCAGTCTCCTTTTCTTTCATTCACTAAGCCAGGTCATTTGTTCTGGTTTTTGCTGACTACAACCCCATGGTTGTGTTTAGTAAGTTGCTTTCTTCCCTGTACTTCCTGTAGGCTGGGTGTTAGATCTAGAGGTTTAATCGGATTTGATTTGTTTTTTTGGCAAGAACACTTTATAGGTGGCATTGTGTATTTCTGTAGGAAGGCATATAAGGTTTGCTTATCTCTTTTTTTGTGATGTTAGCAGCAATTAATTATCACTGTCTAGAATATTTTCTTCTTTTTTTATCACCCCTCAACCCAACCATCAAGCTATACACCCCTTCAGACCCTCTCCTCACATTCACTCTCTCCTTTGTACTGTTCTAACTGACTAGAAGATGGTTACTTGAGGCTGGGTGTGGTGGCTCACGCCTGTAATTCCAGCATTTTGGGAGGCCGAGGTGGGTGGATCACCTGAGGTCAGGAATTTGAGACCAGCCTGGTCAGTATGGTGAAACTCTGTCTCCATTAAAAATACAAAAAGTAGCCTGGTGTGGTGGCAGGCGCCTCTGTAATCCCACCTATGGAGGCTGAAGCAGGAGAATTACTTGAACCTGGGAGGTGGAGGTTGCAGTGAGCTGAGATCGCGCCACTGCACTCCAGCCTAGGCAACAAGAGTGAATCTCCATCTCAAAAAAAAAAAAGTAAAGAAAAGAAAAAGGAAATGGGTACTTGGTTCTGAGTTCATTTCACAGATACAATCTCCATGGGAGATAATCAGAATGCTCATTAACCTTCAGTGTATGTACATAGAATTTTCGAAGTTCCCACCTAGAGTGGATATTTTTGGCTGTGTCCTGTGTTAAGTGCTGGTGGGCCCCCTCCCACTTAGGTGCTGATCAGCCACTCACTATTTGAAGCCTGGGTGTTTTCTGGGAAGCTCTTTCTCCTCATCATAATGAGGACACTCTCCTCCTTTGGCCTTCAGGTGATATGTTAGGAGGTTATTGGAGCTGCAGTGGCCCTCTTCTGACCATAGGGGCAAGCTTTAGGATTAAAACCGATGTGTCCAGGATGATGGGTTGAAATGTGGAAAGAGGCTAGGTCCTCAGTAAGCCACTGAGCCACTGAATTATTAAGTAGGATAATTGGGATTTGTGAATTTCCTCCCTTGCAAAGAAACAGTCCCCGAGTTTCAGGTTGAATGTACAAGCTTAGCAGGCAGAGCCAACCTGCAAATGCTCTACCTCCACACTTCTTATTCTAGTGGATTATGAATTTAATCTACTTTAGTTGATTACTTGCAGCTACAAACAACCAAGCAGACACACTGATTATATACAAATAAATCTATTCTATGTTTCTGTTTACTATATATTTAAATCTTTGATGGAGAGAAAAAGCCAATGGAACCTGACCTTGAATTTTGCATAAAACTGAACTCTTCCTTAATGACCCTAATAGAGCTAAAACTATGATTGAGATTGCACAAAGCATTGAATCATGAAAAGTAACATATGATGATGTCATATATTAAATACATTCAGCTTTTGATAGGATATAAGTTGAAAAAGCACACAGCAACTTAAAAGTGGAGATGGAGGCTTCTTCTATGTTGGTGAGAAGAGGTGGAATTAAAATATTTTCCAAGCATTATTCTCAAAGCACGTAACTGAAAGTTGACTTTGAGTGTTGGCAATAAAGGAAGACTTTTCTCCCATTATGATATGCTGGACATAACATTGTTATTGAAGTAAGTAGGAGAATTCAAATTTCTGAATCTCCTCCTTTGCAACGAAACAGCTCCCCAATTTCAAATTGAAAGTACAAGATTAGCAGGCAGAGTGATGAAGATTTAAGAAAAAAAGTAAGGACTGGGTGCAGTGGCTTGCACCTGTAATCCTAGCACTTTGGGAGGCCGAGGCTGGAGGATGACTTGAGTCTAGGAGTTCAAGACCAGCCTGGGCAACAAAGCAAGAACCCATCTCTACAACAAATACAAAAATTTGCCAGGTGTGGTGGCGTGCACCTGTAGTCCTAGGGACTTGGGAAGCTGAAGTGGGAAGATTGCCTGAGTCTGGAAGGTCAAGGCTGCAGTGAGCTGTGATGGTGCCCCTGCATTCTAGCCTGGACAACAGAGCGAGACCCTGTCTCAAAAAAAAAAGAAAAGAAAAAAGAAAAATAAAAAAATATGATGTTCAAAATCGATTTAAGAAGGAGCTGTAGAGCTTGGGAAAGCAGAGGATAGCTGATGATCTGCCCTGTTCTTGCTCCTGCTTCTTGTGTTTTGCATTCCCACGTTGTGTTGTATGGAAGCAAAACATCATTGTTTTACTGGTCAGTAGATTGCACCTTTCTTCTTGCAGACAGCAAGGTGGTGACAGCAACTGGTTCCAGGAAGCCCCTGGTAACAACCCTTCTTTGTGTTGTGTGAGGAAGCTGTGGCTCATAAGCGACCTCAGCAGATTTCCCACCCACTCCGCTGGGTCCCTCAACTCACAGAGACTCATTGTTAAGGACTTTCACTCTGAACAGCTGCTGGCACTTGCTGGCTTCATTCACTATGAAGATGGCGATCAGACACCCCAGATTTCAAATAACCTGTCCTATGATCAGACCATGCGTCAGCCCATTGCCCTGGTGTCTGATTAGGAAAGTATGATCACTGTCACCATAGCACAGCGCCTCCCAACTTCTCCACCCACTCGGAGGCTTTCCCACTCATTTCATTGTTTTGGATATCATTTTAGATTGTGGCCCTTCTCTTCTGCAAGAAGCAAAATTTCCCCATCCGTCTACAGTAGAAATATCCTCTCTTCAGGGATCATGCCTAGGTGAAATTCCATTTCGTCAATACGTTAAAATTAGACAAAGTATGGCAGGAGCCTAGTTCCCTTTGAAAAGCTACCTACCTAATCAGTATTCCAACTGATTTAAACGTCCATTATCACAATAAAGTTCAAAGCCTTTAAAGATGCATGAAGTGATGCATTCAAGCAGGTGAATATTACTTGTCTTGGAAAAGTCACTGGAGGGTGGAAGGCAGGGTTAGGGTTCAGCTTTTGAGATTAGATAAGAGCAAAGAGCAACTTCAAAACTCCCTGGGGGCAGGCAGTGGGCTTACTGTTCTCTCTGACACTGTGGCTTGGGTGACCAGGGCACAGAACATGTCAGAATCTTGGGTATCTTCTATGGTACTTAGCCCCGTGAGTCAGATACACCAGAGGTGCTGAGGGGATGCTTGTAGACTTGCTTTTACAGATAACTTTCACATAGATCTAATGTGTGTGCCACATCAGATCGAAACATTTGCAACCATCTTTCTGGTCTACAGTGTCAAAACATGCCTGAAATGCCACAAAGAATGTTTGTATTTGAGCATAATTTTTCAGGGAGGCAGAGCTTTGATTTTCCTGATTTTTTGTGTGTTTAATTTTTTTTTAACCTGACTATGTAGCAAGAATATTAGAAATAAAATTTAGGAGAGGACAGACAGTTCTTGGGTGTATGGAGACTGGGAATGGCTCAGGGCAGCTGAATAAATAGCATACGTGTATCTGGCTCTCTGGGCCCTACCCAAGCCTTTTTACAACTACCAGGTGTTTTATAGACACATTTTTCTATGAAGTAGTCAAACTGTAAACAGCATGAATCCTGACTGATAATTGTGTCTTAAAATAATAATCATAAAATAAAGAAAATAAGAGACAGGCATCACCATGATTTTCCCAATTGAAATGTCTTTTGGTTTTGCCTTTTGGTGGCATGGGGCATGGGGCCAAGGGTATGGGGGCATTTGTGTGGCATTCATTATTTTTTCAACCTGTCCTGATTATGGAACCTTTTAAAGTCCATCCTCCACTTGGAACCACGGTGCTCTGAGAGGATGCTGAACTCACAGCAGCCCACACACAATTCCAGTGATACTACTGCAATGTTTTGGACACAGAATTGTAGGTTTGTTGGGTAAATGTAGCATCATATTTTGTTTTAGCAATTTGTGAACAGTCTAGCTTCTCCTTCATACTTACAAGTTCATCAGGCCAAGGATTAAATCGTATGCACCCAAATACCTCTGAGTATAAAAATGTCTGCGCTCAGTAGCATTTCTGGTGAGCAGGTGGAGGAAGGGCCACGTTTGCCAATGTCATGAGGGGCCAGCATCTTTAACCTTCACGCTCACATCACTAGCCTTGCCTTCTTCACAAAAGAAATGTTCTCCCACTTCCTTTCCAGTTCTCTCAGATTCATGGTACAGTAAGTTGGAAAGGGACTTGAGAGATTATTTAGGCTAAACTTTTCATTTTATAAATGACAAAATTAGGGTTGAGCAAAATGGGGTGATTTATTAGTCTGTGCAAAGCCAAGAAAAAAATGTGAGCCTCTTAGAAGTCATTTTTCCACTGAAATATTTTAACTAAAATATCTTCATTTCACTGTTAAATATATGTTCTCATGTAGTTGCTATAATCAGTTACTTCTCAAGAAAACTCTAAAAGCTTTATTTCCCATATGACACATTTCAGAATATTACATAAGAAGCTCTCACCAACACACCAAGGCAAAATATATATGACAAGCCAAAGACAGGTGCCATAAAAAGATAAGAAATTTTCAAAGGGGTAATCTCAAAAGTGGCAACATGACATCACTCTTCTCCGCCTACTTTGGAGGTAAGACGATGTTGGAGTTCTGAGGGGCCCAATAAGCAACACCTGTCTTCCCCCTCCAGGTCCTGCATAAATTGAAAAAATAAAACGTAGCAGATGGACTCAAATGCCACCTTCATGACCGAGGTACCAAGTGGGAGGGCAGGAGCTGCCCTCCAGTCCTGGTTTAGGCGGACCTTCTGAACTGGGCCTGAGGGCAGGACCCCACGGGCAAGGAGCGGAGAGGAGCTCAGAGGGGAGGGCAGGCCCAGCTCTCTCGGAGGCCTTCACCTACTGTTACCAGCTTTCTGCCTCCATTTTACTACCATGATTTGTTCCAGGCTCAAAGCAGGAAGAGGGAGGAGGAAAGAGAGAGGGAAGATCAATTAATTGATCGTCTCATAAGGCAGATTCATTCTTTCTGGGTTAGCTTGTGATATTTAAAGTTACCTCTCCCTTGTCTGATGCTCTCATGGGGTCTTCAGAGACACCACCGCCTCCATGGCTGGGATTGTTTGTTGAGGTTCCCTTGATCAGCTCTGCCTCAAAACTCTGCTTCTCCCCGCTGAAGCCTGAGAGTCCCTCTAGGTGGCCCTGTTGGACAGGAGCTAAGCCTTCTCTCTGTCTCTTTCTCTATCCCTCTCTCTCAACCAACCCAGGCCCATCTCTTTTCTAGGAGGGAGCCAAACACCAGTCGCCAGCACCGGGCAGGGATGGGGCAAAGCTCTGAAGGAAGCCCCGTCGACGGAGGGTGGAGGGCTGGGAGGGGCTTTCAGCCAGTCCTGACTTTTTGTTATGGAGAATGGCTCTGTGTTAGAGCTGATGCAGGACTCTGTAGGGTGACCGAGCGCCCCAGAGCAGGGAAGAGCCATTCTCCATATCAAAAAGTCAGGACTGGCTGAAAGCCCCTCCCAGCCCTCTACCCTCCGTCGACGGGGCTTCCTTCAGAGCTTTGCCCCATCCCTGCCCGGTGCTGGCGACTGGTGTTTGGCTCCCTCCTAGAAAAGAGATGGGCCTGGGTTGGTTGAGAGAGAGGGAGAAAGAGACAGAGAGAAGGCTTAGCTCCTGTCCAACAGGGCCACCTAGAGGGACTCTCAGGCTTCAGCGGGGAGAAGCAGAGTTTTGAGGCAGAGCTGATCAAGGGAACCTCAACAAACAATCCCAGCCATGGAGGCGGTGGTGTCTCTGAAGACCCCATGAGAGCATCAGACAAGGGAGAGGTAACTTTAAATATCACAAGCTAACCCAGAAAGAATGAATCTGCCTTATGAGACGATCAATTAATTGATCTTCCCTCTCTCTTTCCTCCTCCCTCTTCCTGCTTTGAGCCTGGAACAAATCATGGTAGTAAAATGGAGGCAGAAAGCTGGTAACAGTAGGTGAAGGCCTCCGAGAAAAGACGCCTCCCGCCCCCCTTTACTTGGCTTCCTGGCTGCAGAAGGCCCCACACAGGTGAAGGGAGAAGCTTCAACTTGAAATCTGGTTTTAAGAATTGATTATGGGCCGGGTGCTGTGGCTCACACCTGTAATCCCAGCACTTTGGGAGGCCGAGGCGGGCGGATCACGAGGTCAGGAGATGGAGACCATCCTGGCCAACGTGGTGAAACCCCGTCTCTACTAAAAATATAAAAAATTAGCCGGGCATGGTGGTGGGCGCCTGTAGTCCCAGCTACTCGGGAGGCTGAGGCAGGAGAATCGCTTGAACCTGGGAGGTGGAGGTTGCAGTGAGCTGAGATGGCCCCACTGCACTCCAGCCTGGGCGACAGAGCGAGACTTGGTCTCAAAAAAAAAAAAAAAATTGATTCTGATACAAAACTAGATATTCTAACTTCTCAATTGAGACTGTTGGAGACTTTAGAGTGACTACAGGACTTTTTGTTACTTAAGAATGATAAAAACGAGTTGTAAGATTATGGAGATTTTCATTCTGGGGCAAGGGAAGAACTTTCCCCTATTGAGTCATCTGAAAAGGACAGCAGGAATCAAAAACAAGGTTGCTTTCTCATTTGAATATATTGTTTTCTTCTTCAAATCTAAACATCTGTTGATTTCATGTTTTCCCTTTTATTTCTCTAACCCACGGAAATGTGATTGCTTCTGGTATCCCTAAGTTTATCAAACATACTACTAAACCAGCATTTGGGACTTTAAGAACACTGGACACTCCAACTAACCAGGGGCTGAATCCTGCTGACTGCACTCGGTATGTTTTGTTCAGGTGGCACGGTGCCTGGCAAGCAACTACAGAGCTGTTCCTCCAGCTGTTCCTCAAGAAGTAAAATGAGAGGAGAACCCAGGGGGCACCAGGCTGCTGCCTCTTGGTTTTGGTTCAAAAAAAAGAAAAGAAGAAGAACAATGATAAATGTATTACAGTCAGTAACCATTTCTGATTTACACTTAAGGTGGTCTTGCTATGATCTCTTCTCAAAGCACTCTTCCAGCAAACAGCACTACTATTAAAACCTGCTGGTGATACATATTATTTAATAATAAAATCGACTAGGTGTGGTGGCTCACGCCTGTAATCCCAGCACTTTGGGATGCTGAGGCGGGTGGATCACCTGAGGTCAGGCGTTCAAGACCAGCCTGGCCAAGATGGTGAAACACCTTCTCTACTAAAAATACAAAAATACAAAAATTAGCCAGGCATGGTGATGAGCACCTGTAATCTGTAATCCCAGCTACTCGGGAGGCTGAGGCAGAGAATTGCTTGAACCTGGGAGGTGGATGTTGCAGCGAGCCGAAATCGCACCACTATATTCCAGCCTGGGAGACAGAGCAAGAATCTGTCTCAAAATAGAATAGAATAGAACAGAATAGAATAGAATAATCACACACACAAGAAAACAAAGTAAAACTTGTTGGTGAGCGAACCGAATGAAATATGTTAAATCTCTGTCCAATCCTGTCCAAAGTCAGGCAGAGGAGGCCAACTTGAGTTCTCATCACCATCTCCCAGCACCTTTTGTTGTTTGATTAGAATAGATTCCCTCTGTAAGACATTAATGATTTCCAAGCCTGCTTTAAGAAGTTTATTATACGGGAAGTGATTGAGAACTGGCAATAATGAATCTGGTTGTCTCTGCTTTGGAGTTTAAAGACTGTTCTGATGACGATAATTACATTTTTATGAATATCCTACCTAGTGAGTAACAATTTTACTATGTCAGATTTGCACCACACAAAGATGCATCAATTTCATCTGCAATGAAAAATAGAGCCTAATAGCACAGTTATATTTATATGATAGTCAAACATCAAGATGCAACATAAGTGCTTCAACTAAAATAATTCTGATCATTATTTAACCTTGAGATGATTAAGGTGGAAGCTTGTCAGCTTACTTTTTTCATGATTTTTGCTGTTTTGGTTTGATTTTTAAAAATCCATAATTAACATTTATTAACATTTGGATTCTACCCCAACCTCCATGATGTGTGGGCAAGGGAAAAACAACAACAAAAAAGATCCATAGATATGATTAATGGTCAAAGAGAGAGTATTAGGTAATTATAAGTCATAATTATGTTCTTGGTAATAAAATACCATACTGTTTTTCTCGTTTTCTCTGCTAAGTGTCTTCAACTATAATGCAAATTACAGACAATGTATTTAGGTTAGATGCTATACATACAGAGTAATTTAATACAAAGTAAACTGTTTCATTGTGATTGTGCACCAGAGCTATTCCAAGTGTGGTCTGAGACCAGCAACATCAAGCATTTCTCTAAAACCTGTT